>NW_024100614.1:0-717500 GCF_016545835.1 Crotalus tigris | reverse complement strand
CTTTTTAAAAACCTCCAGTGATGGAGCGCCCACGATTTCTCGAGGCAAGCTATTCCACTGGTTATGATCCATTCTACTTTCTTTCAACATACCCACTCATCCTCCTATATTTGTTTTGTGATTCAATACCTGTTTATTTCATCTATATCACCAAGCCATCTCAACATTTCTTCTCTATATTGGTCACTCACTTTTGTATACTATGCACATTCATTCATCTCCTCTTCTTTTTTGAATCCCTACCTTTTTTATTTCGATACTTTTCAAGTACACAATCCCACCACATTCAATCTATTTTTGTCTTTCTCCTCACATGCTCATCGTTCATTTCCAATGCTTATACACAATCATTTTTGTTTCTTCTAATGAACTTTTATTCCTCATAATAGATCGCATAAGACCCAGTTCTTTTCTACAAGCATTTGCTTCTACATTTTCCATCTTCTTTACCGTTAGTCAACATCCAAGTAAAGGGCATAAATTCACTTGCTTGCTCTAATATTTAAAGGTAAATGCAAGCATTCAGTCTGCTTTTTTTCTTCCAAACACAACTACCTTGATACATTTTCTTTCTATTCATTTTCCTTGCATGAAACAGTCTATCTAAAATTCTCTAAAAATAATTTGTGCTTTCAGTCAACATCACAACTTATTCTGCATACAAAAGACACATCATCAGCCTACATATTCTAAACAATCAAAGGGAAAGCACTTATTTACATCTTTCACCCTAATCAGTGTTGAGCCAGGGTACGCATATAAATAATTCTTGTACATAGTTTATTTCTATTGTATAATATCTTATTACATTCCACAACCAACCTTCAGTTTTATATGGCACAAAACATTCCATTATTAAAGCCTACTCATACATATCATACTTTTTTAAAATCAGCATATATACAATAAGCTCTCCTACATTCATTCATTTCACAGTAAGCTGTTAAAGAGGAAAAATCTGGATTGCATCTGCCAACTTACTACGTAACTGCCATTTACTTTTCAAATATTGCTCACTATCATAATTATATATCATTTTAATCAGACTTTTTCCAAACTCCTTCCAAAATACATTTCCTAAAAATATCTCTACAGTTTTTATTTTATTGCTTGTTACTTTAACACTGGTATAAAGAATATCTTATATTTTATGCAATTGTGGACTAACTAAACATTTATAAAATTAAGAGACTATTCCCCAAAATATTTTCTCCTTTTTATCTTTAAGAGCCGGCAGGTTCATATTTGGGGGAAAGCAAGATTATTATATTGCCCTTCCAATTTTTGCCATTTTTAAGTGCTTTTTTAAATTAAATTTTGTCCTAAAACTTTAAACCAAAATTAACTATTTATCACTTAACTCATATATTCCATGTCATTACAATAATTCTGACTACAAGCTTCCTGTTCCAAAATATGATTATTTAGCTACCAAGGATGAATGGATCTTCAGTTCAATAAAGCCTGTTTTTAGATATTCTTTTATTCTTGAGCTGATTGTGTCATTCAGTTATCGTTCTTGCTATTGTACTTGTTATTGACCAATCCACTCTTGCCTGATTTATGAATGTATTCAAACAGCTATCTGTACTGTAATTTTAATACATCAATGACAATTTCCAGTCACAAATTTATTCTAGTGTTGTCATTTGGAGGCAGAAAGCAATGCAGCAATGAACACTCACCAGGTGAGTCTGTGAACCGGGTCTGGCCCAAGAATGTGGGGAAAGTGCACTGGATGTCTTGTAGACATCTGCAGACTACTAATGACTTTTGAATCACACTTTCAGTGTCACTGCTATAGAACAATAATGGCATTCTTCCAGTCATGAGAAACAAACACTATCTTCACATATATATTAACTAAATCTCATAGCAACTCCAAATGCTATATTTCAACATTTCTCACTTATACCATCAACACATGCAGCCTTTCCATTTCTCAACATTCTCACAATATTTATGACTTTCTTTTTATCATTTCTTTTTGGGGGTTTGTTTAAATTGCACTTTTCAACGTATCACTGATTTTCCCATAGGTATCTATGAAATAACCCTTTCCTTACTTCAGTTTTATCCCACATTATTTTACCACATTTATTTTTAATTCTATTCAGTCCGCTGGAGGTCTCTTGTTTAACCCTCTTCACTAATTTTCAAAGCAATTATTTAAGACCCTGAAGATCACACTGTCTTTTTTGTTGTTGTTGCTTCTTTCAATCTTACCCATTCCTTGTTCTTTGACAATATTCTTTCCAACAATATTTTTCTATTCATACATATTATACAATCTTCATTTCTGCAGCAAATTCTTATGTATTTTTTTTCATCCCAATTTCTTACACATAAATTCACAAAGAACTTTGTAAATTTCACAAGAACTTGAAAGAACTTTGTTTAACAAGGAACTTCACAAAGAATATTTTGCTAGCAAAATTTCACTCACTTCTGTAGCATTTGGTAATGTAATTCTTTTTTTTTTTTTTTTTTTTATTAAAAGTTTTATAAATTTTACAAGAAAAACAAGAACAATACAGAACAAAAAACAACATATACAAAAGAAAAAAAAATTAAACAATACATATAAAAAAAAAAAAACCCCACCCCACACCCCTCCCAAAAACCCTCCCTTCCCCCCCCCTGAGCTTCCCAGAGCAGAATATAGGCTTAAGAAATAATAAAAAAAAAATAAAAATTAAATTAAAAACTTTATATTTATATATATAAAAAAGATATCTATAATATATATAAAAATAAAACTTATGAAAAAGCTATATGATATTTTTGTATACCCAATCTAAATTGTATAAATTTTATCCATTTGTCCCAGATAGCAAAAAACTTCTCTTGCGTTTGTTGCTTTAAGAAAGCCGAAATCTTTGCCATTTCCGCCAGATAAGCTACTTTAAAAAACCATTCCTGCAATGTAGGCAAAGATTCCTTCTTCCAATATTGTCCAACTAACAGCCTCGCGGCTGTGATCAAATTTAACATCAATACAACCTCCTTTGTATCACAATCTGTAACAATACCTAACAAAAATAATTGCGGAGTAAATTTTACCCTCCTTCTAAAAATTCTCTGGATATTCCACCATATTTTGATCCAAAATGCTTTTATCTCTCTGCATGACCACCAAATATGATAATAGGAAGCCTCCTTATAACCACATCTCCAGCATTTAGGTTGCACGTCAGGGTACATGTAAGACATTTTTTGTGGATCAAGGTGCCATCTATAAAACATTTTATAAAAATTCTCCCTTAAATTCTGTGCTTGAGTAAATTTGACATTTCTCACCCAAATAGTTTCCCAGGTGTCCAATGAAACTGGCTCACCAAAGTTCTGCGCCCATCTAATCATACAATCTTTAATTAGTTCCGTTTCTGAGTCCAATTCAACTAAAACCCCATAAATTCTCTTAATGTGGGTTTGTCTTTGATCCTTCAGTTGCTTAATAAGATTTTCATCTTCTCTAAGAAAACCCACCTTACAATCCATCTTCCATCTATCTAGTAGTTGCCTATATTGGAACCAAGAATAAGTAAAATTTTCTTGTGCTAATTCTTCCCGTGATTTTAATTGCCAGTTTTGTCCATCCCATTTAAGTAACTGTCTATAAGACACCATATCCATTTTAACCCCTCTTTTTATTCCTTCTATCGCATGCCAAGGTATAGCCCATAATGGTACTTTAAAATCACTTTTATAATATTTTCTCCAGATCCTAAGTAAAGAAATTCTTAAAATATGAGATTTAAAAGCCCAATCTATTTTTTTATTAAATATTAAATAGGCATGCCACCCATAAAGTAAATCCCATCCCTCTAGATAAAGTATCTCAGAATTTGTCAAATTTACCCAGTCACTAATTAATGTTAAAACCACCGCATCATAATATAATTTCAAATTTGGTACCTTGAGTCCACCCCTCTCACGGAAGTCTTGCATAATTTTGAACTTAACCCTTGGTTTTTTCCCTGCCCAAATAAATTTATTGAGACCCTTCTGCCACTCATTTAAATTAATCTCATTTTTCAAAATTGGTAACATTTGAAACAAAAAAAGAAACTTGGGTAGAATATTCATTTTTATCACTGCAATTCTTCCCATGAGGGATAATTGCAGCTTTTCCCAATTCTTCAAGTCTTTCTGTACCCCGACCCACAACCTTTCATAATTATTTTTAAATAATTTTGCATTAGAAACAGACAGCATCACCCCCAAATATTTTACCTTATTAACAATCTCAAAACCCGTCGAGTTAACCAAAATCTGCTTCTCCTGACTCGACATATTTTTAGGTAAAATTTTAGTCTTATTTACATTAATCTTAAAACCCGAGACCAAACCATAATGGTGAATCAACTGTAATAAGTTTACTACAGAATAATCAGGTTGCGACAAAGTAACAACCAAGTCATCCGCAAAAGCTCTCAACTTATATTCTTTTTTATTAACATATATTCCTTTAATTTCCTGAGACTCTCGAATTTTGATCAATAATATTTCCAATGTTAAAACAAACAACAATGGCGATAAAGGACACCCCTGTCTAGTACCTTTCTCTATTGTGAAAACCTCCGACAAACCTCCATTAACAATAAGTTGTGCTGTTTGTTTTTGATATATTACCTTAAGGGCTTGTAATATGTTTTCACCAAAATTCATTTCTTCCATTACTCTTAGCATAAAATGCCAATTCAGTTGGTCAAATGCTTTTTCAGCATCTAAAAATATGAGCCCTGCAGGAACTTGGTTGTTCTTATCTAAGTATTCTAATAAATTAATAATTTGTCTAACATTGTTTTTCATATACCTTCCTGTTATAAACCCTGATTGATCTTTATGCACAAGATGATGCACCACCCTCATAAGCCTATTTACCAAAATTTTTACAAATATCTTATAATCCACGTTTAAAAGAGATATAGGCCTATAATTTTTTGGTAAAGTAAGATCTTGATCCTCCTTTGGAATCAATGATATAAAAGCACTACGCCATGAAGGAGGAATCTCTAAACCCTGTAAGATACCATTAAAAAGATCATTTAATGGTTGAATCATCTCCTCCATTAAAGCTTTATAATAAACAGCTGTTAACCCATCCGTACCCGGTGCTTTCCCTAATTTCAATTGTTGAATTGCTGAGGCAATTTCCTCCTTAGTAATTAAACCATTAATTTCATATTTCTGATCCTCAGTCAGTTTAGGAAAACTTGCCTCAGCTAAATATTTATTTATATCTAACAGTTGTACATTAGTAGATTTGTATAGGTTTTGATAATAATCCAAAAAAGATTTTTTAATTAATTCCTTCTGAGAAACTAGTTTACCCTTATAATTTATTTTCTCTATTATTCTCTGTCTCTGTTTCTTTCTTAATTGATAAGCCAACCATCTCCCCGGCTTATTAGCATTACAAAATGTATTTTGTTTCATAAATAATAAATTGGTTGCAGCTTGATCTGCTATCAACATATTAAATTGTGACCTTAATAACTTTACAGATTCTTTAGTACTTTCATCAGAAGGATTTAGAATCAAAGCCCTTTCTTTTAGTTTAATTTCATCTTCAAGTTCTCTACGTTTCTGAATCTGATTTCGCTTATAAAAATTATTCATTTTTATCAAAACACCGCGCATAAATGCTTTACCTGCATCCCATACCATTGACATTGAAGTCCCCTTGTACATATTCAAAGCAAAATAGTCCTTTAAACACTCCTTTAGTTTTTGAACATTCTTCTCTTGTCTAAACAAATTTTCATTAACTCTCCAGGATCTTCTTTCCTCTTTCTCTTGAATCAACTCCATCCAAACTGGACTATGATCCGTCAGTGATCTAGGAAAAATCTTTACATTCTTTACTTTATTATACAAATCCGTGGTAATCAAGAAAAAGTCAATTCTTGAAAAAGATTGGTGTCTGTCAGAAAAAAAAGTAAAGTCTCTCTCCTCTTGATTACGTTCCCGCCAATAGTCCCTTAATTCCCAGTCTTCTTTCATATCAAAAAAGGCTTTAGGTAGCCTTGCTTGTTTAAGAAAAGGAGAGGAACCTTTCTTATCCCTTTGTGTGTCTAAGACACCATTCCAATCACCCATTAATACCACTGATCTATAATCAAGCAAAGTTATTTTTTGGTGTAACTGTTTATAAAATTGTTCCTGTTGTTGATTTGGAGCATAAAGTCCAACTATAAGTACTTTCTTACCATAAATACCAAGTTCAATCATCACATATCTCCCCTGGGGATCTGATTCTACCAGACAAGCTGGCAGGTTTTGTTTGACATATATAACAACTCCCCCTTTCTTCCCAGGTGCAGGAGATATAAAATGAGATCCCAAACGAGCATTAACTAAATATTTCTGATCTTTAAGTAGAATATGAGTTTCCTGTAAACAAATAACATCATTGGTATGTTGCTTCAAATAATAAAAGATTTTTTTCCGTTTCTGAGGAGAATTCAATCCATTAACATTCCAGGTCAAAAACTTTGCCATCTCCCTTGGCACGCAGCCTGGAGAAGACACCATCAAACTCTGACAGAGCTGCGTGTGTTGCATAACTCTTGGGTCTTGCTCCTCCCACCGGCGGTGATGCACTTCCAGGAGAATTCTCTTTGGGCTCTTTTTTACGTTGCTCTTTCTCTTTACGCTTATAGCTGCACGAGTCATCCTCTGCTCTTTAGCCTCCGTTTGGCGTTGCTTTGCCACTTCTATCATCCCTGCGGAAACCAAATCTAGTGCCTCAGATTGCTGCTCAGGTTCCTTAGCACTCAAAGATTTCCGACCAGATGAAGTTGAGCCTGCACTCAGGACCGAAGTATAGAAATCTCTAGCTTTGTCAACTGTGTTCAATCTGTAACGTGTCCCAGCATGGCTCAAAACGATACCCATCGGAATTTCCCATCTGAATGGCATCGATCTAGCTTTAAGCTCATTGGTTAAAAAAGCAAAGTCTTTCCTACTTCTTAAAATTTTAGATGGGATTTCCTTTAGAATGATGACATCTTGGGCGGCAATCTGAAATCTTTTGTTGTAAAAAGCTTGTATAATCTCATTCCGCAGGGACTTCTTTGTAAAGTAAATCACCACATCTCTGGGCAAATTCTTCTGCTTAGCAATCCAGGAGTTGAGTCTATAAATTTTTTCTACTTCTCTCTGTAATTCTCCTTTATCCATATCCAAAGCCAGCGCCAGATCACTAAGAACCACCTCCATCAAATCTTGATTCATATCTTCCTTGAGGCCTCTAATCCTCAGAGCATACTCCATCTGTCTGTACTGAAACATCAAAATATCTTCTTGTGAGGAGTCCACCTTCCTTTCCACGTCTTGAATTTTGTCATCTAAAGAGTCAACTTTGTCTTCCACTTCCTCAAGCCTTGCATCGAGCTTAACCACCACAGTAGCCAAACCTGAAACAGCTGCCAGTATATCTTGTCGTAATTCATTATTATTTTCTTGCAATTTAGACTTTATCCCCGTTATCTCTTCTTTGAGATCAGATTTAATTTCTGATTTAATCTGTGAAACAAATTGAGTCATTTCCTCTCTCATTTGAACTACAATCTCTCCCATTATGCCTCTAACCTCTTGTACTGAAAGTCCAGGTAGAGGAGGGGAGGGTGGTGGCTGAGCCGGTGGTGCATGTTTAGATTGTTGTTGTAGCTGTGCAGTGGAAGTTATAGGAGAAGAAATAACCTTGGGTATTGAGGAAGGCTGCTGCCTCTTTGAAGCCATTTTAAAAAGCACAATTGTCACTTCCCTTTCCCCTCCAGCCAAAAAGGGAGGAGGAAAAAAAGAAAAAAAGAATTTTTAAAAAGAGACAAACTATAATCATTAAAAGTCCAGAATAAATCCCAAGAATAAGTAGTAAAAGAGCAAACAATTCAAAAGAAAAAATTCTAAGCCAAAAGCAAAAGCAAAAGCAAAAAACAATCCTTAAAAAGGGAAAGTAAAACAAAAGAGAAAGGAAAAAAAAACTCCGACACTTTCAAAACGCCATCTTAAGTCCTTTCACTAGTATAACAAAGAAAAGGAGGAAAAATAGTAAAAATCAAAAGATAAAAAAAAATAAACACCTAAAATATAACAAAAAATCCTTTAAACTGCTCCGTCCGTTTAAAAATTACTCACCAAAATGCTGTAAACACGGAGATAGAAGCGGCGGTTTCTTTTGCTTCCAAGGAAGCAAAAACAGCTGGGAGGCGGAGATCAGCAAGAGCTCCGAGGGAACACTCCTTTCACCCCCTCTAGAAATAAATCCAGAGGGGGTTCAGGGGTTCTACCTCTACTCTTGCGTTCTCTATCCCTTCCCTTTGCCCGGGAAGGGATTTCCGAGCCGCGGGCCAGCTGATGCGCGCTGCGCTCCGCAGCTCTGACACTTCCCCAGCTGGACGGCTAAAAGCTAGCCGCCATCGCCGTCGCCTCCCACCGGAAGCTCTCGTAATGTAATTCTTTTCATGCAGCTGCCATATACTTTTTCCTTCTATGCATTTTGTGTTCATTATACTGAAAGATTTATCTATCTTCTAAAACTTCATACATGACTTATCTTTCTTTTTCTACAGTCATTCCACCACTTATTTCTTTCACTTTCCTTTTCTTACATATGTTTACTATCCACTTTTACCAAATAATGGTCTGTCCCATATTTAGAAACTCTCATCTCCTTTGCATTCTTGGTGTTTCATTGGTTCTCTTGGTGTTTCATTGCAAATAGGCAAATTAGTAATACTTTTAGATTTATATTAAATTATTTACAATATGCAAAGTTAAATTTTGTATTAAATTCAAACAATATTTTTAATAAATACTCACCAGTCACCATTCTTATTCATTCTAGGATTTCTGGCCCAATCATTTTTATATACTCTTTCAGTCTGACCTATCTGGTTATGTCATCTAACAGAATTATTTTTCCTTTAAAATATTTTCCTTAAGCCAATTTTCCCAAAACCTATGATTCATCCATTTGTTATCACCATTCACTAGAGTGTAGCATGCAATTATAACCAACTTAGAGGTATGCACAAGACAGTAAATATATTTTGTTCCATATCTTAAATACCAATAGTAATAGCACTTAGACTTATAGTACTTTACAGATTTCTCTAAGTGGTTTAAAGAGTCAGCATATTGCTCCCAACAATCTGAATCCTCATTTTACTGACCTCGGAAGAATGGAAGGTTGAGTCAACCTTGAGCGGGTCAGAATCAAACTCCTTGCATTGAGCTGAGTTAGCCTGCAATACTTCATTCTAACCACTGCACCACCATGGCTCTTAAAGACACTATGGCTCAGAAATTAAGTTGGTTTCCCTTTTTCCTTTATGCTCTTTCCTGCCAGCTCAGCTACTGATCTTCCCAGATCAACAGAATTTCTGGGTCAACACAGGAATATAACAATGTTTGGATCTGGGAAAACCTGTCTGTTCTGTGCATAGAGTAATGCATGCATACATTAATGTATACACCTTATCACTAACATACGCAATCCTACTGGTTCCTACACTACCATCTAAATAATAACCAATTGGTTTTCCCTGTAATATAGTTTAACTCTCATGCATATTTCATTTTCATTTCCATGAATATATTCATCAATTCCACTCTGTAAGATCAAACCTATTCAATCTACTACATCCTTCTCCTTTCTCTTAGAAACACACTTTAGTTTCATTCATTCCATTCAATACTTCATCCTTTTTACTCTTTATTCAAAAATTTTACTATGTCACAAATGCTAACAGTCTCTCTCTCCACCTCATTTCTTTCTTTCCTTTCTACCCATTTTCCCTCCCTTCCTTCCTTCCTTTTTGTCCACATATACTAGTTCTCTCTTTTTTCTGTTCTTAGTCTAATTATCAACTGTCTTTTTCCTCACCACTAAGTTCTCATAGTTGCACAAAGTTGTAACCACTGCAGCGCACCAGTCGGCCATGGTCATGTGATCATAATTTCCCACCCTTCTTGCCAGCTTCCCAAAATTAAAGTAAATGGGGAAGCCAACAGGAAAATGAAAATGACTCCTATTCCCACTGCCTTTTATGCCCACCCATGATCATTCTGTCTATCTGTTTAGATAACTAAATATCTCTGAAAGGATGACCCAATTGCCTAATAATATAACTTTAAAAATGTGAATTTGAGAAAACATTTTAGCATTTCTGGAAGAAACTATGAAATTGATATGAAAAGAAAGTGCTGCTTTGTTTTTATAACTTCATGAAAGATAAATAGAAAACACTGTAAAGCATATATAACATCAAGTAGATAATATTTCTATGTTGTTCAAAGGTAGAAATCATTCTATCATTTTGTTCTTCTCCATGCCTATTCCCTCCACACAATTTCTGAAGACGAAAACAATACACCCTTACCATGTATTCCATATTGGAAGCTTGTGGATAAACTTGACCCCGTAATTTATTATGAATATCCAAAATACTTCGCATATCATTGTCAGTGATAGCTCTTTTTCCTCTTTGCTTTGCAATCCACCATTCACCATCTTCATCCATGTATTTTTCCAGCATGTCCTCAAATACTGTTGTATTGGGAAGCACCATAGTAGAAACTGCTTGAGCTATGACAAGCAAAGCAGTTACTCTAAACCATTCTTCACTGTTCATGATGAACGATGTCAAAACTCTTCTTGAGTTAATTCCAAACCAAAGGCGTCTTTCAGATCTGTTGGCTAAAATGGCAAAAGAGAGTCAAGCTATTTTGCAGCAGTGAAAGTACAGCTGTTTCAGCATCATAACCAAAGAGGAAAGAGACCATATTTGCATTGATTCTGAATGGCAATATCTTCATCTCCATTCACTAGCATTATGTTGGACTACTTAAATGCATAACTGTGGCTCTATTTGACAGAAACCAATATTTCCTACGAAAGCACTTAGAAAAGAAAAAAACTATATAATTAACTGACAATTATACTGTCTTCCAAGGATCTCTTCTGAATAAGTTTTATAACTTAAAATTAACTATGAATTTAAAGCATAAAAAGGAAAATACCTTATCTAAGGAGGTCTGCAGAAAAATATTTTTATAAAAAAAATAATCATTTTAGGTTGCAAGCCAAACACATTTATTTACAAAACATTACAGGTCATATTTCTACCTTTTAGTCAGTCAGAAGACATTTAAATTTGTGATAAACTCTCTAACTCAGTGGTTTCCAATCTGGTTAAATTATCCCAAATTTGGTTTTCTTTAATTAATGATACATGAACCCATTACTCAGCGACATTTAAATTGACTTAAATTTTTATCTACATTGGATAAAGAGGACTTTCTGATAAGAGGTTTTGGGAGTTTCATTGAGACACAAAAGTATATTTAACACTAATCTGAACTTTATGTAAATTTGAACGAAATCGTTCTATTTTTAGAACTAATATTTTCTGTATAACAACATTCATGAGTGTTTTCAAACCTTTAGTCACAATTCATATTCAAGGTGTTTGACAAAAATTACAAGCCACCCCCTTCCTTCCCCCCTCACCAAAAAAAATTACTTAGAGTTCTTTCTAAACTGTAGTAGAAAAGTAATAAGATTTGTTTTGTGTACCTGCAATAAAGAAGATTCAATTCTCTCAGAAATCAATGGAACCTACAACCATTTCATTAATAAATGGAAAGTGGACACAATCCTACAAACCGGTGAAAAATAAAAGAGGCAGGTTTTATGTACCTTTGACTAATGTCTTTTCCCTTGCCTTGCATAATCACATCCCTATTATAAGAAATTATAAGATACTTTTTTAAAATCGGTAGATTTCAACAACTCTGATAGAGGGATCAACGTCCCTCAATACCCACCCACCCCCAATTCTCTTTTATTCTCTATCTTGTTCGCAAGAGCCAACGAGTTCCTACTGCCTGGGACAATGACTCTTCTTTTCTGTTTCTGGGAACGACGCCGAACTCCAGGGAGGCCACCGGGTGGGAGAGAAGCTAAAAATTCACAAGCAGTTTCGCCCCTGGGTTCAAAGGACTGCTTTCTTTCACGGGGATGCAAACAGCCGGCAGAAAAAGAATCGCGCTGGAAATTGGGACTTTGGCCAGTGTGCGCACGCGCACGTTTGCAGCAAAGAAGGAAGCGTCTTACCTCGGGCCTCTTTCGAGAGCGGATCGCGGTGGAACTACACAGTTTTGAAGGTCGTTGAAGTTTGCAGCCAAGTCGTAGAAAAGGGCGGGCTACCTCCGGCTCTGCTAGGAGCCCTTAGGCGTCTGCTGCCAACTTGTGCGCTCCTAAGTTTGTGCCCAAGTGGCACTTCTCCGCAGTTCCGCAGTCGTTTATCCGCGCTTTGACTATGTGGTGTCTCTTAGTCTTCCTTCTCCCTCGACAGCACGGGAGAACTTCGCACCTCTAGGGTAGCCGGCTGCTGGGGAGCGGAGCGCCTCTCGCTGCCAGCCCTTTATCCCAAGCTCCGAGGCGCGCACACCCACCGTGACGCGCCCGGGCTCTTCACTCCTCCCCAGTACCCCAGGCGGGGAATGGTCTGTAACCAACCACCATCCTCATTTCTCCCTTCCCCCGTACGCCAGGGTGTTCGGTGAGAGGCTGGTCCAATGTCACTCAGAGTCTTCTCAGAGACAGGTCAGTGGGGAATTATTCAGGCTGAAAGGATGGAGGAGAATCTGAAGAGGTTTCAACCGAAATGTTATGGCACAGAAATGGAGCCAAGGTCACGTTGCACTTGATGCATAGTGTTGCTTCCCCGTGTGTTGATTATTGATTACATGTATAGTCTGATTTTACAGAACATACATCTTGCCCATCTTATACTCACAACAACCTACTCAGGTAGGTTAGACCGAGAATGTGACTAACTGAAAGCCACGTAATGATCTTCAAGATATGTTTGCAGGATTCTGTTATATTATTTATCTTTACAGTAAAATTAAATATAAAAATGTAATGATTTGCCCTGTGTCCCATTTAAACACTATGACATAATAACAATCCTTGGTTAAAGTCTACCTTAATATATGACATCTAATTTAGTAAATGACAATGTTATATTTTCCCATGTACATCGTTCCTATAGCAAATGCAATATAGTTTTGTTGGATGGTGAAAAACAATAATTAGTAAGTATGACCTATTGATTAATGAGTATGATGTCACTGACTTATGTATTAAAATTTATACATTACCCCTCACATAACAGAATACATCCCATGAAAAACAGAACACACAAACAATATTACCAGTATTATCACTCCCAGATCAACAATTGCAAACCCAAGGATTGACATCTTTACTAAAAATTCAACAGCTCACCTGAGCAATGTATAATTTTAAGTGCCTTGTGGAAGCACTATAGTGAAGGGCCAGGTTCATCTCTGACAGCAGAGGATTTCCAAAATGTTGGGATCACCATAGAGAAAGTCTGTCATCAGGTCCAGTTTCTTCAACTCTGTGGAGCTGGCATCCTAAGTATCTCTTCTCTTGATGAGTTCATAAGACAAGAAGAATGGGATGAAATGATTCTCAAGGTAACTCACACTGTGAGGTTCTTTATAGGTTTAAATGACCACTTCGAATTGGGTTAAGAAAGCTATTAGCAACCAGTACAATAACAAGCGTATATGGTATAATAGTTGTAATAGCTTCTTTTCCCAACAAACAAGCTGTTATATTCTGTACCTGCTATAGTTTCTGAGTTATTTGCATAAGCAGATCCACAAAGAATGTATTACAGTAGCCAAAACGTGGTAGGTGCATGAGTCATTATCACCAAGGCTTACCAATCCAAAAGAGTTGCAACTGTCTAAGTAGAAGGGCAAACATCTCTTAACTATAGCTTCTACCTACTGTTCTAACAGAGCTATGCGTCATCGACTTGCTAAATCAGGAAAGTGCTATCTCTGAGCAATATCTGGAATTGAATGTTTATGAACAAGTATTAATTCTACATTGTTTAGATTCAATTATAGTTTGAATCATTCATAACAATTGTTTTGTTGTCTCTGAAAATGGATTGACTTTCCCAACCATTATTGCTTAAGATTTTGTCATGCAATTAAAATTATTTCAGATTTTTAAAGCTATTTTCATTACTATCTAATAGTGATGGTAGTCAAAGATACTTGAAGTAATCTAAATATGAAATAGAATTATGAATCACCAAACCATTTATAGATCTACATTCATGTTTTTACATTTCAGTTCTACAAGTTTTTTTTCCTAGTCACCTTTCTTGTTCATTATTCCTCCTGCAAATTCCTTAGCTAGCTTGTATTTCTCTTTCTCTCTCCCTCTCCTCCCCCTCTCTCTCTCACACACACACACTATAGTTGCATTTGTTAGTCTTCCTAATTTTGCTTTTTATTTTGTTTCCATTTTATTTTGACCATATTGCATTTACTAGACAGAATCACTAATCAAAAATTGGAATGACAGTAGCAGGGAGCCATTGAATTGTTCTAGGAAAGAATTATTGGGAGCTTTTGCATTACTGGGCAAGTGGTCTGACCAAGTTACTAGAATCAAAAGATTTTGTACCATGAACTGAAAATTCCTACATTAATTTTCATTACTTTGGTTTGCTTCATCACACCTTAATCATCTCATTGGTCTGTAGGTTTCATTTCTTCTGATGGCCACATTAATAAAGTAAATGGCCACATTAATAAAGTAACTTAAAAATCATGTTCCAAATGGTATTAAATTTGATATATACTTTCCTGTTATAATGATGTAACTGCTGCAACTTGTATCCAATTCAGATTTTTAAAAGCCACAAAAATCTATAGATACTTTTTAGGCATTTTAACATGACAGGTAAAACAATTGTAAAGTTCTAGTTCTCATAACTTATTCTCAGGAATCAGAAATTAGTCACGAGGCAGGTGTCAATATTTATAGAATTGGCTCTCCCTGTACATATTTGTACATTTGCATTAAAAATAATATTAGTTTCTAATGTTGGCTTACCTTCTCCATGCTGTTCATTTTAAGATCCTTATTAATGTTATACATATAAAAAAGCTACCATATTATCTATGCACAGAAGCTTTATACTGTAAAATTAGAGAATTCTACTCCCCCCCCCCCACAGATGCTAAAGAGATCACTCACCTAATCACATAGGCAATAATATTCTTAATGGCCAGTTAGCAATCTGGATAAAAGATCTAACTTTTTGTGTTCACAAAAAGAGTTCTTTTAAAGAGTTCACAAAAAGAGTTCTTTTAAAGAGTTCACAAAAAGAGTTCTTTTAAAATTCAAAATTCCAAAGTTTAATAATGTTATCTTTTTAATTTAGAAAAGCAATTTCTTTTAATGTAGACTTGGCAGGAACATGATCAAAGTGCAGGGAACAAACTGTGCTAAGTAAATGACAGGTAGCTTAGGAAAAGGAAACATGGAGATTTAATGAAATGAACTATCTTATCAGAATGTATTCTTGTTTACTACTTTCTTGGAATATAGCTAATGCAGACTTGTTATACATACTTTTTCATCAGTTTTTCTGGGCTTTGATGAAGCTTGGAAAATATGATTAGTTTATACTTTCACAAAAGAAAAATACTAGAACAAGATTAGTGAGAATTCAAGAGGAATAAACAGAATGCAGACAAAGAGGGAATCTAATAGATAAGCAGGTAAAGATCAGAAATTGAGCACTGAGGATGAATAAAAAGGTGAGAACTAGCAAATCCTGTTATTGTATTCAACATAGAAGTATGCTGCTACAGACTTTGCTTGGAACTGAATTTAGCCATCTCAGTGCTGGCAGAAGCCATGCAAAATAAATATTTTTCTTTCCTGTGTAAAATGACCTCCACATTCTCAGTTGCATAGCAGCTTTTCCTTTTTTAGTGATGCCTTGAATGCCAATAAATTTACATGGATATAATTTCATTATGGAACAAGCACATTCCATGTAAATAGCTCAACATTACATTCAAGGCATTTTAAAGGTTTAAAGATACTGAAAATTTATCAGTCATACTTGAGAAATCAACAATGCTTTGGAAATCTATAGATTGAGAAAGAGTAAAGGTATAACATTATTTAGAATAATTGGGAAGAAACTGTTCTGTATTACATAATTAATTCAATAAAACATCACAAATGAACATACCTGTTTTCCATTTTTACTTTGTACATATTAAATCTGTTTTATTTAAATTAGTCAACTCTGTCTCTAGCTCTCTAGCTATAATTTATTTCTTACTTTCCAAAATTCCCACTTTTGTCATTGATTTGTTTTATATCTTCAGACATCTGTTTTACTGAGTTTTTCATTTTTTTAGGTTATTTCATCTCTATATGTCTTTCACCTATTTTTTTTTCAAAAACTAAATTTAGTCTCAAGTGACTAAGCCAATTTTCTGCCAAGTTAATTAACATTTTCTGAAATTACTCTAGAGTAGCCTTCTCCAAGGCTACTCTAATGACCCTTTTCTCCCCTTTTGAGTCACCATTATGTTAAGAGGCAGTGCTTTGTGTGGACAGTTAGAATCTTGCTGGCGCTGGAACCTCACAACCTCACAATTGCAATGCCTTTCCCTCCCTCAGAGGAGGGAGAGGGCCCTGGATGATGCTGTGGAAAAACCACTCTTTCTGGTGTGAAGTAGCTCACCCCCTGTGGCATACCTTGGGAAGCACATGAGTGTGAACCAAGCAGGATTAGCAGTTTTAAACAGCCATTATGTTACAATCCAAAAGTGAAAGTCTCAAACAAAGAAAAAAGGAAAGGCACATTTCCGCTTCTTCTTTTATCCTCCTGCACCTTTAATGCTGTAATCACATCCACATCTCTATGGTTCCAGTCAGACGCACAGTCTGCTCATGTTACTTGTAATTTCTGTTTTGTAAACCAAACTGTCTACAACTCACCAATTGTCTGCATTGTTTAGTAATAAGTAAAAACTTTCCCATTAAATGTCAAAATCAACTGCCTAATTCAGTTACAGATAATCCAATGTACTTTTGTAGAAAAAAATATATTTTAAAAATACCTGTCCAGTTCAAGCTTTCTTGAATCATATCTTGTTAAGGTTTTTACCAAATATTATTACATTTTTAAATTTTGTAATCTAGAAAAAAAATGAAACTTGCTATTTATAACAAAGGAGAGTCTGTCTCAACCTGTAAAATAACCCCAAATATGCCTAAGAAATTAGGTTTAGTTGGGGTAATTGTCCATAAAGGCTTCATCATGGTTATGAACATAGATGGAATTTCACAGAACTTGCAAGTGAACCACAAAATTTTCATTTCTTGTGGTTTATTTACAGGTAGTGCTGTCTGGAGAACAAGTATGTTATTACACAATCTCTCCTTTACCTGAAGATCTAGCTTTGATCCACTGGGCACTGATCTCCACCATGATGCTATCTCCATTCCTGGAGAGACAATTAGATCACAGTTAGGCCCCACTAGAAGCTCAGTGCTTCAGTGTTACTATTCATGACTTTTAAAAGGAAATATATAATCAAGAAATAAAAAGTAACAAAAACACCCTATTGTGCTAAAAATAAAACTCATTATTATGGTATAGTAACAGAAGTTATAGAAATAAGCAAAATCATCAGATCTGATTTTGTTAAGATTTAAATTCATTCAATTCCATATTGAATTTTAATTACAAGTTCTTAAAATATTTTGTGGCCACTTTTTTCTAATATGTATATTTTGTGCATATTCTTTCCAAATATTATTTTTGCAAAGCAATTTTCAATGTAGTATATTTTTCTATTTATATTTCTAATATATGGTGGTAAGCATCTTTAAGATAGCAAAACAGATTATTTTATGTCTCTGATATAATTGAATAGTTTTAAGAATAAATTGGGTACATTAACTTACAAAATACGAACAGAAAAAAATTGTCCTTTTATCATTTAGCATTATTACTGCTAGACAAGATTATTTATTTTCATATTCTTTTCCACTAGAATCATAAGTCTGAACAAAGTTTCCTTTTTCCAAAGTACTAACTATTTATAGCTTGATATGCTAAGAAAAATATATATACAGAATTGCTTTCTGTATATTGATAGGACTTGACTCGTTATCCTTTGGCTGTTAGCCTCACCACAACATCAGCTTGCTTGTTTAAGTGGTAAAAGAGGCATGTTAGGCAATGAAGAGAACTAGTAATCACCACCAAAACCACAGTCCCACAGTGGCACAACCACAAAACCTGCCTACATAAAACATTCACTTTCCTCATGAGAACTCCCACACTGAAAACATGCTACTTCAAAATACTAAATGCATTATATTTAAGCAAAAAGTTGATTACTTTGCTGAACAGATTCATAAATAAACCTGCAAGAATATACTGAAACAACTTTAAACGTTGGAAAAAAAGGTAGCAAACCCAGACATTCTTACACTTTTCAATTAACTCCTACTCGTTGAAGTAAGTAGGAAGGTTGAGGAGAAGGAGGAGAGGGGGAGAGTGAGGAAGAAGAGGGAAAGAGGGAAGTGAGAGAAGAGGTTAGAGGGTGGATGCGGTTTGGGGGGAAATGGGTGAGCAATACCGAAAGTTGTGTGTATAAATTTATTTTACTCTTTATCTGAAGTATTTTTTATGAATGTAATGTAAAATTGAAAATAAATTTTTTTTTTCAAAAAATACTCGTTGTGAGTATTTTTCACGTACACCTATTTAAATGCTTTCCATTAATATTTGGGAGGGATTTCATACTTCACTGTATGTACAACAAAGACGGAGTAGAAGATTTATAAAAGTGAAGTCAGCAGTGCCTGTTACTGTTGTATAAGTTTAGTGTTGATAGCATGCTGCTGGAAAAGTTGAACAGTGGGCAGACAATGGTTGGGTAGCTAAGATGTTGCAGACATTGACTAGGACAAACTGACTTGGATTTTGGACAGAGAGTACAGTAGGCAGGCAGGATAGCATGCTTCCTTCAGTGATGTCTGCCAGAACAGAATGCTTTTCTTTCACTGTCCTCCACATCCACAAAACCGACATTGCTACTGTGTTCCTCCTCCATTGCCTGCTTGATCTCATGCATTTAGGCTGTACAAGAAAGGATGTAGGTACAGGTGCAAAAACAGTGCAGAAGATTGGCAGGGACAGCAAGCAGGGGATGACTGTAGCAGATAGGGTTCATGAATATATGGGGAGTTGGGAGCTGGTGGTCAGCACCTGCTTAGCAGTCACCACATTTCTTGGGCCCAGTGCAGCTGCATATTCTTCAGTCCCTTAAATTACCTCTGTCTGAGTCCTTCCATGATAGGAAAAAAGTGAACTTTTTTATCTATATGATTGCAAGACAGATATTCTGTTATAATATTTAAAATTTACCATACATTTCAAAGATTTACAGGTTTCGGTGACTTATACTCTAGATTACTCTAGACCTAGAGTCCCACTTTTGGTATATGCATTACAAGATGATAAATACTGATCTGTACATTGTAGGCCATGCAGAGCTAGCTAATGGTCTCAACCATGATTGGATGAAGATCATATAATATAAGTCACCTTTGTGACCTTCAACTGATTGCATAAACAATGGGGGACGGAAATTGGAAGATATGTAATATACAGGCCATTTGTGTATAATTAGTAGCATGCCTAGAGACATTCTTAGGAACAACCCTGCAATGCATTCCTGAACCACACAAGAAGTCCAACTGTACAAAAAAATGTCATAATAGCAGGGCAAGAGTTGCGGTTATTTACACTGGCTGGATATTGAAATCTGGGTTAAATTAATAATATAGTCTCTTTGTACTAGTTAAAGGTTAAAGAAACCTTTAAAACTGGGTGGAAATCAGATCCATTAAACACATTAACAGTTCTGTTAAACACATTAGCACTTGGTTTGAATTCGGGAGAGATGGAAAGAAAGAAAAGTTTGCTAAAAAAAACCTATGGGGAGCATGAGCCCCTTGCCTTTTAGGAGGACAGAAATGTGTAATATCATCCCAAACCTAACAAATCCTGCAGCAAATACCACCTACTCCCATGACAACTTCTATTGTTTTAAAACTGGCGTTTTCCTCTTGCTAATAGAATAATAGCTAATTTTTCTGCTGCACTTCACATAATTTTAGTGAAATGGTTCCAGTGATTGGCTATACTGTTATCTACAGGAATAACCTTCTCCATTCCCTGGGCAGTGCTCTCCATGTTCATTTCAACGTACAATCATGAGCAATACTTTGCTGGATTAGATCCCTGCCCATTTAGTCCAGCAATCTGTTCTCACAGTGGCCAACCAACTGCACAAGGAGGCCATTAGTGTCCTAGTAGGTGGCCTTCAGTGGCAGTCATGCCGCCATCAGGTCTAATAACAATTGATACCCAGGACTGAGGATTGGTTTAACCTTTTTCTGAAGCCAGCCAAGCTGGTGGTCAGCATCATATTTCATGGTAGCAAATTCCAAAGAATTCCAAAGAATTACATGTTGCATAAATATTATTTCCTTTGTACCCCCTGATTCTTCCAGAATTCCATTTCATTGGGTGAACTATGGTTGTAACATTTTTGGAAAGGAAGATAATTTCTTCTTGTCTACTTTTTCAATACCATGCAGAATTCTGTACATCTCAGTCATCTTTGCTCTCAGTTTCTTTCTTTCTCGATTTAAAAAAAACCTCAAATGTCACAGCTTTTCTTAAAAGGAAGGTTTATCTAGCCCCTTGATCATATTAATTGCCCTCCACTAAACCTTCTCTAGCTCTATCACATCCTTTTTCGGGTTAGGCCACTGAGCTGAATGCTCTGCTCAGAATGAACTTTCTTAGGGTTTGTGGGTTTCACTGAACTATAGAATCACTAACTTCCCCAAATAAGACAAATGTATGTAAACTGCTAAATCTTTAACTGGCCTGGTTATTTGTGGGCATGAATACAGCCTGGTATTCATAGTGGTGGGTCCTCATTGTCAAAATAATTATTTGCTTTGGTTTATTAAATGCACACATATGCATCCACAAAAACCAGCTTCAAAATAAAACCTTTTTTTGCCTTTCACAATCAGGAAGAAACAACAAATAATATTTCTCCTAGCTATTCACATTTCCACTGGGCTTTTTTTAAAAAAAAAATCTTCAGGGAGACGGTTGAAATATTGCAGCTTGTTTTCTTTAATTTTTATCTGGCCTCAGGTAGATACTGTGATAAGTTCTTGGTAGCAGTTATCTATTTGGGCTGTTTGGCAGCTGGAACCAAACCTTTCTATCTCAAGTGACAGCAAGAGTGATGAAACGGTCCGCTGGTGAACAGTCAAAACAACACCAAAGAAAGAAAGTTGATAGCTCAAGGGGAAAAATAGCAATTAAAAAAAGTGTTTTTTAAACTGGCAACCTTTCCCACATGAAGTAAACTTAATAATTAATATATTACTGAAACAATTCTGTAGCTGTATAGCTGCAATAGGAAGACAACGTTTCTGCAATGCAAAACAATTTTTCTTCTAAAGCTTCGAGCACATGTGTATATTTTAATAGGCTAACATTGTGAACAGCATTATGTTTTTCAAAAAGTCTATATATGCATACATACATACATACATATATATATATATATATATATATATATATATATATATATATATATATATATATTTAATGGTAAAAATAAAAGAGTGATTCCTGGGTGTATGCATACTAAGAAATAAAACGTGAGCACCAGGAAAAGTTAAAACATTAAAAGTTTTATAAAACGTTAAAAGTTTAAATATAACACATTTAAAAGTTTTTTAAAAAGCAGACCTAGCAGAGGTCCATCTGTGTAGAAGGTTTTAAGGGAGAGGAGGGGGAGAAGCAACTTGGTGATAATGATCATACACTGGATTGTAGAAAGGCTATGTGCCCTCTTGAGTCACAGATGCAGAGAGGTGGGAAAGTAAAAGCTAGTACGCATGTGGATGGGGAGAATGAGAACAAACTGAGCAATTATGTAGCAATTGACACAGGTGCAACAATTGGCCGGTTGGGACCTGTTACGCGGTCCAGGAGTCGAGCGCAGGCACTGGCTTGTTTATAAATGTCTCTCCCACTAATTCATTTGCACCCTGATGATGTTGGCAGGAGCCAACGAAAGCTAGGTCTGCTTTTTAAAAAACTTTTAAATGTTTTATATTTAAACTTTTAACGTTTTATAAAACTTTTAATGTTTTAACTTTTCCTGGTGCTCATTTTTTATTTCTTAGTGTATATATATATATATATATATATATATATATATATATATATATATATATATATATATTATAGAAGACTCACCCTAGAGAAGAGAGCGCAGCAAGTGCTTTGACTGGCAGGTACAGATCAGCCAGAAAAATGCAGGGGAACCCACTTTTGGGGAAGTATATAAGGTTCTCCAGACACAATCCTAGGCCATTATTATAGTCAAATGAAGTAAAGGATCGAAATCTAGAAAGGGTTTTTTTAAGCCAGCTTCATTTCCAGTTTCACATGGGAGACTAGCAGCTGAAGGCTGCTGTGCAGAAGAGCCTTCAGGTATATGAATTGTGACTTCATACAATGCATGTACTATAAATGAATTGTGTCGTGGGAAGTCATCAATGCAAATATACTCTTAGAGATAATTTCATTAATGTCCTTAGGCAAACATTCATCCTTAGCCCTAATTCTTTGGCTATGATATGAGGATAACAATCATATAAATATATTTTAAATGAAAATAAAAGAGTTGCCAAGAATGTTATTATAGCTATATTTCAGTCTATACAAAAGTACTCGGTTTTATGCTTTCATTGGTTCATAAAGTCAGGCCAAGTTGCAAAAGAAAGTTTTAAGGACTTTAGTTGGAAGATCTGATATTGCTCCTATTTTAAAAATGAAATCTGTCAACTAGAATCCTTAAAACTTGTATCAGTGATGGCCATCGAATGGAGAGGGGGATAACAATTGTAGAGGAAAAATTGTGAATACATGTCAGGGTGGCTGTCATTAGTCTGTTAAAGAACAATAATATTGTAAGGAGTACTTCAGTCATGAAAATTTGGCCTACTGAAGTACATAAGACAATATGAAAAAAAGATGAGACCCACCAATTCTATAAAAGTTTATATTTCAACTTTTTCTCTCATCAGATCCAATGTTCTCTTTCACTGTGTTACTGACAGGATGGTAAATCCTAAATATACATAATTAACAGAATTGAAATATTTAGATAACATTTAAATCAAAAGTGCAAAAGGTGTTGCCTGGAATGAACATGCCACTCACAAACATCTCTCTTTCTACCCTCAGGTTGGGCTCAGCATTTCAGTATTGGAGAGACAGATGAAGAAGTAAAGCAGATGGGGGCCCCTGAAATGTAAGCATCTATTTACCTTTAACTCATGCCAGCTGAGGAATTCTGGGAGTTAAAATTCACACATCTTAAAATTGCTAAATTTGATAAATCATGCCAGTTTGCCTTGCAAAACCGGTTGCAGCCCTCAAATGGATGGAAGTTATCTATTCCTAAGTCTTATGATATATACAGACCTCCCATTTACACATTGCACTTTAGGTGACAATTGCAGAAGAGTCAAATGTGAAGATGCAGAAGAATCTACTGGAGTTAGGCAGTCAATACATTTAAATAAATAAGTAAATGCTTTTTGCCCTATCTTTATCTATTTGTCCCACAAAAAGAGATGCCATAAGGAATGCAATCTGTAAGAAATACCATTGCTCATATCTGTTATGATTAATTGATATAAGTTTCCAAGCTGCTGAAGAGTCTACTCTTTATATTCATATAAACATGTGAGATAACAGGTCAATCTTCCTGAACCTATGTGTTCTCCAGATGTACAGTATAAACTTCCAAGTAGCCAATGGCTTTCCATGACTGATTTGATGTTCGTAACAATTAGTTTGGGAATTATTATTTTAGTTGAAGGTATATCTAGGGAATAAAAAAGTATGGGTTAAATCTAGTTTACTCTGTTCCAAATCTTGGTATTACAAACATACTAATAAAGGAGAATTTCTAGCTTAGGGCTGAAGTGAGAGATCCTTGTTGCTCTCAGCTTGGTTGTATTCTTGCAGACATTTCAGTACCCAAACTAAGTAACATCATCAGTACTAGCACTGATGTTGTTAACTACTTTGGGTAATGAAACAGCTGTAAGAAAGCCACCAAGCTCAGAGTGCACCAAGGATCCCTCAAACCAGGATTGGCTGGAATGTTGTTGTCAACCCCTAAATGTTGACCTGGCCAAGAAACAGACTCTGTTGAAATTAAAACTATTTTTATTAAGATAGACTCTTAACAGAATCTTGAAAATCTGATTGTACTTTCTTACACATCTGTTCATTAGGGGGTTGTCTATCTGAGAGGTTTACAGATCCCTTCTTGTTGTTTTAGACTCAAAACATGTTTACTCCTTGTTGCTGAATAGATTTCTCCATCAAGGCCATCGTCTTTATTCTCTACAATTTGGACACACATTCTTTATGATGTATGTGAGCACAATTATACACAACAAAAAATAGTACAGTTCTTGTACTAGTTCTTCGAATATTGATGGACTATATGATGTGAATCCTAAATTAAATTTATTAGATATTAAGCTACATTGAACATAGTAGAATTTACTTCTGGGAGAAAACATAGGATTATGCTATAATTTCATTTTAATTCAGTTGTAGTTATTCCCACCCAAATAAATATAGGATTGCACAACAGATTGATTTACTGTGTATTATTATGCAATCTCAGATATAATACATTCTCAGATAAAACTGTGCATATAAGTTTTTAACTGTGCATTTAATATTTTTAAAACATTTTAACTTTCTCATATATGTAATTCTGCAAAGTGTGTCCTGTATAAAATATTAAAACTTTTTTTAAAGCAGAATTTTTAATGCTTTGGTTCTGAGTAGCCAAAATTCAAAATTAAATAAGTGTTAAGCAATGGTGTTCACTTAAATTAAGAAAGGTCTCTGTAGATGCCTTACTCCCTCTCCTGGAAATTTAGTATATAGCAATACCTTTATAAATTACCAAACTCCTGTTTATATACATTTTGGAATAGTCAATTTGCTATAATATTAAATAGTCAGCTATAAGAATCATACAGTATACATCATAAAGCAGTTTTCAGGTAAGTTTGAATCTGCTCAACGGTCACTATGCTTTTACCTACTGTCTTGTGTGTTTTTAGGTTGAATTCATTTTAGCTGAATATGTTTTTAATAAAAACTTTTTAAAAAACTGATAAGTTTATTGGGTACACTATTCAAATACAGGGACACTTTTATACATGAAAAATTAATTTAAGCACTGGTTGACCACAGAGAATATCAACTAGTGAAACAGTCTATGTAGCACTATGCAAATTCAAGACAATAACAGATCACCTACATAAAACAGGAATCTTCATTGAACAAATAAGGGCAAATACTATCAAACCATGTAGGCTTGGCCCTAAATTTGGCTATAGTTCAGATGTAAGAATGTATGTTTAATGAATAGCACACCAAGACTGTTATGTCCCGAGCCTTGCAGACGGGCTCGGGGCGTTTGCAGGCAGTCCCGGGCAGGTGCAAGCTGCCCGGGACCAGACAGGCTGTCGCCAGCGCCTGTGCGCATGCGCGGGTGCTGGCGCGGGAAAAGTAACACATTGACCCGGGAGATGCCTATATAAGAGGTTGGGAGTTTTTGGGCGTTGCTGAAGCCTTCATCTGTAAGCTGAACACAGAATAAAAGAAAACCTGAGAACTACAACTGCTTCTCGTGTCTTGCCTTTCACGAAGGACTCAACACTGGCGATGAAGGTGGGATGCCTTGCACCGACTGAAAAGAAAAAGGTGTAAGCTTACCCAAGTGAGTCCTGAGCGGCGGAACGGCGTTGACTCGGCAGCTACCCGCCAATCCAGTGCGCATTCGGGGGTAGGCTGGCTGATAGACCCGTCTCCTGAAGATGGCAAAAATTGGAAGGCTTTCGGAGTTCGACGTCTCACATCCAAAGAGGTGGGAGTCCTACGTAGCCAGGGTGGAAAACTACCTCAAGGTGAACCAAGTGAGGGAATATAGCTTGAAGGCTGCCACCCTGCTGTGTGTCTGCGGTCAAGACGCCTTCGAAATCGCGGAGAACCTCGCAGCACCTGTCCCATTAGAGTCTGTCAGCTACGCAGATCTAAAAAAGCTACTGAAGGAGCACTTCCAGCCTAAGATGTCCATCATTGCATGGCGCCACACCTTCGAGCAGAGGGATCAACGATCCGGAGAATCGGCCAAAGAATACATCGCCGCATTAAGAAAGGCCGCCAAGCACTGCGAGTTCACGGACCTCGAAGAACGACTGAGGGACCGATTCGTGTGCCGGCTAAGGCATCGAGAGTTACAACAGAGGCTTTTTGCCAAAGAGGACTTGTCCTTCCAAGATGCCTTGAGAGAAGTCACTGCAGAAGAAGCAGCAGGCAGCGCCATCAAGAACATGCAGCCGATCAGGAACAGTCCAGATGTTGCATCCGTGCACCAAGAAGAAGTCCAAGGGAACTCCGAGGAGGATCCGGATGAGGAAGTTGACCGTCTCCACCCCACAAAGGAAGGGAACCAGAAAGGAAGCTCTTCAGCTCCCCTCAAGTGCATCGGCTGTGGAGGTCGCCACAGGAGAACCGATTGCAAGTTCCGCTCCGCTATCTGCCGGGCGTGCGGAAAAGAAGGACATATTGTAGCTGTGTGTCTGGGCCGACAAAAGGTACAACCTCAGGAAGAATTGCGCCTGAAAGGTACCAGGGTCCCCAGCCAGAATAGGGTGGGGTTTTGCGCTTCGCGAAGGAGCATCTTTAGGACAGGCACACACAAGCCCATTAAGAAAAAGCTGTCACTCAAGGTGAAGCTACAAGGGGTTCCATTAACTATGGAACTAGACACGGGGTCTGCACTTTCAATCATCTCCTTACATACATTTAGGAAGATTTGTTCCGGCAGTGGAACTCAGGCCAAGTTAAGGCCTTCTGACATTGTGCTAACAGACTTTCAGAATTCGAGAGTGTGTGTTAAGGGGGAGGCCACCCTTAACGTACAGTATAAGAATTTTGAAGGTCCACTAGACCTATTAGTAGTAGGGGGTGAACGAACGAGTCTCATAGGACTCGATTGGTTTGAGGCCTTGGGGATACACGTCACGGGGCTCAACAGCTTACAAACACTCGACCTGCAGGAAGTCTGCAAAGAATTTGCAGATGTCTTCAGCCCCCAGCTGGGCACATTCAAAGGACCCCCTGTGTCCTTAAAACTAGACCCCACTGTCACTCCCATTAGAATTAAAGCAAGAAGGGTCCTTTTTGCTTTAAAGAGTAAAATTGACACTGAGTTGGACAAACTGATCCAACAAGGAATTCTAGAACCTGTTGACTCCAGTCCTTGGGAGACCCCCATTGTCACTCCTCTAAAGGCAAATGGGGACATTCGCATTTGTGCCGATTACAAATGCACTCTGAATAAGGCATTACAGCAACATGCCTATCCTGTTCCTGTGGTCAGTCATATCTTGGCCTCTCTCAAGGGGGGGCGTGTTTTTGCAAAGCTTGACCTAGCTCAAGCGTATCAACAGCTGCTTGTTGATGATGATGCTGCTATAGCTCAGACTATTGTGACCCACAGAGGGGCCTTTAAGGTAAAAAGGCTACAGTTTGGAGTGAATGTCGCTCCTGGGATTTTCCAAAGCGTAATGGAAAACACACTACGGGGTATACCGGGGGTTTGCCCCTACTTTGATGATGTCTTAATTGCAGGAGACTCCACACACATTCTAGCTGAAAGGCTAAGGGCTGTTTTGTTAAGATTCAGGAAGACAGGCCTCAAGCTTAAGAAGGACAAATGCAAAATAGGGGTGCCTTCTACTGAATTTTTGGGGTTCAAAATTGATGCTGCTGGGATTCACCCTGCTGAATCCAAACTAACTGCCATTTTAGAAGCACCTAGGCCAAAGTCTAAGGCCGAACTTCAGGCCTTCCTGGGCCTCCTGAATTTTTACAATTCTTTTCTTCCACATAAAGCTAGTGTAGCTGAGCCTCTTCACAGGCTATTAGACAAACAAGCAGTGTGGCAGTGGTCACAAACACATGAGACTAGTTTCAATGAGGTCAAGGCCTTGCTCACTTCTAACAGTGTACTTGCACACTTCAATGAGTCCCTTCCTGTGTGCATCGCTTGTGATGCTTCCCCTTACGGGGTTGGAGCTGTCCTGAGCCACCTCAGGTCTGATGGAACTCAGGTTCCTGTTGCATATTACTCCAGAACATTGTCTTCTGCTGAGCGCAACTACACTCAGATAGACAGGGAGGCTTTAGCTGTTGTTGCTGGAATTAAAAAATTCCATGATTTTTTATATGGCAGGCATTTCACGGTCTTCACTGACCATAAGCCTCTGCTGGGACTGTTTACCACATGTAAGCAAACTCCCCAAATCATTTCACCTAGAATGCTCAGGTGGTCTATTTTTTTGTCTGCATATAATTTTTCCTTATTTCACAAGCCTGGGAAAGAGATGGGCCATGCTGATGGCCTCAGTAGATTGCCCCTGCCAGTAATAGAAGCTGACCCTGCGCCAGCTGTTAACATTCTATCCATCCAAGCCTTGCCAGAGTCCCCTCTGAACGCCAGGGATGTAGCCACTGAATCGGGCACAGATCTCACACTTTCACGTGTCCTTTCTTGGGTTTTGTCTGGATGGCCTGAGCACTGTCCTAGTCCTGAGTTTCAGAGTTTCTGGTCTAAAAGGAATGAGTTGTCCACCTCTCAGGGTTGTGTGCTTTGGGGAAACAGAGTTGTCATTCCCACCTCAATGAGGACTAGGATCTTAGGTTCCCTCCACGAGGGTCATCCTGGCATTGTTCAAATGAAGGCCCTTGCGCGCAGCCACTTGTGGTGGCCTGGTCTAGACAAGGACATTGAGGCTAAGGTGCATGCATGCCACCTGTGCCAACGCTCTCGCCCAGAGATGCCCCAAGCTCCTGTGCATAGATGGGAGGAAACACAGTCCCCATGGTCTAGGGTGCACATTGACTACGCTGGGCCCTTTCAGGGCCAATTCTTCTTGGTCCTCGTTGATAGCCATTCAAAATGGCTTGAGGTTGTACCTGTCTCATCCACCACCACTGCAAAGACTATTCAGGTACTGAGGGGGATTTTTGCTGCACACGGGCTCCCAGATGTCATTGTGTCTGACAACGGCCCTCAATTTACTTCCTCCGAATTCCAAGCTTTCTTGCAGGCCAACATGATTCGTCATGCCACTTCTGCACTCTTCCACCCGTCCACCAATGGTATGGCTGAACGCATGGTTCGCATCACCAAGGACGCCTTGAAGAAACTCACCTATGGGGACTGGCATCACAGGTTGGCTGACTTTCTCCTTTCTTATCGCACCACACCGTCCACTTCTACAGGGAGAAGCCCAGCTGAACTTCGCTGGGGGCGCAAACTGACTACGAAGCTTGACCGGTTGCATCCGCACAGACTGCCTTTATCTACCTCACACCCTAGGGCACCTAGACAACTACTTGTGGGTGCCCCGGTTTGGACTCACAATTACAGGCCTGGTCATACATGGGTCCCCGCTTCTATTTCCAGGGTCACAGGTCCTCTGTCCTACGAGGTCTCCTGCGTCGGCACATTGACCAACTCCGCCCTAGGCGGGACCTTCCTACTGAGACTCCTGGGTCTTTTCCGGGGGGGAGGGGGACCCCCTTGAGCAAAGGGAAGGGCACGAGCTGCTGCCCATCACCAATGATGGAGCCACAAACGGCACATTCCAAGATTCCGCGAGTGCCCCAAACAGGAATTCTAAGGGCCTATCCAACCACCAGGCATTCACGCCTACTCCAGCCAGGGAGTCACCCCGGGGGTACAATCACTATTCACCTGCACAGCACAGTACTCCAGTCAGGGAGGATACCCAGGAGCATCCAAATAAATCATACCCCGCAAGAGAGCTGGCACATAATCCCCAGAGTTGGCCTCACCTTACCCCAAGTCCTACAGGGGGTCAAACATACAGGGAGGTGGTCGAGGAACCAAGTCCCGACCGCAACACCTCTAGCACAAATCAGGGAGTAACTGAGTTTTGGGAAGGTACAGAAACCCACACGAGCCCGGACACAGAACGGGGTTTAGGGGATGGACAGCCTCCTGACAGGTCTTGGATGGACCTAGGAGGTTCTACAGAGACGCCCAGCAGTGGCTATCACTTCAAGGGGCCCGAGGGCCTACAGCTAGGCGGGTCAACCAGGTCACAAAGTGACAGAAGCCCTGGCCTGTCGAGCCTGGTGGGCAAGCAAGCATGCCAGGCATTGGGGCACAGTCCTTGGAAGGCACCAAGGCATGATAAGGAGAACAGGCTCATGTCACCCCTCAGTCGGGGAACACCTGTCAGAAACCCAGAGCTGAGAAGGTCACAGAGAGCAAGGAAATCGCCTAAGTATTTAGAAGATTACATAACATTGCTGGCTAAACAAAAGCCAGTAAACAGTAGGAGCGCTGGGGAGTAGAACATTGCATTAAGAAATGATTGTATGTTGGTAGTAGTTTTAGCCCGGGGGAAAGGGGTGTTATGTCCCGAGCCTTGCAGACGGGCTCGGGGCGTTTGCAGGCAGTCCCGGGCAGGTGCAAGCTGCCCGGGACCAGACAGGCTGTCGCCAGTGCCTGTGCGCATGCGCGGGTGCTGGCGCGGGAAAAGTAACACATTGACCCGGGAGATGCCTATATAAGAGGCTGGGAGCTTTTGGGCGTTGCTGAAGCCTTCATCTGTAAGCTGAACACAGAATAAAAGAAAACCTGAGAACTACAACTGCTTCTCGTGTCTTGCCTTTCGCGAAGGACTCAACAAAGACCATGTCTTTTCCAGTAAAAATAAAACATTTGTCAATTCAAAAGGTACAAAACTTTCCTCCTGTTTTCATGATTCAGGCTTGATTTTTTTTTCAGCACTACTATAAGATGGATCTTCTTTAGCTTTTCTTTCATCATCCACCAAAACATTTCCATGGTTAAAAGTCTAGATATCTAGAACAATGTATTAAACTATTGAACTTCACTTACAAGCATATAAAAGTTCATTTGAAAATAACATTCTGTAATATAATCATTTTTAAATGCAATATTTCTGGAAGTTCATAGAGTCCTTGTCTGGCTGCTAAAAAGGAAGCAAGTGAAAAATCAGCTTGTAAGTTTAGCAATACACAGAAGTTCAGACTCAGCTATCATGCCTGAGGCATTTAAAAAAAAACAGTCAAACAGATAAATATTTTTTCATAAACCTTGTATAACAATCCCTGGGTTGAAAGTAACAGGCAAGTACAATGTTCTTCACTGAAGAATCAAACATCAAATTTGAAAGGAGAATAACTAACTTGACAATAGTAATTAAGGAAAAAATAATCCTGGAAAGAAAAAATGAGTATGATGTGGCTGCAAAAAAAAAAAAAAAAGGCAAATGTATTTTCAGCAGAAATAAAGATTTCCAAATCATAGGAACTAATTGTTCCTTCGTATTGTACATTAACCATAATATACCCCAAGTGTTGTGTCAATTCTGGATACCACACTTTATGAAGGAAATTGAAACTGCTAAATTGGCCATAATAAACATGATCAGATGACAAGAAACTACGTCCCACAAAGAAGGAGCTGGATATGTTTGTTTTTCAAAAGATAGCCAAAGCAACATGCTATTATTCTACAAATATATGAAAGAATGTAGCATAAAAAGGTTAGGCTTATTCTCTTGTATTCCTCAGCACAGATGATATGGAATAATAGATTTAAATTACAGGAAGGCAACTTCAAGTTGAATACTAGAAAGAGCAAGAGCACTTTGACAAAGAATCCATTCCTAGAAAGATGGTGACTTCCCTTTCACTGGATTTGTTCAGATAAAGGATAGGCAGCCATCTGACCAGAATATTTTAATTTGAATTCTTGTATGAGCAGAAGTTTGAACATGATGGCTAAAATGACCCTCCCAACTCAATAATTCTGTTGCCCACAAAATGGTGCCATAGTGATATGATCAGGCATAAAAGAAAAAAAGAAATGAAGGTGGAATCTAAAGGATGACAAGAAAGAGATCTATCATCACATTTGTGGGCTGTAAAGATTCCAGTCTGAACTATGTGCATGTGTCTGTGTGCATCTGTGTTTCTGTGTGTCGATGTTGGTGTCAGTATCTATGTCTATGTGTCTATCTGTGTGTCAGCATGCATCAAAGAAATAAAATTTTAGATCTAACAATATTTCTCTACAATCTTATTCATATATAATTAGTTTGATTAATGCAACAGACTTTATGTAATTACTGGATATAATCAAATTGTTATAAATACTAAATATTTTCCCAAGTTTAAGCAGTGTATCAAAATGCTCATTTATTCAGTGTAAGAATTTTCTTCTCTTCTTGTATACTAGTGTACTTGGTATGCAATTCTCCCTTCTTCTATCTAAAATCTTAAGTATGCCAATAGAAATACAAGTGTACCATGTATATAGTTACATCTATAAAATTTTAAGAAGAAATATTGATTTTGGATGAGATATGTTCAAAATATTCAAGAATACTTTAAAATTTTATTGCTTATAAAACATTTGTGGCTTGGGAGGAAAAAAAGGTATTTTAAACTATTTATGTTTGAGATCCAAAACAGAAGCAAGCAGTCTTTGATAAAACAGTCTTAAATCCACCCACATTCTTAATACAAAAGTACCATTTTTGTTATTCTATAAGCAACTACCTTTTAAAACACTGTTAATATACATTGGCTCATATTGAATGGGTTATTCAAAAGAGATTAAATATCACAATTTATGTTCTTACATTCGCCCTAATGATATGGTTTTGCCTATTTACCTGTTCAGGATCTTGGAATGTATTCATCATAGTTCAATCAATGTTCCCATTCTTTTAATTTATCATCATTTTTGCTATTTCCAGTATGCTGTGTCATCACATCAAACTTTCAGTCTGTAATAATATGGGATTCTCCCCAAGCCCAATGGCTTTAATAACATATAGTATGTATAGTTCTTTAGATGTATTATCAAAAATCCATCTCATTCTGCTTTTCGTAAATGCTACTAGTTTCAGCTACTTTGCAACAGAAACATGGAACATTTAACAGTCTGTTAAAATGTTATGTAAGAGAGGGAGAAGATAATTTTGTGCTCATAATTTATTTATGATGTCACTAGCTCTGTCTGCTAGGTGCCCATAACATGTCTGCAACCATTGTTTCTTATAAAATTAACAGTCACAACTGTCACTATAACTGGGGAAAGTATTGTGTTTTCAATTTTCATAGTCATTCAGTCTACTGGCATGAACATTGGGAAAATGCAGTAAGCCTGCAGCAGAACCATTGCCTTGAAGAAGGTCTGGTTCTTTTCAAGAAATAGAGAACAGCTGCATATTCCGCTCCATAACAGAGTAAGGTTATAACAGATGGTCTGGAAAATACCTTAGTTAAGGACACAAAGGACATTATTAATTTTCCTGCTGCCTAAAGGAAATAATGAGACATAGTGAATAGTATATAAGTGTTCCAGATATTAATTACTGTCCTTTAGAACAATTGCTAAATAATTGTGGGTGCAGTATAAGATTCTAGCAGCTATCTAAACTTCAAAGTGCCAATTGGCTGCTAGAAAAGGTCTTGTCTTTCATTAAAAATCATTCTTCTGGTTATCTGCAGCCTCATATTTCTGTTGAAGTCCAGGAAAAGAAGTAAAAATATCATTCCTTTCCTGTGGCCTTTACATTTTGAAAAATGTGGGCAGCCTAAAAGCAGTAGAAAGTTGTCTAAGAAAAAGTTGGATGAGCAACACATTTCACCTCCTCAGCCTGATCAGATAAAATTCCCTTTCACTCCCTACCACCTCCCACAAGAGCTTTAAACCCATTTTCAAGTAGCCTAAAATGAAGACTCTTCCCAAATGGAAGTTTCATTTATGCACATCAACTCTTAAGAAGCCATAAGGTAATAGTTGAAGTCTTTATGTGCTTAAAATCTTCGGTCTATGACTGACTCCTGTTTGACAATATTTTACGAAATTTGGGTCACAACTTCATAATGCCATTATGAATCTTATGATATAATGCCAGCTTAAACATGTATAATACAATAATCAAAAAAAGGGGACCAACACTAATTCTCAGGGCAACTCACATGGTCCAGTTTCTATTCTGTTTTCTTAGAACAGACATGTCAGACTCAAGGCCCAGATCCTACCCGTGATGTTTTTCGATCTGGCCCTCAAACAGACTAGTCAAAGGAGGTGACTGAGTATGTAGCAGGACGATGAGCTGAAGTGGTGGCAGCACCAGAGAGGCCTCGGGGAGAGTCAGCTGGAGCTGCCGTGTTGCTCAGACTCTGCTGAGGCCCCAGGATTGACATGCACATCTCCAGTTGATCTGGTGGCTTTGGGGGTGGCTGGCAGCCACACACAGTTTTTGGGGGAAGAGTCAGCTGTAGCTGCGGGGCTGCCAGGGTTTGGCAGGGACCCCAGAATCAGCACACGCAGCTCTAGCTGATGAGTGCTGCATGAAAAGGCCAGCCGGACAGTGAGTGAACGCATGGTGGAGAGGAGAGGATATAAAAAGAAGAGCTTTGGCGGAAAGGAGGAGACGTGTGGGGGAAGAGAAAGTGATAGGGAGGAGAGGAGAGATGTTGGTGGGGCAAGCCAGAGGGAGAGAAGGGGATAGGATAGGAGAGGCTTCTGTGGGGCAAGCCTGAGGGAGAGAAGGGGACAGCAACTGGCCCTTTGATGGCAGCCATAATGCTGATGCAGCCCTCAATGAAATTGAGTTTGACACTCCTGTCTTACAACCTTCCAGTCCCTTACAATTCTCTAACAACTTGTCTCCTGTCAAATTTAAAATGCTGCCAACCCTAGCCCTATTTTTTCATAAAAGTGATGTTGCCAATATGACAATACATGCATTGTAACCTTATAATACCATTTCTCCCCTGTACCATTTGTGTCACAATGTCACACACAAATATATGGAATCTGAATTTGGGTCACACTACCATAATGCATATTTGGTCACTGGCCTGCCTTATTTCCACCCACCTCAAATGTTGATAACTCAAATCTGGCCATACTTTATGGACTACTAAAGCTCTTAGAGTCACAAAACAATCTTTGCCCTTGCTTGATCTCACATAATAAATTCCTGATACAGTCCATCCACATTTTTAACGTGTGTTGTGTTGGTAGTTGCTGTTACTATTTAAAAGAATTGTCTATCTGTCATCTGTCCATCTGTCTGTCTTTCTGTCTATCTATCATCTAGCTAGCTAGCTAGCTAGCTAGCTATTGGCTTGGGACCAACTTATAGATAGGTAGGAAGAGATTTTATAAAGGCCAGAATTAGTGAACATTAGACAGCTAAGTAAAAGACCAGATAATTACAAGTTTAACTGCCGTCTTTTTTTTAATTGAACATATTTTTATACATACAATACATACCTGAAAGGCTGCCATTTAACAATATATTATAAAGTCCAGCAGCTGTGAAGAGCATGATTTTTATATTATTAAATTAAGTTATTTTTATGTTATTTCTTTCTCTTTTTTACATAAAAATGAAAACAAATGTATTTTCTTCGTGTAATTTCAAAGACAATTGAGCAGTAATAGTGAGGTTGACTGATTCAGTCAATTGAACTTTGAGCTATACCAAATGCTACAAAGCTGAATCTGGCACTACGCACTAAAATAAATTGAATTTGTCTGAAAGCCTGTAGGATTAGATTGACAGATAGATTATTTGAATAATTGAATCTGATGTTGTATTGAATACAGCTTTTTTAAAGGGTTGTTTGTATCTGCTAATATTATGCATTAATGAACAGATCATTAGAGAATCCATTGGGAAGTTCAGTCCTATCTCCTGCAAAAGAAAGATTGTATGTAATTAGGCTGTCATTATTTGTTGCTTTGTCACTTTGCAGGAATGAGAATTACTGCAGAGTGAGATGGATGCATATAAATGTAATATGTATGTATGTATGTATGTATGTATGTATGCAGGAAGTTTTTCAGACAGATGTCTGATTGATTACACCTTGACATTTTTTAACTGCTATACTGCAGTTTTACTTTTTACAATCTCTTTTGAATCCCATAAAATGTGTGGCTAACTGAAGAGAGCAGAATGAGCTCGAAATGGCCATCTTAGTCTCCCAATTTAATTCTTTAATTCTTTGTCAGAAAAAGAAATTTGGATATATATATATATATATATATACATATACATATACATATACATATACATATACATACATACATACATACATATATATATAGGTCTTTGGTTGTTCGGGTTTTCTCCCGCGTAAAATTGGAAGTGTCTTGGCAACATTTCGACGAAGTCAAGCCAAGACACTTCCAATTTTACGCGGGAGAAAACCCGAACAACCAAAGACCTACATACAAACACCCGCGAAAACCTCAGAAAACATATATTAAAAGGAAGAAACAGCTAAGACCACACATTGCTGCTCAAAGCACGAAGCTGAAAACACCAGCCTGAAGATGATGAATGGGACTTCGTCGAAACGTCGCCAAGGCACTTCCAATTTTACGCGGGAGAAAACCCGAACAACCAAAGACCTACATATATATATATATATATATATATATATATATATATATATGTGTGTGTGTGTGTGTGTGTGTGTGTGTGTGTGTGTAGGTCTTTGGTTATTCGGGTTTTCTCCTGCGTCAAATTGGAAGTGTCTTGGCAACATTTCGACGAAGTCTCATTCGTCATCTTCAGGCTGGTGTTTTCGGCTTCGTGCTTCTAGGAGCAATGTGTGATCATAGCTGTTTCTTCCTTTTAACTGCCAGTGGGGATATGAACTGATTGGATAAGAGCTTGGCTGTGTTCTGATTGGATGGAGGTGTGTTCTGATTGGTTAGGAGCTTGGCTGTGCTCTGATTGGAGGGGGGGTTGGCTCTGCTCTGATTGGTTGGGGGAGTGTTCTGTTTGGGTGGGGGCTTTGTTGTGCTCAGGTTAATCTGAGTTGCAGGAGGATGTGAGATGGTGAGCATTGCTATTGTTTGGCTTCGCATTCGTGGTCATGCCTCATCTTCATGGTGGGTGTCAGTTTGCTTCATGTATGGATTGGAGGGGTTTAAAGTGGGTAATGATGCAGCTGTGGTCTGGCTTCTGGTTTGTGGTCGTGCCTTATCATCGGTGTGGGTTTGGGTTTGCTTTTTGCGTGGACGTGTGGTGGTGACATCCTGTGTGGATTATATATATATTTCAAGGCTTCCATGATAAGGCCCAAGGCTTCCATGATAAGGGCCAAAGCATGAAAACAACATTGTCCTGAAATAACACAGACTCCGCTATTTTGTACATGCATAATGATATTGCATGGACATATGAAACATCATGATGTGTGCATGAGGGTAAAATACTACTTTCATCATGGGCTGTAACACTGCTTTCATCAGAGAAAATGATATTTTTACATAAATGAAACAACAAAAGAAAAATGCACAGATACATCCGTACGCATATACAATGTGAGCATGAAGATGCTCAGGAGAATATTGACAATCACAGAAACTAAAAAGCCAAGTAAACCTATAATGAAGAAAATTCCTGAAGTGAAGAATGTAGACATGAAGAATGGCTACTGAGTATAACCCTCAGAAAAGCAAAGTGTAACTTTTGGACATAGGATGATGACATGTGCCATACAGAGGACAAATCTATATGTTTACTCTTTTTAAAACAACCTGTTTGAAAAGCTAGCCAGGTAAAATACAGGGCAGAATTTAATTATAGATTAAATGTGGTTTCCAGTTATGGAATAGACTATTTCTTCTTGCCTGGTATTCTCCTTCTTTCCACGCTATGAAAAAAAAACTCTAGCATTCCACAAATATTCTCTCCAGAATGCAGGTAGCAAAAATAAAGAAGGAATTCCCATCAATCAAATGAATTTTCACTCTTCGAAATTTAAATTCCCTTGAAGTACCACAAACAACAACAACAAAAAGAAATACTGAAACATTTCTGGACATTTAGTCACTGGACGCTAGATTTAAGAAATATATAAAAGATCATCTTTTTTAATCATGATGAAGTCTGTTGTAGGTTTTATATGTTTCTATTGTTTTGTTTCTATGTTTCTGATGCATAAGTAATACTCATGCTAGTTAAGGAATTATTCCAGGACTTCTCTCTCTCTCTCTCTCTCTCTCTCTCTCCCTCCCTCCCTCCCTCCCTCCCTCCCTCTCTCTCTCTCTCTCTCTCTCTCTCTCTCTCTCTCTCTCTCTCTCTCTCTCTTATTTCATTGTCAGAACTTGGTTTTGTGTACATTTGGTTTCCTTTTAAATCCAACAGAGGGCAGTGAAACACTGTCTGTCTTCTTGCTGTTACTATTTGCTAATTCTATTTAGCAACAGAGAAGTTGCTATCTTTTAGGGCAAAATAACTTCAAAAGTATCATACAACTTTATCTTTGTTTTATCACCATTTGTAATAATTAAATATTATAAAGTTCATTCCAGAACTAGTTCACTTGGCCACAAAAATACATTGACCAACATAGATCTAAACCAGAGGTAGGTAACCTTGGCTCTTTTATGACTTGTGGACTTCAACTCCCAGAATTCCTGAGCCAGCATGGCTGGCTCATGAATTTTGGGAGTTGAACTCCATAAGTCATAAAAAAGCCAAGGTTGCCTATCCCTGATTTAAACAATAGTGTTATAGTCACATAGACATCATGCTATGCTGAAATATTTCTAAACTTTCCTTGTAATTAGTTTCCTAAAAGTCAAAGCCTGAAGCTGCTCAAGCTGCATAAAGCTCTGTTTCTGTACATTTTTTAAAGATATTGTTGGAGTCATAAAATCAAGGCAGGAAGGGACATTGGAGATCTTCTACTCCAACCCACTTCCCATGGAAGGACACTTTATATATTCCAGGACAAATGCTTGTCCAATCTCTTCTTAAAAACCTCAAGCGATGGACCACCCACAACTCCATTTATTATATAGTAATGCTATTCCACATTTTCATTATTCCAAATTATAATTGATTTGTTTTGTTCTCCTATAACCCTACTTACACATCCCTGCTCCAAGGCAATTAGTCCATTAATATGGCTGCACCTTGAGCTAAAAGCTTTTTAATTTATCCACATTGATGAAGGTGTTTTTAAATTTGAACCCTCTTTGAAACAGTCTTATTAATTACGTTTACAAGACCCATCCCTGCATGAAGCACATTGTCTGTTGCTCTATTTATATGTATAGCAGAGTAGAAATGAATACCTACTGAGAACTTTTCGCTGGCTTTGGGGAAATTAGGTTCTACTAAGATAGAAATTGACTTAATATATATGCACCCCAGGTCATAGGCTCTTATTACCAACTCAGTTCCATAGTGTCACACACAAATATCTCACGGTCAGAAAGTTTCTCCTTCGTTCCAGGTTGTATCTCTCTTTAACGAGCTTCCACCCACTGCTTCTTGTCCTCTGGAACTATGGAAAATAAGTCAACCCCCCACCACTCTGTAGCAACTTTCATGTACCAGAAGACAGCTATCATGTCACCCTAATTGCTCTTTTCATTAGGCCAGATGTACCTATTCATTGTACAATTTATCCTGCAGACCCTTTATCACAGGCATGTCAAACCCGAGACGTCACATGACGTTGCACAACATGTTGCAACTTTTTCCCCATTGTTGGCAATGGGGTAGGCGCAGTTTCAGAGTGACACATATGGCCCATGGGCCAGCAGTTTGACATGCCTGCTTTATCATCTTAGTTGCTCTTTATACTCTTTCTGGGCCTCAACATCTTTTTTGTATTGTCATGACCAAAAATGGATGCAGTATTCCATGTGTGACTTCACTAGTGCAATTTATAGCAATACTATCACTTCTCATGATCTTGATACTATTCCTGCTGCACACTGCTGGCTCATACTTACATGGTGGTTCACTAGGATACTTAGAACCTACTCACAGTTACTACTGTTGAGCTAGCTACTGCCTGCCATGATTTTTCTTGCCTTGGTGCAGGACCTTACTTTTCTCACCATTGCACTGCATCTTGTAAGCAAGAGCTCAATACTCAATTCTGTTAAGAACCTTCTTAATCTTGAATCTACTCTCCAAAGTAGTAACATTCTTCCCCCATTTGGTGTTGCCTGCAAATGTGATGAGTTCCTGTTCTATCTCCTCATCTAGATCATTTGTGAAGATGTTAAAACACTGGCCCCAAAACAGAACAAAATACACACACACACACAAACACACACACACAAATATGCACATAAACACACACACACACACACATGCATAATTTGTCAATCATGTCAGTTCTTGCATTTGAAACATACTTCTGTTTTCAATAATAGCCTTATAAAAACACAATTCAATAAGCTGAAATGTAAAAGTCTGCACTTTTCACTGACCCACAGAGTTATACCATAGTTGCTTGGTATAATAATCTTATTTCTAACCACAAATGCCAGTGGATTTAGCATTAAGGCTATAAATACAACTCCAACTCATTCTGTTGTGTTTAGGTATTCAACAGATGAGTGTACCTAGGCAGAATGGGGTTAGTTAAGGACCTACCATACAATTTGAATATGCCCACAGACACAGCATTATATATAGCCAGGCCCATTTGTGGATAGTGCTATATTAATGACACAATATTTGCTTTAGTGGCCACTACATATCTCTGCCAGATTAAACATTTGTAATCTGGACCAGCCTTAATATATCCTTTCAAATGGGCAAGCCACAAAGAGCCATACAGCTACATCAACAGAACATCCTTCGATCTGTTAGCCTGTCAGAATTGCAGTTATGTCAAAACCAGTAATAGCAAATACTTCCATAAAGGTATTAATTAAGCTGGCAAAAAAATTAAAGGATCCCTGACTCTGTAAAGATCTTCATCTAATACTTTATAAAGTTTGAGGTTTTGTTTTTTTGTTTATTTGCTTGATCACAATTATTCATTTCAGAGCTGCCTGCAATGCAGGATCAGAAAATGAATCAGAGCGTGTTTCTTCTCCAACAAAAACATTCACTAAAAGGTCTACTCCTTGCCACCATCTCTTCATACAGATGCAGGTAAATTAAATGCTTAAAGAGACTTTTCCACACCATGGAGTTACAGCAAAGTGGTATCAACAAAGTAGCCCTGTGCTTTTTATCAAATTTTGATAGTATTTCTGTAGCTAGCCTTATTTCCTGCTATTCCAGAGCAATTTTAATGAAAATAGCATATTTCACACCTTTTTTGTTAGATCTGCAGAAAGAGCTGTTTGCTGTTGGGTGAGAAGCTTTGCCTTCCCCCTTTGCCAGTCTCTTTAGATCTTCCCTCTCTCTGCAGGAATGAAGGCAAACACGGTCTTTGCAGTCATTTGTGGTAGAATATTGTAGCAAGCAGAAAGTCATCTCCTGCCCTTCTTCCCGCCATTCCCTCCTCCTTAATTCTATCCCTCCTTCATTTTTCTTGCCAGAAAATAAAGGCAGAGACATAAGAAGGACAATGCTAACAAGCCACTAACTCTGTCAGTGTTTGTTTCTAAAGATGATTGGCTGGAAGATGTTCTGATCAGCTTATAAATAGGCTTATGCATTGCAACTGTTGGAAGACAGCACCCACCCACCTTCCTAGAAAAGGAAATATTTTGGGGGAATATTAAAAAAGACAGAATATTATATTTCCTCAAAGGAATAATGAAAAATCTTAGGCAAAGATAGCCCCAAGCAGAAACCAAGTAGACCAGCTTTTTGATAATTCTTTCAGAAAGACTGGCACCAGGAAGCTTAGAGTTGATGGGATTAGAAAAACAAAGATTCCAACAACCCTTCATCCAAAAATCCAACACAGGACATAGTCATCAACCACAGCCCCAGGGAAGCAGGATATGATTTTTAGGACATAATACGATTAAACCACCACCATCAGAATACCAAAAAAGACACACTTAAAAGCTCAGGTCAAAGTTCATGCCACAGGAACAGGAAACAACTTCAAACACAAAAGCTCAAGAAGGTATAAAAACCCACCACTCCCAGCTACATTTGGTCAGCTTTCCCAGAGCCACATTTCTGCCTGGCTCTGCTCTACAATAAACTAGAACCTTCTTTCTAAAGCACTCGCCATTTTGTTTATTCCCGGCTTGGACTGGACCCTGATGAAGATTTTTCTTTCAACACAACAATGGTAACAATGAGGATATTTCACATTGTGGCACAAGACTGGCATGAAAGAATGGAAGGAGCAGTACAATGATGCAGTTTCTATATGAAAATGCCATGAGTATATCAAATAGGATTGACAACAGGTGCAAAAATTACTATTAAAAGACAGTAATTTGTCTTTCTTGCCTCCTGGTGTTATACATAACTTTCCATTTCAGGCATTATAATAATATGGACTGTTTCAGATACAGTTATATAATGCTTGTACTTACCAAGTTATATTTCAAAATTATGATGGAATTAATATTTCTGGGGTGTAAAACTCTAGATGATTTCCAGATGGCAGCAAAGAGTATGCTCCCATCTTGTGGTGACCTATATATTGGCAGCTAAAGTATGGGAGTCTTGGATCGTGCAGGGTCCAAGCACTGAATCCCTGCTTATGAGACCCCAGTTGAGATGGGTGGGACAGAATGGATGACTGCTGTATGCCAAACCAGCTGCTCTATAGTGTGCTGGAGTCTGGAAAGAGACCTCAAGGTCAATCACTACAAAGATGTTGTGAAAGAAACTTTATGCCACTGTGATATCAAGCCAAGGGAACGACAAGCTGCAGCTGCCGACAAAACCCATTGGCAAGACCTGTGCTATAAAGCATTCACTGACTTTGAAGACAGGCGCTGTCAAAAATTGGTAGAAAACCATGAGTGGCGTCAGAGAATAGTAACCCACAGTTACTACAACAATGGACTTCCAGTGCTCCCATTGTGCTAGTTAGACTCTGTGCTTCCAAACTGCATAGCACTGTGTCTTCTTCGAACCCAAAGGACTACCATATCTATGGTAGCCAAAGTTTATAGGAATCAGATGCTATTTATTTAAATCACTGTAAACAAAAGTATGTTGATTTGGTTTGGCTTTAACCCTAAGTTCCTGTTCTCAAATTGGAAACACAGCTTCAACACTTCACAGTCTATTGTGTCTGCTTGTACTGGAGTGATAATTAACCTCTCCTGTCATAAATTGATAATTATTAATAGAAATATACTTAATTCATAATAAAACTGTGAAGCTCTCTGGAAATAACTTCTTATATGTGGTCAAAATTAATTACCCTTTCTTGGAGTAGAAAAATATTTCCCATATTGTATGAGTGCTGGCTTATAACCAAATGTGTATATGTGTAGACATCCAACCGTCCAGTAGTGCTTTCCCATCTGTTTCTCTTCAGAGAAGTCTTCTGCACGTTCCAAAAAAGTTTCTCTAGAGGAATGGGAATCCTTGGAGAAAGTCTAGTACAATGTACTATTCTATAATTGCTATGATAGCAGGAAAGATTAAGATATTGGATATTTGAGAATTCAGATGCAAATTGATTTGATCAGAATGGATTCATATCTATTGGCTTTACTATGAATCAAATGCTGCAAGACTGTTTCAGCTCAAATTGATATATGTTTGATGGTATATAATCTGAAATAAAACACATTCACAAATATCTCAATTCTGATAGTAGAGTGTTCAGCACAGTTCTCACCTCTGGCATTAGAGTCTTCCATAGGGTTCAGAAAATGCTCTTATACTTAACCTGCCAGCTGGAATTCCTTAGCACACAGGTCCATAGCAGGCAGGCCTTTTCCACTGGCACAAGTGAGGGCAGGCTAGTCCCATTTGGGTGAGACAATTTATCAGATACCATGGACACATTGCATATTGACTTTAAAGTTAGTAACTAATACCTTGAACGGGACTCCGAAGCAAACTGATAACCAATGCAATTCATGCAACAGTGGTGTTTTATGTACAATCCCAGGGGTCCCCAGAACTGTGTTCACTGCTACATTCTGCACCAACTGTAGCTTCCAAGTACTCTTAAAGGGTAGTCCCATGTAGAACATGTTGCAGTAATCCAACCAAGAGATGATTAGGGCAAGAGTGACTATACTCAGGGTCTCATGATCCAGGTAACAAACATGAAGTTGGTACAAACATGAAGTTGCGCAAAAGCCCCTCTAGCCACTACTATCACCTGCACTTTCAAGAGAAGCTCCACACTGGGTCTGCCTGGGGTAGTGCAACCTCATCCAGACCTAATGATGATAAACAACCAGATCCTGAAGTCTCTTGCACTAAAAGCCACTATGCCAGGGTTCAAATGAAGCCTGTTGTCCCCAATTCAGACTCCTACAGCCTCCAGGCACTGAGAAAGGGCAGCCACAGCATCATTTAGATCACAGGGAATGGAGATGTAAAGCTTTGTATCATCAGCATACTGAAATGTGGCCTGTGAAAGATTATATCTTTTAATAAAATGTTTTTCAGAAAAGATGTTATCCAAACTCTTGATTTCAAGCTAAGACAAAATCAATAGACTGAGTCTGGATGAATGGGATTCAACCTGTCTTATGTGACCAAGACTGAATGATTAGATTCATAGCTTGCTGGTGTTCCATAATATGTCAGGCCCTCCATCGTTGGCCTGGCACATTGCTGGGTACCTGCTATCCAAGGGGAAGGGAAAGGCATTTTGAGGCAATCCATACCTGTGCATCTAATGGTGGGAAATGGGGAAGGGGAAGTTACAACAGAAGAAAACCAGATCACCAAACCGACTTGTACCAGGATCTTCAAGGCTGTTTGCCCTTGAGAATGGAATGTTACAAGTTTCACACCTCAGAGTTTCTCAAAACATCATAGGGGCATCATGTTGGCTGTCCAGGGGATTGGTCATGGGGAGAGGGATTGGGAGTTGGAAAGAATAACTTTGTACTTTGCACGGGAACACCAGATTCCACCTGACTTTACTGAATTAATTTCTTTCAGTAAATGTTTTTTTTGCTTTAACTAAATGGAATCATAAGTCTTACTTTCCTGAGAGAGCAAATTGGGGCATGTCTGACATAATAATAATTCCATCTGCACTAATGTATTTGCTTGTACATTGGTTCTTCTTGGAGATGATAAAAAATGCAGTTGCTGCAAAATATACTAATAGAAGCTTCAATTGAGAAATTAAGCCAGTTTTATTTTAGTTTCAGTAACTTCAAGTTAATTGTCAAGTCTATTTGAAGCATCCATTTTGAGTAATTTATACCAATGGAACATCCATAAGAGTCCACAAATTCCCTAAAACGGGGAACTAGTTTGATAGTCATTTGCTGAGTCTTTCTTCATTCTGAATCTCAGATGGAAACTATTATGCAGAAGTTCTTCTCTTTGGTGGTTTCATCAAACATTTCCCCAAGTGTTGTTAATCTGAGGTAAAGTTTTGATTACTCCAGCATATGGACTATTTGATCCCTTGGATCTTGCCCAATAAATATATTGCCCTAATGTAAATTCTAAAAATGTTTAATGTTGTTTAGCTTATGCAACCCATTTGCATGCGTCCTTGGATGGTGCTTCAAGTGATACAGGTTAAGACTACGTTAACTGAGATAGTACCTTTTGCTTGGATATAATTAGATTTACAGTTTTTCTCTAAGTATCATCTGTCATGAACTTTCTACACAGTAAAATTTTGAATTAATTTTAGCTTGTTAATTCATATGAAGACTATTCAAGTACATGGAGTCTTTTCCTAATAGCAACTGTTTCCATTTAACTAATGCATAGAAGCAACCATTTATTGCTGAATTGTGAAATGGGACTGATTTGTATAATCAAAAAACATCCCTTCCCCAGTTAGATATTCTTCGCATTACCATTAGTGATGAATATTTGATCATTACTGTGTTGCCCTCTTTCAAAATTATGTCATCTATATGAAAACAAGTACTGTACTAGAGTTGTTCAGTATGATTATATGCAATCAGGCAAATGATAACAATTCTAAAACAAGCAGATTTTTTTTCAAACTAGATTTATTACTTTAGGGGGAAAGGTCAAATTCCCAGCAAGTCAGTACTATGCTGGCTTTCGTCAGTGGGTCCTAATGCATAAGTAGTGTTTTTGGCTGAGACGTATCAAGGAAAAAATGATAAAATAACTGAGAATTATTTAGTTTCTTGTTAGCATTAATATTGCTAGAACTTACCAGGACTTCTTACTTATGAAGCAAAACACTACTTTATATATTTATTTCTAGTATCAGATTTTTCTCTTACCAAATACTTTTAAGGTATCATATAATAATGGTACTAAGAAAATCAATAAAATCAAATAGCAAGCAAAATAGTCAATTAAAATAATTTAAAATAGCATTGAAATAATACCAAAAAAACCACAGACTTAAAAAGAAAATCTAAAAGTCACGTGCATAAAATTACTTTGAATAATAACATAGTAACTGTAATTATCAAAGGACTAAGAAAAATAAAAAGTCTTTGCCAGGCTCCAAAAAGGTAAAAAAGGATGGTTCTTTCTTGGGAAGGTATAATGGGAAATGCTGCTAAAGTTTTTTAAAGGATTCAGGATCATGCACACATACTAATTTTTATATTTAGAATTATATAATATTGGCCCAGTGGGAATCAAATCCAAGTTTTGATAAAGGGGAAAAAATGCTTACTTTCAGAAATCTGACAGTTTGGTGTTTTTTTTTATTTAAACATATATTCTCAAACAAAATTATGGTTGAATTACCACAGGAATAGTGTAATACTAATTGCAATCTGTAATGCAGCTATAATGATATGAAAAAGTAAATTTACCTGTTATGATATTTATGCCAGACAATGAACTATAATTTCAGACAAACAAACCACAAAAATAATAGAATAGAAGAAAAATTGTTTTATTTTACAAATACATTAATTGCTGATTCCACGTAATAACAATATCATGTTACAAGTTGGAAAGTTGGCCTCACAATCTTTTCGACATTAGCTATTTTCACATATAACACTAAACTATGATTTAGCAATGGGCAAATGAGCCTATGTCTTGTGCATTCTTCAAATTATTTATCTCATTGTTTTGCACAAGAGGGCTTCTCATTCCTTTCTCGTAAATGGACAATAGTAAGAGGCATAGACACATTTATTTCATTTTAATTAATCAAAATGCACAAATATTAGTTTTAACTATGATTTGTCAAAGAAAGACAATTTCAGGTTGTTCATATAAAATAAAGTGTTAATTTTAGTTAACAGTTCAAAGTGATAAACTGTAGCCAGCTGAAAATGGAAGAAAATGCATCTTCTCTCCTCCTTATAGTTATTCTAGATCTCGGTAGCACAGGAAAAAGCAAAATTAGGCAAGGAATAGCAGGATTAGGCATGGAATACTAAGCAATCATTTAATCCAGCTTTCCTTAACTGATTCTCTTCAGAAGTGTTGGCCTACCTCTTCTATAAATCCTCAAGCTGCATGGATAATGGGAAATGCTATGCAACACAAATGAAGCCACCAAGTTAAAAAGGATAATTTACACTTACTTTTCTAATAATATAAATATATCACTAATATATCACTAGTAAATTTCCACTAGCTCAACAAGATTTTATTTCCTCCTTCCCACACTAACTGGCCTACTCTTTAAATCTTCTTCAATAGGATAGAAGAACATGGATGGAGAGTTTAGAGCAGTGTTTCTCAATCTTGGCAACTGTACAATGCCTGGACTTCAACTTCCAGAATTCCATAGCCAGCCATACTGGCTGGGAATTCTGAAAGTTGAAGTCCAGAGAGCTTAAACTTGCAAGATTGAGAAACACTGGTTTAGAGGAAGGATTAGCCTACCTCTTTTTCAACTGAAAACTCATCCCAGTAAGGCAGGGGTGCCAAACTTGCAGCTTGCGGGCCAGAGACATCACATGCAGGCCATGCCCACACTGACTCCGCAAAGGCAAAAAATATCACAATATGTCACATCATGGGATGTGATCAAGTTTGACACCCGTGCACTAAAGGAATCAAAGCACTGCATTCCAACCAGAAAGAGGAAAAAAATGAGATTAACCTTTTTGCAGCAGCAACAGCAACAATTACCTAATGTGTTAACACTTAAGTTGCATTAGTGTGCTAATAAAGCTTGCTTACAGTATATACCAGCAAACTATATTGTTTTTCCATAGTATGTATATATGCAATCAAAATAATTCAGAGCTTTCTGATGGCTGGATTTCTGTGATATATATATTTACAAATGTGTATCTATTAGATCCACAAGTTACTTTTAGAACTTAAATTTCATATATTTTGATATATTACTTCATGAGTTCAGACTTCATGAGTGAAATATCTTAGATTGCCGCATTCCAAGGAACATATTGGAAAGCTATTTGCAAGAGTTCCTTGGTGCTGTATTGGTGCAGCATTTTCTATCTGTGGTGAGATATATGGAGGTTTGATTTCTTGGCAACTTGTTTAAAGAAGTTTTGTTTCTATTTTTGACTTTGGGTTATGCTTTGAATTCAGTGCCCCTCCATTCTTTTTTAATTATTATTGTAAATTCTCACTGTATCTTTGTATTTAAGCTCATTGCAACCAAGACTCTTACAGTTTTGTATAAACATGATGAAATTACCCTCCGTAATGTCCACTATCTTTAAACAATTGATTTATAAACATATCAATGAGTGTTTAAATCAAAAGCTTAATGTCATAATCTTATATCACTATTGTAGGTCAGCTCTGCTGTTGTTGTTAAACCACCTAAATGTCATTAAAGCCAGTTGCCTGATTTGGAGTAACTGAAATGTACAAGATAATTGATAACGTAATGTAGCACCTTAGTTATATAATATAGCACCAGCTTCAGAGTTAAATTGCTGTGACAATATGCCAACACATTTTGGTCTAGTGGTTAAGGCACCAAACCAGGAGACTGTGAGTTCTGCCTTAAACATAAAATCCAGTTGACTGACTTTACCCCATCACCCTGTTTCATCCCCGCACATCAGGCTCAGGTGCAAACCATTCTGTCAATTCCTGCTACAACCAGTGGATCAACATTCCAAATTGGGACTCTGTATATTTGCTGAAAAAAATAGTGACTGGCTGGTTGATGGTTCAGATATCTGCCATAGGATTGTCCAAGGCCACAGTAAATCTATCTATCTGTCTATCTATCTGTCTGTCTGTCTGTCTGTCTGTCTGTCTATCTATCTATCTATTTTACACAGATACATACTGTAGCTTCAGGCTGAGCTACTTGATCAAGCACCCATTGATACTACTGGCTATGTGAGAAAATGAGCATTTTTCAGCTTTACTTTTATGTAAACTGGCGGTTTTCAAACTTTGTAAACTCAAAGAATATTTTCCACATCAATTTGTTTACCAAGGAGCCCAGATATGTCTGCCAGGCAACATATACATCTGCCAAAAGTTGATAAATATGGCTCATCATCCAGACATGCTAGGCTTTGCCACTCCTACAAACTAGATCTATGTACCTTAAAATATAACCAAGATATATTTTACAACTCAGATGAAGAGCAGTAATAGTTGACAGTAATCAAATTCCTTCCTGAAATGCTGTCTTTTCATTACTATTTTTTTTCACTGAGAAATCCTAAACTTCTAGGAAATATGGTTTAACCATCTTTGGCAAAAACCAATATAGCTGATAAATATTATGTGATTTTGGGTTAACCATGCAGGTAATTTAATAACATCATTATATAATTAAAATAGAAAAGTCAGTTCTTCAACGAGTGCACCGAAAGTCTTTTAGGTCTATGAAGAAAGTTCCTGCTGCCTGCTTTAAGAAGCTGCTCTTATGAAATAGCTTATGTTGTACTTGTTTTAATTAACAGTGTGTTTATAATGAATAGGTAGATGAACCATAGTTTCTCTGAAAACAATGAAAAAAAAATGGGCATTGTTTTCAATAGAGTCAGGATTTTGCCCTAGATTAGCACCATTTCTGCATGCTATAAAAAGTCCTATGCAGCAGTTTGATAGTAAAGTTTTCTGGTCTGAGTTATTAAAATATAATATTCCATAGAATCAGGCTATTTATATCAATGTAGAATAATAATTATCACTAAAATATAAATGCATGTATGTTCTTTGTTATAGCTTCAGCTGCAATATAGAATCAGGTATGTACAATTCAGAAAGCACACTATACTACTTCTGAAAGTGATTACACTTTAAATATCACTCATTTTTTAAAAAAAATATTAAATATATAGCATTTTTTTTTGCTCACCATTCCTTCTAGTACCTAGAAAGGGTTATAACCTATTCCACAAACTAAAATCATACTGGACCCAAAGAGTTTTTTTCCCTATGGCAGAATGAGTCCCTCGCTATATTGACAGTGATGAGAGGTCAACAGGTTATAAGGTTTACTTGTAATGTTACAGAACTATTTCTTGAGTATCTTTTTGCTAATGAATTATGGAATATAGTTAATGGAACAGCATGTACCCCATAGAACAGGGGTGTCAAACTCAATTTCATTGAGGGCCTCATCAGCATTGCAGTTGCCCTTGGGGGGCCTGGTGGGTGTGGCCAGGGTGGGTGCAGCCTACTGGGTGGGCATGGATGGAGTGGGTGTGGCCTACTGGGTGAACATTGCCAGCTCTACATCGTTCGCATCAAGGGTGCCTATGGGGGCCTAGGCAGGACTGGGACAGATCTGAGGGTCTCTGACAGAAGGAGGTGGAACCAGGGCAAGCACCAAGGTATGGTCCATTTCTTCATTCCTCACAAAGGGTGACACCTCCCCAGCATGCACCCAGAGGGTGGGACCGATGCAGCATGGGCTGGGTCCTCGCTGTTTCCAGATGGCCTTGTGGAGCTAAGACTGAATGCATTTCAGCATAGATGGCCACTACAAAATTGTACATTGGCTCCCAGCCGGCCAGGGCCAAGGCAGCAGGGGCCATTTACTCACTGTTTTCAGGATGGCTTCGCAGGCCACATGAAACCACTTCTCGGGCCGCATCCGGCTCCTGGGCCTTGTGTTTGACATGTCTGCCATAGAAATTCAGTTGTATAATTGTTATCCAGTAACTATTTTAGTGCTGGGGAAATTCTTGGTTACTATAAAGCAAACTATTCTAATATTCTTTCTTCTTTAAGAAGCAAGATATTTGACTCTAAATTAATGTTTAGCTTATGTATGGATAGAAGAGTGCCTTATTATTACAGTCCGGCCTGTGTTGAATATCCAGGTAATAATAAACCTGATGCTGTTTAAAATATATCTAACTATATCAAAACTAAACAGTTAAATTTCTGATATTATTGCACATCCTCTAATGAACCTGGGATCCATATTAGCATGGCAGCACCCATCTGCTCCACTCTACCTGCAAAGAATATTATTGATAGGAGTCAAGTAGTTCACAATGTAAAACTCCAGGAACAGCAGTGGCCTCAAGTATCACAAACAGGAAGAAGAGTGTATGTGACCATCAGATGATAGCCAAATTGCTTTGACTTTCTTGTCCAAGTTAGGACTTTGTTTAACTATAGCAACATAACTAAGTATATTTCTAAGCACAAAACTAAAGTTAGTCTACAGAATTTTGCCACAATTGCACATATATTTTTAAGTAAAGGAAAAGGAAAAAGTTCCCTTTACTTTTTTTGCTACTAAATACAAGACTAAAGCTTTACAAATATACATCATTATAATTTCAGTATTGTTTTTTTTCTTCTGTTAAATTTTCTGGAGAACTTTGTGTTCTTTTATAAAATTACACTTGGTTGGGTATATTTTTCAAAAATATCATAACTTTGCTCATTCTAAATAGTGGTACAAAGAAATATCTCATATTGATATTCTACCAATTTGAGTTACTTAAACTTTTCAATTAGTAGTTAGGATATATTTTGTTTTCTGATTTTTGTAAAACACATACATATGCACACAAGTAAGCTCAAAGGATTAGATATAATAATTTAGAGTTCATTTTGTGCCCAGGCCTATAAATATAAAATATTTGAAGATACATTCCTTTAAGGCCTTTACGGGACTAAACTTAATCACTTTAATTCTTATTCCAATTTTCTTTGTTTTTGTTGCTTAAGGCACATTATTAATCTGTAGCTATCAGTGGTCCACTGTCACTTAAACAGAAATATTTAAATATACATTATATCTCTAAAAACTAATGTTCATATTATTACATAAAGTCCATAATAACATTAATGAATCAATACATTATATATACAATATATGCAAACTTCAATATACAAGATTTTGTTACACATGCATTTCATTAAAACAATTGTACCATTTATTTAAACCAATATAAGTAGTTTGATGTCACTCCGGGAAAGCAAAGATTGTTAGTGCATGATCCTCCATAACTGGGAGGGCAAGCAGAACATGGCACCCCAACTTTATATGGTGCTTCTCCTATCCAATTTCCCCTAAGGAGGAAAAAAACAAATAATATACATAGTATGCTGAATATTTGATAATATTCTTTATTGAATAACATAAAATATACTTTTTCCATAAGTTACCTGCATAGCAGTCTATTATTAAAGTGACCAACCATCCTCCTTTTGGAAGGACAGTCCTCCTTTTTTGAGTTCTGTCCTCCCTTGAAAAGTGTCCTCCTAAATGTCCTCCTTTTGGGAGGACAGTCCTTTTGTGAGTTCTGTCCTCTCTCAAAAATGTCCTCCTAAATGTCCTCTTTTTGACGACTAATCTGCAGGGCTTTTGTTTCCTCATAGAACGCTCAGAAGGCGTTCCGGGACCTTTTTTTAATTTTTTTTCAACTTTTGCATCTACTCCCCCTATTGGCTTTCGAAAGCCAATAGGAATTGCTGCTGAGCGCGCCAAAACACCCGGGCAGCAAACTTTGCATGTGCAAGTTGCAGGAACTTGCACCCCTCACTGCTACCCAACTACACGATCTCCTACTTCTTAGTTCCAAAGATAGCTGGAGGAGACTGGAGCGGTAAGTTTCACTTGATCTTCCCTGTTCAGTTCTACGTGGGGATACACAGGGTAGGCGGTGGTGCTGGGGGGCGGCTGGGGGAGGTGGCTGCAGGACCAGAGCCAGCGCGGCTGGTGCTTTGCAAGCCGCGGGGCTGGCTCTACGGGAATGGGCGGGGAGGCAGTGGTGCTGGGGGCGACTGGGGGAGCGGTGGTGCTGGGGGGCGGCTGGAGGGGGCCGGCTGCAGGGCCAGAGCCGGCGCGGCTGGTGCTTTGCAAGCCGCGGGGCCAGCTCTACTGGGATGCGCAGGGTGGATGGTGGTGCTGGGGGGCTGCTGCAGGGCCGGAGCTGGCGCGGCTGGTGCTTTGCGAGCCGTAGGGCCGGCTCTCCACAGCAGGGCTGCAGTGCTGGCGGGGCGGCTGTGGGTGGGGGCACGGCGGGCAGTTGACCTTCCATGGGCTGCGCCAGCTGGTGGTCTACGCAGTGCTGACCTGCGCTGCCACCACCTCACCCTGCGCATCTACATGGCCATCCTGGAGCGCCTGGCTCATAACACCTGCCTCCGCCGCCCACCCCCGCACAGTCCAGCCATGTAGATTTTTGGACAAGTGAGAAATCAAGATTGAATATTGATACTCTAGCTGCAGCACTTGCTGTAAAATTCAATATGAAGGATATTTCTTGTTCAGATATTTCCAATATATTGTTAGAAGATGATACATTGACAAAAAATATTCATTCAATGGAAAAGTACTCATTTAAATAATTAATAGGCATGTAAGCATAATTACAATATAAAATGTTATTGTTACAAATGTTTTTTATTATGCATTTATCATATTATACTGTATTCTGTATTATTGTTGCAATAAATACAATGTTTCTTTTATTTACGATATTTTTTTCTTAAATTTATTCGTGTCCTCCTTTTTGTTGTAAAAAAGTTGGTCACCTTACTATTATACAATTGCTCTTAGGTGCAGAATCTACCTTTATTCAAGCTGTTGAATTCACTTAGATTTGTAGCCCCAATTCCTATGGATATAGGACTGGATATTTATGGGTAGAACCAGAAAAATCTCATAAGAAGATAAGTTACAATATGAACAGACTGAGACAGACTCCTCCTATGTTTAACTGTAAATAAGGTAATGTATTTAAGGTAAATAAAATTTGGAGGTTGCAATTGTTTATAACCAAATCACATGTTCTTAAAATTCAATGCTTTTTGCTAGCAATTTTCAAATATATGCCAATTATTTGCTGCTGATAATTCTTGGCTCCTTTCGCTATTGTTATTTAAAAACATGATATGAGGTTTAGCAACAGGGAATTCTTATATTTCTTTGATAGATGGAATTATAACTGCCCTGATTTACTTTTACGGAATACCAACATATCCAAAGTTACATGTATAACCTATGGATAACATAACTTTATAGAATATAATCTGAATGAATTAGAAAATGAGTTACAATGATGACTTGTGTGCTGAGCCAATGTGCAACAATAGATGAAATGAAAATAGAGAAACTTACTTTGGGGCATAGTTGCATACCAGATAAATAACTCGGCTCCAAACAGCCCCCCAGACATTCATATTAGGGCAAGTGTGGATTGCACAACCTATTCTGTTGGAAGTGGCCCAAACCATCTAAAGGAATAGTAAGATTTATTTGTTAAAATTCCAGCCTGAAAATAACACACTTATCATATAGACATAAGTTTTGAACTGAAGAATGATACAGGAAAACTGAACCAATATCACCTGGGTATAATGTGTGCACATTGGTCCGTAGCATCTCATTGGACACCTTGGATTGCAGTCCTGAGGATATGGAAAGGCATAATCTTTCACTTCTTCATACCAGGGCTGTACCAGCTGGAGAATGGATCGATATCTAAGCAAAATTAAAATAAGAAAAAATGGTATTTTTGAATGTTCAGTATTACTAATGTGCCTAAGTCATATATTATATATAGACATATATATTATTTATTTTCTGAAAATTACTTCATCTCATAAAATTGCAGGATAATAGATGCTTGAAAATTAATGGCTTGAAACAAATATATATTAAATTTAATTACCTTCCAGTCCGTACAGATAAATTTTGTCCCAGAAATCTCAACAAGTAAGAAGGTCCATGGTCCCAAATGCAAGTAGCTGCCCAAGCTTCTGCCGATTTAGCTAGATTATCATCCCACACCTGGCAAAATATAATATTTTTATTTATCCTAAATACTGAAAAGGAGTTCAGAAATATCAGTTGGATTGAATAATATAATGATCAAATTATACTATTGAAGACCTGGTGGCAGACCACCCCAAAACCTAGTTACTCAATTCTTCCACGTTTCTTTGTCCAGCGTGATGAACTGATCAAACATTATGAAGATGAATTGGCTGAGCTTCAATCCTAGGCAATTTATTAGAAAGCTACACTTTTGAAAGACTGTTTATTCAATTTTATTCCATCCATTTTTCAAACGACATGCAAGCTGCATACCCCTCTGTATGAAGGCAACTGACTAGTCCAATTCATATACCAGAAACATGGATATTGAGTATTTTGTGCCTCTTCCAGTTTCTCCACATCAGCAACATTAACGTCAAATAAACTTAAATGAAGACCTCTTTACATTGAGCACAAACACACAACTTCTGTTAACAAATAGTCTTTCTTCCAAGCATTAGCATAGTATCCTAACAATCCTTTAGTGACTTAAGAAATTTCTAAACAAACATGGATTTTGAAGATTCTGCATTTCTATCAACCTTGTAGTAATGGTGAAAAAGAACTTGAAGCATAAGAAACTTGGAGAAAGACCTATGATATTATGGAGGTATTAAACAGGATAGTAATGTATTTGCCCTGATTGTTCACCCTGAAGAATCCTCATAAGAAGCATTAAGATGTCTAGTGTAGTTCTTGAAAAGATGTCTAGTGTAGTTCTTGAAATGAACACTGTCACTCTTTATGCTTCATTCTAAAATGTTCCCTGTTAGGTATCAGCAGTCAGCTGCTCCAGGAAATGGGTCAGTGGGCCAGGATCATTTTTTTTTATTTGAACCATCATTCTTCCTGATTCACAGTCCCACTTATGCAAACATGTTACAAAAAAGAATTTGTATGGAGACTATTTGGGCTTACATTGGTTTGGAAATATTCAAAAAGTTTGCAATAATTACTCTTGATTCTTTTACTACTGTTCCTATTTTACATAGAGAAAACCAAAATTCAGAAATAAATGTTCACAGCCACCCAATGAGTGTTTGCTCATGATGTTAATATAATTGGTTCTCCATCTCCTTTGCTATATATGCCAATTTTTAATAGGTCTTGTCTGTTCTACTCAATTTATTGTTTTCTCCAGCAAAATATAATTTTTTTCAAAATGAAGTTTAATTTGATTTTTGAGAAAAAGCCATTTTTGGAAATGACTTTACTAAAGAACCCTACAAATCAAAGCAAGTTAAGCTGCTACACTTTAAATAAAATTTAATCTGAGAGCAATAGTTTGAATTTAAATTACACTTAAATCTATTAATTTTATGTTTAAGTGCATTTACATGTAATTTAAATGTGGTCAAAATGTTTCCTAGGCAGGTTTGAAAGAAAGAAAATGAATCAATAATAAATAATTATAAAGACACTAAATTTGCCAACTGATTATTTATGTATGAGATCTCTTGCTTTATTAGTTGAAATTTCACATTAATCGAATTAAGAAATGCAGACATTATCATCCAGATGAAGGGGTCTCCTTAAGCCAGAGAGTTCAATACCTGCCCAGATCAAAAATTCTACTTAAAAGATCCCAGAAAGACAGCTGGAATCTGCTTCAACCCATCCAGGGAAGCGGACCTATCTCTTCTCTGAGTAATTCTTTCCATTGTCAATATTTTTTTCTAATTTGTAGACAGAATCTATCTTTGTGCAATATGATTTCATGTGTCTGTATTCATCACTGTTAAAAAGACAGAACAAATTGTTCTGTGTGATATCTCTTCAAGTATTTGAAAAGTGCTGTTATGTCATTCATTGATTCATTCATTGATTCATTCATTTATTAGTTCCTGCCTTTATTATTTTTATAAATAACTCAAGGCAGCAAATATATCCAACACACCTTCCTCCTCCTATTTTCCTTACAACAACCCCATGAGATGAGTTGGGCTGAGAGAGAATGACTGGCCCAAAATCACCCAAATGGCTTTCATGCCTAACACAGGAATAGAACTCATTGGTTTTTAGCCTTTTGCCTTAACAATTAGACCAAACTGGCTTCCTTAATCTGTCACAATGAAACATACTCTACCCCTTCATAGTTTCTAATTCTCTGATCATCTGTGTTTTCCAACACTCAATCTATTTTCAGAATCCTTAAATTATGATATCTACAAATCAGCACAGTACTTAATACAGATTTTCACCAATGCATAATAAAAAGGAAACATTTCTTGTGCTAGAAGCACTGTGTTAACATTTGCTCATCTAACTCTTGTATTACAGGTTGATTTCTGCACGAGACTATAAAAACATAGACCATAATGAAGTGAATATCTAATTCACTAAAATTGACACTCTTTCTCCTGCTGTACTTGAGGGTCCTCAGGATTAAATCCAATTTTCACAATTAGTTAGTTTACCTATTGATTATTGCTGACAGGTATCTACCCGATGAACCATTTTTTTGCACTTAGTCTTTTCAATGTATACTGTGGTTGTAGTAAAAATAAAAGAGATTCCACAGGCCTGGAATCCATTGTTATGATAAATACTTTCTAGATAATTGAGAATGAAGACAAAAAAAAGTTGAGGGTGTTTTTTCTGAGTAAACTGAAAACAATTTTTAGAAATTCAAAAGTTGTTTACATGTATTAACGACTAAATCTTCAATCTTGTCAGAATTTCTTTAGACTATATTTTTAGACAAATTTTTTATCATACAAAATCAGTACATTCAGTCAATAATTCAACCTAAAACACCATATTCATTTGTATCAAATGTGCAGGTGAATTAAGAGCATCATTAGACAAAATTAAATACAACTCACTGTGGAACTGTGGATTCCTTGGTGCTCCCTGTATTTGGTTGTTTGCTTGCAGATCTTTCCTTACCTGACTAAATAACATTATCAGTGCTAGAGAGTGTAGGGAGTGTGCGTTTGCTTTCTGTTGTAGCCTGCCTTGCCACTGTTTGTGTGGCTTTCTCCTTGGTAGTTCCTTGTTTTCTGCTTGATTGTTTGTCTTCTTATTTGTCTCCTTGATAGTTCCTTGATTACCGTATTGTTTGTGCCCTTGACTGTTTGTCCAGTGTTAATTCCTACTTATCTGGGTTTGGCTGCTGGGGAGAAAGTGTTCTGGACTTTTTGTTTCCTCTCAGATTTTTATTGTCTCTTTTGCATGGTATGTAAATGTAGTTTGCATTTCTATTGATGGTTGAGCAGCAGAAATGCTGATTATTTTACATACTTTTATATAAAGTTTGAATTCTTACTTTAATAAATATGTCATCTAATAAAGTGGAGATTTTCTCCATTTAATACTGAGAGATTAGTGGAAAACTGACTGTATTAAAGTAATAACATATACATAATTCTGATGCTTGCATTTCGCGAGAGACCTCACAGAATTTATTTTGGGATTACCAATTTTTAAAACAGTTTCCACCAATAAATGTGCATGTGGTACATATTCAACAAATCAAACCATTTTTAGAAGAACTGGGGATAGGGGAAAAGCAATGATTCCAAGGCCTTTCAAAAATAGGCCATTTCTTCTTTTTAAAATTGTACGGAAGCACTTTGTACTAAAAGGATAATTTCCAATGCCTATTCCTCAAATTGGCCTGTGATCTTTCATTATTAACACATTTCTTGGCTTGAGTGACTTTAATATTTTCAATAAAAATTTAGCTCTGCCTTGGATCTGTTCTTGCACAAAAAGCCACTATGTGGATTGTATTATTTGGTTTATGTATGACAAGGGAGTGGGTGAAGAAATCCTTTTTTAAAAATGGAATTGTCTATACCAGTGGTTCTCAACCTGTGGGTCGGGACCCCATTTGGGGTCAAACGACCATTTCACGGGGGTCGCCAAATATGGCTGTCCGCCATTTTTCCCCCTTTTCTTTGGCCACGCCCCTGGCACCTGGTGATGTATAAGTGGTTGGGGGTCACCAGAACATGGGGAACTGTATTATGGGGTCGCGGCATTAGAAAGGTTGAGAACCACTGGTCTACACATTTAAAGATGTTGATAAATTATTAAATCTTTACACGGACAAGTCTGATTTCTAGAAATATAGCTAAACATTTACATAAATTCTACCCTTGTATATTGAAGAAGTGACTAGTTCTTGATACACATATACATGCTCATGCTTACTGGCTCAAAATAAAGACAGAACAAATATAAGATTCTCACCATGATCTTGTTTTGTTTCTTGGCTGTGATTGTTAACTGAGGTCTATTCTGAGATCCTATTTTCCTTAAGAAAAGACCAGCTTGAACAAATCAGCATCTGTCTAATCTAGCATTTGCTTCACCTTTTTTTCATTGTGCAGAATTTATGCTCTTTTATTATTGTATTTTACTTTCTCCTAGATTATTTTCTTTTTTTGTTTTAGTAGTAGTAAGTTTATGTATCATTTACCATTTACCAAGTGGGGTATGACAAAAATAAGAACTCCAAATAGAGTGGGTGAAACATGCCTGGGAAATCAGTTTGAGGTGTTCGAAGCTAAATTCCTTAAAAAAAAAAAAAGTACTTGAAAATTACTTCTAAGCTGCACCTATACAAACTTTCAAATAAGTAGGTTGACAGATTTTTATTCAAAGTAAGCAGTGTTTGTAAGAAATAATGGCACCTTTTTCTGAATGCAGTGAAGCTGATTGTTAGAAGTTTAGCTAAAGAATAAGCAATTAACTTACTAGTATGTTCCATTTACTCTTATTGAATATGGTGCTATAAAAATGATGGATGAAGTACTCAATGTTTTTGAATTACACTAGGACTCAGGGAATGGAGCAGACTATATGTGTGAATAAATCATATTCATCAACAACAGCTGCTGGAAACATTTAGCACTATGGGGATCAAATAGTAAAACTAAGGATCTTTTCACCTGCATCATCTATTGTCCAAAATGTATAATTGGACTGATCAGCAATGGTTTAATTTGATATGAAGGCAGGGCTTTAGGTCACTGAAATGCAAGGCTTCTTCTTGTCTCAATTCCCTTCCCCATCATGCAGTTATATATAAAAGAAAGACTTCCATTAAAAAAAAATCAGCTTCTGTCTTTTTGGGGCCCTGATACTAATGTTGTACTACTCTAAGCTAATTTAGGCTGAAAATTAAAACCTAAAGTATGTCTGTTCCTTCTCTAGCAAATGAAAATAATCTCTTCTGGTTCAACTTGTAGTAGATATCTAAAATACAGAGCAATCATAATTAACAGCTTTAACAGCTTTGTACACCATTATTTTGAAACAGATTGAAGCTAGAGACCAACCTTATCTAAATTAATAATTAAGATATGCACTGAAGTGCTTCTTTTTAGCTCTCAGCTTTCAAACATGTGCAGTAGTATACACATATTATGTCTTTTATGCTTGCCTTTTTGAAAACTAAAAATATATATGGTGGTGTTTTAATGAGAACTGCTCAACAGGAACATTCTAGAGCAGGTAACAAAAAGTCAAGATAGGGACCATGACCACATAATTAAAGCACATTTAAAAGGGGAAGGGCTTCAATTATGCAGCCACAGTTGCATAATTGATTCAACTTTTCCGAACCTTCCAGAGGATGCCTGTGCTATCCACATAAAAACTGTATCTGGCTATCTTGCAGATGAATAGTTACAATGTGCTCTATAGGTGTCTGAAAACCATTGGGAAGCTATGTCAAGAGCAGTACAAGCAATGATGGGAAATCACACTGTTCCCATAAACACTCATGCTTCAAGTGCTACACAGATTACTAATTGGCTTCCAGGTGCAGTTCAAGGTACTGGGGTCTGCTCCTACGGTTTCTGTTCAGTATTTGACAGAATTAGCATCTAGTAGGATCCAGGAAGTGGACCTGAGCTCTGGAATAGCATTTCTCTGATCACTCCCACCTTAGCTGCCTTTAAGAGTACTAAAAACATTATTTTTCCCCTGGTCCCTGGTTTAGTTAAGTTAGATTGGCCTTTTTGGTCTCTCCTCATAGGGGAGAGAGTTTGATTGCTGTATCCTCCCAATGACATTCCATATTGAACTTTTGATGATTTTATTGTTTTTAATATGTCAAATGTCCCAGAGACATTTAGAGTCAGGCAGCCTAGAAATATGAGAAATAAATAAATTCATTTATTTTGGGGGGAAGTTTCATTCTGGTTTTGACTTTTTTCTTGCATTTATTTTCAAAACAAAGGTAGATATTGAACTAATGAACTGACCTTGATTTCATTTCCTACATTCAGCTACAAAAATAGAAATAGAAAGTAATTATAGTAAAATTATGTTGTATCTGCCACTGTATCTTCTGCTGAGGAGTAAACTAAATGTACATGGCATTTGTAAGACTAATATTTAATGAGATGCCATTAGTCTATTAATACACATCTACACAACAGCTCCTTTGAGTCAAATTTACTAGGAGGCTATGTTTTTTCTTTGCAAAAAGATGCAGATACCATTTACCACTGATGCCTTCTGGGATCTTCTATCACCTTTTTAACCTAGTCCATGACTATTACCTGGACGGTATTTATCTTCAAAGCTTGAAGGTTCATCAGGTGTTGCCATCTGCTGATACAATGTATGTTCTTAATTAATAGGACCAAGAAAGTTAGAATGCACAATCCAAACAAATTGTACAGGCTCCAACTAGGATATTATGCCTACAAATGCTATTATTGAGGGACAGTATTCTGATAGTTGTTAGTTGGAAATAGTTTTGAACACTGATAGATTAACAGCTGCCTTCAAAGAATACCCACAAGATTTTTTCCAACTCCTGCAAAGCATAAGAGTATTGAAGTTAATTGTAGTTAGATGTGCACTGATATTTCTTTAAGTCCCTGCTACATAGATATGATATTTCTGTGCAATTATTACAATATGCAGTCATCTCTTTACTTCTGAAGATAAACCTGCACATAGAATCTGAATGTGCCTAAACATTTGAAAGCTTGAATAAGAAAATTGGGATGTGTTTCCTGACCATGGTCCTACCTCTGTGTTCAGGTGGAAAATCTAAAGTAGAGACTTAATTTTAGATTCCCTTGAATGAGAGTAGAGCTACCAATACAACTCAGACTCCTGCTTTACCAAGAGCCCATTTCAGCAGTACTCAGGTGCATATGAATACAACAGATCGCCTTCCAGATTTAGTTCATATTCTACTTGGTGCTTTGGAGAATTGCTTGATTAACCTCAAGCACTATAAGCCTGCTAGGTTTGACCCTGATCTGACTCAGAAATAAGACTGGAAAACAAAGCTTCGTGTCTTTCAGTAATCGTCATGGGAAAACCACAAATGGCTTTTAACTTTTTTTTCTTGTTACTTTTTCATAGACTAGGGTGAAATCTATAGACACAATATTCTTCAGAGAAAACAAAGTCAGCTCTGTCTTGGAAACAGAGTACAAAAAGTTTGGAAGTAGGTCCATTACAAGCATTTTTAAGACTATGTGCTTATACATTTTCAATTTTGGAGAAAATTAGACATTTTGAGGAATCAATCATTGACAGATCAATCTTGCCTAGTTTCAGACTGATCAGTGCCTGTAACAAAAACTGTATTTTCTTAAAATATCTTTAAAGATAATCTGTATTTTTAAATAGTTTAAAAAATATTTTTCTTATAGTTTGTGAATATTCCTCTAGAAATTGTAGCTATTTATCTGTATTCCTTTATTAAAAATATGACAGACCATTCTAAAAGAGGTGAGAGGATTCGTAGTTAAGCTGTAAAGTCTGATTTGGGAAAAATACTGAATATTTGATTTCAGATAGAATGAACTGACATGTTTAGCAAAGGACATTATATTCTTCTCTAAATAACTGTGTCTAGACAGGTGTAATGACGCATTTCTTGTAACAGTGATGTTGATAGGAAGGTGGGAGATCAAATACACAAAATGGTGGATATGAAGATCTGATACAAAAGGGGTGGACTTGGTATGACTTTTCCAGTCAAAGTAAAAATAGAAAATGCAAGGCTAGATAGTAAACAATCCATTCTGATGTATGGTAACTTCCTACCAACTCTACTTTCCTAAATCTAAGTTGATTTTAAATGCAGTTATGGTGCACTGAAGATTTTCTTTTCAAGAAAATTTCAAATACCTTTTATGACCTTTCCAGATATCACAACTATCAGCAAGTTCCTACCTACTGCATCTAACATTTGGTATTAACAAAATAAGTACGTAATACTTTAGTGACATTTGCAAGGAATAGTTTAAACTGAATAAAAGAACCTCAAGGGGGCTCATTTCCTACTAAAGTCTGCTGAATTTGTCTTCTTTTGTTAAGAAAATTTCTTAAAACATGTTCATTCTTCCCAAAAAACTTGAATTGATCACTTTGGCTGCTTATTTTCTTATTTTCTCATCTACATAAAGTTATGTTATTTGATTGATAAAGTTTATGATGATGAAGAAGATCAATCCATTGTAGGACAAAGAACTCTTCTTGAAAGTATGGACTGCAATCTACCTGCTAATCCAATCTAGTTTATTAGATTGATGTGGCACAACTCCCCAGTCTAGTGCTGAAAGAGGGCAGCTAGTGAACCAGTTAGCTTCCATGACTCCGAGTCTTCCATTCCTAGTCTAGCACCTTAACCACTGTACCACACTGGCTATCTGTTTGATTGATTAATAAAAATTAAATGTTTAAAATACATAATTACAATATTGAGTTTGATTGTTCTACCTTTTGAAAGCTGTGACTAACATACAGTAAATAGTCCAGAAGTGCAAGTGCCATTTTTAAAAGAACTAAAAAGATCTGTCAATGCTTGAGAAAAGATATAATTTGTAATCTTGTTTACATATAAAATAAAAACAGACTTAAGCTGTTGAGAAATTCATCCTCAGTTCCAGACAGCATCTTGGTTTTTATCCAGGCAATTAAGTTACAAACGTCAGTGCTAGATTATGTAGCTTTAAAATGATTGGCATTATTTTAGAACTTATGCTTCTGATGTCAGTATGAGTCACTTCACTGACTAAGTGCACTATTTTTATCAATTTAAGTCTTAAATGTAGACAGTTGATTCAGCTGCAATCTCAAGGGCTAAGACCATTCAAGGCTGAATGCCATCTCTTAGAATGACATTAGATAACATGCAAATTGCATATTGTGCTATTCCCCAGATTGATATAACTATATCTGAAGTAATGAAAGACTTATCATTTTCCTAACTTCTTTGCAAAAATGTACATACATACACCTATGCAGAACTACACATTTTCTTTCTCAGATAGCATGCGGTATTGCTTTCATTTTGGGGGGTTAAATTGGCATATTAGTGTCTCAAGAAGTATTATCAGATTTAAAGCTGGATCTTAATATGCTGGGCCATAATAAACTTTTCCAAATGCCCTTTTCCAGATTTTTTTCCATTTCTATGCTAATGCTTTCACTTCCTTTTAAGAACTTGAAAGTAAACAGTTTCACTGACTGTGCAATCCTTTTATATGGCCTAATACAAAAGTGTGCAATCTGTGGTTCAAGGAATGTATACAGCCCTCTGTTTAATTTCCTGCATCTATTGGTCCAATTTCAAAAGCCTGTGCAATCTCTGGACAGAAGCAGTCTGTCTCTTTCCTGGAGCTTTTTGGGGGAGCCATAGATGATGAAGAAAAGAAAGAATAGTCCAGGGAAGCTGATTCTTCCTTCTCATATTTAATTTGGGCTCACTACACAGGCTTTGGCCCTATCAATTGCCTCATGTTCCTGGTGATTTTTTTTTTTTTTTTTTTGCAATGAAAAGCAGCCTTGCATGCCAGTAAAAGTAAATAAATAAATTAAAAGCTAATTCATTAAACCTGAGCTTTTATCTTTTGATTTCCACTGAACACATTACAAGAAATAAGGCATCTACGACAAGCAATAGCCAATTTGTGGACATTTTCACTATATTGAACTTCTTGTTCCTGCAGGAACAGCTTTCTTCCTGAGATCCAAACGGCCCCAAAACTTTTTTAGAAAGCTGTGAAGATCTGATTCTCTCCCAGTTGCTGGGCTTGAATGATAGTTGAGCCAAAAACAGGTGCAACTGTGTTGTGGGTTTATTATCATGCTTGGCTACTGTGTTATGGTTACTTTTAACTTTGTATTTGTATTTTGAGGTTACATGTATGTTTGTGTGCGTGTGTGTGCATGGTTGTTTTTATTATTTTAGGATTATGCATTTAAATGGCTGCCCATATAAATAAATAAATAAAAATTCACAGTTGCACATCACGAGCTAAGAAACAACTCCTGAATAGTTGCAAAATGTTGACTTGGTATAAGTCAGTTTCTCTAAAGGCTTGTTTTAGGAAGAGCCTTGTCCATTTTCATCATATTCATTCTATTTCTCCCGATTCTAGATTTTATGACTCTTGTGATTCCGTGCCAGCCTGTGCTCCCAACAGCTGAGTCTGAGGAATCTGAGGAGGAGGTGGAGGAGGCATTTGAAGGGCCATCAGGGGCAGAGGGAGGCTCTGATGAATTACAGGACTCACGGTTTGATGCAGAGCCTGGGCCCTCCAGTCATGTTCCTGATGAAGCTCAGCTGTGTGAGCAGAATGAGTCAGACTCGGAGGACTCACACCTGATGGACTTGCTAATTGATGCTCGCACACGTCGTCAATTAGCGAGAGTAAATCAGCAGCAGTCAATATGGCAACTCCAGAGTAAAAGGAGAAGGCAATGAGAGGCAATGCCTTGGGACTGCTGTATAAAAAGAGGAGGTGTGGGCAGTGCTGGTTGCTGAAGGCAACCATTTGCAAAGTGCTTCTTGGAATCCTGGTCTGTTCGTCTTGCTTGTGACTACTCTTCTGTTTGCATCGTGTTTCCTGTGGACTATTTTCTTCATTTGGACTTGAGTTTTGCTATTTGTGTTTTGGACTATTTGACAGGTTTGTCACCCATATTAAAAGGGTTTGTTTTGTTTTAAAGTCTCCAGCCTATTTTATCAAAAGGGGTTTGGTCCTTGTGCCTTTAACAAGGACGGCAATAGGCTGGGATAGAACAATGACCATGTAGAGGGGAAAGTAAGGAAACTGAGCAAAGAGATGGAATGGGGAAAATGCAATAGTAGAAATTCTACTATTTCATAATGGTAACTAAATTCCTTTATTAATTTGTTCTTTCATCACAGAAAACCAGAATATTAATTACTGAAGTAGGTCCACACTCACCAAAAGTATGAATTGCATTTCTTATTGTAAGGCTGTGCTTCTCAACCTCTCCATGCAGAATTCTGGGAGTTGAAGTTCAATATCTTAAAGTTACAGAGGTTGAGAAACACTGCTGTGGAGAGAGTGCTATATATCTTATTACTTTATACATGGATTAATTGAGAGTAAACTACTATCAGTTCAAAATGTACATACAAAAGTACATTGCACATTGTACTTTTCTAGATTTTTATTCAAATATTTTTAAGGAAAATCCATTTGTATTTTTATGTTGTTAATACCCATCTGATCTATTATTTCCTCAAAGTTTTCATTTGTTTACTCCATATGAAAAGACCATGTTTTCACCATTGGTTCTTTACTTAGAGGTTTTGCTTATGGAATTTTATTGTTGAAAAAAAAGATATAGTCTGAAAGAGTTAAAAATTAGTATGTAGAATCACCTGATTGAATTTAGGGAGCCAATCTGAAACATGATAGGGCTCATTCTGGTCTAGGCTTTTCCAAAAGTAGACCCATCTGATTCATATCCTGCATCCAAAGGAAGATTTAAACAAACCACACTTTTTGTTTGAGGATAATATGATGAAATTTGCAGAAAAATTGATAACAAACATTTTATATTTCAGACACATTAAAGGTTAATCACCAAAAAATTTACAGCAAAGAATGATACAACTAAGTATTCCCTTGCATATAATTTGGCTCTGGGTCAGGTAGAACTCTCTGCTAGTTCAAAATGTGTAATCTCTGATAAAAGAGGACTTTTTCTCACATCTGATGTTTTTTTAATCCTCTAAGGCAGGGGTGTCAAACTGCCAGCCCATGGGCCAGTTGCATCATGCAGAGGTTGCGCCCACCCCAGTTCCAGCAATGTGAAAAAAGTCATACATTGCGACACGTCACGTGACATGGCGAGTTTGACACCCGTGCTCTGAAGTATTACAAATTAGTTTGAACTAGTCAAACAACTTCATATTTATATATTCATTGTCTTTGTATACCACCATAATCAAGATTTACTCTCACAGTTTATAAGGTAAATAAAAACAAACATGCAATAAAATCCTAAGAACAAGACAATAAAACAATTTAACCATATGCAATAATGGTGCCAATTCCAACTTAATAATACTAATTCAGCCTTGAATGCCAATGAATACCTAAACAGAATACCTAAAAAGTGCCAAGTAGATGCCACTCAGCCCTTGGGAAGAGGGTATAAGTAGTCATTATAAAAAAAAAACAAGATTTACTTCTGAGCCCTCATTTTTTTATCTCACATATGGGGGAACCTTAACCATCCCCACCTGAGAAAACCATATAGGATGGAGAGTTTCCACCAGGAGGAAGTGAGGTGCTCCCAAATATATCAGGAAATGAAGTCATGACTGAAACCAATTCCTTATCTGGACACCTAATGGAAGGTAATGTAGTGCCTATAATATAGATTTTATCTAGTTGTGGGAACTCTCATCCACTGCATCTTTCACCAGTTGCAGCTTTTCCAAGGTGACTCCATGTAAAGTGTGTCACTACTAGAAGAGTTACTAGTGTCAGGAGCTATTGTTCCAAGTAGGAGCATTATTGGTACACTATCTGAGGCAGGCAAAGTTTTCCTGGGCCATGGAATACGCCTGAGAATCCATCATAGCTGTGAGTCTAGAACTTCCAAGTCTAGATCTGCTCTTTCAGAAGTGACATCCCATCAGAATTAAAACTGGAGCAGCCAGAGCAACAGATGTTTTCTGCACCAGCAACAATGTGCTGATGTTTAGCCTGATTCATTCCATCCAGGCCCCTTTAGCAACCAGTAAAGACCTCCATGGCATATCCAGCCCAGATCACTATGAACTCAGGTACCATCAGTACTGTATATGGATGATATGTCATCCAAAACTCTCCTAGGAGTTTCATGTAGATATTGAAAAAGTAGTGGTAAAGGGACCAAACCCTGTGATACCCCACAGAAGGGTGTCTACAGTTCAGAATATAATTTTTATGTTCCAATAAAAAAGGATTTTACTGATTCTTGGTGAGGTTGATTTCAATATGCTTCACTTCAAATATTAGAAAGTGAACATCATCCAAAACTGGGTAGCATATATGATAGCTGTAGACTCCAAGAAATAGGCTAGTTCTACAATATGACAAACTTCATATATCTGTTGGATGGTTCATGTGGGATATTACTAGAACTACCACAATAGAAACAAAGTACTGCTGGTTTGGGAAAGAACCATTCCTGTATGAGATCCACTAAGAAATAAAAGGCAGATTATTCTGACCCAGTAGACTTATAACACCAAATGCCTTTTGACAGAAAAGGTCAGGAGGAGGCAAATGAAACCATTACCCATATAAAAACTCAAAATTAACTCAGTTGTCCTTTCTTGTGTTCTCCTTTCCATTTTGTTTTGGTGCTGGACCATATCCTAATAGTATCAAATATTTCTGGTGTAAATTGCCCACAGTATAAGCAACTGCACTATCATTCTACTTTACCTACAATCCTTGGAGGTTCAATCATGCCGTTCATTTCCCTCCTACATTATACCCACACCTAGGCTCTATAATTCAACCTAACATTATATTTGCAACTGTTGGGGAAATTGCCTGGTTGAAAAACTTGGTTGTGTCCTGCCATCATAAGTGGGAATATACATTCAGAAAGAATGACACTTTGTTATTTTATTCCAGGAGTCCCTATCTTGGAAATTAGGACACTTGCTGAATAATAGAGGGTTTTTTTTCCCTGTCAGTTAGATGGAGAAAGCAGTGATTGGCTCTTGATCTTCCTTGTCTATTCTTAATGTTCTGAGCACGGTAAAACGTAGATGACCACATGGCTGGTTTCAAAATAGTATGGAGCAGGGGTGTCAAACTGCCGGCCTGTGGGTCAGATGCGTCATGCCGAAACTGCACCCACCCCATTGCCGGCAATGGAAAAACAGTCGCGACATGTCACGTGACGTTGCAAGTTTGACACATCTGGTGTGGAGGGATTATCAAATGATGTCATGTGGAAGTGTCAGAAGTTTTTTTAAAAATGGATGCAACAATGTATAAATCCTTGGAGATGCAATGTGAAATAGAAATTTTAACTTTAATTTTGTTATACTGTAAATTTATATGAGCAGGTCATTTTAATGCTTATGCTGTCAAATTTTATAATGGCACCATTATGGTTCAATAATCCCATCTTTTGATATTATTGAAGATTTTGCTCTGTTTTTAATTACATATCAACATTTGATACATTTGATAATTATGTAAAATAATCTTCCATGTGTATGGTATATTAAGTGACATTTTAAAATATCACAGATTTACTGTTCTAAGAAATCTAACAGAATTATAGACAAACAAGAGAGACAACAATTGGCAATAGGAAAAGTGAAAAACATGCACATTTGATTAGTCTTACCAGGGCCAGATTTCAGACAGAATGGAGTTCCTCAGAAGAACTCCAAGCAATAAAAATATTTGATGCCTACTTTCACATTTGAAAATTTATGGTTCACTCATGTACATGTTTATTCAGAAATCTCAGCAGTGAGATTATCATGCAGGACTATAGCCTTAAAAAACTTAATTTCATTTTTTTATATAACCAGAATAATTATCACAATCAACTCTTGCTTTCATATAATCCAGGATTAATCAAATACAGAATTAATCAAGCACTTTAGTACATTCAGGTTATATGATACAAAGAAGCTTGTTATAATGGTGTATTAGTTTATGCCATGTCTGCAGCATAGACAGAGGAAGAAAAAAATGGTCTGTATTACTCAGCACATGCAAACTATTATAGAAATTTCAAAAGCTCTTGGCTTGGCTTTTTTTATGAAGAAAAAACATTATTTGGCAATGTGAAACTTAAATAGATTATACTTTTTTTATTTGCAAAATCCTTCCAGGTTCAGACATGAGGAAATGAATAAAGACCTGACTGCTTACCATGTATTCCATATTGGATGCAGGTGGGAACACTTTGCCTCTGACCTGATTGTGATAATCCAAAATGGCAATCATATCATTCTGTGAGATATATCGCTTTTTCCTGATTTTGGGGAAGCTTGCAGAATCCAGATGCGTTTTTAAAGCTGCTTCAATATCAGTGTAATTTTTAGTTGACAGGAATAGGTCAGAGGAATTGGGCAACACTAGTGCACTTGCTTCACAGAGAATGGTAATTAAGAGAGCCCCACTAATGGCAGAAATTACTGTCATTTTAGGGTCTGTGGGTATTGTCTCCTTTAAAGCAGGAGACAGAGTATCTGTGGAAGAAAAAAGAGTTAAAGAATATTATTGGGATCAGACTAAATCTTTTCTTCCAGCTGAGTTTCCCAACAGAAACTCAGCACAAATATATGAAGTTTGCAAATAGTTAATTGAAATTCTCTGATGTCTCATGTTGCCTAGCAACAATATACACAAATTGTCCTATAAAATATGTGACCATCTTAGTACAGATCAGAACTTACAAAAAGGATTTAACACAGTATTTTCAAACTGAAAAAAGTTTCGGATCACTGGAAGTAAGTTCTGCACTCAAACTAAAGAGACATAATCAAAAGAAAAATCAGGACAGGAGAAAGAGAGAGGGAAACAACATGGAAACCACTATCTTCCTTTTGCCACTCAACTGATTCAAGGAACATCAGATGTGTAATAATAATAGTAAAAAGACATGCAACAGAAACTGAGCTCAGTGGCTTACCTCTTTGCAGAATCAAAAAGCCTAGTGTTATTATTCTTCCAAGTTAAACAGTTCTCTTCTGTGCTCTAGTGTGAACTTTGGAAAAAAAGAGTGTATCTTATTACCAACTTACAAGGAGAAAGAAAGAGGGTGGGGAAAACTGTAAGCTTTCTAGCTGCTGGCTACACGAACTGCTAACAGCTTTTATATGTTATAGTAAACTACAAAGGGCAACTCTTTTTCCAAGTCTTATGAACCCAATGGGTGGAGTTTTGTACAGAAAACACAGTGATTGGGCTTTTACTGTAGGATATTAGGATATTGTTTCAAACACCCCTTTCACCCTGACTAGAAAAAGGCAAAATGCAACTTTCCCCCCCTCCTTTGGTTTTATTTCCTTTGGCTTTCTTTTTTCATAGTTTAATTTCCTGATGTTAATAATTATGTACATGTGATAAATAATGCACATGTTTTATTTTTCAGCAATCTGGATGGAAAAATACAGGAGGCTTAAAGAAACAGAGACAATTTGTTTCAGGCTGACATTTGGAACACTGCTGTCAATTGTTTGCTTTTATTCAGGCAGCTCTGAAGCAAGAATGGAGGAAATGATACTCTGGAAAAGATGTTTGTCACCTGAATTCATTCCTCTGAATAGCAATAGAAGCTGAATATTCTTGAAAGCAAAAAAGGATCAGGAAAACATCTGGTCTGCATTTGCTGGAAGGGGGGAATGGAATTCTTTAAACAAGGAATTGTTCGGCCACTGATACAAAATGCAAATAGCTGAGGCCATAACTAAATAGCACCATGACAAATGGGCCATCAGCTATAAGGGGCGCCAGTGACCTAGCGCCAGCAATCCCATATCATGGATTTATAGCTTGAAGTTCCTTCAGTATTACAATAGACAGAAGCAGTGCCAGGTCTAGAAGCCTAAGGTAATCTTTACAATCAGCCCCATCAAACATTCCAAAGGGGAATATGTTGTGAAGTCAATAGAATGATGCTTCTCCCAGGAGAATTGAAGCAACAATTGGAGAGAGGCATGGATGAAAAGGCACTGGTGATTGCACAGAGAAATGCTTACCCACTTTGCTTGGTCATCAGCCCAACCATGCTTTAAACCAGAGAGCATTTTCAAAATGCTTACTGTGTGTAAGAGTGGTAGCTCAGACAGTTTACAGAGTGAAAATATTGGCACTTCATCTTTGAGACATATAAGCAGCCAACAATAGGTCATGTATCTCACTCTTTGCTCTATAACACTGAATGGCTAGTTAGAAGTAGGAACTTCTTGTGGTGTGTAATGGGGGGGAGGAAATGAAAGAAATATCTATTTAGTTTCTTTGTGGGAATAATTTTATGAATCAACCAAGTCATTAAACAAGTGGGAATGAAAGTTTAATTATTGCTTATAGCAGAAATCCACTTTGCTCACTTCACTGGTATTACCTTCAAAATTGCTTCTCACCTTCTATACCAGCATTGTAGAACAACAGAATAACAGAGTTGGAAGGGACCTTGGAGGTCTTCTAGTCCAACTCTCTGCTCAAACAGAAAACCCTATACCATTTCAGACAAATGGTTGTTCAATCTTTTCTTAAAAACTTCCAGTGTTGGAGCATTCACAGCTTCTGGAGGCAGGTTGTTCCACTGATTAATTGTTCTGTCAGGAAATTTCTCCTTAGTTATAGGTTGCTTCTTTCTTTGGTTAGTTTCTATCCATTGCTTCTTGTCCTGCCTTCAGGTGCTTTGGAGAATAGCTTGACTCCCTCTTCTTTGTGGCAGCCCCTGAGATATTGGAACACTGCTATGATGTTACCTCTAGTCGTTCCTTTCATTAAACTAGACATATCCAATTCCTGCAACTGTTCTTCATATGTTTTAGCCTCCAGTCTCCTAATCACCTTTGTTGCTCTTCTCTGCACTCTTTCTAAAGCTGCAACATTTGTTATATAGTTGTGAAAAAAACTGAATGCAATATTCCAAGGGTGCTCTTATCAATAGTACTAACACTTCACATGTTAATGCAGCCTAAGACTGTGTTGGCTTTTTTTGGCAGCTGCAGCACACTGCTGGCTCACATTTAAGTGATTGTCCACTAAGACTCCAAGATCCCTCTAGCAGTTACTACTGTTGAACCAGGTATCACCTAAACAAGGCCTAAGACAGAGCCTTGGGGGATCCCACTGCATACTTTCCTCCATGTACATGCAGTTCCATTAAGGACTACACATTGAGTGTGGTTGGTCAGCCAGTTATGAATCCATCTGGTATCAACTAATAACAAACTGAGTGATATGTTTTTTCAGATAATAATGGGGGACAACATAAGTAAGGTAAGAAAATTAAACAATGGCCTCCCACAAAACTCTATAATGGCACCTACACTATTCAACATATATATTAAATATGCCAGTGACAAAGGGATGCAAATTTGGATACACTGATTATTTGGCCATAGCAGTACAAGAAAAACACATGGAAGTATCTGACAGCCTCCTATCCAAAGATCTTAAAACCTTGGGAACATTCTTCACTCACTGAAGGGTCACTCCTAGCACAAGCAAACTTCTTGCTTCCACCTTAATAACAAACTAGCATATGAAGCCCCAAAGGTCTACAGCAGTGGTTCCCAACCTTTTTAATGCCGTGACCCCAACCTGTCATAAGTCAAGGACTACCCAATCGGTTGTAAGTCGAGGACTACCCAACTGGTCGTAAGTCGAGGACTTTCCCTGCCAGGGAGCGCCACGCATGCTTGGTGCCGCCCCCTGCGCCGGCCAAGGTGTAGCTGGCAAGCGGCAGAGACAGCGCAGGCCGACCACCGGCTGGGCCACCAGCTGGCCCAGCCCAAGGGAGGTAAGGCACCCGCCAGGCCCCACGTGCACCAGCAACCCTCCCTGCATCCACCGGCCTCCCACCTCCCACCTCTGGCCCTCTTTTACTTACATTTTTAGTAGCTGCTCAGCAGGGAGGGGTGGAAACTTCCAGACAGCTCGCCTTCGCTGTAGACAACTTGCAGTATCGTTTTCAGAATGGGACTTTTGGCAGGCTCAACAGGGCAGAGACAGCCTGGACAATTCCTATTGGCTTTTGAAAGCCAATAGAATAAAAGGGAGTAGCACAGCTAAGGAAAAGGGGGAAAAATGGCGGACTGCGTTGTTTGGCGACCCCCGTGAAATGGTCGTTCGACCCCAAATGGGGTTGCGACCCACAGGTTGAGGACCATTGGTCTACAGTATTTAAACAACAACCTACTTCCCTATAATCACCATCCAAAGTACTTTGGAGTAACATTGGACCGGACTCTCTCCTATAAGATATACTTAGAGAATACAGTGGCAAAAATCAATACTAGGAACAACATACTCCAGAAATTATGCGGAACTAAATGAGGCTATCAGCACTAGAGTTTTTCTACTCTGCAGCAGAATATTGTACAAATGATGCTGCACTGCAATGGTTAGATGGCCTAGACATTGGTATTTGAACACAAATCTTTTTAACATTTATATTTTATTGTATTTTACTAATCTAGGTGAAATGTTAATGTATATTGGTAGTCCATGTATATATATGCCATGTGCTAAATAATATCACATCCTCAAATTTTAGTCCAAGTTATTTTTACCTCTTATCTATAGATATACCCCACCAAATATTGCAGATTTAATTTATAAAGATAAATGTATGTCAGGCATGAAAGACCAGGAGCATACATGAAGTTCAAATTTATTACTTTATTATTTATTATTGTGATTTATTACTATTCATGCCTATGCACAGGAATTTGCCAACTAATTATTAGCACTAGTTCAGTGCTTGATAAGGGTTAGCAGAATTTAAGAGGGGTTGGACTCCACCCCCAGGTTCTGCCACTCCTTCTCCTACCATGCACATCTCATACTTGATTTTAGATTGTGACTCTAAAATTTCCTGCACACATTGTATCTCACTAAGATAATTTATTTACATGTTGTCCACATACAAAAAGGTATGTAAAATTGTGTGAAGTTGCAATGATGAACTGCATATTTGAAATAGCCCTTCAAATTAGCACCAAATAATATAATCTTCTATTCACATCTGACTTCCAGAACTTGAATAGTTTAAAATATACAGGATTATAGACTCAATAGTATGCTATATATCCAAATACCTGTTTTCAATATGAACAGGAGGCAATTTTTGTCATTGACTAAAATATAATGAATATTATTATATTATATAAAATGAGAAATAATTATGAGGATTGAGATTCACACTCAGAAGTATATTTGTTTTATGAGTATCATAAGGAGTTTACACAAACTATTAATGGGAATAATGAAGCTTCTTATATTTTATAAAAGTATATGTACCATAGAATTATTAGATCTGATGCAGTATATATCAGCTTTCCTTAGCCTGAAACCTCCAAATTATATAGTCCTACAGCTACCACAGTCTGACATATCTGGTAGATACCAAAGAAAGAACAGTATTCACAGTATATTGGGCAGATTTGCTCATCAAGCAATGTACGTAACTCTCTAGACATCCTTCCAAATTTTACATATGCCAAGTAAGATTTACTTCACCAGATCATAATTCACCCTGGCAACTGGACAATCTAAAATTGCGTGACGCATATAGCAGCCAAGGGGAAAAAAAGTCACATTTTTTTTACTTACTTTGACTGGAAATGCTCCTTGTTATGTTACACTGAAATGTTTCTAAACAAGTCATTTAAACTAACAATGGAACTGAGAGAAATCAATGTCATCAAAATCATGTGAATTCCAGCAGTAAAAATGTTGACTTTAGCTCTTCTCAGTTTCTCATAATCCATGTATTTGGGTCACTGTTTTCTCTATTTCAAAAGAAAAATTCCAATAACAGTCATAGAGTACTGATTGTTTTACATCTATATATGTGGAAAAATTCTACAACAAATTCAAAATGAATGTACTGTACAAAACTGTCTTAATACAGAACTGGTGGTTTTAAAGGCATCATCTCCAAATTTTCTACAGTTATTATGTCTATAAAGTCAAATGTTAAAGTATCCTGGCAAGGAGAAACATATTGGAGTGTTATATATTCATTGTTAATATAGAGACTAGTATCAAGAGCAGGAAATCAGAAGTCCAGGAAGTTCAAATGAATATAAAGATTTATTGCAAGCTCATGCTCTCTACAAAAATCTGAACTACTAATGGTCAAAACAAATTGGCAGTAGATAAGAATTCAAGGTGGGATTTAGATCTCTTGTGGACACAAAAGGACCCAAGACTGATGGCACATTTAACCTCTCCCTCAGGCTCAGCCTGGTTACCTGGGTCCCTGCATGAAATACATCATTTCAAGGACACTGTTGTCTAATGGCTAAACAATCTAGATATTCAACCATAGGTTTAGCCACCCCAGTAACTGCTCATATGTAATTTACTTTTATACATAATTTTATCCATCACTTGTGCTGTGTGTTTTTAAAATAATTCACTGCTCTGATGTTAAATATTTTGATAAACACTTTATATGCTGTTTTTGTGAATTTTTATGCATTAATGCCATACAAAATATACATATGGAAGACCAGGACAAAGACCAGGAAACATTCCCTAACCACCCATTAGTTTAATTATTACAGTGCATTGCATTTGTAGATGAAACAGAAGCTACAGCTGATTAAGATAAGATAACCTTTATTGTCATTTTTTTACTGTGGGCACAACGGCATACATAAAAAATGAAATTTAGTTGCCCATTCTCAAAGTGAAACACATACATGACACACACCTAAACATACTATGAACAACATATGTATAGATCCACACCCCTACATATACTTAGCAGATAAATATTAAATACTGTCCATCTTGAATATATAATGGAAGGAGGAAGCTTGAGAGTTCACAAGGTTAATGCTGTATGAAATGAAACTATGGCTGAATCTGGATGTTCTGCTTCGGATACCACGAAGCTTCCTCCAAGAAGGTAACAAGGAAAACAGATCATGAAGAAGATGTGTAGAGTCCCAGATAATCTTACTGACCCTGCTCAAGCAACGCTTCTGTGCTATGACCTGGATGAGACGGAGGGAACTGCCAATGATCTTTTCAGCCATTCTCACCACTCTCTGCACCGCATTCCTGTCTGAAGCAGTGATGCTTGCAAACCAGACTGTGATGTTGTATGACCGGATGCTCTCGATCGTCCCCCTGTAGAAAGTGGTCAGGACAGGGGAAGGAAGATGTGCTTTTCTCATGCGACACAGAAAATGCAAACGCTACTGTGCCCGCTTCACCAATTTCTCATTGTTGAGTGACCAAGTCAGCCTACTCGTTAGCTGCACACCCAGGAATTTGATGCTGGTAACTATCTCCATAGGTGAATCATCAATGTACAGAGAAGTGTGGCTGTGCCTGCCTTTTCTGAAATTGACAATAATCTCTTTAGTTTTTCCAGTATTTAAAACTAGGCTGTTTTCCTTACACCAGTTCACCAACCTCTCAACCTCCTTGCGGTAAGCTTCTACCTTGTCATCCTGAATAAGGCCCACTACTGTTTTATCATCTGCAAACTTCACAATATGGTTGGTGGCAAACCTAGCACAACAGTCATGGGTCAACATGGTGAACAGCAGCGGACTTAAGGCGCAGCCCTGAGGTGAAACTGTGCTCAAGAAAATGGTATTAGAGGTATTTGTTCCAACTTGCACATACTGGGATCTGTTGGTAAGAAAATCAAGAATCCATTTGCACAAAGGAGTGTTTAATCCTAAAAGGTCCAGTTTGTTTATTAGATGCTGGGGAATGATTGTGTTAAACGCCGAACTGAAATCGACAAACAATAAATGCACATGAGTATTTATTTCCTCTAAGTGCTTCAAGCTCAGATGAAGAACGGAAGAAATAGCATCCTCCGTAGAGCGATTTGGTCGGTAGGCAAACTGAAGCAGGTCAAATGCTGGTGGGAGGCTAGATACAATAATGTCCTTTATCAGTGTCTCAAAGCATTTTTAAAAGTTAAGTAGTCAAATTCCTGACTCAGTCTAGAAGACCACCAGCAGGCTAGAATAGCACTAATGCTGAAGTTGCTGCGTTGGTTGCCAGTAACTTCCAGTCCAACTCAAAGTGCTGGTTAACTTTAAAATTGAAAGGACTACTATGTATCAGGCAACATCCTAATACAATTGAATCTGCCCATCTGATATAATCACTGAGACAGGTCCTTCTGTAGGTCCTCCTTTGACAAGATACATGGAGTATGAATTAAGTGATACACCTCAGTTGTGGCCTCTATTTTATGGAGGACTCTACCCTTGCAGGTACAAATAGAAACAACTCTGTTGGCATTTCGTAAACAAGTTTTGTTACAGAATGCAGTTGGCTTTAGTTTATTTTATGAGGGTGGAAGCTACTCAGCATTCAGTCACTAAGTGATTATCTTAATTCTAACTACATTGGGTTTTATATCTTTGTTTTTAGTCTTGTCATGTGATGTTTTGATGGGAATTATGGTGGAAAGTACTTTTAGATTATTCTGATCTCTGAATCTTTATATTTGAAGTTAATCTGTTTTCTGAACAATTCATTTTTATTTTAGGGTTTGGCCTTAATCCTTCCAATTAATGAATCATACCAAGGTGACATTGAATTATTGCAAAATATAATGTAAAAGTTAAGAAATGTTATAAGGTACCAGTATCAGTCTGGCATACAGTGATGGAGCACCCACAACTTCTAGAGAAATATACAGAAATCTTAGGTCTAAGATTAACTTTGTCTTTTCTGTCCATGTACAAAAAATTTGGATGAGACATTATGTAGCTAAGGCAGACTGCTCTTCCCGATATTTGCTTCATAATTCATCAACAACAACTAAGTAAATTCTAATGTTATTTAAATTTAGATGGGGAAAAAATCATGTATTCTGAAAGAAGCAGTTGAGTCATGGAAGATGCTTTCAAAGCTAATAACACAAGGAGTTATAAATGACTGCAAAAAATAGATAAAATAGTAAATATCTGAAAAGCACTCACAAATTGCCATACTGCCATACTCGTACTGTTATTCTGGTCATTGTTTTTGATATGTTTATGGTCATTGTTTATGAAATTATTTTGAAAGCCCTATTTCCTGCTGCAAAGTATGCCTACAAAATTTATTGTGAGAGGGAACAATTTGATGGCATTTTCCTGCAGCACTTTTTATTAAAACAATTGTTTCTGAAATTATCCATGATTATCCTTTTCCATTGAAAGAATTCATTGGTGAAATTAAAGATCCAGGCTACCTATTGCTGACCCTTTTATTAGTAACTTCTGAGCAATATTTTCCTTGGACACAATACATGTATTTCCTTTCACTCTGTTCTATAGCTTTTGTTATCCTAGTGACTTTGAAAAATGAACAAGCTTTTTAAAAAAATTATTTAGCCAAACAATTTTCCACATTTTAAAATATCTGAAAAAGGAGGAAAGGGAGGGAGGGAGGGAGGGTTCAATGCAGTAAATTAGGATGATTAGCAAATAATTGTATTGAAATAATCACTCTATTGATTAATGAACCCATACCCCTTCCACTCTTTTTAAATATTATATTTACCCCAAAGAAAGACTACAGGATTTTTGCCCCAAATAATTTACCTTTAAAATGGGTAAATTACATCCACAAAGAGTACAGTAAAAGAATTAGATGCATTTTTTTTCCTGCACAATACTCTGTTTTCAAAGAGTCTGTCATCTCCAGGATCAAATTCCTTTGGAGTAAATGAAATAATAGGACAATTTGACATTTATTTCAATTTATTTTGCTTGCTTGCTTACTTATTTAACTAATGGTCACTTGCAGAGATAAAGACTGGCAAGGGTTTAATTTTTCTTCACATGCTGTGGGTCTGGTCTGAAAGTTCACTGTTGTTTAGCTGGTAGAATCTAAAGGGTGCTTTTTGTTAACAAAATTATTCACTTGGACCAAATTTGCAATATAAATGTAGTGCAAGCATAATCCAGCAAGTCTGACCCCAAATATTTAATGTGTGTATATAAAACAAATTTTTTTAAAAAATCCTCCCCAAATATTCATTTTTGCAAGGTTTTTTTTTTTTTTTGCCGTAATTCTATTGTGTTGTATTTGGTTTCCACACAATTTTTTTCTTTTTGCCATCCTCTGTATTCAACAACTATTATTAGGTTGCTCAGGAATTCTTCACATAACTTTCTATTCTAGGCTAGTCTAAATATTTTTTTTCTGATTTACTATACAAAGCCTCTTGCCAAGATACTTATAGTTATGCACTTATTACAAAGGCCTACCTTTAACTTCTTTAGAGTTCAGTTCAAAGAACCAAGAAATAAAATAACAATAGCACCATTTGCACTTTTCAGGAACATGGGTTAAAAAGGAATTTATGCAATGCTGTAACAACTGTTCTTTATATTAGGGCTTTTTCTTTTGATTATTCAAGAAGTCGTATGGTCTTTTGCAAAGACTAAACATATTTTCCCAGGTTTCTAATACTTAAAAGAAACCTAATAGAAACTGTATACATGTATACAATTATATAGAAAAATAAAGAATGCAACAAAAAGAAAATTAACCTGAAAATTATAGTCACAATAATATCCCATTATTTTATAAACACTATGAATTCATTTGAAATGCAATATTTTTTTAAAAAAAAACCATTTGAAATAATTAATTTTCTCTTCAAAGGAAAAAGAGAAAAAAAATATTGTTCAGAAAGTACAACTATATTTTCTTTAAAAGCATCTTTTTTGAACCTTGAATATTTTTTTAAAATATCTAAAAGTTGTTGAAAGAAAAATCTGGGAATAAGCAAAGTGGAGACTGCTTTAGAAAGAAGATTGGAGTTTATTGAAGAGCAAAGCCAGTGAGAAGCATGGCTTTGGGAAAGCTGACTACAAGTTGCTGGGAGTGGTGAGTTTTTATATCTTCTGGGGCTCTTGAGGTTGTTTCCTGTATGAGGCTTTGTACTTTGACCTGAATCTGGGTGTGCCCTTTTGGTATTGATGGCTTAATCCTATCATGTTCCAAAGGTTATATCCTGCTTCCCTGGGGGTGTGGCTGATGACTATGTCCTGTATTGGGTTTTTTGGTCTGAGGGATTGTTGATGCTAGGGATCTTTGTCTTTTTAATCCCATCAGCTACAGCTTCCTGGCTTCAACCTTCCTGAATGGATTATGATATCTGCATTTCTACAGAGCTGATTTCTGCTTGGGGAAGGGAGACTTGGGGCTATTAAGAAAAACTGGCATGCTTTTCTGCCTTTTTAAGATCCTTTGAGGAAATATAATGTTCTGCCTTTTTAATATTTATTGGGAGGGCTGACTTCCCACAGAGTCATAGATGCTAAATATTGAAAACAGCATTGCCTGCAGGATATGGTTTAAAAAAAATAAATATGGTAGCCACAACTGAAGTGATGCCTGTTTTATATGTTTCTTACACATAAAAAAACAGGTAGAGCTTCAGTCACTCTGTTATAGCTGCCATCTTGATATTTTTTATAGTACACCCTGCAAATACTCCTGACTCACAGATAGAAATTACTATTTGCACAGTTGGTAAACACTGTCTGGTAATATGGTATGTTATAAATTCCTTTAAAGATTGTACTTGCTCATCTCATGCTGAGAACAAATTTATTGGGGAAACAACATTTCTTTCAGAGGGAGCAGCCAATAAGAACAGAGATTTTTTCCCATAGTTTAAAGCCTCATGGAAAGAGGTCTAAAAATTATTTTTCTTGTTGAGTTTCCAAATCCCAGTTCAGGGAATCATTCATATCTATTCAAGGTGCAGGGTAAATAATATTTTATTTGTTGTTAATTTTTCTTACAAATTTCTTACCCAATCAATATTGATTTTTGATGATTGAAGTGATTGCTGAAACCTTGTACTTTATATGTTTTTTCCCATTTTTACCACTTGGTCTTCTTTTCTTGAGGTATTTGAATAAATTTCAAGATGCTATGACTAATTATCTTCAGGGAACAGTAAATAGCAATAGCAGTTAGACTTATATACTGCTTCATAGTGCTTTACAACTTCCTGAGTGGTTTACAATGTCAGCATATTACCCCTAAGAATCTGTGTCCTCATTGTACCCACCTCAGAACGATGGAAGGCTGAGTCAACTTGAGCTAGTGAGAATCGAAATGCTGGGAGATGGCAAAATTAGCCTGCAATACTGCATTGTAACCACTGCACCACCACAGTAAAATTGATCGTAAAATTGGCTGGCAAAGTAAGATAAAATAACATATAAATGAAACCATTATAACAGACTAAAATTAGACTCAGGATATCAGTGCTATCTTCCCTGTTATATTGTTTTCCTTCCTTCTTAAGATCTGATTTTATTCTTCTGACAATTTGTAACTTCATCAGTCATAGTATTTTCCAGCCTTCATTTCTTGTTGTGTTTTTAGTCTGTTTGTAGTTTCTGACCAAACCCTTCCTGCATATATAATTACATTTTTACTATAACTATCTACATGAATGAAGAGTGTTTGAAGGAGAAGCTAGAGATAAATTGATGGAATTATAATTTTCTTTGTGAGATAATTGCTTTTGAAAGTATTAAATTAACAAAATTCATGTAGTGCTCTCAATTAGGTCTAGGTCTCTGATTTGGCTTATGAGTTTGATGGTTCTTCATTCCTGTTTCTTTTCTTTACTTTTGTCTTGTCTTTAGGTACTAATTTCCCTTTGATCCCAGGTTTCCATTTCTCTGCTCTTGACAATGTTCAGCGCTTAGTCCTTACACTTTTGAAGACTTTCAAGTGACCCATTCTGTCAAACATTCTATCAAAAGTGATGCCAAAACAATAATCCCACAGTAGCCAGCTTGCTATCTCTTTTTAGGTTCCAGTAACCCATGAAATGTGACAATAGATATGAGATAATTATGTCTGCAAAATGACCAAGTCTTAGTAAATTTCTTTGAAATTTCATACATGGCTACTTTTATCTCACAGTGTATTTTTTATCTAGGTTATTGAAAGGAAGAATATTTCTAGACCTCACAGGAAGTTCAGCTAATTCATAAAGCTAAGTAATAAGCCATGATTCATAAATAGCTGATTCACATATTCTTTACACCAGAACCTTTAAAAACCACATTATAATTAGGGCATTGTAACTTTGTCAATGTCTGTGAAAAGATAATAATAATAATGACTCTTTATCCATCCTTATTTTTAATATCACTAATTTTATATACTTCCCAATCATCTGAATGCATGGTAAATCCAAGATACTAAGATACAATTGTGCTGACTTAATTATTAGAATTAAGTTTTTCAGTCCAGTCTCCAATCTCCCCTTTTTGGGGAAGGTTGTAGAGAGAGTGGTGGTGCTCCAGCTCCGGCGGTCTCTGGATGAAGCGGATTATCTAGACCCGTTTCAATCTGGCTTCAGGCCCGGCTTCAGCACAGAAACTGCTTTGGTCGCGCTGATGGATAGTCTCTGGCGGGCCCGAGAGGGGTTATTCCTCTGTCTTGGTGCTACTTGACCTGTCAGCGGCTTTTGATACCATCGATCATGGTATCCTTTTGCGACGACTTGAAGGGGTGGGAGTGGGAGGCACCGTTTTACGGTAGTTCTCCTCCTACCTCTCTGGCCGGTTGCAATCGGTATTGGTGGGAGGGCAGAGGTCAACCCCGAGGCCCCTTGAATGTGGCGTGCCACAGGGGTTGGTCCTCTCCCCCCCTCCTATTTAACATTTACATGAAGCCGCTGGGTGAGATCATCAGACAGCACGGGGTGAGGTTTCATCAGTATACTGATGATGCCCAGCTATATATCTCCTCCCCGAGCTCTCTCAGTGAAGCGGCTGATGTGATGGGCCATTGCCTTGAAGCCGTGAGGGTCTGGATGGGGGTTAACAGATTCAGGCTCAATCCTGACAAGACCGAGGGGCTTTGGATGTTGCCTCCCAAGGATCATGTTGACTGTCCAGTGTTGACTCTAGCGGGGGAAAATATACCCACTTCGGAGCTGGTTCGCAACTTGGGTGTCCTCCTTGATCCACAGCTGAATTTGAAACATCATTTGACGGCTGTGGCTGGGAGGACCTTTGCACAAGTTCATCTGTTGCACTAGTTGCAACCCTACCTGGACCGGGAGGCTCTCCTTACAGTCACTCATGCCCTTGTCACCTCACGTCTGGACTACTGCAACGCGCTCTACATGGGGCTACCTTTGAAAAGTATTCGGAGACTACAGTTGGTCCAAAATGCAGCCGCGCGAGTGATAGTGGGTGCTCCTCGATACATCCACATTACACCTATCATCTGTGAGCTGCACTGGTTGCCTATTGGTCTCCGGGTCCAATTCAAGATGTTGGTTATTACCTTTAAAGCCCTATATGGCTCAGGGCCAGGCTATTTGCGAGACCGCCTACTACCTCATAGTTCCCTTCGTCCGGTTAGATCCCACAGGCTCGGCCTCCTTCAGGTCCCGTCAGCCAAGCAGTGCCATTTGGCAGGGCCGTGGAAGAGGGCTTTCTCTGTGATGGCATCCACATCTTGGAACCAGCTCCCCCCAGAGATTAGGACCGCTCCCACCCTGTTGGTTTTCCATAAGCTGCTTAAGACCTGGCTTTTCCGGCAGGCCTGGGGTTTATAAAATCTGACCCCTGGATGACTGTTATTGTACTGTTTGTTTTGTCATGTTTTATGGTGTTTTTATTGTTAGCCACCCAGAGTCCTGCGGGAGTAGGGCGGTTTACAAATTTTAAAAATAAAATAAAATAAAATAAAATAAAATAAAATAAAATAAATTACAGTACTTCTATTTGAGAAAGACTATAACTCTGTTGACATTAACAACAATTCTACAAAATAAAACTACATTTTATTTTATTTTATTTAGTCCGCTGCTGTTCACCCTGTTGACCCGTGACTGTTGTGCTCGGTTTGCCACCAACCATATTATGAAGTTTGCAGATGACACAACAGTAATGAGCCTTATTCAGGATGACAAGGTGGAAGCTTACCGCAAGGAGGTTGAGGGGTTGGTGAACTGGTGTAAGGAAAACAGCCTAGTTTTAAATACCGAAAAAAACAAAGAGATCATTGCTGATGTCAGAAAAGGCAGGCACAGCCACACTTCTGTGTGTGTTAATGATTCACATGTGGAGATGGTTACCAGCATCAAATTCCTGGGTGTGCAGCAACGAGTAGGCTGATTTGGTTGCTCAACAGTGAGAAACTGGTGAAGCGGGCATAGCAGCACCTGCATTTTCTGCATTTTCTGCGCCGCATGAGAAAAGCACATCTTCCTTCCCCTATCCTGACCACTTTCTACAGATCATTGGCAGTTCCCTCCCTCCCATCCAGGACATAGCACAGAAGCACTACTTGAGCAGGGTCCATAAGATTATCTGGAACACTACACATCCTCTTCACGACCTGTTTTCCTTGTTACCTTCTTGGAGGAGGCTTCATGGTATCCAAAGCAGAACATCCAGATTCAGCCATAGTTTCATTCCATACAGCATTAACCGTGCGAACTCTCAAGCTTCCTCCTTCCGTTATATATTCAAGATGGACAATATTTAATATTTATTTTCTACGTATATGTAGGGGTGTGGGTCTATAAATATGTTGTTCATAGTATGTTTCAGTGTGTGTCATGTATGTGTTTCATTTTGAGAGCGGGCAACTAAATTTCATTTTTGATGTGTGCCTTTGTGCCCACAGTATAAAAATGACAATAAAGGTTATCTCTCTCTCTCTCTCTCTCTCTCTCTCTCTCTCTCTCTCTCTCTCTCTCTCTCTCTCTCTCTCTCTCTCTCTCTCTCTCTCTCTCTCTCTTCTTTCTATTCCAGCATCACTGTTTTTATTAAGAATCACTCATCTTGGCTGACATAAGAAAGGTTGTGTAATTTATGCTTTTATTTTGGTTGTTTTCCCCTTTTTACAGTTCCTGTAAATTTTGGGAATTATAGGGAATTTTGACTCAGATGCAATGCAAACTGTAGCAGTGGCATCACAAGTCTGCTTTTTCTCAGAAACTTAATCTGTTCAGATCAAAGGATATGGGAAATAATGTTATTTCTTTTCTCAGTTCTATCCAATGATAGAATTCCAAGACAATTGACAATGAGTACATAACCAGTGACATATTTATTCATGGTTTATGAAATTAACCAATATCTTGTGTGCGTACGGTGCCTCATCTTTCTTTCTCCCTTTTTATATAGTTGCCCACTTCAACAGATTCTGGAAAGTCTAAAAAAATATTAAATACTAAATTAAACACAACAGTTCTCCACCACCATCAAAAAAAACCCCACAACACATTAACCTCAGGTCTGGAATCAAAGCCAAGTTTTAAGGGCTGTTGGGAACCATAGGATAGAGAGTACTCTCTGTATCTGGGGTAGGGGAGAGAATGCTGTTCTAGAAGGTGGAACTGTAACACAGAAGGCATGTTTCCAAGATCCTATAAGATGACAATGTTTAATGGAAGTAATTGGAATTGGGAACTCTGCTACTAAGCAGCACAGTTGGACTATATTGGCAATTCTGTCAGTTCCAGTGATGATCATTGTGTGTGACATCATGTGATCACCATTTGCGACCACTGAGGGCTTCCCTAATGACTTTGCTTGTTGGAAGCTGGCAGTAGTAAATTACAGTCATGTGTCTGCTACTAGCATCATAATTGTGAGTTGGTTGCCAAGCACTCAAATCACAATCACATTTACCACATTTATAGCACCCTTTTATCAACCCCACTTCTCTTTTAATCTGGACAGAACTGTGTGATTTCTGTCCTGGTCTACTTCATTCTTTTTTCTCCACAATGGAGACTTTTACAGAGCACCTTTCTCAGGGCTTTTTCTATTTGTTATGGTCCTAATGTATTCTGCTTTCCTATATACTAAGTAATTTTCTGCTAAGGACACAGCATTTGTTCCTGTCTCTCGGTAATATTCTTCTACACTAAAATGTACAGCTGGGGATAACATCTGGAAGACTACCTCTTCTAGTAATTCATCCTTGGCTTATTCATGAAGCCTGAGCCACTTTCTTTTTAGATAGCCAGGTCAATCCACAGTTCCCTTACTCCTTCCTGACAGTTGTAAGGATATTCATGAAACCTTTGCTGGTCTGTATATTGTGCTACTTCATATAGAAACAAAATTTTACTCCTCTGTACTCTATTACTTCCTATACTGGTAAACTGGTATAAGCCCCAACTGCTAGTAGTGCTAACCTAGTTATCTGGTTTGGGCATTTACAAGCTATAGCAATTGTCTCAAACATAAGAAACTATGATTCCATATACATGTTTCTCCTCTTTGAATTTAGAAAAGTATCTCATGCTGTCCTTCCCTTGCTATCCCAGATAATGGATTCAGAGAACTAGTGCTTCAATAAAGGAGAATATTTGTCCCTCAGAGTTGAACTGTGAGGTAATTAGTGCTTTCTGAGCTTGGTTGTTTTCTTGCATTTCATTACCAAACTAGTAGCGATGGGGTTTGCTCTCAATTTATATACTAGGGGTTTTCTCTATCAGTATTAGTGAGAGTGGTCTTTGAGGTTCCTTGATTGGGCTGTTGTTTACTGTTAGTTTGTCTGACTTGGTAGTTGATTATGATTATTGTTTGATTATTATTTGCTACTTGATTGTTGGTCTAATGTTAGGTGTTAATGTCTGCTCATCTGGGTGTTGACTGCTGGTGAGGAGGTTTTTTTGGGGTCTTTTTATGTAAATGATATGTAAATGTTATTTATCTCTATGTGCCTGTGGAAGGCTGATTTATCTGAGTGCCAGGCTTCCAGGAATTCTCTGGCATTTTTAGATTTGACCAAGAACAAGTGCATAGAGATAACTGCTAGAAGAGAATATTTGTAACTCAGGATTGAACTGTGCACTGATGGTATTACCTAATTTGGTAGTGAAGTGTCTGCAAGAAAACCACCAAGCTTAGAGAGCATCAAGGACCCCATAATACTGGTGTTTCTCCACCAGGTGGTTGTATTCCTTTAAAGAAATTCTATTTCCCTTCCACATGCCCTCTCCTGCACTTCAGTGAAAGATGGCCTTTACGTTTCAGTGAGTCTGCTCTGTATTTGTGGGCATTTGTTTTCTCATTGGGAAGACCACACCCTACCTCCCAACCTTTGTTTCACCATTTTAGCTTAGAGGGAACAGTCTCAAATAGTATTTCTGGCATGAGAGCTTCCCAATACTCTTAGGAGTTATGGGGAAAATGTACTTTACTTGGAAGACTTTTATGACACAGTGGAATGATTAAAGTTTTAGATTTCTCTGTGCATTTACTATTGCTTTTGACTTTGCAGATATCTCTAGAAGCAAATTAGGAGCAATGTTTTGCAAATCAGCAGTCAAATATACACATGTCCAAAAAAAGCATAGACTATGTTTTGGGAAAGGACAATTAGGGTAAGGGCAATTAGAAACATAATTGTTCTTCTTGTGCAGGAAGAATTGTTTTTAATTTGTGGAGCTCTGGAAACTGATTGCAGAGGACAGGTTCTAAATTCAGTGATTAGCAAGGGTTTTTTTTTCCCTCAAAGAGAAGTACTGATTGTTGGCATTCTCTGCACTCAGTTGGCTAACAGGTTGAACAATGTTTGGCTGAAGTTGTCCTTTGCAAGCTCCAGAGTTGCAAGAATATGGACATTATGCTCGGCCAATTTTTTTTAAGCTTCAGATGGTGGGGGGAAGAAGGAAGGAAATGCCACTTTTATTTATTTGATTGCATGTTTATTAGAAATTCTATCCCAACTTTGACTCAATAGCTCAAGGCTGTGTACATCCCTCCCATTTTCTCCAAACTGGATTAGCATCACTGTATGTAGAAGATGATTTAAAGCTATCATTTCTGCCAATTAAGTCTTAAGGTTTTGCCCTCAGATACATAGTCCATGTACAGTATTAACTTTTTAAAAAAGAAAAACAAGAAGGAGGCTGGTAAGCTTTTATCTTTTTTAAATTCCCTTGCAAAGAGGGGAAATTTTGTGACAGATGGAGTTCAGAAGAGAAACTGTAAACCTCCCTTCCTCTTCTCAACACAACACACATAACATACAAACAGTAATTCCAATCCAGATTGAGAACTGTTTACTAACCTAAAAGTTAAAAATGGAATCAGCTGAACATTGTCTAAAAGAATATATCATAAAGATTAATATTAAATATTTATGAACAGTTTTGAACAGTTAAACATTTTCACAGTATGTATATAACTTCTGCCTTTTAACTGTACATCTGATTTGCATGTGTTTTATTGTTGTTTTATATTTCAGTTTTTAAAGAAGGTAACTGTAAAAAAGATGTAAAGAAACAAAATTCTATGACAATTTAGTGACCTGTCATGTTATTTATACATTTAAAAATGTTATTTTGCATACAGAAAATTAGTTCTATGTGCTTAGATGATTTATGTATCTTACTCTATCAGTGACAACCCTCTGTTGGAAGGAGTATCTGTCCAAATACTATTTAAACTGAACCAATTTCATCCAAGTTTATCAGTGGATCCAAGGTTAGCTGGACAAGAGACATACATTTCTATTTAAATTATATGATTTTTTTTCTAAATGATATAGTAGCAATAGCACTTAGACTTATATACTGCTTCATAGTGCTTTACAGCCCTCTCTAAGTGGTTTACAGAGTTAGCAAATTGCCCCCAACAAACTGGCTCCTAATATTACAACCTCAGAAGGATAGAAGGCTAAGTCAACCTTGAACCAGTCAGGATTGAACTGCTGGCAGTCAGCAGAATTAGCCTGCAATACTGCATTCTACTCCACCACCACTGCACCATTATTACAAATAATCTTGATGCTTTTCATATATATTTGGCAGTGAATAAATGCCCACATGATTTCTAATAGTTTTTGAAGAAATTATATGTTTTGAGGATCCTAGTCTAGTTTCTAGCTCACTACTAAATTCTCTTCCTGACAAATAAGATAAACCTATTTTTATTTGTACCAAGCACTCAGAAATAATTTTTAAAAATCATTCTTTCTGCCAATAACAGTAAAAACTTCATCTTATTGTGTATGCAAAGGAAAGTAAAAGACATAGATTAAATGATACAATTTTGGAATAATCCTTGAATACCCAAGTGAAGTTTGGAAGTATTGTGATTCCTTGCTAAGTCAGATGGCCAAGATCCCTAGTCCTCACTTTGGTGTTCCTTTTTTATTATATAGCTAGAACATTTCTATTTCAAACATTTCAAAATACTCTCATGGGGTGACTACCATGTGACATGATATGTATTTTATGTATGTGTATTCTCTGTGACTACAAATGTTGAGCATTTGAAGAGAGCTGCTGGCTCATTTGCATGACATGCTTGGCTTTGGTTAACATAATATAGTTTATAGAATTGACCCATTTTCTGGGATTTATTCAACATATGCAATCATAAAGTTGCTATCCTGGATCAATTAGTCCAACACACTGGGCTAAAAGTTGTCTGGCTAGTTTATGGTTCAACTGAACCCAACTTCTTTTCAGAATTTCCTACAAACATCTGGCCACCATGTGACACAATATTGGGCTACATGGATGTTAGCTTGATCCAGCTGGATTCTTCTAACCACTCCATCTGTGAGAACTGGAGTGCCAATATTTTTGTAGGGCAGGGGGATGAGTTATGCTTCAGGAGGAGGGGGAACTGATGCTTTCCTTTCTCTTTGTATGTTTTCACTGCTTGGCAATCATAATACTCCTGGAAAAAATGTCTCTTTTTAACCATTCTGGCTGTAGGTTTACATGACCATTTAAAAGAGTAATGGGTAACAGGATAAATATTTTTCAAAATCACATTAGGTTTGCCACTATTTTAAGAATTTTGCTCCATTTTCTATAGTAAGTAATTGGTTATTTTTCACAATCTCTTAAGCATTAGTATAACATAAATCCATCATGGATAGAGAAATCTTATAGACATAGATTCATAGGAAGGGAACATTAAGGTCCACTAGTGTAATCCCTAACAATAGCCATTAGAGCATCTGTGACTAATGGACATCCAATCTCTCAATGAAGATCTCTAGTGAAGGAGAACTCACCATGCCATTTGTCAGCTTGCCCTTGCAGACAGCTTGTACAGTCAGGATGTTCCTCCTGTTGTCTAGCCTGAACCTCGCTCCTTATAGATTTAATCCTTGGCATTGACCCTGCACTCTGGGGCAATAGAAACTAAGTCCACTCTGACTTTTGTGTGACAACCTATTACATATCATAGACTGCTATCATATCGCCCCTCAACTGCCTTTTTGTAAATTAAACATACTCAGATCCTTTAACCTTAAACATGAACAGATCTTCATAGAGCCTGGTTTTTCAATTCTTCTCCATTTTGTTAGCCCTCTGAATTTGTTCCAGTTGGTCACTGTCCCTTTTGAACTGTAGTGCTCAGAACTGGACACAATATTTCAAATGAGGTTGGGCCATGCAGACCAGAGCAGATCAGTTCCTAAGATCTGTACCCTATATACTCACAAATGCCCTCTATGACAACATTTGCCTTTTTTAGCAATTGCATATTAAGCAACTATGGCTGCAATTGGGATTAGACAATTGGGCCATTTAGGGGAAGTACTATATAGTATATATATTTTGAAAACAGAATTTTATCTTCTTTTAAAGCAAGCTTTTAGTCTTGAGATCGATGATGCCAAGTCACAAATTTAAAACCAAATTAAAAAGCAAAATGACCTTTCCCCTTCCACTACCTTAGGTGAAACAAAAGACTACTCTTTGTGAGGGAGTGCATACATTGTTTTTCAAGTATTCCAAGTCAGTCTCTGCCATGACCATTAACACTAATGGACAATCACCTTACCTACTAGGAGATAGCTTCTTATGATCTATAAATTTCTGGCCCAGACAACTAGTGGGTATGAATGAAATGTTGCCTAGAAAATAATTTCATTACTAAGCACTGCAGTAACATTTTTGAATACACATGTTTTCTTTATAATTAGTAAAAACAATTACCATTACTGTTTTCATGGTTTGAAAATCTGCCCTATGGGAATTTGCTGTTAAGCTTTTAAATAAACTAGGTGGAGAAAACAATACTAATATTGAGTGTTCTTTGTTTATCAAATCCTTGGGGCACAAAGAGATTTTGTCTCATAAGATTTTATACTTCTGCAGTGATTACTATTTCAAGTATTCTATAAGCAGCAGCTGTACCAACATTTTGGCATAGTGGGTTGTTTTTTTTTTAAGAACTCCTTTGGCCACATGTTTTGCTATTCCCTACTGATAAGATTTGGTCTTACACTAATGTATTATTTTCAAATGGTATCAAACACAGGTGGTTCTCATAATAACCAGAAGATTTATGGGCTCTTACTTGCCCTACGAGGAATAACGGGTAGCCACTAAACAAGAATACCATATTTTTGTTTTCTAAAATGAATTTCTAGGAACTGTCAAGCAGCAAGTGATGTCAAGCAAGTTGTGTGGGCTTCATAGAGGAAGTATTGAGACCTGACCGTTTGTGCTGGGCAGAGCCAAGCTTCTAATTCAAAACACACTTCAGTATTGTGATCTTATTTCCAAAAGCAAATTTGAATCCAGATGAACAGCTGAGAAAATGCAGAGGATGGAAGAAAAAAGGCCGATTTAAAGGAATAGTTGCCAGAATCAGTCTAGGATGGGTTTTTTCAGGTCATGTGCCTTTGTAGACAAGAGAAGAATTGCAAATGTGGTTTCTCTTTGCTGTTATATAACTTTACAATTATTTAGATTTTAGTTTTATTGTGTTCTAAGGATGTGTATTAGATTCCACTGAATCACAAATCAGGACATGGTATAAGATAATCTGAAATAGATTTTTATTTATCCTGGGTGGAATCTAAAAATCTAAATCTGCTTCATTTCTATTTTAGGCTTCCGTAAAGTATTGTTCTATTTCAGTTTCTCTGGAGGAGTGATGTGTGATAAAGAGTAGTGGTGTGGCAGCTGTGCCTCAACACATTTTTTTAAAAGGTAAATTTATTTACTTCTTAGATTTTTATCCTGCCTTTAAATTGCTATGTGGCAAAGAGGAACATTGTGTTTTGAACTTGTCTCCATATCCGAAAGATCACTCATCAGACCAGCAAGGACAGATCTTATGAGATAAAATAATTCCTCCATTTGCTCTACCTTCTTGTCCATTCCCTTTTTTTTAGAGGGAAATATCTGTGAGTTAACCTTGGTTTTATATTGCAAGGTAGAATCTTTTTTTTTTCACTAATGCTCAGACAGAATTAATCAAAGGTGGGGTTTACCAAAGGTTCAATGAAGATGGCAATGATGAAGTGTTCTTTGATCACTTCTGCTGATGCTGCCTGGTAATATACAAAATACTTATCATTTGGGAGAATTACCCACCTTCAAACTCAAGTTTTGAATCAAAAAAATGTTAATGGAAGATGCTCCAGTTCTATTATAGTTGAAACTTTTCTACAGTAATTTCTAGACTGTGTACTATATTTCAAGAACTGCACCAGATGGTGGCAGATTTGCTTTGCATTTGTAATACAGACCAGTTATATGAAATCCTTACTAGACAATTGTCTAAGGCTCTGTCAATGGAGTGGCTATGTGAAATATTCCACAAATCCCTGGAGTCAAGCAAGAAGAAAAGAGGGCTGTATCCTAAATTCAGTTTTGAAATAAAAATATAGGGTAAATTATTAAAAGACAAATTATTATCTATTATCTTCTGATTATGCTATTATATTGAATATAGAAATAAAGATTAAGCCTTCTTAATTACTAATTACAAAAAAAAATCTCCTTTCAATGTTCTGAACTATGTAGGTAGCAAATCAAATGCTTAGCTGCAGAGGAGGAAATTTTCTCAGCACTGTAGCAGACAGAGAAAGGGTTAAATTACATCTCCATCTTTTGTGATGTTGATCATTAATATCATTACCAACTAATACTATATCATCTTTTAATAAATCATTTTAATTATGAAATACTGTCATATGGCTGATGAGTTCTAATTTTCTAAGATGTGTAACAGTGAAATTGCTTATTGTGATACAATATCTTGATAATTCTTAATAACCTTTTTCATTTCAACAATTTTCCCCTTCCAAAGCCCTAATTATATTTGGCTTTTCAACTGTTTTTGCTCTCTTACCCCACACATTAAACAGATAAGACCTCCATCCTGAAATTAATCCAGGCAATTGAACATCTGGATTCAGATTTGCTGAACTCAAAACTCTGGAAGCAAAACAATGAAAAGGTAAAACAAAGAGGAATAGAGCAAAGAGCACAGAACTGGAGATAATGCAAAATGTAGCTCTATTAATAATAATTGAAGAATTGTGCTGTCAAGTATATGATGGCTGTACATGTCACCTGAACTATACCAACTCATATAGAAGGCTTTTCTTTAACTAATAAATTAAATAGAAATAAGTTTAGCCTGACCTCACTGCAACCCATGGCACAGGCTCAGAATTTGATTTTTCTAGAGCTAGCATTAATTGCAAATGCTAATAAGCTCAACAACATGTAATTCTTCTCCACTGAATCAGTATGTTTGTGGTTAATCTTTGTAGGAAACATTTTGGCATCTAGTCTATATAGACTTGCCAAAAAATAGACAAAACATAAGATCATTGCTCTTTTACATGTTCCAACTGTAAACGTGACCAATGAAATCTGCCATTCAAAAGGAAGACAGCTGTACCAGAGCAAACAAGTGCACACCAATTATGTCTTAAAGCTCAGAACAAGTGCTTTCTTCTCTAATGTTAACTCTCTCCCGATCACAGTAATATGATTGTATACTAAAAGTGGTGATGGAATGGAGAGCCCTTGATAACTGTGACAATAGTTTTTTTCAACAGCATTGCTGCCATAAATTCATATCTTTAGATGAGAGTCAAAAGGCACCTTGCACCCACAGAAGTATCCCTGTATAGGGAATTACCCCAACTCCTTTGATCACACTGGGTGCAAAAGGATTTACCAAATATAAATTTTAGAGGAATTTCTGAAGTCTTTTAATGGTTACCAAATATGGCTATTAAAGAACAAAGTCCATTTAGACACCAGGAATTATCAGGTGCATTAACAGAGACATTTACCATATCTGGAAAGCTTTTAAAGTAAACCTGCACCTTTTTTCATGTATGGTGGACATGTAGAGAAGCACAGGTGTATTGGCGTATGGTCTGGGAATGGGCAATAGAAATGACTAGGCAAAACATTCTATACAAACCTGAGGTATTACTATTAGGAATACTAGAGAAAAATGTAAATAAAGAGGACACATATTTAATTATTCACGTGGCTACTGTGGCAAGGATACTATTTGCTCAAAAGTGGAAAGCAATGGAAGTACCAAGTAAGGAAGTACTAATAAAGAAAATTATGTATTGCGCAGAACTAGATAGGATGATTAAAAGATTAAAAAATCAGGAAGAACCAAAATTTTATCGAATATGGAATAAATTTTATAGCTGGAGGGAAGAAAAATGGAGGTCACAAATAAAGAGATAAGTTAAGATAGAGACCAGAAATGTATAGTTTGCATATAGATATTATATATGTAATTAATGTACAACATGGACTGAGATGTCAGTCAAAGACGATTTACCATATTCAATGTTTTTAATCCTTTTCTTCTTTGTACTCAATAAAAACTTTGTATTAAAAAAAAGCTAAATATCAGCTGGGTGTTTGCTTGGCTAAACAAAATTCTTAGGCGTAAAAGCTAAAGGTTTTCCCTCTTCTATGCATAGGGTTGATCTTGCACTATCTGGGGAAGAAACAGAGGCCATTGTGAGTTGCACTGTATAACAATTGAATAAAGGAATTAATGGGGGAAAAAACTAAACCTGCAATAGGATGTTTCCTAATCATGAGAAGGAATAGGAAAGGTGGCCTGGTTGCCCTTACTTCTGTTCACTTGGATTCAATATATCCTGCAAAATAAATCCTCAGTTGAGAAAGGTGATTGTACAAAATGTGTTCTCTGAACTGCTAATTTCTCATAGCTGGAAATTGAGGATTGGTTCTTGTTGAGTAAGCAGAGGCTGCAAAAGAATATATGATTGCCAGGTTCCAAGAAGAAAGCTCACTGAAAGGAACTTTATAGGGAATTTAAAGGAGAGATCTTTAACTCAAGAGTACTGTATGCATTTGAGCTTGAGAGCCTAAAAAAGTTATGAGAAATAAAAAGCCTTCTATTTGTATCTTGTAGATTCCATTTGAGCTGAATGGACTTGTTCTATCTGTGTCCCAATGGTTATTCATCAGATTGACCAAGCAAACTATGACAAGTTGAATGTAAGAGGTTTAGACAATGTATTTCATTTGGGATCCTTTGTAGCTAACCATTATCTCCAAAATCTTCCTGCAAAAGAAGATTGGAAGTTATCTAACATGCCTGAACTGAGAGATTCAGCAAAAAGCACATCAATGCTTTTTTCAATGTCCCCTCTCTCAAAGAGGCAGTAATCCTATTGAATCCAGCTGCACATATCCACTCCATAGCAAGGAAGTAGCAAGGAAAAGATACAATTGCAGCTTAAAAGAGAGGCAGATGGGTGCTAAATTTACACCTTCGAGTGCTTCTAAAGCTTTGCTGCTGCACCTCTAAAAGTTATACTTCCATTCAACACTGTATCTGAAATATTGTATCCTGTTTGGTCACCACACAATGCAGAAAGGATGCTGATAAATTGGAAAGAGTTCAGAGAAGAGCAACAAAGATGGTGAGATACTTGGAGGTTAATTCCTATTATGACTGGATATATTTAGTCATTAAACAAGAATAAAAAGAACTGACTATGTTTAGCTTAAAAAAGAAAGAAAGTTAAAGGGACTCTTCCAATATTTGAAGGATTGTTACAGGGAAGAGGATGTGGACATATTCTTCTTAATACCCAAAGGCAGAACAAGAAACAATGGGAGGAAGCTTTATATCCAAATTCAAAGAAGTAATAGCCTGACTATGAGAACTATTAAGTAGTCTTATTAAGTAGTCCTATGTACTCCTTCACTGGAGTTATCCAACAAAGGTCAGATTGCTTCTTTATGTATCATAATGAGAAGAAGGAATACCAATTTCACAAACATTCAAGTTTCTTTCGACCAACTTGTTCTTAGTTCCAGTATAATTTGCAGAACATTAAATCATTTGTGAAGAGATACATAGAAAGCTTTTTATTATTAGCCCTCAAACTATTTCTCTAAATTCCTTAGATTTCAAAAAGATAAAATGTTAAATTAATAGAGTACCTACAGTTTGTAAGTATATACATGAAAAAGACATGAACTTAGAAAATAGACTTATTATACTACTGCATTTGTTTGGTTAAATCAAATGAGTTAATTTTTGCTCACAGTATAAATCAATCTTGAAACCAATCAAACTTAAAAACCTTTATTTTTTCACCTTGAAAATAGGTTTTTGCACATGAGTATCCTCTTCCAGATGAAGGCTTGCACACAGTGCAAATATTATATATTCTGTTTAAACATTGTTAGACTATAATTCCTATCCGCCTTGACTTTGACTATATTGACTGAGACTAATAAAGCCAAACAGTATATAAAAGTTACAAATTTTCCTTCCCTTGAAAAGTCTAGGACTTCTTCAGCACAGAGACCAGTAGACATTTATACATCTACAAATATGACATGCTAGAGACAGCGCTATGTTGTTCCCAGCATCCTTTATTCAGAAGTACTGCATAGTACCTCCCATAATGGTGGTCAAGATAACAACTCTTATATATTACTCAAATATAATTATCTGTACTCACATTATAAAATCATCCATTATAAAATCATGAATGTTTGCAGCTGCCAAAAGTGAATTTTACCAGCCACATTCTGGGAAATCAGTGTACTGAATTAATGTATTACATACATTAAGCCCCATATCATCCTTCCATTCCTAACAGGAGAAAAGTTCTATTGTAGTAAATAAGTCTATTTGACAAGTGTGCATATGTATGAATGTATTACATTTATATCTCATATGATGTCTAGAGTTAAATGCTTTTTTAATTCCTGGGGGGGTGCATATTTCATGATACAAATGCTCAGTATGGTAGCATTCACAGTATATTTAAATAAAGCTAAAAGGCAGAAAGAAATCTGGTAAAGAGTTCAGACACATAAATAAAACATAATTTTATAATAATTCTTCACTATGGTCAGGACTGCTTATCTCTGTTTCTAAATTGTATGTTTTTCTAGACATCGCTGCTCTCTGTAACATTTTTCACTTTGAACTAGTTATACATTTTTTGCTAGAGGTTTATACCTCAAAACAAAAAGTCCTTACATTTCTGGAGGAACATGTCATCCTGCCCCTGGCTCTTATAATCCTTGGCTTTACAGCCTGTGCAATAAAACTCTTAATGAACAAGATGTCATCTTCTAATTGACTATCACTTAAAATATCCTTAAAGATAAAATTTCTGGTGACACAATTCAAGGAGGACAAAGGTCTTTCTAAAAGCAATATTTTAAGGTCTTGGAGTCTACAGCAAGATTGGCTATATATGACTGCATGACTTCATTGTATTTATTCATATATCATCAAAAATAATGGTTAACATGACTTATAAGTCTTGATCCCATTAATTCAACCATTTTCCAAATACATTGAACACATTGTCCTGTTCCTCACTAGGGCAGCTATCTACTCACAGTGAGTACATTTGTAGGACTAATATTTATCTTCTGTGACCTATCTAAATGCTAAGTTTGTATTTTTGTAAGCTGGTTTTTCACCATTAACACAGCATTATGTGTGAAGGGACCTTTAAGCTATGCCTTATACCATAATTCTTTAACATCAGGTTTAATGTTCAATTTACTTACTTGACTTATATAGCCACCAATATTATAAATCCTCAAAATTGGACAGCTCCCCAAACAGTATTATTATAGGTAAAGTAACACAACTCTACTAATTAATGCATTCGGTCCTGAGATTGAACTACAAATATCCTAGCTGGGGATATTCCCTATGCTGAATGGCGAATTCTGGGAATTGAAGTCTTCTTAATATGGCCAAGGTTGAGAAACATTGCTCTGCACTTAATCCATCATACCCACTTTAGGTCACTTGGATTTCAGTGAATATATTCCCCACTTGCCCCATTTTTATTTAAAGGTATTAAATTTCTGCAAAATTCAGATTTTTTCTACTTTGGCTTTTATTCATATAATTGTTTCTATAAGCAGTTTATTCTTCTCATATCTGGACTGAAGTTCTAGTATCATATTTCACAGTGGACTGGAATTAATAAACAATCAGCTACAGTTGGCTCTATGAAATACAAAACACTTGGAAGTCTTAATATACAAAAATATTAGAATAAACTATTCTCTTACAAGAAACCAAATAACAGTATTCAATATAGCATAATATACTAACTCTAAATTGATTCAAAATGGCATGATTTTACCAGGAAAGTTAATTAGCCACTATTTTAGGAGTCCTTTCTTTAAGGAAAAAACCTCATAAATTGCAAACATTTATATAAGAACAGATTTTAAAGGTTATTGCATGTACAGAACATTACTAGCCTCAAGTTTACTTGAGCATCTATTTATTTGCTTTATTACTATGCCACCCATTCCTGAGGCTCTGAGTAGCTAACAATCAGAAACATCATAAGAATTAACACCCCCACATCTCTACGCACACTGAAAATAAATTCAAAAGTATGGCATTCTCATATATGTGGAAGGTATGGACCAGATAGGCCAATGATGGTGAACCTTTTAGAAACCGAGTGCCCAAACTGCAACCCAAAGCCCACTTATGAATCGTCGAGTGCCAGGTATTCCAACTTTGCAAGATCTTTTTTTTCCCATGAGAAGTTGAAATTGACTGATTGATTGAACCTTTTTTTTTTTTGCACACAGCGGCGGAGGCCTAAAGCGAAAAGGTTTTATAAAACCCAGTTGAAGGCCTAGGACTGGGGCAACGGCACGCATGCCCACAGAGAGGGCTCTGAGTGCCACCTTTGGCACCCGTGCCATAGGTTTGCCACCACTGAGATAGACCGTTGAATATGGGAGAAAGTGGTCCCACAGATAAACGATGCAGAGTCATGTAGATCTTTAAAGGAACAACCGCTTCTTGAATTACTCCCAGGAATTGCCTGGCAGCCGGTGCATCTTCCAAAGTACTGGGTTTGTCCTATCATAGTAGGATACAGTGATCACTGTTTGGCATACCAGCTACAGTTTTTGAATTATTTTGAATTATTTTCAAGATTTTAGAATGACCCAAAAAGGAGGCACCTAGAGCAGGAGCATCTGTGAGCAGAGTTTCTCAACAGGTACCCAAGACATAACTGCATAAAGTTATTTCAGCTACATGTGCCACCTACTCCTCAAGCAGGAGCTGTTGGTCTAGAGCAGTGTTTCCCAAACTTGACAATTTTAAGGCATGTGGACTTCAACTCCCAGAATTCCACAGCCAGCGTTGCTGGCTGTGGAATTCTGGGAGTTGAAGTCCTCATGCCTTAAAATTGTCAAGTTTGGGAAACACTGGTCTAGAGTGACACCAAACTGCAGACCTCTCAGGGTAAGAGTGCAATTCCATTCAGAGCCAAAGTTGGTGCCATCATGGAATAAAAGCTATGAAGCAATGATATGTTTGACCACTATTGTGTGAAATATAAGATTGGTTTTCTCCAACTACTCCTGTTTGAAATTATTTTAAAATATCCTTCAGTTATTGTTCCAGAGAAAATAAAATGCTAAAGCCCAACATTGTTTTCAAAATGCAAGTACAACTAGACACTGTTAAAGGAATATATCCAGAGTTTATAAAGCAATGTATAACAGATCTTCCAATGGTATGAAATGTCCCAGTATCCTGCCAAGGGAAGCTTGTAACTAATTTCATAGCTTGGATAGATCCTCTGCAAAGACATTATTCGAAATACAGGATTACAGCCAAGATAAGATGATTGAATGATATTGAAAGTGTGAACCAATTTGAAATAAGGGAATTCCTTAGGGGTACAGACATATTTGTACCAAAACAGCATGGTTCATGTTTTTAAAAGAGCAAAGGCCATAAAAGCAAAGATTATAATCTTATTGTCATAAAAGAGTACACTTAGAAATATATCCAGTTAGCATTTTGGCTTTCTAACTGTGACATGAATTTTAAGCACAAATGATTAGAAACAAAATAGTACACTAAGAGAGACAGTAACATCTTCTTCCTCCTGTCTAGACAGGCAGCCAAGTTCAGAGATAGAATGTATGTCTAAACTACTGGGAAGTCAGCCTAACACTGACAGATAAATGGTAAGTGGGTAGTTCATAAAATATCTCTCTGAAATGTATATTTATTTTTCGTATCTACTGCACGTTGCTTTTCTGTTTTTTACAGGGTACCAATTCTTTGTCTTTTCTCCTTTTCTCTTCTTTTCAATTGTACTAAAATTCCATTTGACCATTTTTGACCATTATTTATGAATAATTTGAATTAAGAAGTGGGCTAGCTTCTCATACCCCCTTCTCCAAGATCATGCTAGGCAAATGTGATGTGTGAAATATCAAGAGTACCATCTCTTTTTCCCACCAACTGAACATTAGGAGGACTGCTTTCTTAGAGCAGAAATACTAAACAATTTTAACAGGATATTGAGAGAGAGGAGAATGCTGTATACTCATTGGCTTATTTTCCACTTAAGATTACAGCATCCTATTGCCAAAAGCAGCAGCCTTGAAATGGTTTAGGGCAAGCAGTCTTGTTGGGACAGAAGGGAAAGCAGTGGGTGATCTGGCACAGAATTGATGAAATGTGGGAAAATCAATGTCATCCTTTACCAGTAATCATGTTTTAAGATGGTTGCTAAGATGGGAGATGATGTACCCCAATATTCTGATTAATGCTTGTGCCAAACTTCTCTTTTGAAAATGGACTACTCTCAGACAAAGAAAAACAATCATACTGGAAGTAGATAGAAACAACATTTCCTAGAATGACTAATCTAGTTGAAATAATTCAACAGCAGTATTGTGAAAGAAAACAAAATGCTGGTTTTTTGTCAACTAACACATTATTCTTCTTTCTGTTGATGATTTGCCCATACAATCTGAGTGTTTATCCAGAAGGTAAACAGCTTAATGTAAAGCTGTGCTAAAACTTGACTTTGATATTGCATCTTATTGAAAGCCAATTTTTTCCCCTCCAAATTATAGAATAAAATAAAAGAACAATAAAAGCCTAATCACCCAGAACTATCCAGGTGACTATTATTTAATTATTCTTCTTTTGGTAACTGAGGTAAAAGATGTTACTTTCAAGGCATATCTTCCAAAAGTCCTCTTATTTATCTCTTCTCTTGTATGTCTTTGTGTTTTGGATGTTTTGCAAAAGTTGTTTTCACTCTATCCTGTTCTTTCAACAAATTTATTTCTTTTCTTATTTCTTTGAACAATCTCAGCCACTTTAGGATGAGATATTGAATATAATAATGTAATAACACCAAGCATATTTAGTTATGAGAAACAATAAGAGCAAGTTATAGCATTAATTTTTCCTTTCTCTTATATAGACAGAATGCCCAGCATATTCCTGAAGCAATAGGAATTTGATTCCCCCTTGTATCACCCTGTTTTGTGATCAGTAAGATTTAAAATACAGCTAGCAAAGACACTGTCACAATTTTCCTTTGGAAACCTGCCAGTATGTTTGGTTTGCTGCTTTTTCTTTCAGTGCAAACCATTCCAAATTGAAACATACACAAAACCTGCTTCCCAGTCTGTGTGCAACTTCATTGTTGATCTTATTTCTTCATACTGTTTGATTACACCGTGATGTTTTCATGAAATAAGGTGATGGGTTGTATTGATGACTGAAATGCAAGATAATTGTATTTATCTAGCATTTTTGCCATCAATTATCCTTCACATCTTCCTGTGCTAAATCCAATCTTGACAATCAACAAGACAAGACTTTGCATTTTCCATTCCAGCAGCCAAGTCTCAAGGACAAACCATATCGCCAAACACTCCAGACTACCAGTACTGGCAGGCCTCAAGAAATTTAACATCTACACAGAGCAAAAGGGAATTCATTTCTCCTTTGAGCCCTTGAATTCCAGCCAGTACAGTTTGTCAAATGTTATTATTTAAAAATAGTCTGTGGGAAAGCCCTGAGCACAAGAAATATATTTTAATTGTAATATTTGTTGTTTAGACCTGGGAGGAACACAGATAATACAGAAAATTATCTAAGAAAATCTGTTGCACATTTCAAAATTTAATAACAATAGAAATCTACAAATTATTAGCCAAATATGTAACATTATCCTTGTTTTCTCTTAGCAAATGTCTGTGTTTTTTACATGTAATTGTCAAATTGAAATTCAGTTATAATACTACTGACTTGTTTTCTTTCCTATTTACAGATATCTCTCTTTCATCAAAACAATAAATTGTGAATTAGTTAGACTAAAGTGTTGATTTTACATATTATTCATACATCAGACTTTTTTAATGCATCAGGACGGTTTTTTGCTTGCTTATCTTTATTTTAAAGAGGATAAATGATATTTTTTTCCAAATCAGAGAGACAGGTGCTGATATATTCTGAGGAAGGAATGACAAACAATTCCTACTGAAGGAAAAATAAGAAACTTCTAAAAAGTCTATTGTGAATAAACAGAGGTTTCTAAAATGCTGAAAAGAAAATGGGTCATGTATTAAAAATGGAAGAGAACAAATTCATATTTTATTTATATCTTCTCTCAACAGGGAAGGAAAACTGTAGCTGCCCATCATTTTGTCATTAGTAGAAGGAAGGAAGAGCAGTTTAGGATTAACAAAGAGAGAATTGAGGAACATTTATCTAATTTAAATGAATTCATACCTGCAGGGTCAGATGACTTATATGGTTATTATATGGTATATTATAGGAACTAATTGAGATGATGGAAGAACTGCTAATTATAATTAATAGCTTTAAAGATTGGGGAGAAATGCTATAGTATATCTTGATATCAGCAAGGAATATGACAAAGATTCCTATAATAGTCTAATTAATAAATGGTAAAATATGGGCAAGATGATACAACTACTAGGTAGATTTCTAATTGGCTGAATAACGACATCCAGAGAGTACTGATACATAATTGATTCCACATCAGATTAGAGAATAGCATCAACTACAGTATCACAGGGATTTGTACTGATCCCTGTTAACATTTTCATTAATCTGGTTGAAAGAGTTGAGAAAATGATGCTCAAATCTGCATATGACACAAAACCAAAAAAACCTGAACAGTTGCCCGTAATTGAAATCAACAGGAAAAACAAAGCCCCGCAACAGAGAGGAAAAACTGAAATCATAAATATAGACTGGGGACACTAGTATTGTAAAATACATATGAAAATATTTGAGTGCTCTAGTAGAGCATGTTGAACATGAGCCAACTGTATGATGCAGCTGCTGAAAGGTCAAATAATATTTCAGGATGTATTAACAAAAGAATAGAGTTCAGATCAAGGGAAATACTTGTTCTCTACGTCATCTTAGTCAAATCCCATCTGGGATACTGTGTGAAGCTTAAATACCACAGTCTAAAAAGAACACTGAGAAAATGGAACAAGCTTAGAGATGACCTACCAAGATGGTGAGGAAACTAGAAACCAATTAATGTGAAGACTCATTAAAGGAACTGAGTATTAGTCTATAGAAGAGAAATGCAGAAGAGGGCTGATAACAGACTTTAGATATATAAATATCTACCATACACAGAGAGAAAGAAACAGTCTAGGATAACTTACTGTAGCCAACTTGCTATGGTCAACTTGCCATAGGACAACTTGCCACAGCCAACTTGCCAAGGGGACAACTCATCGTGGGACACTGTATTAATCATTTCATTCAGTTACTTTTATGATTGGTGACCATGTTTTCATCAAAATTATTGTAACCCTTGTATTTCTGGATTGATTTTAGTATTATTGGCCAAGGTTCTGTTATAATTAAACTTTTGTATTTGAATTGTCCTGCAGTGAGTTATCCCATGGCAAGTTGGTCACAGCAAGTTGGCTGTGGCAATTTACTCACTGCAAGTTGTCCCTTTCCAAAAGATACAGATGTGTTTTCTCTTACCTCAGTGGGCAGAATTAGTGTGTATAACCATGGAAAAGATTAATTCCTTAATGATAAGAACTGTCAACCAATAGAATAAGCTGCTTTATGAAATGGTATGTTCCCCTTCACTAGAGGTCTGCAAACAAAGACCACAAGTACCATATTTTTCAGCAGAATCTGCCCTGAGCAGAACGTTTGGATTAGCTGACTTCTGAAATCCCTTTCAACACTTTGACTCTATGATAACCATATGTATATGCACATGTGCATACTCACAAATGTCCATACCCATATAAGAGCCAGATAACCAAAATAATTGTGTGGCTCAAAGCTGTTTTTGTTTAATTTCTTAATGAGGTTTATCTAGACAGAATTGACCCTGCACTTTACCAGTTAAAAAAAAAGTGTAGTTCTGTTCTTAAAAACTGAAAGTAAAGAAGAGCGCCAGGTCCAGTTTGATGGTCTGTTGCATGCTATCAGGGATGGCACTAAAAGCCTTATTTCAAGTCTTTAATCAATTTGCAAGATTGTCAAGTGTATACTGTATACAGGAAGTTCTTTTCATGTCCAATATGCACATAGTTCATTATTCATGTAATAATTTTGGGGTGTACCTCTAACGTGGGTATTATGGGATCTCTATTTAAAATTTATCTGTCCAAATAACATCCTGAAGAACTTCAAGCAGATATAAAAGTTCAGATGGCCTCCCATAAATTCTTTGTTTTTGATCAAAGACTCTAAATAACCAGGAAAAATGATAGTTAAAGCCCTCTTTTCCTACTACAAGTATTCTGTATAGAAACCTCTAATATAATAAAAGATTGAAGTAATACCAATCTTTGTAACAGTTTTAATTAAATGATATAATTTCTACTTTCTGGAACCAATGACTGTTGACTTATATAACTGAATCTGAAAGTTGTTTGACTTTCTTTCAAAGTTATAAGAAATCTTTTGATAAGTTGGAGCTACATTTATCAGATGATCAGTATTGCAGAAACAATGAATTACTCAATTTATTTTTTATACTGTCCCTTTTATATCATCACATTTTTTACTTTGCAAACCTTACATTTGTCCTCACCACCAACTTCAAAAAGAGCAGGTAGGATGGACAAGTAAATTAAGTGAAAGGCTTTAATTTACTGCACAAAATAAAGAATGGCTGCAGCACCATCTATGCTACTGTTGAATCAGAAATTAATCCATTCAACTTTGCAAAACATCAAACTGGTACAGAATTCTTGTGAGAGGTGGCCTCCATTAATTTAGAGTTTAAATTACTGTTGAAAAATATATCAAGCTCCATTTACTATAGATAAAATATATCTGGTCATGAAACAATACAAATATTATTTTTTCTGCCTTGGTTCCAAGACAAAGTAATTCTGTTTGGAATGATATCCTGAAAATGAGATAGATATAAATAAGATGAAGTATAAATAAACAAATAATGAACATCTGCTGGTTAAATCATTTTGCAGCTGTGGTGATTGAAGCCCACAAGAAATGACTCAGTCCACGATACCCTCTTATCCTCTTAGCCACTCTTTTTCTCTGAAATATTGATATTAAGCTTCTTGAAAATATAGTGACCAATTATGCCAAAGGCTGAATTTGTTTCTTCTTGGCATAAACTTTTCCAGAAAATACCCAGTACGGAATTTGTATTGTGTGCACAAATACAATTGTCCACTTTGCTTTTTTTTTTTTCTACCAACACAAAATTCCTTGAATTTTGCCTAAGGATCAAAAAAGCTATTTTTCCATGGCCATTTTTTAATCAATTTTTTTGAGCTGTTACAACAAAATTACGCAACATCAAATAATTTATGGTCATCTGTAAAATCTCTCCTTTTGACGTTTGTTTCAATCTCAATAAATGCTACATTCAAACAGACTTTTCTCTTGCCTATTTTTTTACTACATTCAGGCAGACTTTTCTCTTGTTTACTTTTCTCTGACCCTGAACTGCCAATAAATGGTTAGGAACTTTAATGAAGCCAGATTTTCTGTTTGTGTATAGCAAGATTCCTAATACAGCATGGGGCCAGTAACAAAATGCTTTAATCAGAAAATTCCTAGAAATAGATACATAATTTGTAGCCTATTCAATTCCAAGGATTTGGTACTGGCAGTAGAGTTACTTTGTGAAGATAAAGGAAGAACTTCTCACAAAGATTTCCAGTAATAGTAAAACTACCTTTTCGTTGTGTTACCTACCCAACTCTACCTGCCATGATAACCTACCCAATTCCTTCTAATCTCTAATGACATCACTGCTTTAATGATCAATCTTCCTGAAAACCTTGAAGACTATCAACCAACAGGAAAAAAACATGTTTGCTCATCCCTGATTTCTCCATCATGTTACCAGATTCCTGCATGGTGTTATAAAAGTATCATATTCACTATATGTAATGATATTCGAGAGTAACCTTGAGGGGTGTGGAAAAGGATACGCCTAAGTAAAAGAAAAGAGAAGGGGAGCCCCCATGGGCTTAATGGTCAGAGGCAGAAATTTAGGAAGGACTCTTTTTAATTGATTAGGTGATTAAAAGTGGCTGTGGAAGTTTTGTACCTTCTGACTTTCAAGATTCTGTTAATGTGATCTTAAATAAAGTAGAATTAGCTCATCTAGTCCTGTTTCCTAGTGCACCTGGAAGAGTTGACACTAACTTACAGTATAAAAACCTGCAAACCTGTCAGGCATGAAAGACCAGGACCATACATGAAGGTTTAATTAAACTGATTAATTGCTAAAAGCCTATATACAAGAATCTTTTCATCTAACAGACAGCACCTGCTTAGAGTTAAATAAGTATCAAAAGGATTGGACTCAGTTCTCTTGTGGCAATGTAGGGATTCTGGGCTGATCACCCTTTTCACTCCACCCCTAGGTTCTGCCATCTCTTCTCTTACAAGATTACAGGTAGCCCTTGGACGCTTTAATACCCATTTCTTTCAGTAGCTCATATTGTCCCCCCATTAAGAGAACCCCCATTTCCCCACCCATTAGACAACCACCCAATTATTATTAATTATCACTCAATTATCAAATATCATGAATTTGGAGAAGCAATTTGCTCTAGTGCTTAAGGTACCAGGCTAGAAAGTGGGAAACCATGAGTTGTAGTCCCACCTTAACCATAAAGGTAGCTGGGTGATCTTAGGCCAGTCACTCTATCTCAGCCAACTCACCTTACAGAGTTGTTGTTGTGGAGTAAACAGAAGGAGGAAGGTGTATTGGATATGTTTACTGCCTTGAGCTATTTGCAAAAAAAATTAACAAAGGCAAGGTACAAATAAATAAATTAGCTCAATAGGCCATGTAGGCTAAGTAGGATTAATTCAACCACATGAAACATCTGAAAGTTTAGACAAGGTGATCATGATTTCAGTTAACTTAATAAGCAGCTAAGTACTCTCTCTCTTGTTCTCTCCCTCCCTCCCTCCCTCCCCTTTTCTGTTTTAAAGCAGGAAAACTTTTGCTAATTTAAAAGGCCTAGTAGAAAAGAGTAAAGTATTGTTTCTAAAAATTAAGCAATTTGTAAGACTTTGTAAAATCTTTTTCCATTAATGAAGGTGATAGGACTCGGTCTAAGACCACCTTGAGACAATCAATTCCCACTCCTTGATCTCTCAAAACCCCTTTGAAGTGGCTTAAAATGTTGAATGTTAGAAATATTGAAAACCCAGAACAGCCATTCAGCTGACAAGTAGAAGAGTGCAAAGAATGGCACTTAATTAAGTCAGTGCCTCAATTTAAGCTGCCATTGTGGTGGTAGGTTGGTGACGCAGTGGTTAGACTGCAGTATTCTAGGCTACTTCTGCTGACTGCCGGCTGCCTGCAGTTTGATTTTTACCAGCTCAAGGTTGACTTCCATCCTTCCAAGGTCAATAAAATGAGGACCCAGACTGTTGGGGGCAATATGCTGACTCTGTAAAATGCTTAGAGAGGGCCTTAAAGCACAGTGAAGCAGTATATAAGTCTAAGTGCTATTACTATTGTTCCAAAAATTAAACATCCTACTGTTATTCCCCCAGCCACCCAGAATGAAAAGAAAACAATCTCTACCATCTTCCCAATCCTTGTAAACATTATTTTTAGATATATAGCAAGTGCATTTATTTGGTTGCTAAGCTATTAAGCCATCATTCCACTTTTGCATTGAAAAGAGCATATTTAAAAAATCTGATAGAGTATCAGTCAAGAATTTCTGCCAATAGGAAAATAAAGTATGTGATGCAAACAGAAAGACCCCTACTGCTGGGCTAGAGTTCAATCATTTTAGCTCCAAAGTACCCCTTCTGAAAGGGGATTGATTGAGTTGATTATGAACTCCCATTGATTTTATTAGAAAATTAAAAGATGACTTAGTGAAATCTTGTGTTTGAAACACTGCCCACTTGCTTAAAAATGTAACAAGCATAAAATAAGAGCATGATAAAAATCAGGAGGCTAGGCAGCATGAGACAGAATTGTCACAAGTTTTTCCTGTGCTAAATAGCTGTTTTTTGATTACTTATAACCATTATAACACAGCTATTTTGTGAAAACAGAAATAACGCTGCATCAAATTTTCAAATTTGCCATCGTTCATTTCTACTAGAAGCCAGGATATTATAATAATGTTGCTGTTTTTTAAAAAAAAAACCAAAAAAGAGAGAAAACTCTCTACATATTTACATGATCTTTTTGTTAAAGTGTTTTAAAATCTATTTTATGAGCATTGCAATTGTTTATTTCATTAGATCCCTCATCTGTAATGTACTCATTCACTATATAAATAACCTTATTAAGGCTGCAGATGTTTTTCCTCTGTCATAGCCAAAGCTCACTCATAGCTAGGCTAGAAGTTGTCTTCTGTCCTCAGTTTACTATCTAAAATTTCCTAAGTAATTGGTTATTTAGGGCTCAATCCAGCACAAAGTTCATAGAGATTTCAGAGCTGTGTTGCATTTTCTGTTTGCCCATCTTCCACCTACTCTATAAAGCTAAATGTAAAAAAAAGAATATTCCATTAATGATATTGAATGTATTTATGCCTACTTTTTGTGAATCAATTTAACATATTGCATATTTTTATTGAAGCCAGAGGGATTTCTTTATTAGAAGGAAGTTTTAACCCCTGCTTCTGAAATTAAATGTACATCTGAGATGTATAAATGGTGGAATAGGGAAATAGAGCAGGGTAGGGGTATTCGTAAGAAGCTGGAAATTACAATTAAGTAGGGTACATATTTGGACACAACTGCTTTCTCATGTATAATTAATGGAAGAAGGGGGAATTATTCATTCTCATGGCCCTCACATCTAGGTTGTACTGTGTATCCTCAGGCCAACTGATTTCCTCTGCTGCTTGCTTCCCACAGTCTCTTGCAAAGGTTTGCCCATTAGTGACACCCCAAATAAGACCATTAACCAGGTATTTCACTGTGAATGATTCTTAGATAAGCATCTAATCAGCAGGTCAAATGGAACCCCTCAACAAAAGCTGGCTTTTACTTCTCTGACACTGGGGGTTTCCCCAAGCATTTTAATCCTATAGCATTTAATTTCAAGGCATGATCCAATTCCAGGCATTACTAGGAATATTGAAGGTGTTACCACACTTCATGGGAAGGCAGAGGAAAAGGTATTAAGATTTGTAAATACTAGTTAGATAAGCCTGACTGTAGTTGTCCTGATCCTGCCATCCTTCCTTCATTCTGAATCTGAGTACCTAGAAAAGCAGCTTTGTCAAGAAATCTGAAATATAACTCACCTACTGACTCTGCAGACCAAGCCTCAAGTCAGCAGTACAGAATGTTGGTAATTTCTAATGGAGTTAAAAGCCAAGTCATAGTTGAAGCAAATGAAAAGATTTCAAAGTTTTCAATGCTTTTTATTAGTTTATAAGTTTACAATTTATAAAAAGACTTATGATATGGAGCAAAGAAACAAGAATTTGAAATGCAACTTTGTACAGATGATGAACATGTAATTGCTAAAATGTATGAAATTTTGTTGAAATTTAAAAAGAACAGGTTGAGGAATGTATGGTAAAGTGGGCTGAGAATTTTGCTTATAATATGTATATAGATGGATCAATGGGAAAGTATCTGGTCAAATGTTATGATCATAAAGATATTTTTTTATAAAATTGTCTATCATTGGTACATTACACCACAGAAATTATCAACATTGTATAAAGGCATTACAAATGTATGTTGGAAATGTGAACCACTTGAAGGAATATTCTACCATGCTTGGTGGAAAGTTAAAATAAAAAAGCTGAACTCAGGCATCTTGATTTTCTTAATACTTACTTCCAATGAAATATAGATAACACAATATTGTAGTCCTGATGGTTTTAGAACATCTCAATATTTAAGGCAATGAAATATCCTGATCCTATTTTGGGTCTTCAGTAGCAGTTCTAGCACACTTAATCGTCAAAGTTAACATCTCATTTTTTTCAGTTTCAATAAAAAAAAAATCAAGTGTGGTTTCCAGGTAGAAATTAAGTTAGGTGAAGTATTTTCTTTAATCAAAGTAGTTAATTTCTCCATTTCCACTAACTCCATTTAATTTCACCATCCATTGTTCCATTGTGGCTATACATGAGTCCTTCCATCTCTGTGTATACAGAAGCCTTACTCCTGTGCTTTTATATAAAAATAAAATTCCATGGTTTTTTTAAAAATATATGTTTATCCATCAAGACTAAAAGAAAAACTTCTGGCTTCAGTTGTGTGTTCAGTTTAAAAAATCTCTGAGTTAAAGGATAATGCAAACTTCTAATTTAATATGGTAAAGCTATGAGAAAACTAAGGGCATAATTGTACTAACATCACTTTACTATTTGTTTAGATGGTCAGGCCAATTTAAAAACAGATTAATACTACCACATTGCAAATAAATATCTGAATGAAATTATTGGCACCATAAATGAGGACTAAAATACTTAAAATAGTAGGATTTTGCTTCCAAATTTCAGGTTGATTATAGTATTATAAGACTTTGCTTCAATTGCAGAATCCATCCTTCAGTGATTCATTTGTATCAAATATCTGGAGGCTGTATCTAAGGAGGCCAAAAATGTCAATACAACAGTAGCAACAACATAATCAAAGCCTTACCTCTTACATGTGAATCATGGCAAGGCTTCAGTTATGCAACCATGGTCACCATCTTGCAAGTTTTTATCCATTTGATAGTTCAGTCCTTTGTTTAGATAGGTAATAAAGAGATCATATAGTCCAGGCCATGATTTTTCATGCCTAGTCTGCACCCATGGTTTATACAGCTTGTTCTCTAAGAGAGCTTAACAATGGTTAAGGCTTTAATTGTTACAAAAATAGCTGAAGATATTGGTCTTTTCTTCTTTTTTTAACATATAAATCTTGAATACCAAAAACCCATTAAATGTATCAAATAATGTTAGGTTCACACTTCATATTAAACACATTAAAAATTCATGGTTACGAAATAAAACTTGGTTTGACTTTGGTTTACTATGTGCATTTAGGGGGTGTATTTAATTCAAGCTGTCATTTGGATGAGTAAGGATCTGAAGGAAGGTTTTACAGCTCTCTCTCTCTCTCTCGCTCTCTCTGACATTTTCTCTCTGACATGTGACACCCTGATGTACACCATGAGAAACATACACCAATGAAGCCAGAACACCAACTCTCAAAAGCTTAATATTTTCAACTTCTGGTTTTAATTAAGCTCAACAGATGTTTCTCTCTTAAAGGACAGCTTTGAGCATCTATCTTTGCAAAATAATTCCTTTAAAAAAATCATATCAAGAAAAAAAGAGAGAAAGGGATCCCTTCATTATTACTCATGTCTTTTATTTTCCGATACTATGACCCTAGATAGCCTCTTTAACTTCATGGAGGCAAGGCAAACCACAGCCTTTGATCTCCATCCACTCACAGTTCAACTTTCCTTCCTCAACATCTGGCCTTTGTATGCACTCGCTCTTCCTGGCCCATTTCCTATGAAATACCAGTTTGTTTTGATGATGGACACTTAGCTTCAATTCTTGTATTACTGCAATGTTTGCTGGGTTTGTTCAAATAGATTCAATCTGCTACATGGACATAAAACAGGCACACAACTGAGCAGGACCAATTGTATCATAGATAGAAACTCTGAATCTTCAGCTTTTTGTAACATGACATAGGAAAAAAATTGTATGAAATGCAGATCTTAAAATATGTAAGAATTTCCTCAGGGGAGAATAAAAATGGCAGCTATACTCTTACCTGGCCAAAATCATATTTTTCCAAATCTTCATGACATACTGTTTCCCATTAAGTTTTGTTTTAACTAAATAACGAGATGTATCAGACTTTTCAAAACAAACCAATTTAGCTACAATTCCATCCCATGTTTTGACTGCAAAATGAAAAAACTACAAGAGATAGGAACATGTGAAATATCAGCCTGGCTGAAGAAGTGGGCTATTTACTATAAAGAATGTATCAATATACATTCCTTATAGTAAATAGCCCACTTAAGTCATAATATGCTTTACTTGATTTAAATATTGGTATTATTTAGATATTAGTATTATGGTTTTCAAACCATGATTTATGACTCAGCTGCTTTCTCAGACCCAGAGGTGGGGGTATCTAATAACTTTGGTTAAATGTCTATGGTTTATTATAATGAACAAACCCAGTCTAAAATTGTGCTGAAATCTATCACAATTTTCAGAAAGTTGTATGTTATATGTTGAGAATGAATGCAAGATGATGGATAGAATAAGGCACATATTCAACTATACTTTAGTTTGGGGAGTGTTAAATGTGAGTAGGCAACATCTTACTGCAAATTTTAGTTGTATGAAACTTCAATTTACTATCCAATAGAACAGAGGTGTCAAACTGCCAGCCCGCAGGCCAGTTGCATCATACATAGGCCGCGCCCACCCCAAGTCCAGCAATGCAAAAAAAGTTACAATACATCACAACACATCACGTGACACGGCGAGTTTGAAACCCGTGCCATAGAAGGAAATATAAGTGTTAGTGAGAAGTGCTAGTCATCGTGCAGATGGAATAAATTAGCATGTTATCACCATCAAGGATGAAAATATTTGGGTTTTTTTTCATCAATTATATGTTTTTCTTTACTTGACATTATGATTATGAGACACAATGTGCTGTAAAAATCAATATGCTATACAAATAGAAAATTGTTACTCTTGCATATTATAACTTACATACAGTATTATATCTTTCTTTTAATAACAGATAGCCCACAAATGCTTCCAGAGAAGGCTTTAACTAGCAATGGCCTTGATTGCTTCACTGTCTGTTATGGAGATCCATCTGGTATCATCAACTAATTTCAGTGTTTGGATATGTTGACAGTTCCAAGATGCAAAGTATGTCTACTGGCTGGGTCAACTGCCTGCCTATTAGGTGTTGAAAGTAATTTCAGCTCTCTGTTCTCCCATATTATGTGTTATCCTTAACTGGACAGAGCCATATTTTTTAAAAACAGAAGATTCATGGCATTGCATGTGATAACATATCCATGTTTTATGACTTGCCAGATAAATTAACAGAACTAAGAAAAATTAAGATCAAGGTGTTATACAATTAGTACAGTTCTCCCATGATCTTTCAAAGATTTTGTGGAACAATTTTTTTGGGGGGGGGAGCATGCTGCCCATGTTACTGGACATTTCTTGATGCACATATTCTTAAGAGAGTGGAGCAACACAATATTTTTTAATGCCAAAACCCTGAAAGTAAACTGATTGCCATTATAATAGTAGCTGAAATTGATCTCTGTATATAAAACAAATGCCATATACAGAGAATTAGTTTAGCTTGCATTATCTAGTGGAGGCAGGATTATAATCTTAAATCCTATGAATATAATACTGTTTTTGTTTCAGTAATCCAGAATTTTCTCCTTGCTGTAAAATTATTACACAAATGACAAGTTCAATCTCCCCCTATAGATCAGCTATTTTGGTGTATAAGTCATTTATAAAAATGATCTATTTTTTCCAAGCTTATAAAAATAGCGTCACTGGTTTCTTTGCAAATCTGGTTTCTTAATAAACAAATTTCAACTGCAGCTCTGCATTTCATCTTTCAAATCCACATTTGACATTTATGTCAAACTTAACAAACAACAGAAAGAGAAGCAAAGAGCAAGCCAACATCTTCGATGGATTGGTGGAGAAAGGCAACTTTATTATTGGGGGGTTTTTCATGAAAAGGAAATAATGAGAAAATAAAAGAGTGACCATTTAGTAAGTTTGGAGAATATCTGAGATCAAACTTGTATGTAGATTTGTTGGTCATAGTTTTGCTTTATAGTTAGTGTGCTGTAATTAAAAACAGGCTGATATTCAGAGCCGCAAAGTAAGTTTCTTTTATTAAACATAGCAATAGCTCTATAGACGGAAGTTCATAGTATGCTCTGGCAAATCAAGTCAGTTTTTATAATTTTTTGAGAACACTGATATGACAGGCAGAAGAAAAGTAGGTAAACAACTAAAAATCTGAATACCCATCAAGTAATTTTGTGCCTGAGTTTGGCACAAAATTGACTGGGTGATTTTGGGCCAGCTACTCTCTCTCAGCCCTAGGAAGCAAGCAGAGGAAAACCACTTCTGAAAATTCTTGTCAAGAAAATAATACTAGTATTCAAAGTACACATCTTGTTTGTCATGAACTAAGGTAAAGAAAACTTTGGTCATTTAAAACTTGGAAGTATAAATATTGAAAATTAAATTTGAATATTGATTTGTTTATAAAGGTGGAATGTAAAAGTAATTAAGATATATATATAAGCTAAAAATCTATTGATAAATGTAATAAACATGTTTTTACTTAGCTGATATAATAAGAACTGTACTAACTTAAATATGAGATAGCAGACATTAAGAGAAAAAGAGGGGAAGTATTTGATGTTGAAACAAGAGAAATTTTGGTTACTAAATTTAAAACATTTGGAAATTAATAGAAAATAAGAATTTATATTGTATTATCAATTAGATAATGTAAGATGGTGAGAAATAGAATATATTCAAATAGATAAGACGTGTATCCTGAATATTAGATTTTGTGACGAATAGTGATAAAGGGAACTTTGGTTACTTAAAACTTGAAAATTATAAATATTCAATGTTAAATTTAAATATTAATGGGAAACTAAAAATTGGGAAAAACTAATTAGGGCATTGATTGTCTATAAAGACTGAATGTTAAAATAATCTGGATATGTATAAGCTAAAAATTATTGATAAATGTAAGAATGTTATTTTTATTTAATTGATATAATAAGAATTGTATTAGTTTAAACATAAGACAGCAAATACTAAGGGGAAAAGAGAGGAAATATTTAAGGTGGTAGTTTGAGACTAGTACTAAAAGATACTTGTATGTCATTGAATTATCAATTAACTCAGCCGCCACATTGCTTTTTAAATACTTAAATGTAAAATTAGAAAATCAATAAAACATTAAAAAAGGAGTCAAAAAGCAGACTTGAAGGCACAAAAATAGAAAAGAAAACCATCTGAGCTAAATATATTAGCAATCAATAATGAAATATGTGATCTTCCATGTAAGTAATGCCTTGTTGTCCTCTATGGATATGGACAAACCTTGTGCATGGATATGTCCCAGTATTTTGATTAACTGGCTGCTTTGGTTAGATTCATCATGAAAAAAAATTATGCTAACATATGTCACAAGTTAGTTGGAATGCCACTCCCCAAAGATTTCATTTTGTTTCCTTTGGCTTACTCTTCAGAGTCTCTATTGGTTCTTTCTGGCACCTTGAAGGAGATGCTTTTTCCTATCAATGTTTTTGCCCTTTACAGAAGAGGATCTGCACTCCGCTTTTGCAATGCTGGTGGCTATTTATCTCTCCTTGCACTTTCACCATGTAAAGAGTGTTTCCCACTGCCACCACTTGGAGGAGCTAATATCTGCAGCTGCCCAGCCCTGTTAAATATTTGAAATAATCCTTTAGAGCAGATATGTCAAACTGCCAGCCCGTGGGCCAGATGCATCACACCGAAACCGCACCCACCCCATTGCCGGCAATGGGGGAAAAGTCCTGATATGTTGTGCAACGTCACATGACATTGCGAGTTTGACATGCCTGCTTTAGAGAGACAATGAAGTTTCGATGCATATTAGCATACATATTTCATATAATGTTGTAGGGCTGGCTATTGGGAAACATGAATTCTTCACTTACAAAGTATGGCTAAATGTAATAAGCGTATATAAAAAAAACCTTGAGGAAAGTAATAGAACTGATGGCCTCAATGGTGGCTACAGAATAAATGCTGTAGCATCAATTATTATCAAGTGTGAATCCAACCTTTGGCTTTCTTTGGTATGTCAAGGAAATGTACTAGCAAACATATCTATATTATTTTATTATATGTTTCCAAAAGCAAAAAGCATTTAATACAGAATGTAGAGTCAGACTGTAGAATGTAGAATCATAAAGGAGAAGAGTTCTCAAAGCCATCTGTCCAACTTCCTGCCATTCTAACTACTGTACATGCTATTTTAGCAAAATTCACAAGAGCTTCTTAATTCAGATACAAGACTCCATTTTAATCTGATAATCTGAGAACTAAAGTACCATATATGCTGGCATATAAGACGACTTCCAGAAGCCCTAAACTCGTCGCCAAAGACAGGGGTCATCTTATATGCTGAGTCGTCTTATATGCCGGAAATACTGGTAGTTTCCAGCATATAAGACAACGTTCTAGGAAGGCGACTCAGCGATAAAGACGGGGGTCGTCTTATATGCCGGGTTGCCTAATACACCGGCATATACGGTATGCCAAAAAGAAACTTCCAGGACTTTCATAATTTAATGATAATTTGAACCCATCTTTTTCTGGTTCCTGTGCAAATACAAAAAAAACATTATTTGCAATAATGGCGAATATCTGTAGCTCAAGCGTAGGATGAGAGTACTTCTCCGACTTCCTGGATTGATTTCTGAGCATTTCATTATCAGGCTAGGTGTGATCTTCAGCAGAAGTCTCATGTTTATAAGGGCAACTAGTGTGGGTATGTCAAGTGAAGGTCTGTGATGGGTCTTGTGATGGGTCAGGTGTGAGTCATCAGTGAGTCTTGTGACTGGTCTTGTGATTGATCTTGTGATGGGGAGGTTACATAAGGTTATTGGGAGGTGAATTGCTGGTGGGAGGGGGCCTTGCATGGGTTGGTTGAGAGTCGGTGCTCCTTCGCAAGCAACCACCACACTGCACACAAAAGAAGTTGTGTCCAGACCCTCTTCAGAAAGGCCAGGACACACTGCAGCACCACAAACCATGCAAAAACTAGCCCTACCATACACAAAAGGGGTGTCAGAAATGATAGTCAGAATTCTCCAACCCCTAGGAATAGCAATAGCACAAACCCATAGCCACACTCCACCAGGAATTATCCAGAACCAAAGATGCTGAAAGAAACAATGTAATCTACAAAATCAACTGTAACCATTGCAACTAATTTTACGTGGGACAAATATCACATCAGTTAAAAAACAGGATCCACGAACACCGGCTGGCAGTCAAAAGCCATGTACCCAAATCCTTAATCCCTACACACACCAACACCAAAGAGCACCAGTTTGACTGGAGCAACAAAAAAAAAAAAAATCGTCAGCCTTGGATACACTTAAGGAACAGAAGACTACTGGCATTAGAAGGCCATGACATGTCAATAGGGTGGCATGCTATAATGTGGGATGGGAAATATAAGGCTCATCAGTACTTTCAGAATCACATATTAGACGGGCACTATTAGACGTGTGGATAAAAAAATTTTTAAAAAATAATTATATAAAAATTCCTAATTGGCTATCCATATTAGAGATATTCATGCGCCCCAAATTCATAAATTTAGGAAGAGTAATTACATACAAAGATATTTTAGACAAGAATGGGGACCTGAAAACAAGGAAAAGATTATCAGAAGATAGTATAGAGTTGGAATGGTGGGCATACTTACAAATACAGTCGCAATACAGAAAAGACAAAAAAGAACCAGGGATAATATTAGAGCATACATAATTAGATAAAATTCTTCTAGGAACAGAAGATCAAATGATAAAAAAGATATATCAATATTTATTAGAACAAGATTTGTTAGAAGAACAGGTAAAAGAAACAATGTTAATCTGGAGTAAAAATTTTGGTTACAATATTGACCTAGATAATTGGCAATCATTATGGGACAGAAACAGGAGGTTAACACTAGCCACTTCCTACAAAGAAAATTTATATAAGATGTTTTATAGATGGCACCTTCCCCCTACAAGGTTAGCAAAAATAGATAAAAAAAAAAAACCTCACCAACATGCTGGAAATGTAGAAGGCTTCCAGGGACTTACTATCACATGTAGTGGGAATGTTCAAAGGTACAAAATTTTTGGAATCGGATAAAAAATTGGCTGGAAGAAATACTATTACAAAAAATTATTTAAAACCAGAAATCTTCTTATTAGGGATTATCAATGATAAATTTAGCAAAGCATCTTTTTACTTACTATTGCATATTTTAACCACAGCAAGATTACCATATGCCTAAAAATGGAAAGGAAAGGAAACCCCCACTGAGGAAGAAATAATAAATAAAATTTTATCCTGTGCCAAAATGGACAGGTTAACTCTAGAGATTAAAAATAAAACTGAAACAGTATTATGAAATTTGGAAAAAGTTGTATGATTGGTTAGAGATAAGGAGGATTGCTGAGACGATTATCGATTGACTAGTTGATATCATAAGGACTTCTTATTAGTACCTATATTAGGACACAACTGAAAGATATGTAAATACAACATTGACAATTGAAAGATGGTTTATCAAAAAATTTACAGATGTTATATGCACAGTTTGTTATACTCTGTCCTGTTATAGAATGTAGTTTAAGTTTCTGTTTTTCTTTCTGTAACATAAGGTAATACTAATAGCACTGTTGAAGCCAGGGAAGTTGAATCATGTCCATTTTTGTTTTTAAAATGTACATTTAATAAAATTTGTTTTAAAAAAAATCCTCAGCCATGCTACCACCTGCTGTACTTGTGAGTTCATTGAAGCCTGGCACTCCACAAGCAATTCCATCAACAGACATATTGATCTACAACCAGTTTATGAACCCCTCAGAATCCAAATCAACCACACAGCTAATGAGAGACAGCAACAACTATCAACCAACCCAGACAAGCCCTCCCTCCCACCAGCAGTTCACCTCCCAATGACCCTGACCTGATGTCACCTCCCCATCACAAGACCCATCACAAGACTCACTGATGACTCACACCTGACCCATCACAAGACCCATCACAGACCTTCACACCCACATTTGAAGCCCTTATAAACAGAAAAACATTGACAGCCCCTAAACTCCACGGAAGTTGTTATCTAGCCTGGTAATAAAATGTTCAGAAACCAACCCACAAGCTCAGAGAATGAACCTTCACCCTCAAAAAACATTATATTTGTGCAGGTCAAGAAAAATGTGATTGAGAGAAATCTGTCAGGAAATCTATCAAGGAATTGTCCCATTTGGGCTGTGGCAGATCTGAAAAATGCAACTGGATAAAAAACATTATTGAAAAATACAAGTGTAAGGACAAAGATGGAACATGGGTGGGCTGGATGAAGAATCCATATGAGATTTAGAAAATGTTTAATAGTAATTTTAAAAGAAGTTGGAGGTTAGGAATTAAAAAGGTATGAGCATTCCTTCCTAAAGCCTTGGGAATCAAAACCTGTGACTCTGACAGAACCATTATGGGAGACTGAAATTCTCACAACCCACACAAAAAATAAGGCTACCTCCTACACATGAGAATCCAATCAATTGGCTCTGCTTTCTGCTAATCTGCAGACTGCAATCTGTGTCATGATATAGGTTTTGTTATTATTTCCAAGGAATTTGAATGTCTGTAGAATTTAGGATTATTTTATCCAAATCAATCCTATAATGAATATCATATTTAAATTGTTAATCAGGGTGAAAAAAGCTTTATTCTACTAGGGATTGCTTGGTTCATTGGGAATATTCATTCACCAACACTCATTCTAGGTTTAAAATAAAATCCAGTTTTTGAAGTCACAATGGATGTATATTCTGTATATATGCAGATTCTTGGACTTATAATAATTTTGCAGAGCTTTAAAAGTTATAATAATTAGGGCAAGCCTTAAAGCATGGATTTACAATCTTAAAATCCATCCCTTCTTCTATAGTGCCACAAATTTGGGTAACTTTAAGTAAACTCAGTAGTTTGGGGGCTGGATAAAATGGAAGAAGACTGATGGAGAGAAATCAAACTATAGAAAAATGAGGATCATTTAACACAGTGTGGGAGGCATCATGGTACAGATCCTAGTTTTTGTCTTTAGGAATTGCCAATCTCCAGTTGTTTCTGCTCACACCATGTGATCAGGCAGGGTGGGCACAGTCCAGGTCCCATCATTTCAGCAGTGCAATATTATGAAACCTACAAAGCTGGTCCTATACTGCTATGCATATTTACTGTATATTGTGTAGAAAGCCATGTTATTCTTGTATTTACTTGCATTTCAATATCTTAGAAAGGGAACACAAGTTCAACTTCATCTCCAGTAGCTTCTTCTCCAGTAGCTTCTTCTCCAGTAGCATATTGAACTGTGGCCATTTGAAGCTTCAATAGTACTGCCCTTCTCTCATCCCATTTCTTTTTTAATAACCTCTGAAGTCATTGGCAGCTGCACATTACTTTTGGCTACACTTTCTTTGATTACCATGGACTGTCTGGCTACTGTGCTTTTTGATCTACAGCTATGTACAGAAGCCAACAATCACGCCTAAGAGACTTCTATTACCAGACAATGTTAAAATAAATGACAAAGATTTCTTGGGCCACATATAGTAGGATGACCTATAATATACACGTCTTAAGGCCAAACAGAGTTCATTTCTTTCATAAATTTAAAATAGTAAAACACATTAAACAAAAATCCTGGCATGCAAAGAGCAAACTATATGACAATCAACAATAAAGAAACCTTTGGTGGAATATACTTAGCATCTTTGCGTTTGATAATGCAGTTATACAAGATGTTGCCAAATCCATTAAAACAGTGCTTGTTAATTATGTTATTCTGTCCTGAGAACCATCACTGGAGCAATCAGCCAATCATAACAGAGGACTTGCTGGTTTTATTTCAAAGCTATTAAAAAATCAGCTTTCACTCCATGCATAGATATTATATGAAATAGATTTTCCCATCTGCTGCCTTTTGGGTGTGCTGGCTATGCTGTCTGCATATTGTCCTTCTTTGACCATAAAAATCCACCATTTCAGTAGGACACCAAATTGGAGACAGTTAGCTGGCCACATTTTTAAACACAAGTAAGCTTGGAATCTTATTATAAGAATAAAATAGATCAAGTTATACTCTTGATCATACTTCAAACTATTTTTATTCATGGGAGATGAGTATATTGTATCCATAGAACTTCAAACAAAAATTCTTAGAATTTAGAAAGTAAGTTCCAAATTGTGGCTGTACAGTTCAAAATCATATGTTTAAACTATTCTCCAAAATGGAATTGAATGATGTTAAACTAAGACTGAATGATAGTAAGTCAAGCATATCTTATGCAGTATCATTATTTTACATTTTCAGTATGATAAAATTGGGAGGCAACCCTTGAACATTTTCTGAAGTGTCTAATAAAATGATTATTGCATCAAAATGATTTTGTTATTATTCTTCAATTAGTCTCTTCACAATAGTGGAGAATATATGTATCTTGAAGTTGAATTATTGACTTTCCAGTGTTCTATGAGTTTCTTTTCTCTGACAGACATTTCATTACTAGGATAGTAATGCCTGTTCATTGATTAATAGGTACTTGATAAGGAAGGATATAATAAGGGCTGTTTGCCCCTTTCCTAGACCTTTGGAAGTTTCCTTTGGAATGGCTTGTGGATGAAGCTTATCTCAATGTATCGGTTAATAGCTAATTTGGCTAAGTGCCAAAGCTCTAGGAATTTTCTGTATTCAGATATGGCCTGGTCTAAAATGAAATGAAATAAACATTTTCTCAAATGAAATTGTGTTTGGACTTATCAGTATGTTCTGAAATTAAGCAGTTTTCATCATGTCTTCTGACCTATATCAACTGGCAATCAAAAGACATGATGAAAATCCTAAGCAATGGCAATGAAATGTGTATTAAAATTCCACAATTAATATTTTGTTATAACCATAAGAAACATAATTTAAGACTCTTACCCGTTAATTCAATTTCCAAAATTTTTACAAATAAAGGTAAATCATCGGGTAACGACGACTCATTCAGCAACTGTTTGAAGTTATGAAAGCATTGAATAACAGATCTCACAATTGTTCTTCGAAGTCTTGTCTTTGCAGCACTCCAGCAGCAAGCTGATTGCGATTCATGGATTTGGCAACGATTCACATTTATGACAGTTGCAGTATTCCACAGTAACCCAAGTGACATTTTCAATCTTCCTTTGTAATCTTCCTTGCTGGCTTGCCACAAGCAAACTCAATGGGCAAGCCAGTAGGTAAATTTGCACGTCACTCCTATAAGTCACTCCCACCACCTTTTCTCCTAAGGAGCCTGCTATGCAGTATGAGATCCCATAGCAACCCCCACCTGCACTCCATAGCACACACATGCATGCCCAACCGTGCTTGTGCAGTGCCAGAGCATCCCATCCCCAGCCTGGCTGTGGTTCACACAATGCCACAGTTCACCTTCTCCACCCACCATACTCACATTGTGCCACAATATTCCTTCTCCCCCATCCAGACTTGTGCAGTGCCACAGCACCCCATCCCCATAATCCATACTCACACAGCACCAAGGCATCCCACAAACACTGTTTATATTATTCACCACCACCCAACTCCCCAGCCTGCTTGTGAGCTACACAGGACATGCAACTTCTTGAAGCATTTTATTTGTCAGAATCCTACAGGAAGTCACAAACCATAGTTATATGAGTTTCTCGCTTAACAACCCACAATCCTTGCTTAATAACAGCAATGGAGACTGCTGGGATCAATATCACTAAGCGATGTGGTCCCGTGATCTTGCACTTTATCACCATACCACTTAGTGGTAGAAATTTCAATTGCCATAGTTAAGCAAGAATTACCTGTAATTGATATCCGCCTTAACAAATACTCTCTAGCTGCCTTTAAAAAACATATTACAAATAGATGTAGAGTAAGTCAAAATACATTTCTGTGTTGATAGCATTTGGATCAGACTGTGAAATAAAATATATTTGAATTGACTATACTTCCAGAAGAAGAAATCAAAATGTGTACCCAGTAAAAAAAAAAAAAGCTGCAAGTCAGGAAATAAATACATCATGGCTTGAAAGCTTCCAAGGAGTTAGTTCCAGATTACTCAACCATGTAAATCAAGACCATGTGGTATGGTAAATATGGTTTTGGTTTGGAATCTAACAGATCTGGCATAAAATTCTGTGATGAAATCTCCCTTTCAATTTGGGGGGAAATTTTATTTTTCGGGACCAAGAAACCCATTTCTGTTCTATCTTATTCTTAGGGGGCTTCACTATTTCACATTGTTTTTGGTATTTCTCAGCTTACTCTTGGGAATGGTAAAGGATGTAATAAAAATGTTGAATGTCTTTGTAAAACATTAGTAAAACAGATTTAGTAGAGCTTTAAGCTATTAAGAGAGGCAGTTTAGTGTAGTGGTTAAGGCATCAGGCCAGAAACCAACAGAATGTGCATTCTGATTAGGTCTTATGTATGAAGCCAGTTGGGTGACCTTGGGCCATCGTACCTTCTCTACAGTAAAGTAGAGGATCTAAAATTCTACCATATCACTGCATAAGTACAATAAATTAAAATAAAAAATTAAACTTTGTTTGGAGTTGTTTGCACTAAGATAACTTTGGATGAACATGCAAGCTGATTATCTGATGTAGTTTTTGGAATAATATACTAAAAACATCAGTTGGCTAAAATATGCAGCTTCATAATGTAAGTTAAACTGACATGAACAGGTTGTTCTTTGCATGATCATAGTGCTTTTATGTTCAAGATTTCCCAGCTGTAAGCAATGGCAAGCTATTGTTCTATTCTTTTTTAATAGAAAAAAGCCTAAAATGTTAACATTATTATATTGTGTGGAAACATGGAACCGTTGATGAAACAAGACAAATTTCATACTGTAAGAGACTCAATCATGCTTCCAAATGATATAAAGATATGCACAGTATAAATCAATGCTCTGTTAAAGAACAAATATATTTTAGTTAGTCCTGTTATTGCAAAGAGACAAAGCTGATTTCTTAAAAAAAATATTATGCTATTACACAGACTGACTCATTAACAGGCAGAGTCATATTCACTTAAAAGAAGTTGATGTGCAATAGTTGCTTAATAATCAAGTGTGGTTAGCAAATTGAGGTTTAAAAATTTGCTCTGCTCATAATAGAATATAGTATCCTCCCACACTGAAAATTATATACCGGTAGCAACTTTTCTGTCTTATCAACAGTAGTTGTAATTTGTTCTTACAAATAACACTAAAGAGGAGGAATCAGTGAGAGTCCAAAAATCTGTAACCAAGGAATCTATTAAATAGTTGTTTAGTTCAAAGAGTAGGTAGAAAAACTAACCTCTATTATAAGAACATATCAGAAACCTGAGGGTCTATATCTGGGGTTGATCACAATAGCTGAGTGTTTAAATGAACCTGTGTCATTCATTTTTTCAGACACTGTAAAGATCAATAGGAAGATCTCTGCTTCAATTGTTCATTATACAGTACTTCATTTCTTGCACTTTCATGTTTTAATATTCCTAAGCCCTGAGTGGGAAGAAGAGCTTAAATATTAGGCCTCATTAATTCCCTCATTTCTGAAAGTACTGATTGGTCCAATTTCAACCTGGACAAAATTTCTAAGCCCAGTCTAGCAATTGCTCAACCTTCATTTCACTGAAGATTTGTGAGGGGAAGAATGACTGCAATGTCCTTGGAAATCAGAGATCACCAATGGCAATTTAGGCATTTAAGTGTGCTCTAAAGAGGTTCATTTCCCCACAGGCAGTAGGCAAGTCAACAACTTAACAGCATAATTGTCCCCTAATGAATAGTGTCAGTGTTATCTAAGGGATAATATAGCTGAAGCAAGTGAAGCAGCTTTTTGGAATCAACACAAATGGGCATCCCCATAAATAAATAGCCTTCATATGCTGAAATTTCATATTCAATTTATAAACATTCAGGAACAGAAAGCAAAAAAACTGGCATAAGTTTCAAGTTTCTGGAAATCATCTTCTTGATAAGTTCTACAGAGTTCTACAGAGCTAGTATAACTCACCAAAAAGGGAAGGGCAGCCAAAGTATAAAAGCCAGAAGAGGTTCCTAAGTCAATGCCTCTTTCAATTGTTTAAAAGGTAAGTTGATATCCAAAGACCTGTTCCAGGAGTCATCTTTTCAAGTCAGGAACTAAAATGATTAGGAGATCTGCATAATTAGAAATAAGTGACCAAAAAGAAAAAGAAAACAGCTGTGTAAAGTTTAGAAGTCCTGGGACTTTCACATTAGCCTCTCCCTTCTTAGTTAGAAGCAACTAAATAGCTACATTTTTAATCAGGGGTGTCAAACTGCCGGCCTATGGGCTAGTTTCATCATACCAAAACCACGCCCACCCCATTGCCACCAATGCAAAAAGAGTTGCAATACGTCACGACACATCATGTGACATGGTGAGTTTGACACCTGTGTTTTAAATGAATGTTGTGATAGTTTGGTAGTTCCTTTTTCTGAAGTCTTTCAAAAACTGCCAATGTTTCAAAGTTCATCAACAATTTCAGCAAATACAATATAATCATTCGAAACCAAATATCCTGCTCTAGGAAATGAGGTAGGACCAGATTCAAGGGCTACATTCACAGAAGATGTTCAACCAATGGCTGCAATTGCCTTTGACTCCTGGCAATTATTGTTCAAAGCCCTTTAGTTTCCTTGGCAAGATTTTGGAAGTAGTCTCCTATTGCTTGCTTTCTAAGGGTGACTGGCCCTAGTTCATTCCACTGGGTTCATGACTAAGACAGGACACAAAACCACAGTTTCCTGATTTCTAACTTGGTGGCCCAAGCATGACACCAAACTGGTCGTGCTAATTATAGATGAAGATTTTAAAAGGCATACAAGGCATTGCCCTTCATGTGCATCTTCCTCCAATGAGTAGCATCTGAATATTTAATATTGTAGTACTTCTGAATGTATTTGCACTGAAATCATAGAAAGCCTTAATATACAGCCCAAAGACCAAATTGTCTTGCCCAGAAATGTTTATATCAGAAAAATGAGTTTGTGTTTGAGGTTCTACAGAACTCTTCATTCTCATTGCAGTCCAAAGAATATATCTATTCAGAAATAATCCCACTTAGTTCAATTTTGCTTTCTTCTAGTTGAGTATAAACAGAGATTCTGCTCTTTACTGCAACTGATTAGCTGAACTAGATCTTTGAAAAGAAATTCTATATGAAGTGAGGGTGAAGGTTCATTCTTCAAGCTTGTGGGTTGGTGTCTGAACATTTTGTTACCAGGCTAGGTAACATCTTTACTTTAGGGGATGTCAGTGTCAGTGTTCTTCTGTTTATAAGGGCTTCAGGTGTGGGTGTGTCAAGTGAGGGTCTGTGATGGGTCAGGTGCAAGTCATCGGTGAGTCTTGTGATGTGTCTTGTGATGGGGAGGTTACATTGGGTCAGGGTCATTGGGAGGTGAACTGGTGGGGAAGCTTGTGTGGGTTGGTTGAGGGTCGGTGCTGTCTCTCATTAGCTATGTGGTTGATTTGGGTTCTGAGGGGTTCGTAGGCTGGTTATAGGTCAATGTGTCTGTGATGGAATTGCTTGTGGAGTGCCAGTCAACAGCATTTGTGGAGTGTGGCAGATGGTAGCTTGGCCAATGATTTTTTTATTGCTCAAATTGAACTGGTGCTGTTTGGTGTCGGTATGGGTAGAGATTAAGGATTTGGGATCATTGAATTTGACTGCCAGTCGGTGTTTGTGGATCCTGGGTTTTAACTGACATTATGTTTGTCCCAGGTAGAATTGGTAAAGTGTAATATATAATAATGATTAATAAATAAATAGCATTTTCAATTGCCAGTTGATTTGGTGGCAGGCTGAATAAAAAGCTATTGTATGTTATTAATATATATATTAGAAGTATTTAACTTGATGGCTATATTTGAATTTGATGTTTGATTTGTTGTCATCTCTTATCACTTAAATAGGGCACATGAAAGATTATTCTTGTTGGAGAAAAAAAAAAGACATGTCCCTTTAAATATTGCCCTGAGTTTTATTGTGTGACCAACTGATCTGTTTAGGGAAAATCTTTATGTAATATCCACAAACTTTTACACAACCTTGTCAATGTTTCATCATAGTAAAGAAATCTTCTTGAAAAATGGTTGATTGCATAAAATGAAACTGAATAGCTTACTGTTTCACCATTTTTGTTTTGTTTAAATGTGCTCTTTCAGCATTAAGAGCATAGAAAAATACACTGGAAAGGCTTAATGCCATTGCTTCATTCTGAGACCTTGATGCTCAGAAACAGCCAAGGCTGAACTAGCTCACCCTTTCTTTCTCTTTTCTTTTGGCAGTAGTTTTAAGTTATGATTCAATTGCAGATGGATTTTTTACAGCAGACTTCATGAGAGCTGTTGGCTGATGATTTGATTCTTCCAAGATCTCTAAAATTACCTACAACTCCATTTGTTAAGACAGAAAACATTTTGAAAGCTGAATCATACCTTTCTTGGCTATAAGAGAAAGAAAAGGGAAAGAAAAAAAAGGAAGGCCAAGATTGGAAAGAAGAGAGTAGCATGACCTGGCAAATGAGCACTTTTCTAACAAATTAATCTTGAGACTCTTCTCTGTGGGTTTAGAAATGGCAGTCAATAATAGTCTTTAGAATATTGTTTTTAGCTATATAAATAGTTTATTGTAGTGTCTTATCACAAAATTTTCTTAGATAAATGGTTTGCCTAAGTCAAGGAAAAATAAACACATACTGGATTTCCTGGATATTACAGCCATGGAGCATATTGAGCAACAAAAGATGTCCTATCCACAAATAGGAAAGTACAATCTTTTGAAATCTATGCACACATATCTAAATGAGTTGTCGCATCAGATCATCATTTCTTTACATTGTTCGTAATCTAATGATGCAACTGAATGTGCATGTCTTTTTTGCAAAGAATTTTAAAGATCAAACAACAAAAAATTGCTTCAAATCATTGTATAATCAAAAAACTCACAGATTGGCCAGTGGAAGTACCTTAACAACTATACCTTAGCGCCTTTATTTATTGCTAATTTATCACAATAATTTATTATAGTCTTTCCAAAATCAAAGGTGCATGTGGGGAAAAAATTAAATATCCACTAAACTCAGAAAAAGTACCAGTAAAAAAAGAAATCAAATTAACAAAGTAAATCAAAGCCAACCAACAAATAATATATGTGAAAATCCAATAAAAAGTAGGCATTAAACATCTGGTGATGGATACATGTCCTATATTCTTCAGAGGAGTTTCTTCACAAAGCTTTCTTCAGTTTTGTTTGGTGTTGATCTTTAAGATAGGAACAGGAAGATATGAAGGCTTTGTATAATTGGCATAAGTGATCTATTCTTTGTAGAGGTATGTGAAAGAAGAGAGAAAGAAAAAGGGTATAAGAATTCAAAAGGAGGCCTCACCCTTTATGATCTCTGATCCCATACACCATTTTTCTGGACCCAGCCCCCAGCTGATCACATCAGTGGCACTCAACAGAAATAGTGTTTCACCTTGGTGGAAAGAGAGGTATTGCTTAAGAAAATGGGCCCCAGTGCTGAATCCTCACTTTGATCCAGTTGCATTTAATATAAGGAATGGAATAGCACTTTCATCCATATAGGAGATAATTGTATGCTTGGAATGCAATCTATAATAGCAGCCACAATGATGTCAAAATAGCCTTTAACAGATTAAAGGCTGTTTGAGAATCACAAGAGTCAGCTGAAATTGAATTTTGCCACCTTCAGATTTAATAAAAAGGCAGTTTTGGCTATTCCTCTAAAATCATTACCAGATATCTGTGTACTGTAGTCCAATACAGGAATAGTTTGACTAATTGATGTTTTCCATGCATTCACAAAATGCTGTAATGTCAAATCACATTTGAGGAGATGGGAAATTTGGCAATTATATAAAAATACATGCACTTAAAGCTTATCTGGTATTTACTGTATCCAAAAAACTACTAAAGGGGAGGTTTAAAAAAGACTCTGCAAATTTTATGCATAAACTGAAAAAAAGTTATTGATCATGTATCAGGAAACATGCAGTTCATCAGTATCATAGAAGGAAAAAGTTAGCTTCCTCCCTTAGTTTACAGCAGACATGTTAAACTCGCGACATCATGTGACGTTGCGCAACATATCGGAGCTTTTTCCCCATTGCCGGCAATGGGCGCAGTTTTGTTGTGATGCATCCGGACCGCTGGCTGGCAGTTTGACACCCCTGGTTTACAGCACTGATTCTGATAATTATATATATATATATATATATATATATATATATACACATTGCTAATCAACATAATTGCATTTGATTGATTGCAGATATAGTCTAGCAGGAGAAATACATAACTAATAATTCAATGGTTACCTATTCATAAATCCTGATTTGATTCCTGCCAGCTGACAATTGTGCTTCAAAGAGACAGAAAATCTTTGAAATTCACCATGCATTCAAGCCCCAACTTAGCCATGAAAGCCAGTTGAGTGACCTTGGGCCAGTCCCCTCTCTCATCCCAGCTCACTTCACAGGGTTGTTGCTGTGGGGAAAATAGGAAGAGGAAGGTGTGTTGGATATGTTCACCACCTTGAGTTATTTGTAAAACAAACAAACAAACAAATGAAGCAATAGCAGTTATATTTATATATTGCTTCATACTGCTTTTCAGCAATCTCTAAGCAATTTACAGAGTCAGCATATTGCCCCTAACAATCTGGGTCCTCATTTTACTGACCTAGGAAGGATGGAAGGCTGAATCAACCTTCTCGCCACTCAGGTCAAACTGCTGGCAGTGTGCAGAGTTAGCCTGCAATACTGCATTCTAACCACTGTGCAACCATGGCTCTTAATAAATAAATCAGGAATGGATAGATAGATGGATGGATGGACAAACAAAAACAAAAACAATTAAACAGTTAATTGGCCTTTTGATACAAATGCAAATAAAAAATTACTCTGATTTAGAATTAATATCTGACAATTCATGAGAAAGGTATGAAAATTCATCAACAAAATTTTATAGCTTTATAGGCATGTCATTTCCTGATTCACTGTCTTGTATTTGTTTTTCTTTTGGGTTTTTAAAGTATACAAGTATTTTGTCAATATATTGAGATTGTAGAAGAATAAAAAAAAGATAGCATAGTTTTGCCAAACAGTTTATTACTGGTACATGATTAAGATATGAAATCAATACTGTAAATCATACATTTGCTCTCATGTTAATGCTACTTTTTATTAGTTGTGGTAAAATGTTCTGATTGAAGGATACGGAGTATACATTTTTTTCTGATGCCAAATGTATCATTTACTGTAGGATCTAAGTTTGAAAAAGGCCTTTAGTAACCTCATATTTAAAGCATTTATTTTGGAAGAAATTCTACAGCTTTAAAGTATATGTTGGAGAGATAGGACTTTAAACTTAAACTTCATGGTTTATGCATAATCACTGAAATCAAAATAGCCCAACAAAAAAATTTTGGTTCATGGTTCAAAAATAGCTGTAGAACCCTGCTATTTACTGTGATTTATTATTGCTTATATAACCTGTATACCAGAGGTCAGAAATTTTCAAATGTTCTTTGAAGAAGAGGTATGGTTTGTTGAGGACATAGCAATCAGCTCTAACCAGAAGTATAGAAAACATCCTATATACTGTACTTCCTATAATCTATAGTGCTCTAATATGTCTGTTCAGGATAATGATATAATTTTAGAAAAGTCAATTGAATAGAAGAGTTTTCCCAACTTACTTTGCCAGGGTTGGAATTATTCTACCATCTCTGATGCAGTCTGCATTACTCAACATAGGAAAACTAAAGGAAATATATCTGCTAGTGCCAAGCCATGGGCTTTTAGAGACAGAAATCATCCATAGCCTGGAAAAAGCTATGCACATTCCATTCGCCTGTATCCAAATACTAGACACAACAGAAAGGCAAGCAGGTAAGAGAGTAGATGTATCACAGTGTTTTGCTTTGCTTCTATAAAAGAGAAATGCCTACACAGAGCATGCTACAGTATTAGAAAGATTGTCTTGTTCTATATGTAGACTCATCGGTTAGGATTCACTGAAAAATGCCACACGGAGGGTTGTATTTAAAACACACATTTTTGGTTAGTAATATTCTGGTTGGAGAACTTCCTTCTCCTACTCCTCACTCAAATTCTTTGAGACCATAACACAATGTAAATTTTAACCCTTTTAACCACATAGTTACCCATTGATCTATCAGTATAGTATAACTGAAATTATTAGCCTACTTTATCATATATTCTTTAACCTGTTCTTCCTGTGTTTTTAATTGCAATAAAAGTTTGTAAATTTTAGCAATTTCAAGTTCCTCATCAGTACACGACTGTATTTCAAATCCTGACTTACTTTGCTCCATACCATAAATCTTTTTATCCATAAGTCTTTTATGCTTTTTAAATCTTTCAGATAACTGTGAATACAATAACTATTGATAAACAAAAAAGCTTTTTTAAAAAAAGAGATACAATCCCAGCCTTAACTACAAAGAGACAGCTGCCCCATTTTGCACTGAAATAAAAAGAATTTTACAAAAGAATTTTAATTTTCAATGTCCATCTCTTGCAACATTAGTTATACATGAACGTGCATGAAAATTATCTGATTATTTTTGTTTTAGTTTTACATATTTATGCAATATTTAATTGGCAATAACACTCCAGAGTCCTTTGGGATTGGGGTGGACTCTAAATCTTGTTAAGTAAATAAATTTACATCTTTACTGCAAAAAAATACCCAAGTTTAACATATTTTATCTTTTGTGCAATTGTTAGAATTATATTTCATTTTATCAGCAATAACTCTGATACTTCATGGGCATACTGCAGCTGTTTTATAATGAATTTGTTCACTATTTTTTATGGTAGATTATACACAGCCTTTCCAGCAGCAACCACCAGAGGGAACCCTGAGACAATCTGATTATAAAATTTCACTCCAGGCAAAAAGCAAAGAAAATATTATGACTGCTATGGAAAGAAGAAAATATATGGAGGGTCATATCAGATTTGGAATCTACTAGTTTCAGTACTTGCCAAAAGACACCAGAGAAACCATCATGAAGGGTGTGTCTTGTTAGACCACAGCTGTTTATTCAGTTGTATTTGCTTTGGTTCTGACAATCGGAAATCTGATAGCATCTTTTGAACCTAATTTAAAATTAATTATACTTCAGAATAAAATATGTGCTACAGGTCTTTTCATCAAATGCTGCTTTGATATGTATATTGTCAATGCTGTGACAAATCGAACTGAAGCCATTTTCATTTTGTCTTGTTGCCACATATTTAGTTTAGAAGAAGGAGGGGGGTATAGTTCTCAGTTAGCCAAAACAATTCAAATATATGGGAACCAAGGTCATTGCTAATAACATTTTGGCGGGCTGGAGAGCTGGGAGGAGTGCCCATGTTTTCTAACAATTGGTGAATGTGATTTATAATAGCAAGTTGGGGTGGGAATTGCAACTTTCAACTTTGTAACCAAGGCAAGGGGAATTTAGTCTTGGGTTCACCTTTGTATGTGTTATTATTTTCTAACCAAATAAAAAATGTTCTTTGAAGAATTCCTTGCCTTGAAGTTCTTTTAATTGGTCTCATCTATCAGAACCATGACATTAACCCAAGACTCAAAACTATTTTAATACCACAGGGTCCTAAGCTCCAGTTGCCTACCCAAAGCCTTGGGAGGACAACAAAGACTCAGGGAAGATTCCATGAGGAAGAAAAAGGAAGAGCCTTTTACTAGCCTTGAAGTTACAGCTACCACATCAGCGGATGGGGTGCAAGGTTCCTTTTGAAGTATGGACTGATCACAAAAACTTAGAAGCATTGAAGACTCCCTATAAACTATCTCCCAAACGCTGGGTGCAATATTTTAATCATTTTAATTTTATCGTAAATTACATACTGGGTGGAAAAAAATTCTTAGTTGATGCCCTCTCTAGACTGCCTCAATATAAAAGCCAATGTGAATAAGTCATAGATTCTATTATGCCACCACCTCAAGTTATTTCTCAAATAACCCCTGGGAGACAACAACACGTGAAGTCCCCTAACCCAGATGACCCATTGACAAAGAAATTAAAGCAAGAACTGAAAAATGACAAATGGCTCAAGGAAAATCAAACTATTCAGTACTGCAGGCCACTTTAGCTGACTGTTCAGCAGGTCAGCGGTTCAAATCTCACCAGCTCAAGGTTGACTCAGCCTTCCATCCTTCCGGGGTAGGTAAAATGAGGACCCAGATTGTTGGGGGCAATGTAAATATATATATACATTGCTTACTGGTGTACACCGCTTAGAGAGTGCTCGCACTTAAAGCGGTATATAAGTCTCATAAATAATAATAAAATAATAAATAATATTCTAACCCATAGGGATGGGTTAGCTTGGAAAGAGGGGAAATTATATTTGCCTGAATCACTCAGACTCCAAGTGCTCCAATGCAGTCACGACGTTAAACAAGCTGGCCACTTTGGATATTTAAAGACACTACACTTAGTTTGGAGGCAATTTTGGTGGCCAGGCATAAAGAAAGATGTGAAGAGCTATGTAAAAAGCTGTGCAGTCTGTGCTACCCTGAAGAGGATTCCAGGAAAAAAACCCTGGCCTGTTACAGCCTGTCATGGATCCTTCTCAACCATGGAAAATCACTATGGACTTTATTGTTGAATTACTGAAGAGTAAGAGAAATACAGTAATATGGACTGTGATTGACCTTTTTTCAAAGCAAGCTCACTTTATAGCATGCTCAGGTCTCCCGTCTGCCCAGAAACTAGCCAAATTGTTTCTCAAGCATATTTACCGATCGCATGGTGCACCAAAACAATTAATTTCTGACAGGGGAGTTCAATTTACGGCCAGATTTTGGAGGGATTTCCTCAAGATGATTGGATCTACACAAGGACTGTATCAGCTTTTCATCCCTCTATAGATGGAGTGGCTGAAAAAGCAAATGCAATGGTGGAGCAGTATCTTAGATGCTATGTAGATTACCAACAGACTGATCTTCTCCCTTTTGCTGAAGTGGATTACAACAACACAGTACACAGCAGCACAGGATAGATGCCGTTCAAGTAGGCTACTGGAAGAGATTTTATTCTGATGTCTGAATACCTCCAGGACTCCCATACCTCTCAAACATTAGATCAGTGGGTGTCTGCTTGGACAGGTGTTTGGGACAAAACAAAGAAAGCTTTAACAAAAACCTCAGAGGTTTACAAAAGCAAGCTGATAAGAAAAGAGCACCTCAGAAGTCATTCTGTGGGGGGAAAAGGTTTATCTTTCTACAACGTATCTAAGACTTAAGTTACTTAGCAAAAAATTGGGACCAAAATACCTGGGACCATTTCCCATGGTGCAGATCTTAAACCCAGTCACTGTAGAATTAAAACTCCCTCATCTTTTAGGAAATATCCACCCAGTGTTTCACTGTGGTCTGTTAAAGCCTTTCAGAGAATCAACTCTGAGACCCCCTCCTAAGAAAGCACTTGGCCCACTTGTGGTGGCTGGAGAGACTCATTACGAAGTAAAACATATTCTTGATGCTAGATTATAAAGGGGTAAATTGCAATATTTAGTGCAGTGGAAGGGATATCTGTTATCAGAAGCCACCTGGGTGAAGAGTACTGATGTGAAAGCTGATAGACTTATATGCAAATTCTATATAAACATCCAAGTAAACTGAGAGGGGATTCTTAACTTTTATTCTTGTTTAATTTGCAAGATTTCTTCTTTCTTTTAAGGAGAGCTGAATGTCAACATTGTGACAAACCGAACTGAAGCCATTTTCATTTTGTCTTCGTTGCCACATATTTAGTTTAAAAGAAGGAGGGGGATGTAGTTCTCAATTAGCCAAAACAATTCAAATGTATGGGAACCGAGGTCATTGCTAATAACATTTTGGCAGGCTGGAGAGCTGGGAGGGGTGCCCACGTTTTCTAACAATTGGTGGATTGATTTATGACAACAAATTGGGGTGAAAATTGCAACTTGCAACTTTGTAACCAAAGGGAGGGGAATTTAGTCTTGAGTTTACCTTTGTATGTGCCGTTATTTTATAGCCAAATAAAAAATGTTCTTTGAGTAAGAATTCCTTGCCTTGAAGTTCTTTTAATTGGTCTCATCTATCGGAACTATGACATATATCTTGTCTTTCCTTCTAGAAGCTCAAGGGAGCAAACAGACTTTTCATGTCATCTACAAATCATTCTGATTTTTGCTACCCAGGTGTGATATCCCTAGCAGATAGCAAGGGATGAAACTTGCTGCAGCTTTTAACTGAGCAAAGCACTCTTTCATTGCGGAAGAGCAACATGACCATTCATATGTTCTGGGGGTCACAGTGTTATCTGAGCATATTTGGGTTGCATCTTTCATTTTAGCTAGCCATTATAAGAATTCAAAAGTGACACTGAAATTGTCTTGTTTCTCTTTGGCCATATGTTTCAATATCCAATGGTAGTTCTAATCTGCATTTTCCCATACATTCCTGTTGTTAGCTCTTATGATTTATTAAATATGATTCAAATCCTTGATGTACAGATTTCAATCAACAGAGCCAATTAGCAGGTGCAAAGAAGGACAGCCAAGCAAAGGGTTCCCTTTTTCAGATTAAATGAGCAGATTGCCAATTGCCTTGTTCCTTTTTGAAATGCAATAGTTTCCCTTGAAACAGAGTTTCAGGGACTTCAGTTAAAATGAAGACATTCTGGGTCACCAAATGAGTTGGCAACAGTTGGAATTTAAAGCAAGGTTGCATATCTAAAATTTATTTTAACTAAGCTTTCTAGCAAGATTTGACAAAGATGGGCCTTTGTTCTGGTGTAGTAGAAGGGGAGAAGATTTTAATTGCTGAATTGAGGCATTAATATATCACAGAGGTAAAGCAAGAGTTAAATTAGCTTTCCCTCTCCAAGAGGCACCCACAGAAAAGAACAGTCAGTTTTCAGAGCTTGGGCCATAAGCCACATAATTTGGAAACTCCCCAAAGATGAGAGGCTGCCATTGCATTATGCTATTTTTAAAAGATTTGGTCATTTTAATTTCTGTGATGACTAAGTGCCTAGATATAAGTGAAAAACAATGTTTCCAAGAACAATCCACATAGGCCTTTGGATTATATCCATTTATTAAGAAAGAGAAACGAACCCTCAAGATCCAAAGTTCTCTGCCAAGATGAATTAGAGAGCATTGGCATGGAAAGGAATAATTGTGTGTGTGCTTTGTGATTATCCTAGATCCTATTATAATCAGGCTATAAACTACTGTCACCAAAGAAGTGTGGTCTTGCTGCAGTATTTATTAGAGGAAAATTATAGGCCCAGCAGTTTGATTTCTTCTGGCTACTAACAAGAGTAATGAGTTCAGTTGTTTTTCCTGCTGACTCATACAGCTGTTATGAATTAAACAGTAAATACAGTTTATCAGAATCAATTAATATTATAAAAGATGATCATAAATGCAAATGAAATTGGCTAATGTTGTAAAAGTAAAAAGGCCATGATTCATTTTAAGACTTCTACAGACCATCAAGCAAGTATATTTTAAAATATATTTTAAGTGTTATGTGTTGAGATGTCTTCTGAAGATGTGGTTTAAAGTGGTACCTTAAATCTCAGTCCTCTTGTATGAAACAATAATAAATATTATGTAAACTGACTTAAAAGTATTGAATAGCAATCATCATAAATATATTTTATCAGGTGTTCTGAGTGTTTGATGCCCAGATTTTGGAACAGTTATTCAGGAGCTGACACTTGTAGTAGTCTTCTGAGTGCCTTCAATTGGTACGAAATTGGCCCACATGTAATTGTGTGCTCCCCCTAAAGGATTTAAATCAAATAGATAAGAAAATTCAATCACAGAGATCTCAAAAAAATCTAAGCTTAGTATTTAGGAGATAGATCATCAGGAGATCTCTGAGCTGATTAACAAGGCAATAGCAAACTGATTTCATGGGGTTATTTTTCCTCTGGAAAACACCTTTCCAAATACATCCTCAACAAGTTGTAAGTAGAAACATAATAGGGACAAATGTTTTCAGTTTCCTATTCTATTCAAGGAGATATGGACAATTGAAGATGATAAAGTAGATCCTTTTACATCAACTCATGTTCTATTACTTCCAAATAGATTGCTTTAAGTTCTCCAATAGTCTCTTCATTTTTGCTGATATCTGCAACATGCTGTTCTTTCATCTTGATTCTAAAACTGTATTGCATACAAACATCATTCCTTTATTCCAGTAACCTACATTTCCTAAGGCATTCTCCCTGCCATGTCTAGCATACTTCAGAAAAGGATCTCCTTTTACAAAGATAGGGATTTGTAATCCAGTCAATTGAATTAGGAATCTGAATCAGTAGTGGACTTTGTAGGATACTATCCAGGATTGTGTCCTTATGCTCATCAGCCAAAAGAGAATCGTGATGGCACTATTTTTTCCTAAAATTACCAACCAGTATGAGCCTCTGGACCACACACAATTGGTTTAAATAATGGGATGCAATCTTACTCTGAAATATAAATCATCTCCTCCTTCTTCTTGAGCAGGTCTTTTTTTTTGTCCATTTAATGTTCTCTTAATTGACTTATTTCTTATGGAACTGATGCAAATAAGTTAACTTCCCTAATAAGACATCCAAAGCTGGAATGAATCCAGGAGTCACAATGGCTCCAACTAATGTAATCAGCTCAAAGAAATGCAAGGGAAAAAATGAAGGCAGCAATGAGACTCAACATGTAGACTGACCCAAACTGCTTGTAGCCAACTTATTTACTGATGAAGAATTTAATAGGGATAGTTGCAATAGCTGTGTTAATGACTAGAATCACACTATGGGTACCTGGGTAAGGAGATGCCATTTCATGTGTATTGTTCTGAGCAATAACTAAAGTATAATTAAACTAAACTAATTCATATTCTGAATTGAGAAGTTAGTAATGTTGCTCATTTTATCACTATACTGGAAATTTTAAATTTGCCTTCATATAATTATAACAGGTTTAGCTGATGAGAGGAATACTGTATAACCATACTCTTCAGTTACCTAAAAAAATGTCCCACTGATGATAAATTCTTCATTGGTCTGGTATGTAAGGCAGAAAATAATACATTTAAGTTACAGAAAAACAGATTCTAGCTGAATGATGTGGGGGGGGAAAATGTCTAACAATAAGAAGAGCTCAACTGTGGAACCAATTAACTAGAAAGGTAGTAGGGTCCCCTTCACTGTGTTGGAGGGTAGACAGGCATCTGTTATGGATACTTTAATTTGGATTCTTGCACAGAGCATGGAGCTGAGTCTCTTCCAAATCTATGATTCTATTACTTTCAAGTCAGACAGTGTTAGTTTAACAATTACTTGTGGTATGGATACCAATTTCAGTTATTCTACTGAGTTCGCCCTTAACCATGAGACCATTATGTATTAATATTCCTGCTGAGGTAAATGGTATTCTATATTTACATCTCCAGATTAGAAATCTTAAATAAATGCTGCTGTAGTACAGAGGATGTAGTTGCTTTTTCTACGTGCTGTTCTAAAGATATGTTTGGATTACAATCCCCATAATATCAGCAAAACACCATGTTTGTGAAGTCTGGAGTAGCCAGGAATGTATGAAACTACTTTAATTTCTCTGTCTATAAGCTTTATTGACAAGACCATAAAGCTAGATGAAATTCTGGATATTGCTTTATATTTTGACTAAATGGCAATACACACATGTGCTTCTATAAATCACAATCGGGTTTTTGTACAAATCTGATCTGCATTCCAAAAGGGTACAACTTAACTCAAATACAAAATGTATTAACCAAAGTGATTAACATGACAAAAATCTAAACCTAGAAGAAAAAAGATTCAATTCCCTTCTTTGTAGTTGTTCAAAAGCAAAACAGGGTTGTCAATGGAAGGATTGGGATTCATTATATTTTGCTTTTATGCGAAGTTTGGATGCTAACGTCTTCTACTGCTTCACATTGGGGCTAATGGAATGAAAATGGTAGAATTAATGGACCTTAAAAGAGCATGTTAACTGTCAGCTTTCAGCCAAAAGTCTTCAAGGGCAAACTCTGGACAGAGATAGCAAAAGAATAGGAAAAGGACATCACTATAGTACCCATGCAGATCAGCAGAACTCAAAATTGTTCTGACACATAAAATATTCTACAATAATTTCAGATAAAAACATTCAGATTTAGCTTTAAAAATAGGTTCTTGCTTTTCAATTTGTTTTTCTGGAATGCCAGAACTCTAATCTGTTGCTGAATAATCAATATTGTCTGGTCCTTATAGAATGGAGTGTTTTGCTGCCTCAGATTATTGGGTTTTCTATAATATCATGAGAGATGGCATAGTTGGTTGATGGTTTAGCCTTCAAGGAAGGACCCATTCATTATTGGCAGAATGTAGTTGTATTAGTGTTGTGGTTGCGGCAATACTTTGGGTTAGTAGAAGCAGTAAGAGTGGCACAATAAGATACAATGCAAGAGAAATAGTCAGAAGTGGCAGGCACAAAAAAAGTAGGATTTGTGGATTTGCCGCCCTCTATTCTTAAAAAACAATAAATGGTTATAACCAGCACAGTTCATCTTGGGCCACCACCTATCTACTCATTGTTGACAGACTTAAATTTATCCTGGTCAGGCAGAATTGAAAAGTAAATTTTGTTCCAAGAGTGTGTTCTGGTTTAGTCACTCCTGAGCCCATATTAGGAATGCTGAATTTCCAGTCATGCTGGCAAGAATACCAAAACAATGTTGCTATCCTGAAGAACTCCCAATAGACAGACAGCTTTAAAAAGTGATAAAATAAAGTATATTGGACAGTTATTCATATTAATGTTAGAAAGCCCAACATGCTAGTCATCATACCCCTCTACCCCCACTGTTTCTCATAAATGGAAATGAAATTGTAATCTTACATGTTGCCTGTAGGAACTCCAGAAATGACAGAAAAACCACTGAATAGGTTAAGCACATAACAAACTACAACACATTTTGAAGCCACTTGATTCAATTAATTGTTTTAAAGCAAGTCCCCCCATTTCAATTTGCTAAGATATTTCAATAAATAAATTTCAATCAAAGTTTTGTTGAATTAAAATACTTCTTCCACTCCTCCTTTGTTCATCCTAACCACAAATCCCATGAAAAATTTAGATTTGCTGAGGTGTAACCTAAACAATCCCTTAGTAATCAATTACATAAGGTATCAGAGTTTTCATGATTTCAATTTTGTTGATGTGTTTAAAATTTTGAAAACTTTTGCCTATAAACTTAGCATTCTCTTCCAGCTGGTCTGTTTAATCTTCTCCATGTTAACTAGCCACAGCTGTTGGCTCACCAGTTATTGTTTCTGAACTTTGTGGTCCTCTTACAATGAGCTGAGCTATCCTGGAAGATGGTTAGCAAATCACCATTTATCATTTCTCATTCCAAGAGAGTGTAGCCGTTGATAAGTATCAGAGAAGTTGACTGCTTTTCAAGTAGCACATGATTTTGCTCTATGCTCTGGCGTTTTTCCATCCATGAAGTAAGGGGGCAGGAGGGGAAACCTGTATTTTAACACAAATGTGATCTGATCAACCCAAAATGTATGGAAAATGAACAATGATTAAACCTATAATTTGGCACTTCAACGCACCCAAACCGACTGGCATTGATAAGAATATAGCTTATGAAACCCTCAAAGGAAGAGAGCTGGTCTCCCTTTAATAATGTTCGGTTTTAAGTTCTTTAAGATTCATTTAACAATTGCCAGTCTTCTGAATCACATCCTTTTTTTCAGAACTCTTCACCCTGATAAAAGGCTATCAAGGGTGACTTTTGCTCTCATAGGTCTTTAATCTACTGTATATATACACGTCTGAATTACAGCATTTACCACCTCAAAATTACTGTTTTTTTACTTTGTCAGCAATTCTATATTGATGACTTTAACAGGTCAGAATCTGATTTGATTTGTCATTTGCAACCTTTTATTGAATGCAATGAAAGGGAAGATCTGGTACCCAACTGCATGAATATTTACTGTAAGTAGTGGTATTTCCAGCTCTTGTAGAAATAGGAGGGCCAGGAAATAAAAGATATGTGGATGTTTAAATACAGTATATATAGATCACATTTGCACAGTCTAATATCTGGTCATAGATGTGTAAAAGTAACTTTTTTTATTTGGAAAAACCCACAAATATATTTTATATAACTGATATGATTAAGTTTGCCATTTGATAGCTCCAGCTTTAGAAGAACTCTGTAATTAGTTTTTGGTACTCAAACCAGGGTAGAAGAAGAACTGAATCTCTAGCAGTAAACCAAGATAGATTTTTAGTAGGCTCCAACTATTGATGCCTGATTTCTGTACAGATTGGGCGAGACCTGGCTCAAAAACAGTAACTGTGAGAGGGACCTTGGAGTCCTAGCGGACGATCACTTGACTATGAACCAGCAGTGTGCAGCAGCAACCAAAAAAGCTAATACAATCCTGGGTTGTATAAATAGAGGCATAGAATCAAGATCATGCAAAGTATTAGTACCGCTTTATAAAACCCTAGTAGGACCACACCTGGAATACTGCAGACAATTTTGGTCACTCTACCACAAAAAAGATGCTGAGAGTTTGGGAAAAATTCAGAGAATAGCAGCTAAGATGATCAAAGGCCAGGAGACTAAAACATACATAGAATAGCTGCAGGACTTGGGTTTGGCTAGTCTAAAGAAAAGAAGAAATAGGGGAAACATGATAGCGGTATTTTAGTATTTGAGAGGCCACCACAAAGAAGAAGGGGTCACGTTATTCACCAAAGCACCAGAGGTCAGGACAAGAAACAATGGTTGGAAACTGATCAAGGAGAGAAGCAACCTGGAATTAAGGAGAAACTTCCTGACAGTGAGGACAGTGGAATAGCTTGCCCCCAGAAACTGTGGAGATTTTTAAAAAGAGGCTAGACAGTCACTTGTCTGAGATGGTATAAGTTCTCCTGCTTGATCAGGTAGCTGGACTAGAAAACTTCCAAGGTCCTTTCCAGCTCTATTCTATTCTATTCTATTCTATTCTATTCTATTCTATTCTATTCTATTCTATTCTATTCTATTCTGTTGTTCTGTTCTGCTCTGCTCTGCTCTATTCTGCTCTATTTTAATTAGTGATTTGATTGGTGCTGATATGCAAATGGTGCTCTGTTATTGGAAATAATTGTTTCCAAAGATTGTCTGGGCATTTAGGGAGAAAATGTTCCATCAAGGTTGACTAGTTTTATTACTTCTTTAGTTAGGCTTGTTGAAAGTATACTTTAAAACTCTGGGGAGAAAGGTCACCCCAAATAGATATTGGAGGAAAAATGTGTCTTTAATAACTGTTCAAGGTTTTAAGAAATAAGAGACAGTGCCACCCAGTCCCTCTTTTCCAAAGTAAGACCTGAAATTGAACTTGATGAGAAAGGTTGATACTTTCCATTCAAGACTGTAAAACCAATCAGTTAAAATAAAAACCCAAGAGTCATTACTTAGGGATATTTTAAAAAGATCTGTTTATTAGATTATGGATTTAAAAATGTACCTACAGAATATATTGAAAAAAAAGAAAAAGATCTAATGAAAATCCTGCTCAGATTTATCACTATCTTGGAAAGCTTTGATTTTGCTGTGTCGGCATCTATTTAAAATCATTGGATTTGTAAATCAAGAACTGTACAATTTTCTACATTTCTATGAAGATTTTTTTCAGTATAAGAGTGGTTACTCCTAGGTAATGGCTACAGAATGGCAGCTTACTCCATTTAATCATTACCAATCAATTATGCTTTGCAATGAAGAATGGGTGTTATTTTATGGCTTCTGACGTTATGTTCCACTGTAGTCAAACAACAGATGAGCTCAGTTTTGGCATCCTTTTGAAAAAGACTCTGAAAAGGAAATCACATCTGCCAGGTTTATCTACACATAGAGCATATATCATGAACATTCATTTAGCTTTGATTTTTAACCCTCTTTCTGTTACTAGTATTATATTAATTCCACATTTTTCTAATGAGCAATTCTATTTCAGAGCAGTCTGTTTTGTGCGCATGGTGTGAGCTTTTCCCACTATGTAAATGACTTGGCATTGCACAGAGTTTAGTTTTCTAGTTAAATTCTCAATATCCCATGGGATCATAATTTTAAATCAGAATCCCTGGAACTGTCCATATGTTCATATGGAAGCATCCAAAACAAATAATAACAGACATTAAATAAACAGTATCAGATAATCTTTCTTTCTTCATTACTGCTAGTAAAAAATTCATTTGGCAACTTACATTGAAGCAGATTTTGGATTCAAGTTGAATTTCATATGTAAGCATTTTGCTTACATTGTTGTCTTCCTATAAATCCAGCTCTTAACACTTGCTATGTCCTTTTCCATAACAATAAACATATCACTTACAAATCTGTGGCATTAGTCAAAGAGGAGTAAGCAGAGCTTTCCCATATGGGAATACATGTTTTAGTCAGTTGATTATAAACTCTATCATGTCAACAATGACTGAAGTTGGAGGGAATTTTCCCATTAACCCAAGAATTTCACCCATCTGGTTAAGTTCTCAGTAGGGTCTCAGAAATGCAATTTTACTTCAGGATTTCCAACACCATAGGCTAATTCAGTACTATTTAAAACCTGACACCGCATATTGTGCAATTCTTCAAATGCCTTTTGAAATAAATGGGCAGATCACTCAAGGGTCTAGCAAGTTGCACCATATGATATGGTGGGAGGGTACTGTAGGCAGATGCTATGGAGTGTGGGCAGGTCGATGATGTTCATGGGAGCATGGGGAGGGAGAGAAGCAAGCTCCTCAGGAAAAAGGGTATAGGGAGCAACTTACTGGAGTGACGTGTAACCTTCCCTGCCGGCTTCTTCATTAACTTTGCTTTGGAAAGTCTGGCAGGAAAGGTCACAAAGAGCAATCATGTGGTATGGCACATTGCAACATTATAATCGCAAGCTAGGCACCTAAGCACCCATATCACACTTATGTGACTGTGGGGATGCTGTGACTGCCAGAACTTCAAGGACTGGTCATAAGTCCACTTTTTTCAGCATTGCATTGACAGTTGCCAAAGACATGAACATACATTAAGGACTACATGTACATGCATTTTCTCATTCATAGTCTGTTTGACTTCATCCTTCTGAGGAAATATTCACCAGTGCCCATTCTCATTCATCCTTAGTTCTCTTAATGACTCCATCATTATCTATATTCTTATTCTCACCCATCTGTTTATTTTATTTTCCTCTATATTACATTCATTCAGAACATTGCCCAATTTTTCCCAAAGTTCATCTCTGGTTTATTCCATTATCATCTCCACTGGAACATAACATGCAGTTATCACTAACCTATGGATTTCTGCTTTCACATATGCCCACAATAAAGTAAATGACATCAGTTCATGTTTATTGACATACAATTTATCTCTTTAATTCAAAATTAAATCTACACCTTTACATATTTATATGCAGTGCGTTTTTTTGTAAAAAAAAAAAAAAAAAAGGTGCCAGAACTCACACGTCGTACAACTTGCCTTGCCTACCCTACAAGGTTCCATCCAAAAAAGATGCTGGAACTCTGTTCTGGGCGTTCTATGACAAAAAAAAGCCTGCTTATATGTATTACATAATTCCATAAGATCAGATGACCTTCATTCAGAGCCATAGTATCTTTCCCCTTTGTCATTCACAGACTTCCAATATATTTGGATAGCTGAGAGATTGCTTGTCTCCAAATATTTCTGCCTGCCCAGTAGGTTCTAACAGAGTGGATGTGCTCCAAGTCTCCTCCATTAAATGTTGCCATCTTGGTGGAACAAAGGAAGCCTGCCTTCTCTGTTGTGGCCCCCACACCTGGGACAGAATTCCCCCAGGAATGAGGATGGTACTCTCTCTGCTAGGGTTCTAGAAAGCTCTGAAAACCTGGTTTTGGTCCAAGGCCTGGAGATGATGATTCTTATTTTTTAATATTCCTTTTTGTTTTGTTTTATGGATTTTATTACTAGAGCATAGTCTGGATTGTTTAGTTTTAGCTGTTTTATCTCTCTTTTAGTCTGTGTGCTACCTAGAGTCTACTGGAAATAGGAGACCAATACATTTAAATAAATAAATATAATAGTTTACTTTCCCTCCTTTTATTTTAATTCATGCTGATTATCATTTACTCTTCTTACATTCCAAATATAAAACTTATGTATGACATGACCATCACCAGATAATTGTTGACCTCTACTGGCTACCATGGCTTTGATCTATTGAGGTTTTCACTTAAAGCTTTCTAGTAAGATAGAAAAAGTGTGGGTGGATTACTCAGTTTTAGTCATCCCAAGCCAAATGCATTCTCTGCTGACAATAGGGATAGTATATCAGTTATAGCATATATGGGCAGTAAGCCACTTGCACAATATAACCAGGTATATGCCTAACACAGTCACACTAGGTAAGCTTGGGTCTCTAATCTTGTAATCAAAATATTATTGCTAGTATTCCACAGTTTGGGAGTACATGAGATTTACTGAAAAGTACTGGAAATATCTACAAGAAGTCATATTATAAAATATTCCTAAGACCTATGATGTATGGCCATGTGTTTTATGTAGCAATTAAAACATGTAAAACACCTTGAGTGTTGGTGCCTAAAGCTTATCAGGGGAAGTTTGAGCTATTGAGATACAATTTATCAAGCCTTAATATTACAGAAGAATTGGTCATAAACATTTTGCTTGTTTAGGCCAAAACTTGAGAAAAACATTTATTTCCAGCAAATCATGTAGTGCTCATACTTATATATATAAAATCCTCTGGAATTTGGATATATTTTGAATGCATTTCCTTCATATGTGATTATCACAGTGGAAGGAAGGGAGGGAGGGAGGGAGGGAGGGAGGGAGAAAGGAAGGAAGGAAGGAAGGAAGGAAGGAAGGAAGGAAGGAAGGAAGGAAGGAAGGAAGGAAGGAAATCAGATTGCTTTTTACCCAGTTTATGGATAAGATCCTGGATATGCAAATAAAAAAGTACTCATGATCAAATATATGGAACTTCAGATGGACAAATTAACATTGTCCTTAATATTGTTTTAACTGGACACAGTGAAGAGTGGAGATGAGAAAAAGGGAGCTCATCTAACATATGTACCAACAAAAATGATTGATTTAAACAAAGTTTCCTATAAAGTTGCATGCTATTATAGAACATCTAGGCTATATATTGCAATAGCAAATATTACAATGAAAGCAAACAAAACAGTAAATATTAGTATGGTTGCTTTAGACAGTCTCCTCATGCCCTTTCATGTTTATCTTCTGACAAAGAGTAGAATAAAATGTCCATCAAAGAAAGAACTCAACAAGCCATTCTATTTCTTTTGATGAAAAGGGAAAAGCACATTTCATTTAAAAAGTCATATTCTTGCCAAGCTGATCTCAGATTGACTATGAATGATAAAATAAATGGAATTAGCCAATCCTTATTCCATTGGTTTGAATGGAACATGTAGTCTGTGTATGAAGTGCACAGAAATTCGTTCTTCTGAATCCAAATCACAGCTTAATCATGGCATTTATGCTGGACTATGTCATGTTTCATTTGACCTTATCTCTGCACCACAATACTGAGCCAAATAGAAATATTGATGAATTTTCCTCAATCTTTTTCATTGTTGTAAATAATAAATACATTGGACATATTTCCAGCATTTGTAACATATAAAAAGCTCTAAAATGCAAACATGGATGAATCACAAAGTATCAGAATCATAGCTTCGGCCACTTAGGTACTAGCTACTCAATACAATAATCAAAATTAGAATCTGCTTAGTAAATGGAAATGCAGTGCCATTGATGTTAAACTGGAAGGTTAATTAGAGAACTTTCAACTGTTCTTCTATAACTATGAAGCTAAGAAGTGACGGGATAAGTTACAAAGCTTCTCTGGTATAAACAACATTACCATGGCTTTAATGGATATAAAACTAAGTGCTGAAGTAACATTAAAGTTACCCCCTTGGAAGCACACCTCAGTTTTTAAGAATTAATAGCAGTCAGAGTCAAGTCTGTTTAGACAGCTGAAAATATTGCACGTTGAAAATGGTACTATAACTTTATTAGTATTTGATGTTTTTTGGCAATAATTTTCTGGAAGTTTTCAATGATATGAAGTAACTAGCGCCTTTATTCCAGTACATTACTGTAATAAATTCACATTTTCCCTGGGCAGCTGAAATCTCCCATTTACAGAGATTAGAGATTGAGAAGAAAACTATTAAATTTTATTATTCTTTTGTTGTGTTAAACATACACATGTATTTTTATGATGCTATCCTGGAAACAATCCTAATCATACTCACGAATTGTTTTTAAATGGACTTTTTCCGAAAAAAAACAACTTCATGTTCCAAAGTTCAGAGGATTATGCCCATATTCAAAGCTTAAACAAGCTAACCCATTGCATTTCAACAGTTACCATGCAATCCCTCTTTTAAAGAGGAATATTGTGAGGCTCTTGATTAATCAGAACCAATTGGGCTGTTTTTAAAGGATACTTTTTCATGCAAAGAACAGTGTTTGGTGATTGATGCATAAATAACCACACTGGCTTGTTGTAAGAACATTCACAATGAATTTGTGAGATGAAAAGTAAAAAAAAATAACTACATTCCAAAACAATTCTTTTTTTAAGAATATACTACAAGTTTTGTCCTCTGTGAAATTTGACTTTTCAGGTTATTTTCATTTTGACAGCTCCCTCAATGCACCATGTACTTCGTTTTTCCCATGACAAAATAATGTGTCTTCTTAATTTGTTTTACCGAAAAAGGAGAATAATGGAGGAAAAGAAGGCATATATTTCCTTCCAAAATTTGATATTATTTCAGAAATGGAAACTGGCTGAAACAGCTTCAAATTCTACTTCTAACATACTATTGGCAGCAGAATAGATTGCTTTTTCCACAGCTTTTACCATTTAAATATCTCATGAACTGTAATCCAGTTCTGTAAACCAGCAAAAAGTTAGCCATGACTTAAGTACACTTAATTAAAAACAATTTAACTTAAGTTAGGCATGACTAACTTGTTTCATAGAGGACCATCAATGAGACTTGGAAGCAATTCTATACTTCTATGTACCCTGGGAATCCCTAACAATTGAGCAGGCAGAGCTAGGTCATGCACAGGGCTAGCATAACTGCTTAATAAGTTTAGCTTTTTTTTCTTGTTGTGCCTTCAAACCAGTCTTCATTCTTGGCAAGTGCATGGACAATTCCTCCAGTTTTCTTGGTAGGGTTTCAGAAGTGGATCGCCACTGCATCCTTCCTAGGGTTGAGATAGAGTGACTGGCTTAAGGTCATCCATCCGGCTTTTTGCCTAAGCAGAGACTAGACCTTACTGTCTCCTGGCTTGTAAGATGGTTTCTTAACCACTATACCAAGCTGGCTCTCTTGATCTTTTCTTAGAAGGGCCTATTTAATACTCTCAGGATTTGCTATATCAGTGTTATCCTCTCTTATAATATCTTAAGTTTATTAGCAAGAGTACCAGAAGCTGGCTAGTAAATATACATACTATGTCACAGATAAACTGGTCACATAGAATTGGAATGTCATGGAAAATTTGCATTCTTACAGCTCCCTCCCACCCCAGTCCCCATTGTTATAAGTAGTAAATGTTTAAATCAGCACTTATCAATGTAAAGTTGGAACATAGTCACTCGTTGTAAGGCAAACATACTTCAACCTGCCCCAATGATGAGAATGTGGAAGTAGGATTGATCATTTAGATAGTTAGTTGAACTTATTCACACCCAATTTCCAATGAATCTGTGACTGTGTTACACTGGACTGGCCACTTGAGTCCACATTTAGAATTTTGAGAGCTGAGTAGACTTCAGTTGTGTTGGCAGAACCAGAGTGAAAATAGAACATTCAATTAGAACAAGAGAACGAAAGAAAAAATAAAGCCTGTAGCTAGCCACATTAAAGAAGTTGAAACTACTCATAGCAGTGTCAGAGAACTAATCACATCACTTAGCACCTCCGTTCCTGCATTCTCTATATGAAGAATTTAAGCTGTAATGTTATGAACTGACAGAGTCTTAGAATCAACAGAAAAGCCACTGATTCTTTGATGAACTTCTGAAAGCTCCAAAGCTGTTTTGAAGCTGTCAGGTTCCATTCATTCTTTCAAAGCAAATCACCCCTTCAATTTACAAATCTGTTTCACAGGGTAATTCCAGTGGAGCTTTCTCAGACTAACTAAGCCACCTGAAGCTGTACAATGCTAATGTTTATTCTTCATTGGAATGTATTTTTGTCATCTTAGTTCTTTGCTCTTTTTTATGTGGATTGTTTTAAAAAAAAAACACAGCCTCTGAGGGATTCAGGAGGTGGCATATCTCTAGGGGGAGGAGCATAGATGAAAAGGTTCAGCACTTGGAAGCATTTCACTAATGTACCTAGCTTGTCCTGTTATAGGGCAGATACCCATACACACCACCCACCATCAGTATAACAGAAAATCATGCCACAAAATATGGTATTGCTGTCAAAATTCAGAAATCTGGAGTTACTCCTGAGATTGAAATAAAAGTGGCTGGAGAAGTCCAATACAATCCAGAAATTGCCCTGCCTTACCGTATTCCTTTCCTCTTTCCACAAATGCCCTTTTGTTCAAAGAGAAAAGGGAACAAAAAATATGCTTCTAAGTAAAACATTAGCAACTATTCAGAAATTGTAATATGGAGTTCCTGCTGCTCCCATAAATTTGGTTGTTTCTTTGCAAACATTTCATTACCCAATTAAGTGTAATGATCAGTAGGAATAACTTTTTTCATTCTAATTATAATAAATCATAAACATATTGCTTCAATAGAAGGATATTTGTACAGTAGTAACTAAAATTATTGACATTCTATTGCTTAGATAATTTAAAGTGTTGGAAATAGAAACAAAGATGGATAAATGAATGCAAACTGAAAGCATGTTGCACCAGAGACAAATTCCTTGTGTGTCCAATAGCACTTGGTCAATATTCTAGGCTAGGCTAGTCCAATTTTGAGAAACTGGAGGAACAACCGCAACTAAGGCAACAGTCAGATAAAAGTAATTAGAGTCCAAGGCACAAATGTAATTTGAGAACGTATCTCAGAGTTGATTCTTCATAGTTTTCTTAAAGATAAAGTGTAGCAGAAGAGGTACATTCAGACTGACAAGCTTCTGTTACTGTAACCTTATAATAAAAGTAATATTAGCTTTCATAACTTTAATTTCCGAGTGCAGTCTACCTCAAAGGACTGATACTAGGCAATATCAGTGTAACTCTGAGCTATATATATTCCATTCTATAGGATATTGTAATGCATTGATTTCTATTGTGACCTGAATTCACAATACAAATCCATTCAGTGAACAATATATGGATTTGGCATAATGCTCATGAGCTTGCATGGTAGGAAGAAGAACCACTTGAATTCAGATGAAATTAATCAATTCCACTTTCCACTGCTCCCCTCCCTTCCCCATTCTTTGCAATGCAGAGAATTGTAAAGACTATGAGTCAAAAAGAAACAAGTTTGCAATCTGTATTAGTACAGCAGGTATTACAGAAGCATTGTGTTGTCCTATCAAGTGTTACTTATGTAATACAATCAATCCTTTGTCTTTCTGTTTCTGCCATTTGGGATTTTTCATGAAACTCTGCTAAACTGATTTAATTGTTCTGTGTTTCTGATCAATAAATGTACCCAATAATGGTAGCACAGTGGTTAGAATGCAATATTGCAGGCTAATTCTGCTGACTTCCAACTGGTCGATTCTCATTGGTTCAAAGTTGATTCAGCCTTCCATCCTTCCAAGGTCGGTAAAATGAAGACCCAGATTACTGGGGGCCCTTTGCTGACTCTGTAAACTGCTGAGAAGGCTGTAAAGCACTATGAAGTTGTATATAAATCTAAGTGCTGTTGCTATTGCTACCTTTTAATGTCACTATTCTATCAGATTATTCAAGTGGCTGTAGGCGTGCAATGGATATGCTTGGACAGTTTTATTTGACCTTCAAACATAAGCAGGTTCAGCCTGGTAAGAACTTGTATGGGAGATTACCTAAGAAATTCAGAGCTGTAAGTTATACCACAAAGCTAAAAAGTTCCCCAGAGAAGGTAATGCCAGACCCCTCTCACACAATTGTCATCAAACCAGCATACGAATGTTGAGTAGACAGTAGGAATCAAGCTCAGTCAGGAGTAACTTTGCCTTCTTCGTGCACGCATGAAATGCATTTCTTGGATGCTCCACTTTTCCCATATGCATTTTCATACTGTAGGTGGAAAATATGATAATGCCAACGGGTAATATTTAAAATAAAATAAAAACAATCTGGAAAACTAGAGTTGTTGCTTTTTCCCCTCCAACATGTAGTCTTTGGAAAACACTGCCATCTGGTGGTCATTTGGTAGACAATTTCCTATACAGTGTTCCATAGAATAACTGTTGTATCCTAGTAAATCAAATGGCATCATATGTCTGAAGAAATTTTCATTGTAGGTCATACTATTCGAGAAAGCATGAACTTTAATTAAAAAAGTGGTGCTGTACATTTTTAAAAAGCAGTTCAGACAAAGAGTGGCATGCCTGTTTTTTTTCCCTGAACTATCAGTTAATAATATATTCCAGTTTTACCGTGGTTACAGCAGATTATGTTTTAATACTAGTAAATTACAGAATCCCTAATCAAGAAGATGCATCACTGCAGCTATCCAGTTTCAGAATTTGTGAATATTAATGTTTTTTTAAAAAAATATGATATTTTATTATAAATGACCGTTTTACATTATTTAAGCTGATAACAAAAAATAGTTTAGATATATAAAAATTAAATGCTGACTCAAAGCAAAAAGCAAAAAATAAATATCAAAATATATTTATAAAATATAAAAAACAAGGAAGGAAAAAACTTTTGATCACACATTCCCTTCGTTGTCCCTTGTCACTACTTAAATATTTCCCCTTTTCTTGAAATATTGGAGACGGTTGCTTATATTTATTTAAAATCATTTTATCTGATATTTTTTAATCTCGTTTCTTAAAAACCCTGTTGCCCACATAGGCCTGCCTTGCTGTGTGATGCATTGAATATAGATAAACTTCTGTTATGAATCTATACAGTCAGTTTTTTCATTGCTACATATTCTCCAATTTTGGTTTCCCATTCTTGAATATTAAATACTGACTAAAGCAGATGAACAACAATGGCAAAGCAAAGTTCTAATTTTACTCTTACCTGGAAGTAACCTTTGTTGAGAACATTGGGCTTTCTACCATGTAAAGCTGTTTAGTACTGGAGAATAAAGAAGTGCCAGTACATAATCAGTATTGTTTGGTTAAATTAAAATCTGTGGTAAACAGAGCATGTCCAAATCGTTAGTATTGCCAGAATATCTGAGTCATGAAGTTAAATTATTTTCATCTGTTTTCTACCACCTACTAAACTCAAAAAGCATTGTTTTCTAAGTTTTAAAAATATGTTTCTTATTACAGTTTAAGCAGAGAATCAGAGTAACGTTCTGTTAAAAAATTAGAAGTAACACACACTAATTTGCCATTTTTGCAAGTAAATTATCATGTTGGCTTCAATACATATTTTCCATTGGTAAGAAAATCCATCTAAAACCTTGTGAATGGATGGCCAGCCTTCAATAGGAGCTGTTACAGAGGTAAGTCTATTTGTTTCTCAGCTTTCTTCTGTCATCAAATTAAAGGTAATGTATGTTTCATATCTAAGCATTGGCCAAATTTTGTCTACTTAATTTTTTCAGAAATGTTAGCTCATTCTCTATCAAGCCATATCTCTTCAAACATTTGAGCTCCATGAAAAATCAATAAAGATTCAGGAATTTAATATTTCTAGTTTTATATAACAATGGTACCCTTCCTTAAGTCTTATTTTTTATATATAAACTTATATATAACTTAATCCCACCAGAAGATCTGGTCCCAGAAAAACTAATAGAATGCATTTTAATTTATTGTATTTAGTATAACTTTATATCAGGTGTGATTGATAACAACATTCAAAAATGGAATGCATGAAAAATATTGTATTTAATTGAAAAATGTGTCAGTATAAGAGAAATGTAAATTTTTTGCAGTGACCAAGAAGAGTCCTTTGGGAATCCAGACTAATTGTGTATTATGGTGTTTCAGCTGATTTACATGTACTACAGTTAGAAGTGCATACCAGTGTTTTAATAAGATTTAGCTCTCTCATTTCTGAAGCAACATATATGGTTGTGCCTTGAGCCACTGGCCACAATAAATATATTCACCTGAAAATATCAGACCTGGCTCCAGGTATCCAAACTGTCTTTGATATTAGAATGATACTGAAGATTCAAAAGAGCCATGGTGGCGCAGTGGTTAGAATGTAGTATTGCAAGTTAATTCTGCCTGCTGCCAGCAGTTCGATCCTGACCAGCTCAAGGTTGATTCAACCCTTCATCCTTCCGAGGTCAGTAAAATGAGGACCCAGACTGTTGAGGGTAATATGCTGACTCTGTAAACCACTTAGAGGAGACTGTAAAACACTATGAAGCAGTATATAAGTGCTATTGCTACTTTTTAGCCAATATTCCATGGTGATTATACTGAGAACCAACATGATATGGTAGAGAGCAGTTATTCCCAAATACTATATAAGACTGTTTCTTTCTTCAGTGACATGAATAATCTTCAGGGGTTCATGAAATAGTTTTTACTCATCAATAGCCAAAAACTGATAAGCAATTTTAACTGAATGATAAATTTGGAAAGCAAAATCCCAGCCTTTCCAAATGGATAAAAATCAAAAAAAGAACATGATGTCTTGCCTATCCCAAATGTTCTACCTCAAGCATCAGAACAAGATTTAAAACACTGGTGAACAAATATGAGTCATGTCTATTCATCCTTCCTGCTGCCATTATTACGTACAGTGGAAAGATTCATAACATTTGCAACAGATTTGTCTAAATAAATAAATATCTGGGACCTTATCAGAAGGTTTTGTCAAAGATGATGTTGTCTGGCTATGTGATCCAACACAAAAAACAACAACCAGGTCATAATCCCTTTTCTGATGAGCCTAAAATAACTGAAAATTTGAGAATCTGGGGATAAGAGCTTATGTTTATGAAAAAGCATTGAAACATTTGTATGACTGCTCTGTGATTTCTCAAGTTTTGCTACTTTAAATTGTTTCTATAAATGGGGAGTCAGGGGAATCCCCAAATATAAATGAAACAGAGTTCAGAAAGATTGAGAAATATTCATATTGGGACATACAGTAAGAGCTAACTTAGATGTGGAAATACTTAATTCAAATCCTTCATCACCTACGAAATTCCTTGGTCTCATATCCATAGTGGCATAATGGTTAGAATGCAGTATTTCAAGCTAATTCTGCTTATTGCCAGCAGTTCAGTCCTGACTGGCTCAAGATTGATTCAGCCTTCCAGCCTTCCAAATGAGTCAAATGAGGAGCCAGACTGTTGGGGGCAATATGCTGACTCTGTAAACAGCTTAGAGAGGGCTGTGAAGCATTATGAAGCGGTTTATAAGTCTACGTACTATTGCTATCTGCTAAGATTGTTATGAAGGTAAAACTATGCTCTAACTTGAGGCTTAGTCTCATTGACTTCAGAGGGCTTGTTCCTTCTTCTCAGAAGAATTGGTATTGTCAAAATTAATAAATAGACTGGTGCCATGGAAATGGTAATGGTTAGGTTAAAACTAGCACAACTAGGCTTGCAGGACTGGATAAAACAGGGGTCCCCGATCTGTAGGCTCTGGCCCACTACCGGGCTGTGGCCTGTTGGCACAGGGTCACATGAGTGGCTGGCTAGAGCACGCACATGTATGCACACACTCACCCCCCACACTCGCACTAACATCGTGAGTGCTGCATGGGCACGAGCATCGCCGTGAGCATTGCATGGACGCTCACGGCCCCGTTTGCTCGTAGCTCTGTTCCTGTGTGCACCTGCCCCTTTTCCTCTGGGCCAACCCACAAAGGTTGAGGACCTCTGAGATAAAGGGAAAGGTAGATGGGAAGCCTCATTCTTGACTTTTGAGCAAAATGTCTGACACTGCAATATACTGATAGTCCTCAACTGCTGACTAGTTGCTTAGAGACCACTCAAAGTTATGAGGGACCCCCTCCAAACAAAAGGTACTTAGGACACAGATTTAAAGTTCTGATGACCACTACCGCTCCGCTGTCAAATTTTGGATGTTCAGCAACTAGCATACATTAATAGCCATTTGCAATATCCTGTGGTCATAGGACTGCAATATTTTGCTGGAAATCAGCATTTACTTCTGGTCTCTGGCAAAAAATGTCAGCTACAGAGAATGGATTTGCTTTACAACTGCAGCACTCATTTTACAACTGCTGCATTCACTTAATGACTGACACACACACAAAATGCCGCAACTTACAATCATCATGACATATGATGGAAATTCAAGATTCCATTATAGTCATGTTTAGCTATTAAGCCAGTGTCTGGTTAACCAATTTTAATTATTTTTAAAAAGGCATGAAAGAATTAGTCAAACACTATGTTCACGTTTCATCTGAACAAGCTGTATTTGTGGAACAGATATTTTTTGAAGTATAGCATAGACTGCATTAATATACTAAAACGAAACATATTTTTACATTAAGAAAAAAGCAGTTACCTGTATATTATCTGCACAAAATCCAGTATAAAATGAGGATTGCTTCTAAATGAATAGAATACAGATCATTAATGTGCAAGGGCATAAAACATTTCCAAATCACACAAACATTCAAGAGAGCCTGATAGTATAACTTTTAAAATGTGCCTTGGAGACCTACCTGGTATGTATGAAATATCTATCTAGTCATACTTTTTTAAGCCTGTAATTGAAGCATGTGCCACTGTGTCAGCCAAAATTTAACAATCTGCCTTATGAGCCAATCACAGTACAACAATCTATTAAAACAACAAGTATAAACTTCCAATGTTTACAGAGACCCAAACAGATTCACTGGTAAAATATAATTAACTTATAATTATGACTTTTATAAATGCATAATTATCAAATGACATAACTTTTTGTAACTTTCTAAATTGTAATTGTTTCTATATTTATCTTTTTTATCATTTGTAAGTCATCTAGAGTTGGCTTATTGGTAAGATGGGCAGCATATAAATGTAAATAAATAAATAAATACTAACATTTAGGAAAAATGAAGGGTTAGGGACTCACCTTAATATAATGAGATAATATGCAGAGTGATGTGATGGGGAAGAAGTTAATCAAAACTATATGAAGGGCTCTGCACAGAATTAAATTTAAGAAAACTCCATTTATCCAATTTCGGATAAATCCAGCTTTAACCCACAATTCTGTATCCTTCATTCCATCCTGCTCAGAGAACCAGCCTTGTTTTCCGTATAAATGCTTCTGTGCGTAAACAAAGGCAGCATGATTTGACTAAATTTCTTTTGACCTGGAGACCATTGTTAGATTTCTTATAAGATAAGGAGAAAAAAAATCAATTTTTCACTTTGAGATCTGAAGATTAGACTGGATTTGACTAGAGAAATATTGCAGCTTTTTAAACATAGAGATTTGTATTTAATAATTTATTACTTCTTAGAGAAGAATATTTATGCATATTGGGGATTTTAGTATGTTGATTATTAGTATTTTAAGGTGTTTTGTATATTGGTGCTATTTGTTTAAACTAAGAAAGAGGTGATTGTATTGTTATTATCACTGTACCAAAAGAAAGACATGGGTCATTTTTGTTACAAATTTGTTTGATATATATTTGTCACTTTTAATTTTAATTTAACTCCATTTCCCTTTTCTGTTAATTTGCATTTTAAAGTTTGATGTTGAAAATTAATAAAGATCTTTTTAAAGAAAAGAAAAAATAGAGCAAGAGGGAACAAAAATAAGCTCCCACAGTTCCACAAACAAGGTACTCTGTTTCACACATTGAACTAACCATGGGTTGTTTTACCCATAGGTTTACTGAAGCATTATTTACAACAGGGAACCCACCAACAATAGTTTATGATCCATAATGCCTTATGGATATGTTACATTAAATTAAAATCATATTGAACATATAATAGCTAAGCAAGATGTTTGAAATTAATCAGTGTTCTTTTTCCTCCAATTTGCAAGATTCCTTTACATTACTAATGTATTTCTACAGTCAGAAAAAGGCCTAATAATAGAAGACGATATTTTGGACTATTGTGCCTTAAGTCAGCCTCTTTGGAGAATAAAGTACTCTGATCACAATCTGGCAAGGAGGCATCTACAGAAAACTCTGCCTTCCTCTTATTGATAATAGCAAGTGAGAAAGCCTCTTCCGAGCACACATAAATGCAAAATATGCTATTCCTGCTAAAAAGCCAGCCAAAAGAGTTGTGCCAAAAACTTTGGGTGCCCTCTTTTTCGCTACTCGAAATGCTGTTGGAAGAACTGCTGAGATTAGTATGTTGTTGACATGTCCCAAAACCTTATGAAATGTTTGTCTCTTCAAGACACGCTCGTAATAGGCTTCCAAGTTAGGTCGCTTTCCATTTCCCCAACTTCTCCTTGCCAGTCCAATGAACTTCAGCCGATGGAGTGTTACAGCAAGGGATACGTCAGCCAAGCTAAAAAATTCTCCACAGAGCCAAGGCTGATGTCCATTTTCTGATATCAAAAATAAAGGCATAAATAATTAGAGACTAATAAAATGCAATATGATGCAAAGATTCCTCTGACTATTGCATGCAATTAATATTCTTATTAACTGTGTATAACCATTTAGTTCCAGATTACGTGTTGCAATGGTTTGGCTAATATGAGCATTATTTGACTTAAAACAGCCTAGGGGTTACTGATGAAGATATCATTCAACACTGCAGAATCAGAAGAAAATAAGATAGAAATGACTGCAAATTATTTTCTACCTGGTGTTTCTTCATTTCTTCTTTGCAACTCAGTTTCAACCTGATCCAAAACTTTTTCCAACTCATCTAGTATTTTCTGTAAGTACTTTATGTTATCATGGTCCATCAATTTAGACTAGAGGAAAAAAATATTATATATTAGCTTGCAAAAAATGATGAGAAGTTCTCTTGAATATTGTGAATCTCAGCAAGCAATTGTAAGACTACTGAATGACACCAAATGACATGTATATAATCCATTTTAAAATGGAATTATTCCAAGCAGAAAAGCATGCAATAACAATATTTGTTATTTCACATTAATATCATACTCCAAGCAATCCTAGGATCTATTTTGGCTAATTATACATGTTCTGTTCTTACTTTGAGTCGTTTCTGTTTTGCTATATATGCCTCTTGCAGATCTGGGTTTTCTTCAGCGAGTTTCTTTAATTCAGATTCAGTATTACCTATTTGGCCTTGCAAAACAGCAATAAGTCAGTTAAGGTTATTAATCATCAAACTTTCCAGTAAATTAAGTAAAGTTTATCATTTTAAAATGTTTTACTTCCTAACCAAATGTATGGATTTACAATATTTTGTGTGAACAGTTGAGTAAACCTTCATCTGCAATACAGAATTAATCCTGAAAGTCAACTAATTATAGTTGACAAAACAATTTGACAAATGGGTTTTTTAAAATACCATATGCTGCTTATTTCAGCAGGATGATAAGTTGATTTTTAATAAATATAAAGGTGGTAAAATCATTTAAATAAGAAAATTAAAATGAATTTGAACACCACAGATAATAGGGCACATAAACTTCTTGTACATACTACGAATTCTTGTCGTGGCATATGCAGGAATCATGGAGTCGACTGCTAATTCAGGATGTAAAATGCAGCCGTGTGTATATGCATCCATAGGCAAGGAATCTAGAAGTTCTCTGTAGTGTTGAACCCTGGGATAATACATACTTCCTTCTTCTGGCATTAATCTTGGAGTCTTTTCTATAGAGAAAGACATCCATAGATGAAAGTTAACAAAAAGTAAAAAATAAAAGAAGGCTGGTTTAGATATTTATAACCTCTTGAAAGTGAAAAATAAAAGAGATTTCTGTTTGTGGATGAAAAGCTGAATTGCTGAAGTTATTTTTTTTCAATAATTATTTTATTTTATTCTATTCTATTCACAACATTAAAACATAAACTCAACAAGTAAGAAAAAATATAAGAACAAAGCAAAACTAAACAAGACATTAAGAAAAAAGTAAAACTAACACCAGTTAAACTTTAAAGCTCTCAATTAGAAATCTGTAATTGTATTTAACTCACAGAAAGATTTCTGATCTACCATAAACCACTACAATCATTATCTCTGGTCCTTCTGGAATCAAATATCCTTGATAGATGCTTAATGATAAAAGTTTTCCTTAAAATTTTAACTGAGATCTCTCCCAAAGTTTGCATCTTATTCCCCAAAATCATAAATACCTGTTGTAAATATCTCTGCAGCATTTGTTATTCTAAGAATATTCTTATTAGTTGGAATGCAGTGCCTCTTAAACTATAAGAGAGTTGAGATAGGGTTAGTCTTTCTTTGCTTGGTCATGAGAAATAGCAACCTTGAGCCTCCTTTATGATAATAGTAACAGTGAAAAAAACCCAATGTCCTCTTCCACAACTGCACTTTCTTAATACACGTAGTCCTCAATGTATGATCTCAATTGAGTCAAAATTTCTGTTGCTAAGTGAGACATTTGTTAAGTGAGTTTTGCCCCATTTTATGATCTTTCTTGCCACAGTTGTTAAGTGAATCACTGCAGTTGTTAAGTTAGTAACATGGTTGTTAAGTGAATCTGGCTTCCCCATTGACTTTGTCAGGTCACAAAAGGGGATCACATGACCTCAGAACACTGCAACCATCAGAAATATGAGTCAATTGCCAAGCATTTGATTTTTGATCATTTGAACATGAGTATGATGCAATGGTCATAAGTGTAAAAAATTGTCATAAGTCACTTTTTTCTGTACCGTTATAACTTTGAACAATCACTAAATGAACTGTTGTAAGTCTAGAACTACCTATAGTGAAAAGCATCTTCATTAGTCTAGGGTCTTTAAGTTCTTTCTCAGTAGAAATGAAATAAATTTGTCAGGAGCTTACTAAGCACCATATTTTAAAGACTGCATATAGAAAACTAGGGGAAGTTTCCTTGTTAATTTTTAAAGCTGTAGAATGTGAATAAAAGATTTGTTAAGCATCTTTTATTTCCTTCATCCTTGCTTTCACACTGAGCTGAGTCCAAGAAGTTACAAGGTGTATTAAGCCAACCTCTGTTAAAGAAAGCAATTATCAATCTTAACTCCTGGGGGAAAAAATTAATACTGGCTCTAGATCTGAGAAAGTGCAGAAGCTGATAAGTTCTACCCAATTTTGAATGAAACAGATTTTCAAGATCTTTTTTCATCAGGATTTAGTACTGATGCTATTCTGAATATGTTCCACCAGGTTGCAGCGTCAAGGCTGACTTTATCTGAACTTGGAAATTAAACAATATTGCTTCTGGTTAGTACTTGGATATGAGTCAAAAGACAGCCATTTATTTATTTGTTTGTTTAAAATTTGTTATAGATGCCATTCTATTCAACTAATATTAATATTTATGGTATTCTTTCAAGAGACTGTCTGAAAATTTTGTTTGCTTGTACTTAGATGTGCTGGTAGATTTCTGCTCAGGTGCATGGAATATAATTTGTAGGATTCCATACTATTCTATGTTATCATTTAGCTCCACCCTGTTGAATACATGTATATAGAGTGACATATTCTTGATATAACTTTAGTTAACAGGATCATATAAGAAATAAAGAAATCCTCTAGCTTCCTAAATAGCCATTGTCAATTAAAGTAGATAATACTGGTTAAGGCAGATTCCTGTTTCTCTACAGAAGAGTTGTTGATAAAAAGATTTATATGTGTCTAAATCCCACTCAAAAGATGTTTTCCTTTCAAAATATCTTTTCTATGTCTTGCAAGAATAAAGTTTAAAATTATGTATCCCTCCTGACAACTTTCTCAAACTGCAATTTATTTATTACATCTAGAAACCACTCATCTCCCTCACAGAAGGACTCTGGGTAGTATACAAATAAGACATAAAATATATACTATAAATAATGATTTAATAAATAAATAAATGTCTATGAAATAAGATACACACATTAAGGCATTTTTTTAAAAAAACAGCACATAAATACTCTTATTACCATTCATAAAAGTATCTTCAAGGTAGTCAATAATCTGAGTTGCATCACAAATTATATTCTCTTTGTGAATCAGCACAGGGACTTCTCCTGATGCATTTAAACGCATAAACCAAGGCTCATTATGTTCACTCAATGGAAGGCTTACATCATGCTCTTCACATTTCAACCCCTTTTCAGCAATCACCAGTCGTACCTGAAACAAATGGATGCACTTCCCTGTTAAAGATTACGAGTGCCCCAATTAAAAAAAATATACATATTATATGGATTTAAAGCCAAACCTGACAATGGAGTCTGCAGGGTGCCATATCGAATTTGGTCCTGGGATATTTGCTAGGAACATTGGGAGATTATGGTAATAAATAGCTAAATAAAACATGCTGCTATTCCAGAGAAACAATAAGAAAATCTGCAGGAACCTCATTTAATGCGAATATTAAATATCAGCTCTTCATATGACACTTTTTTCTTGTAAGATAAATTGATCTCACTTGGTTGGTTTGTTATTGCCTGTATTTCATTCCTTTATCTTGGATTAGCCAATTCTTAATACACAAAATTTAACAATAATAGGAAAGGGTCTGGGCCTGTTTGTAAAGCTTCCTGGCTTGAGTATGCATTTCTCTCATTATTTTTTATTCTTTCTTCTCTCAGGAACCCACTCAGAGCTGCCTTTAATACAATGCTTTGTCCCAGAGGGCAAATCGGCAGTCTTAAGGTGGGCTACATGGGCGGAGGGAGCTATCCAGGTTCTGAAATACAACATTCCTTTTAGCAGATGAGACACTCACCTTTTGGGAAGTGAAGGACTGTGTCCAGTGATAGAGGATGAGTTTAGCCTCTGACTTGACCTCCATTTCAGGTGGGGGTGTTTTGTTGGCCATCTGGTCCTCCTTTCCTTCTGCCATTTCGTGTTTTTGTTCCTGCTTAATTCACTGCTCTGAGATTCTGCCCATGAGATTTGATTTTTTTTTTCTCTTTCTCCCCTCTCTGTTACTGAGTCTGCTCCATGAACTGAGCATGCTCGTTATTAACAGATGAAGCTGCCTTCCTGATTTTGCCCTCACTCTCCGACAGGATTTCTTGAAATGAAGAAGCTGTTGAAAATCTTGGGTATTCAGGATTAACACAAAGATAACTAAGCTACCTACCTAGATTCAAGAAAAAGGATTCTTTTTCCTGAATTTCTTCTCTAATTTATAAGAAAAAATATTCTAGATACATTTAATTAATGCAGGATAATGGAGTCAAATGGATACATTTCAATAGTATATTAATATCTGCCTCAAAATGTTTATGAGGTGCATGAATGTTATGTATTTGCCATGTTTTTCTTTTAATAATTTTATTAACCTCCTTGACATTTCAGTGGCTCATAACTGTGCTCCATTGTAATTAATTTTGTCTTTGTTTCATAATGATAGATGTAATACCATTTAAAATGTATTTTAAAATGTATATTCTAGGTTTTCTTCATGTTAGATTAAAGATGTTTACTCGAGATATTCTTTCACTTCTATTCCCTTATGGCTGAAGTCATAAAATACCTTAAACGTATTTTAGCATGAGTATATATTTAATCGGTTTAAAAAAAAATACAGACTGCTAATAGTATCATGAAAATCACAAATATACTTTTGGAATCAAAGTTAAGATTTGGAATGCATAAACTGCAGTTTCCCAAAAGTAAAAATTAATCATGCAATCCTCCAAATGAAGTTTGATATTTCATGCTAGAACTACCAATCTTCCTTAAGATAATTTATAACAAAGATTGAAAGGTGTGATTAACATAGGCAGCATTGTTTAGAAAGTCACTTAGAAGTAAGAGGATTTTGTCAATAGATGTGCACAGCAAAACAAATGTTTCTGGGAAAGCATTATTAATTCACACCACTGAAAAATTCTTAACAAATTAAAATACTTAACTCTGAATGACCACAAGAGGTCTCCATAGTTCTAGAAATAGTGGGGATACACTTCTTTAAATAAAAGATTATATTGAGTTTATATTTTCTCATTATTATTATTATAGCTGGTTGCACAGTCAGCCAGATGTTTAGACTGGATTTAGCATTTTTGTCCACCTACGGCAGTGGTGGCAAACCTATGGCACGGGCGCCAGAGATGGCATTCAGAGCTTTCTCTGTGGGCACGTACGCCGTCGCCCCAGTGTGCAAAAAAAAAAAAAAGGTTCAATCAGTCAATTTCAACTTCTTGGGGAAAAAAAAGATCTTGCAAAGTTGGAATTGATTGATTGAACTTTTTAGTCCCACCCAGTCTGCCGTTACCACCACAGCCACACCCACCCAATGGGCCACACCCACCCAATAGGCCACACCCACCTGGCACTCGCGATGCATAAGTGGATTTTGGGTTGCAGTTTGGGCACTCGGTCTCTAAAAGGTTCACCATCACTGACCTACGGTATCCTTCCTAAGGACCTGGGATAGGTAGATGATGTTGTTTAATGGTGTTAAAGCAGGAGGTAAGCTGTTCAGAGTAAAACTGCCTTTTGCAATTGACCAACGGTGATTTTGTTAATATCAATAGTGTTCAAGTGAAGACTATTGATATTGATAGTGGCGCTTCAATTGCTTTGGGATTACACCAAAGTCATCTATCACGATTGCTGCTACTTTACTTTTTTTTTTGCTGCAGTCATTCTATTTCTATTTGCAAGTCTTCCTATTTAGTTATCTTCCATTTCTATTCTGCTATTTCCAGGTATTGCCACACCCACTATCCAAACTTTTTTGTCTTTTTTATTGACACCCAGTGCAGATGCAACATACAGTAAGTGTTCACTCAGACATATTTTTTAAAATATTTTTAAAACTCTTCAGAGAAAGACTATTGAGGATAAATGTATAAAAACAAACTGCACCTCAAACTTAACTATTTTTTTCTACATGATATCAATCAGGAATATCCCAGAGGGAGAAAAAGTTACCATTTGGGAATATACTTCTGGTATTCACAGCAGTTTGTTACAGTATAAAGAAAAAAAATATAGAGGTGAGCAATCTATATTTTTGACACTGAACTGAAAACCACCATCAGAACCAAAAAAAGGGCAATGCTTATGTAGGGCAAGCCCCAGACATTTTTTCATGGTTTCTAGATAAGGCCATCAAGGAATCTCAGGACTGTAGTCTAGAAGCTGAACATACTGGAGGTCCAAATATAATACTGATTCTTGACCATGTCAGATCAACTGACTACAGGAAGGCAGTAATTGGTATAATAAATAGTTAAAGGTTAAACTCTGTGTCTCCTGTCTTTCACTTTGCCTGTTTGTCTAAGAGACTGCTAATTTGAGATCAGTCTTCTGCCTTCCTCTCTGACTATTTGCTCTTGGGCTTTCCTGGTCGCATGTAGCCAGCTTAGATTTTGGGCTTTGCCTATGACTATAATGGATAGGGTGTGTATTTTTTCTAAATAAATCTCCCTTCTGTTACAAAGCATGCTTCACTAGAAAATGGCAAGCCACTTGCATATTAGAGTCAGTTTGGTCCAGTGATCAAGGCACCAAACTGGAAACCAAGAGACTGTGAGTTCTAGTCCTGCCTTAAACATGAAAGCCAGCTGGATGATTTTGAGCTAATCACTTTCTCTCTCTCTTCCCAACACATCTCATAGGGTTGTTGGGGGGAAAATAGCAGGAGGAAGGAGCCTTAGGTATTTTGCTGCCTTATTAATAAAATTAAATTATTTTCATGAAGTCCATCATAGATCAACGACTATTTTTCTTTACTGTAAGAAAGTAAAGACAACCTGGTTGCTGAATTCAACCAGTAAAAGTGAAAAGGGAATACTGGGGTTCATTCACTTACTTTTTCGTGGCCTTTCTCTCAAACCCCAAAAAGTCACCACTGCAAGTAATCCAAATGAACATATCCATTGCATTCCATGATAATTAGTCATGGGTTCACAAGTTTTATGACTAGAACTAGGCAACGTTTCAACATTGTTACAAAGCCTTTATTCATTTGCTTTGTAATCTGTATAAGTCACATAAGGTTTTGTTATGTCGGCAATTTGAGAGAGAGATGTTAAACTGGAACATCTCAAATTCTGATCTGTTGCCTCTGTGGGCCGAGACTCATATCTGATTGCTACTACAAAATGTTGGTCATTTTTTTTTTAATTAAAAAAGGAGAGAGAGAAATAGAGGCAGATTTTTTTTCAAACCTACTGTTGGAATACTTGGAATACAAATAGTTAAGTAAATAATATGGAATACTTTCAGTAGATATAATGTCTTAATTTTGTTTCCAATTCATTTCACCCTAACATTGATTATAAAACATGGTTTCAGATTCTGGCTGAATTTCATTCTAGATATGTTGTTGAAGGAAACAAAAATAAAACTAATCTGACATAAATGTAAATCCCACCAATGTTAAACTGCTGTTTTTCCTTGTACACATGATTGTAAACTATGGAAACTGAATGTAAATTAACCTACATAGAAGTCTAGGAAGAACATAGAGGGATTTTTCTACCACTTCTGATAACTTTAACAACAGCAGCAAGAGCCACAAAAACTTTTACCAACTGTATATCATACCGTTATTTTGTTTGCTTCCTTGTCATGCATGGGTGATATTGGTTTGGCTATAAAATCAATAGCAGTCAATCATGAATATGGCAACTAGAGGGAACTGGAGGACAAGCAATCCAACCAAAACTAATTTTCAATAAATTGCATTGATTTTTCTGGAAAGAGAGTTAAGCCAACAGGAATACTTAGCATGTTTCCAAAAATGAGGCCAACTTTTAGTTACTTTCTTGATGTAACCTCACCCTACCTTTACACTTCACAAAACCTGATTTACATGATGATACAAAATTCATGTACTCCAGCTATGACTGCATACTCTGCCAAACTATTTGGAACATCCGCCAAATTTACTTTTTTCTCTCTTGTTCTCTTTAATAACATTGCATAATGAAAAATGATGGGCACTTATAAACTTCCCATAACAAAAACCCATAATTGGGTTTATAAAGAAATTGCCTCAGTATGAATTCTGTGGTGGAGTAAAGTAGCCTCCTCACATTAACAGCTTGTATTTTATCTCATAAATCTATCTATCATGTGTGTGTTTTAGCTACTTTAATGATATTTGTGGTCATGGATGATTTTTAGTTGTGTATCCAAATTACAAAACAACATTCTCCCCAAATTAGACATAGTAATGCATAAAATAAAAATGTTCCCTTTCTCCTTAAGATCAGGTTTTATTATAAATATTCCTCTTCCCAAACCTGTATATCATTATATAACACAGAAACAAACTTTCACAGCAAGGCAATAGTTCTTCCATAAGAAATGCACTTAATATGCTAAAGCTTCAAAATTTAAAAGCAAAATTGCTGAACATGTGCATCAGTATACATGTGTGACATTATAGATGTGGTGGGACAGCAAAGAATTTTTTAAAAAAAAATTAAAGATCATTCTACCCAGGAATTGGGAGAAATATTTTTCACATGCCATGCTTCAGCCCACAGATGACTAATGCAGATTATCATTTTACCAAGTGTTCTGAGGTAAGTCAAACTTGGTTTTAAGTTGCAGAGAAATTTAAAAACTGTTTCTTTAGTCCCAAGATTGTCGAAAGCTTTTAAGAGAGGCTCAATTTACCACCACTGTCCTGCAAAAGAATTGAATAGACTTTTAAACCCAGGCCATCCCACAATGCGATCCTAATATGTTTTAAGAAAGGTGAAAAAACACCTCTGATCCTTGTGCTCTCATTTTTCAATTGGGAAAAAATAAAAGTTTGCCCAGACATTATCCAATGTATTAGTATCCAGTCCAAAAATAGCACCTCTTAAATGAAAAAGTCAGAGCATGGGAGGAAAGGGCCCTGCTCTCAGAAGGCTCTGAAATCACTCTCCTCTACCTACCCTAAATATCTCCCCTGGCAGCAATTAAGCCAGAGTATTTGGAGTGCCTTCCAAAACTTTTGGACTTGAACAATGCCAGCTCTAAACAGGCCTGGAGCAGGGCTAAAATAGGCGGAGTCAGAACCTGGGAATGCCTCCTCCTACCATCCAAGAGCCTCTCTGAAAATCCTGCAGGGAAAAAAGAATGCATTTCTCTGGCTAAAAAGATGATTCCCACTTCTGCTTATGAGAAAATGTCTTTTTAAATGAAAATTCAAAAGTCAGTGTAATTATTCTATTCTGATTGATTCATTCTGAGTAGTATAGATTCAACTTTAATTAAGTAAGAAATAGCTTACTTAAGGTATGTATATATGTATGCATGTATGTTATGTATTACGCTTCTTAGAATTTGTGAATGGGCAATCGGATACCATGGCCAAAATATGGGCACCTGATATTACCTTTTTCTTAAAAGAAAAGTTTAAATTAATTAGAAAGACAATTACAATGCCTGCAGTAGAATTTTAACTCATCCATTACAGACTAGCAGATCAATACTGCTGCATATTGGCTGAAAAAAAATCTAGACAATCCCTAGGTAGCAGCAAAACAATAACTACTGCTCACCCGGATTTTTGTAGTATGGTATGGAAGCGTTCCCCTTCCCCACAAAGACCATTTTAGATAATCTTGAAAGGAACTCTAACTCAGAAATACCATGGTTTTGCTCTTTCATTTGCATTATGCAAGGGGATGAATGCTGCTGTCAAGATCATAAATAACAGCAACCTCTCATGGCAAAAATACTCTGTCCTCGAACCCGAGTCAGCTGCTCCCATAATACCTAGCATCAAACAGCCCATGGCACATTGTGCTCCAGAGGCATCAGCCTCATGTTTTGCTTGATGTCAGCTTGACTGGGAGGGCAGTTAAGCTTCTCTTAACCACAGTTCCATTTGCAACTGTTTTTAATCAAAGCATTCGCATGCCTGGCAGCCAATGGCCCCATTGGGTACCGGGAATGTGATCTGGATCTCCAAGTGGAGAAGTAGCATGACCATATATTTATGGCTGTTGCTATTCTGGGGCAGCAGTTTGCTGCCTCTGCTCTCTTGGCAGCAGAAGCACATTGCCTGCCCCTTCATCTTTCAACACTCACAGCCAACAGGAGAGAATGAAATAAAATGTACAGTTTACTCAAAGAAATAACAGCTTGCATGCATCAACCTTTTTTAAAAAAAAAAAAGATCTTAATTATAATGTATTTCAACCTCATGTGGCAATAACTGTACATATCTAGGCATGTTAAATCTCTCTACCTATTCCTCTCCCAGCCAGTTCCTATAAAATACAGTTAATCTCATGTATTGGTTCATACAAGTTCAAAGCTGGGTTGGCTTATCATCACCTACCATATCTTGGCTGGCTAACAAATGTAACAGATTGTATAAAGCAAGCATCAGCACGCTAGTTACACGCATAATGCAAGTTCACAAGATGCTCCAAATATGGCAAAATATCTGCATCCGTCTGTATCCTTATCAGAATTTGGATGGATGGATGGATGGATGGATGGATGGATAGATAGATAGATAGATAGATAGATAGATAGATAGATAGATAGATAGATAGATAGATAGATAGATATAGACAGACAGACAGACCACAGGCAATCCATTCTATACAAAAAAGCTACAGTGGATTATAGTTTATAGTAGATTAATGTGGGAATGTGTGGGATTGCTATATTTGGTTATAAGCAACATATTAATTTCTAAGTTTCGGGGCTTTCCATGTTCAAGCCTTATGATGAGGAAACAATAGTCATCCCGTGCTTTTGTTTTCACACAAAATGTATAAAGCAATTTACCTTAACAGAAGCACGTTATTTAGACTATGAAAGATAATAATTTTCCAGTACTCAGCAAAAAATAATATCACACTTGGAATACTATGCTCGCCTCTGAATATTATACAGGAAGTCTTTCTTTAGTGACACAATTGGGACCAGCAACTTGGTCATTACGAAAAGTGGTTGCTAAATGAAGTTGCAACTGTATTTATGATCTTACTTCAGTTTTCCTTTGCTTTACAGACTTGCAAAAATCATAAATGTGAGGATTTCTTGTAGAGATATTTTTTCATCATTGTCATAACTATGAACAGTTGCTAAATGAGGCAGTCACTAAATGAGGACTACCTGTATTTTAAAAGGAACATGAGGAAAGAGGAATGGACTCAGAAAACTATCAGGATGCGGAAAGGTCTGAAAACCAGGATCTGCAATAAACAATTAAAAAGTTGGTTATGTTTAGTTTTCAGAAGGAAAGACTGCAGGATGACATGACACTTTGAAGGTTGTGTGTGTGTGTGTGTGTGTGTTTACACTTTAATTGGAGAAATAAATCATACCAAAAAATAACCATAATGAATGCATGTAATGTATTGCTAGTTATAACAAGAATAGAAAACTGCTGATACACCAGATGTTGCTGAATTATACTCCCAGCATTCCTAAAAAAAGGTGGCTAATGGCAAGAATGCTGGGAGCTATCTTTCAGCAATATCCCAGGAGACTGGGGTTGTTAATCGTATCCCTATACCAATTAAATTGTAGTATTTCGTGAATAATTTTGAATCAGTTCCTATCACTCACTCTCATTCAGCTCAAAGAATTCTTGTGAGAATAAAAGAACCAAAGTCATTGCTTGAGCTTCAAAAGAAGAACGTGGGCATTCGTATAATACACCCACTGGAACACAGAGCTGATAAAAATAACCACTGAAAAACATGCATAGGCAAGTTAATGTAAATAAGCATGAGGTAAAATTAAATATCAGCACTGTGAGAATAGTTGCATTGGACTTTATATATATTCTTATGCATCTGAAAAATGTAGTAATTTTTCCTACCAATCAATTCCTTCTTTTTAAAGGTTTTTATAAATGAATTACCATTAGCCCACTACTATAACCTCTGAATCTGAATGGTGAATTTGAAGTCTTCTATCATGGGTATCTCATTTCAGCCTGCTCTAGTAAGTTATTCATATTATTTATTGTCAGCTGTGGAAAGCTATGATATACATCAATTAATTGATAAATACATATATCAGAATTTGCCCAATATCCACCTGCAAGAAAACCAAGAATTTTACTGCTGTTTGGATATATTTTCCCAGTTTAACTTCTGTGTCATTATTCAGAAAATTCCAGTGAATATTATGCCTATCAGAAATATAGGCAGTCCTTGACTTACAATGGTTCATTTAATGACCGTTCAAAGTTATGATGGCATTGAGAAAAGTGACTTATAACTGTTTTTCATACTTATGACCATTGCAGCATCCCCATGATCACATGATTAAAATTCAGAGACTTGGCAATTGACTCACATTTATGACCGTTGCACTGTCCTGGGATCATGTCACCTTTTGAGAGCTTCTGACAAGCAAAGTCAATGGGGAAGCCAGATTCATTTAACAACCATGTTATTAACTTAACAACTGTAATAATTCACTTAACAACTGTGGCAAGAAAGATAGAATGGGATAGACTCATTTAACAAATGTCTCACTTAGCAACAGAAATTTTGGGTTCAGTTGTGGTTGTAGGTCAAGGACTACATGTTTATGCTTATAGAGGACATTTTCAGAGTTCAAAATTGTTGCATATATATAATCTGGCTTCTTTGTTCTAAGAAAAGTATCTCCAGGATAAAGCAAATTATGTGCCTACTGGGAGTATAGCATTTTTATTCCTCTATAAAAGTAATCAGAACTAATGTAAATAAATCTTATAGAGTTATCTTTAACTTCACAAATGAGCTAAGATTGGAATGGAGGATTTACTCACATCTCACACTGCTGGCAAGACAAGCATCAGCTCTCATTGTTGTTCTTCAGTATCTGCCTGAACACATACAGCTGCTATTTCATTCTACATGCTGTAGTTTCACCTTGGACCCCATGATTTCTCCTTGGGGATGGCAGATGGACATTCCATCTGATTGTGGTTCCATTTATGGATCTGTCATGTATTTGCCATCCCTTTTCCAAATGCTCAATCCTGCTGGTTCCTATGACAACCTACATATCTTTCTATTGTTTCTCCAAGGCCCCCTTCCTGTAGTTTTTATTTCTATTTTTCTCCTAGCCTGTCAAACTTATTTCCTACTTTTCCTTCCAGCATGCCGCTGCTTCCACCACATTCTTCTATTGTTCTATGTAATCCATTGCTCTAACTTGGCAACCCTCATCTGCAGATATTCCACTTCAAAGCTATGTTTTCTCTGACTTCTGTAGAAAATCTTACACCCCAGAAAGGAAGTACCCATTGGAGTTAAGGCCTTGTGCATATATAATTCTGTTCTCCCTGTTTATTTCTATTGCCTTTTAGATTTGGAAGAAGCCATCCTGTTGCGATTTTTTTACAGCCCTTTTTGCGCTGAAAGTAGATTTGGACTGAGACATGCTCACAGCTTTATTTCTTATAGCTACATGAGGCTTTTCTTGCAAGATGTTGAGGCAACTTATGAGTTCTTCAGATTTTATTGTCACTGAAATATTATAAAGGTAGGCTAGATAGAAATAGATTCTGGCCCAAGGATGCTGAAATGATTGTCAAAACTAAGCAAAGATTTCAAGCAAGTATCATAATAGTTCAGCATTCAACAGGTGCAGATGTCCTTAACACTTTACTTTCAGGATGGACCTGAATAGTTTCTGCCTGTACAAGGAACAAAGATAGTAATTCTGCCTTCCTGAAACAAATCCGCTGTAATCTCCACATACAGCAAAATGAAGTAAGAATGAGCTACATAACTATGTTTGTAGAATCTGCAGTGGGTTTTTTTATATAACAAAAAAGGTGCTGGAACTCACACATGTCATACCACCCACCTTGCCTACCCTACAAGGTTCTATCCAAAAAAGGTACCGGAACTCCGTTCTGGGCGTTCTATGACAAAAAAAGCCCTGAGAATCTGTATGTATGTTTGTGTGTGAGAGAGATTCTTAATGCCACAGTATAAGAATATATATCTAATTCTATAAGATATAACTGAAAGTACCTAGCAAGGTTCCAGCAATAGCCAACCTTGTTGGCTTTGTAGTCATCAGCTCACAAAGGCATATTTTGCCACTGTTTTACACCCAGAGAATTAAAATTGTCTTATCTCATTCAGTCTGAAGCAATTCACTCTTATAAATTGTAATTTCGGAAATCAATAACTAAGCAACATCCCCAAGGAAGACTTGTTCAAAAACAAATGCAGAGAAAGGAAGGAGCTCTGTTCATGCTCAGAGACAGAAGCCTAAAAGAGCTGCCAATTTTTCCTAGCGCACACGCACAGAGCTTCGCCCTGCCTAAGGCCAGATGGCAACTCTTGGGGCTGGCGAGCTTTTGCTTTCGAGTTCCCGGAACCAGCCTTTTCTCACGCGCCTCCGGAGACACCTGCCCCTGCGGGCTCTGCCTCGTTTGCCGCGCCTCCTGTTCGTTTCCTTCGCCCGGGGTAGAGCCGGGCGGCGAGGGCCGAGGACGGAAGGAGGGGACGGGCAAGGAGGGGAGGAGCAGAGCCGAGGGCGGGAGTCAGTGTCGAGCCGAAGATCGCTGAGTGGGACGGAGCCGCGGCATTTGTCGCGGGCACCTTGGCAGGGAACGTAGCGCGGCGGCGGCGGCGGCGCGAGGTGGCGAAGGAGTAATCTCGGCCCGGGCGCGCCCCGCTCCCCCTGAATGACGGGCGGCAGGTTCGACTTCGACGATGGCGGCACCTATTGCGGCGGCTGGGAGGACGGCAAAGCCCACGGGCACGGCATTTGCACCGGGCCCAAAGGGCAGGGCGAGTACGCGGGTTCGTGGGCGCACGGCTTCGAGGTGGTGGGCACTTACACCTGGCCCAGCGGCAACACCTACCACGGGTATTGGGCGCAGGGCAAACGCCACGGGCTGGGCGTGGAGACGAAGGGCAAATGGATGTACCGGGGCGAGTGGTCTCATGGCTTCAAGGGCCGCTACGGCGTGCGCCAGAGCCTCACCAGCCCTGCCCGCTACGAGGGCACCTGGAGCAACGGGCTGCAGGACGGTTACGGCGTCGAGACCTACGGGGACGGAGGTGAGTGGGTGAGCTGAGGAGCGGCCGCTGGGGGGCGCCCGGGGCCGGCGCACATTGGGGCGTGCAAAGCGCTGCTCTTCCACACGGGCGTGTGCAACCGCGGGGCTCAAGAGTGCGAAGGTGCGCTCAGCAGGTAATGCGTTTGGTTTCTCTTGCTTTCAGTTTTATTTTATTTTTTAGGGGGAAAAAGTCTTATCTACTAGGAATAAACGCATTCAGATGAATTCTTGGAGACCTGTAGCTCGCAAAGAAATATTTATAGAGTCCTCGCTGGAATAAACTTGTAAATCGATAAAGCAATTACGAAGAAATACAAATGGGCTCAAATTATAGCAAACCCGGGAATTTAATAACAGTTCTGAGCATCATTCACAGATATTTTACACTTTGGTAGAGGTATTTTGGCATCATTTTACTTTTTTCCATCATTAAACTATTGAGAGTCAAAAATATTCGCTTGACATCAACTAGAAATTTACCAGGAATTCCCAAGGTACTTTATCCCACTTTCTCCCTGGGCTGTATTTCCATTAGTAGAACTAAATATGGCTACTCTGATTTCAGTTTGGAATTTCACTTAAGTCATCCTTAGGAACACTTGCCAAAGAATTTCTGAGTTATTAAGATGCACTGTAAGTGCAAATTTTGCTCACAGTTAATTACAAAAGTTTTTATCTTTGCTCTTAATTTGCCAGTTTTAAATGAAACACCATTAGTACTCAGAATTTTTTCTTTGCTTACTATTTGTTAGAAATTTATTGCTCTGGCTAATATTGATCAAATTTAGAAATGTATTGCTCTAGCTAATATTGATAAAATATTGATAGCACAAAACATACTTTGACACTCATATAGTAGAGAGCATACCATCAATAATACCATTTCAATAAAAATATAAAAATAAGAGTAAAAGGAATGGAAACCATGAAGCCCAACCAGAGATAAAATAAATTATAAAAAGGAATTTAATGTCTGATGTTTCTAGCCAGTATCAACATAATGACTATCTTATTGGAGTTCAGCTTGCCTTAAAATATGGTATAATTACAATACTCTGAAACATTGATTCACTGTTTCTGTTATGCTGAAATAGGTAATATGGGTTTTATAAGCATGTTGATGGCGCCTGATTAAAAGTTCAGCTGATCCCACTGAATGGTTCGATGTAGATACTGAAGATCCAGAAATATAAGTTAGGCTACAGTTCTTTCCTCACTACACCTCAGCGTGTGCAAGGTCTTGTTATTCAGGTCTGAAATCAAATGAGTTCAGAATATTTTTTTCATACAGATATGAAGTTGCAAATGCATGACATTCTTCTAGGGATCTAGCTGTAGTAGGAGATAATTGAAATCAGTCAATATAGTTAACCATCCGGAATTAAGAAGGGTTTAATTAGGAATCTTTAGGACTATCTCTTGTTTTTTCCCCTTTTTTCTATTAAATGATATTTAACAGGGAGAATAGAAATATATCTGCAATATTCTCTGTCTTTTGTTATTTATCAATAGTTTTAATAGTATTTTCTTTTTTTTAATATCAGGACATCATTTTATATGGAATTAATTAATTAGGAATCTTAATAAAAAAAGAGTGCAATTTTCTGGCAATTTGTATCCCTATCCCAGAACAGCACTGTATTGTGAGCTTTCCCCTCCAGAGTCAGAGATAAGGCTATATCTAGATAGAAAGGTAAAAATGTTATGTTCAGTTCTGTCTCTTTATGGTTTAAAAGGAGCAGTTAACTGAAGAAGCTAACAACACAGAAAGTTGTACATACTTTCAATAGTGTACTTGCCCTAAACCTGCTGAAAATTTGAAATAATAGGAAGACTGGGGGAGCACAGAACATGATCAGAACACACAGTGTATCAATTCCTTTCCCATGATAGTTTTCATCCAGCAGGACATAGACAATATTAGTGAAAAGGATTACAATTCTCATCTTCATTTACACATATAGAATTTAGATATAGGATTGTGCTTTGATATTCCCTGGGAAATCATGAATTCTTTGTTAAAATTTAATATAAGTTATGAAAAGGTTAGATAAGAAATTGTCATATTTTTTCTCCTGTTAAGAGTTGAGGATAATTTTAGCATATCTGTAGTTGATGTAAAATGTTTCTGTATAAGCTTACTTGTAGTGAATTTTGCATATTTCTATTGAAAAAACATTTTAAAATAATCTATTTTATATTAGGTATATGACAAAAAGCATAATGATATCCAGTCCTAATCCTATGACATTATTCTAGAAGAAAAAATGTTTGCCATTAATATTTCAATTTCTTCTGGCTTCAAAGTGAACATTGCAAGGATATCAAACAAGCATCTTCAGGAGACAGTACATCTTGTTCAGATAACTCTTTCAGTGGCATCCTCTATTTGTGTCTTTTGAACACTAGTTATTGTTTGGCTTATTTCCAGTGACAACATTTATGGAAGGCTATAGAACCATTCTGGATGTATTCTAACCTAAAGATATTTTACTAAAGTTGTGCATTATGAGTATTAATCTCATAACCATCCCATACCTAAGGAAAGACAAAATAAATATACATATGTAAATAAAAAGGAATGTTTCTTTTGTGTGGGCAATTAATATTGCATAAATACTATAAAAAATATGTATTTTGCAGATTATTTCACAATACTTTATATCCAAATCTGTTTAGAGAAAAAAAATGTATTTTTAAAGATATCTTATTCTGTCTTAGCACTCTCTGCACAGAATTGTGTGATGACCAATTGCTATGCAACTTTTACTTAGATGAAAGACCCATTTATAGCATAACAGCTCAGTTCGCTGAGGTTTGCTGGTACATAACTGTCCAGATGGTACTTTTTGTAATGTGTACATACGTAGGGAGCCATTGCAGCCCATTCTTTTATTTCATTCATATCCAAGGATCAATGCTTCTGATTTGGAAGACCCAGAAAATATAGATATATATACATATTTTTCAGCCATGATCCCAGTGATTATAGCTATGTGCCTTGTGATAAACATGATTTCAAATTAAGTCATATTCAGTAATTGATAAGCTTTCCTTTAAAATGTTTTAAAATATTTAAGATTTTTAAAAATCTTTTGAATCTTTATATCTCACAGCCATACTTTAGTTTCTTAAGACATTATTAATATATTTCATAAAGCTTATTTCAAGTAACTGGGCAGAGAATTATAGCTTCTAAATTCTTTTCAAAAGGTCACTTTCTAGTTCAATATTGATTTATTGATTATATGTCATCAAGTTGGTTTTAACTCTTAATGGCCACATATATTTTGTCCACAACACTCTCTCCCCAGCCTGGTCCTTCAGGTTTTCCAATGGTACATCCAGTGCCACTGTAATCATATCCATCTACTTTATTGCTAGTAGTGCCTTTTTCCTTCCAACTTTCACAGCATTGTAGACTTTTTGAGAGCACTAAGTCTTCACAATCTTATATATTGCTTTATACAAAATCTTACAAAGCAATATAATTTACAGTATTGAGTCACCAAGTATTTTATATAAGTGTTTTTTAATTGTTGTGTGCTGTTAAATATGAAATTATTCTGTGGGAAATGTTTAGTAAAAAGTATAAATTATTATTTTCAGAGTTACCTAGGGATAATAACTTTATCTAAGTCATTCATCAAAAAGTACAATGAACGACATTTCAACGATGTCAGTATTAACTGTGAAAACTAAAAAAAATCCATTATATACAATGAAAGTTCAAATCCTTTTGTAGGTTGCCACTGTTGAGGAAAATCTTGCTTTCATATTTACTGTGTTTTTAAAGTATATGGATGGTAAAATGTATGCTTGAATTCCTTAAAATTATTTCTGTAGATTCATGCTTATCATTGTCTACAGGTACTGTCTTCAGTGGTGGGATTCAGGCAGTTTGCATAGTTCGGCAGAACCGGTAACTAATCTTTTGTTGCCCAGGCCCAGAACGGACTTCCGGAAGCAGCATCCACACAGAGAACCGGTTGTTCACCTATTTGAATCCCACCATTGGCTGTCTTAAAATACTTGTGTTAAAAAATATAAAAGTTGAATCATGTGGACTGATGATAAATAAATTTGAATAAAAAATTCAAATATTTATTTATTTCATTCATTATTTTTCTTTGACAAGGTACATACCAGGGACAATGGACAGGAGGGATGAGACATGGCTATGGTATGCGGCAAAGTGTTCCTTATGGCATGGCGACTGTGATCCGTTCACCCCTCCGAACATCTCTAGCTTCACTCCGTAGCGAACAGAGCAATGGCACAGTTCTACATGATATTGCTGCAGACAGTCCTGCTGGAACTAGAGGAGGATTTGTGTTGAATTTTCATAGTGACCCCGATAGTGTCGGTAGTAAGAAAAAAGGAGGCCTGTTCAGAAGAGGATCTCTTCTTGGTAGTATAAAACTTAGAAAATCTGAATCAAAATCATCCATTTCTAGCAAACGCAGCTCTGTCAGGAGTGATGCTGCCATGAGCAGGATTAGTTCTAGTGATGCCAATTCTACCATTAGTTTTGGAGATATGGACTGTGATTATTCTCCAGTAGAAGACCATGTTGATGCTACCACCACAGAAACCTATATGGGTGAATGGAAGAATGATAAGCGTAATGGCTTTGGTATTAGTGAGCGTTCAAATGGTATGAAATATGAAGGCGAGTGGCTAAACAATAAGAGACATGGATATGGATGTACTATGTTTCCAGATGGCACAAAGGAAGAGGGAAAGTATAAAAACAATGTTTTGGTCCGTGGAATAAGGAAGCAGCTTATACCAATAAGGAACACAAAAACTAAAGAAAAGGTGGAACGAGCACTTGAAGGTGCCCAGCGTGCAGCTGCCATGGCTAGAACTAAAGTGGAAATTGCAACTTCCAGGTAGGTCCATTCTTGGCTTTAATGACATAGACTAGAAAGCTCTTGATAACTAGGAATTATAGCTTATGCTTTTTTGCATGGAACCTGTTTGGTTGAATCAAATTGGATATCAAAGTAAGAAGGAAAGGGGGTCAAAACGTTTGAGCTGTACAATCATGCTGAAATGAGGTTGTACAATATTGACAGCATTGATTGTTGACACGCTAGAATGTATACTGTAAATCTATTTAGAAACTAAATCATGTGTATTTTCCCCCTGCACTGGTTCTTAACATGATTTCTTTTTCTGATTAAATCTGCAATTGAGACTGAAGATAAAAGGGCGTATCTGCTAAATTGATTAAAGGCTTTTTCTCTTGAGCATTCCCTTAAGCTTCCTAGCTTGTGTTCTCTGAAGGATTCTGGAGATTGATGTGAATTAAACTGCTTTTAGGAATTATGTGAGATGTACTGGTTATGCTGAAATCAAAAAATATAATTTTTTGACAACCATGTAATTTGTCATGTGAGCATCTTAGATGCTTAAGTGAAGCATGACATTTATTTTTAATCTTATATTTTTGTTAGCAGCTTTGGCAATAATTGTGTTGAAAGTAGGATACAAAGGCAAATGCAAAGATTTAAATTCAGATTTAATCATATTTAGGCCCCTCTAAATTTAATGGAATGGCCTAGTCTTTTATTTAAAGCCTCTTGGGTATTTTCAGGTATCTCATATTAGTCAATTCACAATTTTTGAATAATTGCTACTTTGATGTGGTAAATGTGTTTTTTCCTCAATATCTTCTCTTGCAGGATAACGTTTGCATTATGGGAAGATAAACCTTTCAGATAGATTTAGGAAACTGTGAATTGTTGTTCAGATGTAAAATAATTATTTGAGGAGTTGTACAGAAAATTCAGGAAAATCAGTATTGACACTTGTAATCTTGGCAAAAAAAACATTCTGCAGTTATAAATTGTAAGGATATGTTTATAGTACCTATGTAAAATGATTTTGTGCAACTTATCCCTGACATTTAGATTAAATAAATTTCGTAGGTTATACTTTTTAAGTGTTGCTTCACTATACATGTAGCAGGTTTGAGTTAGGAAGCTCCCTAAACAGGATTTAGCACAAGTATAAGTAAATTTGTAAAAAATCAGCTTTAAATTTGTATCTAGAGATTGAATGTACGTGATTATATAAATACTGTTGCACAATAGTTTGAATTTATAAAGAAATGCTTGGTAACATTACTTGCTAGCACAGTATTGCATAGATGGAGGGCCTTCACACAGTTTCATGTTGTATACCTTTCCCAGATTAGAAGGCTCTTCACTCAGTCACGCATGCTTCAGTCATCTCCTGAGTAGGTTACTGTAATGCATTCTACATGGGGCTGTCCTTGAAGAACATCAAAAAGCTTCAGTTGGTCCACAGCATTGGCAATTTTGAGTGTGTTTCGCTTTGACCGTGTTAAATCTTTTGTTTCATTAATAAGTTCCACTGGCTTCAAGTTTGCTTCCAGATGCAATTCAAGGTGCTAGTTATTACTTGTATGGTATGGGATCAGGGTATTTGAGGAATTGCCTTAATCCAATTTTTTCTACCTGTATCATTACATTGAGCAGGAGGGACAGACTCCAGGTTAGGGATTGTCATAGTGGGCCCAAGAAGCATTCTTTTTCATAGCTGTGCCTGACTTCTAGAACACTACACTGCCTGAGGTTTGACTGCCCCTGATCTGCTCACCTTTTGGGAAGTCTTGAAGTCTTTGCTGTTTTCACAGACATGGGGGCCGACATCAAGCCTATGCTATGGATGAATGGTGTGTTCAGGAGCCCCTTGTATTACTCAGCTAGGAATGATGTTTCTTGATTTGGTTAATTTAGCCATGTATTTATGCTGTATTTTAATTCTTGTTAGCCACCCAGAATTGCATCAGCGGCCATATAAATTGATATATAAAATAAAGTTAAAATTAATTAAATAAACTAGCCTAAAATGTGTTCAAGAATCATCTTATCTTTATTAGATGGCAGATAAATTGTGCACTCTTTTTTCCTCACCAAATGTAATGTATGTACACTATGGACTTGTATTTAGAAATTTGTATTTTTAAAAAATACACTTATTTTGTTAATTTTTAAAATATTCTTAATTATCAGTTGATATGTGATAGTCAGTTTCGTATGCAATTTGCTGGACCATTTCTAACCTAGCACTATGTTCAAAACCTAATCTTTTTCAGCCTTACTTCCTGGCATCTTTAAAAAAACCAACCAAAAGGTGTCAGAATGAAACCAGTAGTTTTTCCTCTGAAAAGCATGTTTTCATCATATGAATGATAGTTTGTAGTCAGAGAGGTAAGTTTAATTCATGTGTTATATATGATCCTCAGCCACCAAAAAATGTGATCCTAGAGACACTCTACTCCTCTCTATCTTTTGGCCAGTTAAACAGTATGATCAAATAGTCTTTGAGAATTTGGTTGCTGGATGAAGGGCAGTAAGTTTGATGCCATTAATAGCATGAAATCAAGCACTATATGATCACTTGGCTGGTGGGGATCATATTACTGGTTTCCTGCCATTAATGGCATCAGGATGGCAGTACTCTACAGTAGACATTGGAAAGAAAAGAATTGAATTAGATATCTGTGGAAGAAGTGTTATGTCTGAGATGGGATGTATATGAACACTTACAACTCCTGATAACCAACCTGGTATCTATATGGCTCTCAGAACTGAAAATATGCCTCCTCACCTTCCAAATGAAAAGATCCTAAGAAATTCCATTTTAAGAAAAGGAAACAGGTAATCCCCAACTTATAACAATTCATTTAGTGACCATTCAAAATTGCAACCCTGTGGTCAGCATCCCTATGGTCACATGATCAAAATTCAGAAACTGGGCAACTGGTTCATATTTATGACGGTTGCAGTATCCTGGGCTCATGTGATCAGCTTTTGCAAACTTGTGACAAGTAAAGTCAATAGGAAAGCGAAATTCACTTAACAACCATGTTACTAATTTAACAAATACAATGATTCACCTAGCAACTGTGGCAAGAAAAATTGTAAAATGGGGCAAACTCACTTCTCACTGTTTCACTTAGTAACATAAATTTTGGGCTCAATTGTGGTCATACACCCACGTTACACCTATCCTCCGTGAGCTGCACTGGTTGCCTATTGGTCTCCGAGTCCAATTCAAGGTGTTGGTTATTACCTTTAAAGCCCTATATGGCTCAGGGCCAGGCTATTTGCGAGACCGCCTACTACCACATAGTTCCCTTCGTCCGGTTAGATCCCACAGGCTGGGCCTCCTTCAGGTCCCATCGGCCAAGCAGTGCCATTTGGCAGGGCCGCGGAGGAGGGCTTTCTCTGTGATGGCGCCCACCTCTTGGAACCAGCTCCCCCCGGAGATTAGGACCGCTCCCACCCTGTTGGTTTTCCGTAAGCTGCTTAAGACCTGGCTTTTCCGGCAGGCCTGGGGTTTATAAAATCTGACCCCTGGATGACTGTTCTTGTACTGTTTGTTTTGTTATGTTTTATGTGTTTTTATTGTTAGCCGTCCAGAGTCCTTCGGGAGTGGGGCGGCTTATAAATTTTAAAAATAAATAAAAATAAATAAATAACTCAAGGATTATCTATATTGAGAAACATTGCAAGAAGTAATAAATATTAACAAATTGATGCTGCTGAGTGAGAACCAACAAAAGCTTAGTAGAGTATGGGAACATTTTGGTTGATCTAGGAAAATATGCAGGATTGGCCTGATTTGAATGTGGATGTTAACTTTATCAGAAAACCAGTTTGATTGCCTAGACAGGGAAGTCAATACATTCTGGAAGAAGACTGCAATATACCATTTCCATATCATTCTTAAAATGTGCGTGTAGGGATTATACTCAACATGTAGGCAAATACAATAGGTTAAACAGAAATAGAATGGATAAAAATGACTAAACTCAGTGCAGATTAAACATTGTTGTGTATGCCCATTGTGAATCTCAGTTTTTTTTATAATTTTTAAATGAGAAATAAGGAGGGGGTAAAATAGAAATCATTTTCCCCCACTGGATTCTGAACTTGATTTTTAAATGGGCAAACTTAAAGCAGATACATGAATAAGCTCTCCGTTTTCTGACTCCCAGATCAATTTGAATCATTCTTAATCTGGAATATAAAGACAAAAAAAATAAATAAATAAATCAACCAGTGAATTTAAAAAGCAGAAATTACAAGAGTTGATCTAAAATTAATTAGGAGACCGTATGAAATTAATTCAGAGGCCACAGTGTGACAGTTAAAAAAAAGATTAAAACAACATAAGAATTTCACAGCCCTTTGTCTAGTATCAAAGGAGCAATAAAATAAACACAAGATGAAATTTGCTTAGGAGCAGATTTTAAAACTGGGATGTCATATCCTTTAAGTTTTGGGCTTTTATTTTAAAATCAATCAAAAAGAGACAGGGACTTTTAAATGTAGCACATCTACGGCACACTTTGGAATTGCCTGTTGAAAGAAGCAAAGTTAATTAATTATCTTCTAACACAGTGGATTGTACCGTATATGGAAGAAACATTTTTCTTTTGTGTCCTGATCACAATGAATTAATAACTAAGCAGTACAGAAGCTGCTAGTTATGGAGGCCATTTACTAAGACATTTGTTGATTTCAACATTTCATGCCAAGTCCTTTTCTCAAGGAATTTTGGGTGGTCAGCTCTTCATGTACATCTGCTTGCCACACAGATCAGCCCCCACATGCCTGCCTTTAAAGTGGATGTTGCAAGTGCTTGCTTAAATTACTGGCACTGTATTAATAGTGCTACTGCATATAGATAGCAAGCCCAGATTTTCTTAAAACAAAAGTTATCTGAAGTAAAACATATGAAGAAAAAAGGAAAGGTGTGGAAAGGGTTTCTTAATTTTTGTCTGCCAGTTTTTCACTTTAATTTGGCCCACTTTAGCTTCCCAATAAATTGTGTATTTGCTGGATAATACCGTATGCACATTTGCCTGGTGGGAACAACACACTCATTCAGTGATAATCTGGCTTCACTAGATAAAGACACACCAGACTAACATATATGGTGTGACTAGATATCAATGTTTGGATGTAGGTTAAAGTAGGACTAATGTTTATACTGGCTAGAGAAAGAAGACATGACTGAGAAAACCCAGTCATGATCATAAATTCAATGGCAATTAGAGATTTGCAGAAATTAGCTTTGTGAGAACAGAAGGAGGAGTTTTATATATATGTCCCTCAAGCCTGGTTTATGTAGATTGTGCAGTTTCAGTGGAATAGAGGAAGATATAGGTCTTAAAGCAGCTTGGGAAACAATATTTTTATATGCCTCCTATATAAGTCAGGTGATACAATATGTTATACCACTGAAATACTTAGAGTAAATTGAAGTTACGATGGATCATATAACTGGCTTAAGTGAAGATGCCCACACTTTTAAAGAAGCATTCACAAAAATAAAATGAGTCACAGCCATTCCTGTTCTTGTTAGTAAAAAATATACATTTCTTAATTAGCCTTTTTAGCATGTCTCCACAAAGCTAGATCTTTCTCAAACTGTAGCACTGAATACGTAGTAGACAAAAGAGACAGTATAAGAAGAGTATTATTTCCAAGCATTGGACATGCAAGTTAATAATATCTCATATTCTTGAACAGAGTACTCAGATTAAAACTCATAAGGGATGCATGCCAATTGCTATATTTTATTAGCCCAAAGGCTGCAATACTGAATAAGAAAGTGTACACTAATGCACTAATAAGAAAATCCCTAATCTCTTTTAATACTTATCGGAAAAAATACTGCTTACAATTTAGAATAGAATAGAATAGAACAGAACAGAACAGAAGCTGGAAGAGACCTTGGAAGTCTTCTAGTCCAGCCCCCTGCTCAAGCAGGTGAACCTATACCAGTGGTGGCGAACCTATGGCACGCGTGCCAGAGGCGGCACTTAGAGTCCTCTCTGTGGGGAAAAGTGCTGTTGCCCCAGCCTCGCCTCCCCCCATGACCCCCTCACCAGCAGCCCCCCCAAGAGGAGAGTCGCCCCCAAGCGTTGCCCACATGGAGCAGCACAGCCAAGGACATGGCAGCCAGGCGGGGCACAGCCAGAGGGCGTGGCCACCATGGCGCTGCTGGGCTGCCTGGGTGATCTGCGGCAGGCCCTGGAGGCGGTGAGTAACCCTGTGGACAGGCGGGGTGGGGGCGGGGCAGGGGCAAGGGGTGGAGTGGGGGTGGGGCCAGTTTTTGGGCACTCATGCTCTAAAAGGTTCGCCATCACTGACCTATACCATCTCAGACAAGTGACTGTCTAGGCTTTTTTAAAAAATCTCCAGTGATAGTAATAGTAGTAAAGTTGGAAGGGACCTTGGAGGTCATCTAGTCCAACCCCCTTGCCTACAATTTCTGGGGGCAAGCTATTCCACTGATTAATTGTCCTCACTCTCAGGAAGTTTCTCCTTAATTCCAGGTTGCTTCTCTCTTTGATCAGTTTCCAACATTGTTTCTTGTCTTGCCCTCGGGTGCTTTGGTGAGTAACGTGACCCCCTCTTCTTTGTGGTGGCCCCTCAAATACTGGAATACTGTTTCATGTCTCCCGTATTTCTTCTTTTCTTTAGATTAGCCAAGCCCAAGTCCTGTAGCTGTTCTTCGTATGTGTTATTCTCCAGGCCTTTGATCATCTTAGTTGCTATTCTCTGAATTGTTTCCAAACTCTCAATATCTTTTTTGTGATACAGTGACCAAAACTGGCTGCAGTATTCCAGGTGTGGTCTTACTAGGGTTTTATAAAGCAGTACTAATACTTTGCATGATCTTGATTCTATGCCTCTGTTTATACAACCCAGAATTGTATTAGCTTTTTTGGCTGCTGCTGCACACTGCTGGTTCATGGTTAAGTGATCGTCCACTAGGACTCCAAGCCCTCTCACAGTTATTGTTTTTAAGCCAGGTCTTGCCCAATCTGTACTTATGACTTTGATTTTTCCTATCTAAATGTAAAACTTTGCTTTCCTCCACATTGAAACTCATTTTGTTGAATAGGACCCATTGTTCAAGTTTGTCAAGATCTTTTTGGATCCTGAGTTTGTCTTCTGGGGTGTTGGCTACTCCTCCAGTTTGGTGTCATCTGCAGATTTGATGAGTTCCCCTTCAATTCCCTCATCTAAGTCATTGATGAAGATATTGAAGAGTACTGGGCCTAAGACGGAATCTTGTAGTACCCCAGTGCTTACTTCTCTCCATGTGGATGTAGTGTCATCGAGGACTACTCACTGAGTACGGTTTGCCAGCCAGCTACAAATCCATCTGGTGGTGATGTTATTTTTCCCCCTTTTTCTAGCTTACCAAGGAGTAGGTTGTGGTCTATTTTATCAAATGCCTTACTGAAGTCTAAGTATACTACATCCACAGTATTTCGCTGGTCTATTACTTTAGTCACTTTGTCGAAGAATGAAATAAGATTGGTTTGGCATGATCTGTTTTTAACAAACCTATGCTGGCTACTAGTTATAACTTTGTTTGCTTCTAGTTATTCGCAGATCTGTTTTTTGATTATGTTTTCTAGGATCTTCCCAGGTATTGATGTTAAACTGATTGGTCTGTAGTTTCCTGGGTCTGTTTTTTTTTCCCTTTCTTGAAGATGGGAAACACATCAGCCCTTTTCCAATCCTCAGGTACTTCCCCGGTGCTCCAGGATTTTTGAAAGATGTGGTGCAATGGTTCTGAGATAACATCTGCCAGTTCCTTCAGAAGTTTGGGATGTAATCTGTCAGGCCCCGGTGATTTATATTCGTCAAGGTCAGATAGGTTTTCTCTTACCATTTTCGTGCTTATTTTAATTTTTGTTTCTAATTTGTCTTTTGCAGTGGTTTTTTTGGTATGTTGGGCATAGTTTTTTTTTGTGTGAAGACTGATGCAAAGTATGAATTAAGCAGCTCTGCTTTCTCCCTGTTGCCTGTTATTTCTTTGCCATCTTCTCTCTTTAGTGGACCTACAGTTTCCTTGACTTTTTTCTTGTTGTTAATATGTTGGAAGAAACTTTTTTTATTATCCATGATTTCTGTTACAAGTCTTTGTTGGTTCTGAGCCTTTCCTTTCCTGACTGCATCTTTGCATGTTCTGGCTGTCTGCTGATAATCGGCCTTAGTTATGTGATCCTCTTTCCATTTTTTGTATTTGTCCTTTTTGTCTTTCAGTTTGTCAGAGAGATCTTTGTGCAGCCATGCTGGTTTCCTCTTGAATTTCTTGTTTTTCTTTTTCAGTGGTATTGTGCTGCTCTGGGCTTTTATGATCAGAGGGTTTTTTTTTTTTTTTCAGTGTTTCCCACGCTTCTTGGGTTGTTTTCTGCTTTAGGATTTTTATCCATGGGATCTTTACTAGGTTCTCCCTGAGTTTGTTAAAGTCAGCTCTTTTGAAGTTCAAGACGATGGTTGGGTTGTTTTCTGTTTCTAGTGTTTGCGTTATATTAAATTCCAGTATGATGTGGTCACTTTCACCCAAGGTTCTGGCAACTTCACCTCCCTCTATCACTTCTTCTCTGTTAGTTAGAATTAAGTCCAGTATGGCTTTACATCTAGTTCCCTCCTCTACCTTTTGGATGACAAAGTTGTCAGCTAGATTGGTTAGGAATCTGTTTGATCTCCTGCTCGCTCAGAGTTTGTCTCCCAGTTGATATCTGGATAGTTGTAGTCTCCCATTACTATTGTGGCATGCTTCCTACATACATTTGTTAGCTGGTTGACAAAGAGTTCATCTATTTCTTCTGATTGGTTGGGTAATATACACCTAAGGTAATGTTACTTTTTTCTCTTTTATATTGACCCATATACATTCTGGAGAGATTTTATCTTGGATCATGTTCATTTCTGTAGATATGTGGTGTTCTCTTACATAGTGCAATTCCCCCTTCTCTTTTTGTAGGCCTGTTTCTTTTGAACAATTTGTATCCATCCATCAGTCCATTCCATCCTGCCAGGTTTCCGTAATGCCAAATACCCTCCCTCGTGTACTATTGCTTCTAGTTCGCCCTGTTTGTTCTCCAAGCTTGGAGCATTTGTATATAAGCATTTAAGACTTTTGTGCCTGTTCGTGGGCATGATTCCTGCATCTCCTGATTGTTGTTAGGGTTTTTCTTTTGTCTTGGGATTTATGATTGGTTTTGGGTTCTAGAGATTCTAAAGATTGGTCACCTTCCCCCCTCAATTTTAATTTAAAGCCCTCCTGATGAGTTGGGCCAGTCTTTTTCCAAGTACATTTTCCCCTGTTTTCGTGAGGTGTAGCCCATCCCTTATCAGGAATCCTTTGCGTAGGGAATGCAGTCCATGATCCAGGAAACCAATAATAGCTATCTATATATATTTATTTTAGTGATTTCTGCAGAGGAAAATATCACTTGCTGTTCTTTTAGGGATTTAAAGAGTTTTGGATTACTTATAGGACATTTCAGTATTCTCCACCATTTTGTTTGAGATTTTCAAGTCTATTTCATACACTTCCTTCAATGTATGTTAGTAGTTCACTCTACCAAATGATGTGAATTTATGTGCAGAGCAGAGCAAACAACTTTCCACTATGGATTAAGCTGCAGTTTTATTTGATGCAAGAAATTAAACTGGTCACTTTTTGAAGGGTAATGCCAAACAAATTATTAAAATGTTTTAGTTATTATAGTTACAGTATGAACATCATGCAGAGGAGTAGCATTCAACTAGTGGTGATGTTATTAATACAACTTTGTTTGCTTTTGAAAACCATGCTAACATATTTAATACAGTGCATCTAGGACATTACAATGTCAAGAACAAGCAAAACAAAAAATTCAGTTCTTGAATGGTCTATAAACAAAGTCATGAGAGATTTGTCGATTTTTACCCATGGATTTGTAGAATTAAATAGTTAAAATAGTAAAATTTTATTCAAATCCTAGCATTGTTACAGTACAATTAGTTGACATTTTTTTGTTTTTAATGTGAACAGTAGTCACATATCTCAGAAATGTGACTCTATACTATTACATTTTAGCAATAGGGCAGACTATACATTTGAATAATGTTATTCAAGAACTCTCAGCTATGCTTTTTATTCTTAATTCATGCCAAATTAACATTACAGAGTATTAATGGTTTAAGGATTTTAATGCTTTTTCCATTAATATCTTTATACAAACAGAACTCAATATTTATTATTTGCTTTCTTTTTGCTTCCAGTTACATACATTTCAGAGATATAATGGGATTATTATACTTACATGTGGTAAACGGTTCTTAATCTCCACTCTGAAAGTCAGTTTAAAAAATTTGAAATTTTAGGATTATGTTGAGGGTTAGCCATATGCATATTGGTGTCTTATTAACACTTTTGATGGTGTAAAAGTTTATTTTCTTTCTGGTGTCTCTTCCATCCAAAGCTACAACATGGTGTGTCAAAATATTTGCAAGGATTTGCAGCAGCTGAAATTCAGTTCCAAAAATGCTGCAGAGCAAAGTGGGGCACATATTAATACCTGTCTTTAAGTCTTTTAAAGTGCTAGGTCTTTTCATAGGATCCACAATCACAAAAGGGTTAAAATTACACAGTATTTGTTTTAAGAAGGTACAAAGATTGGAGAAGGAATGGAATGGATTATTTTAAGAAGAAATGTAACTGCATGGAACCATAAACAGGAACATATATTGCAGCATTTGATGGCAAGTCCCTGCTGCTTTTGAGTCACACAAATTATTTTTATGCAGGTATGATCAAATTTAAATAATCAAAATGAAAGACAGCTTTTCACTCATAAACAGGGAGTTAATTAGCATATTACTCTACACTTCTTTATTCAACCTTCTGGGGGTTTAATATTATATTTTTTTTGTATTGAAAATTTTTATTTTTTTTCCATTTAAACATTATAAAAATACAATACAATTTTAATTTTAAATAAGATAAATTCATAACCATTTGTGCGACCCGCCCATTCCCCCCAGGCTGCATCCACCCTTTCTTAAAACATTCCCTACTTCCCTCCTCTTTCTCTCCTCCCCATCTACTCTTTTCACCTCCCCCTCTCCTCTCACTGCCCTACTTCCTCTCTACACCTTCTCTCCTCCCATCCCTATCAAACCCATGAACGCAGCATAAGGGGAGTGCCCGGGCCGCACCTATAAACAACCATTATCTATACTACACTTACCCCCCCTTACCCTCCCTCTCACCCCCAACCCCCCTCCCTCACTTCCCAGAGCAGAATACAGGGTTAATAATAACAAAATTTATAATAATGAAAAAGAAAAGAAAAGAAAAAAAAAGAAAAAAGAAAATATCATAATTAACCTTTAACTCCATAACCTATAAGACAATTCTTTATAATATTTATTCATAAAATAAATGAAACTTTTTAATTCCATACTTTTTCTGAATATAATCTATCCATCTTCTCCATACAGAGATATATCTTTCTTGTGTATGATCCTTTAAATAAGCAGAAATTTTTGCCATTTCTGCAAAACTAGATACTTTAAATGTCCATTCTTCTAAAGTAGGCAAAGAATCTTTCTTCCAATATGAACCTACTAATAACCTTGCTGCAGTTACTAAATTCAACATCAAGATAGTTTCTTTTTCATTTAAATCAACGAAAATACCCAGTAAAAATAGTTGAGGAGTAAACTTTATCTTCCTTCTAAAAATCTTTTGGGAATCTTTGCCTACCTTGCAAGAATGGTTTTTTAAAGTCTCTTATTTGGCGGAAATGGCAAAGATTTCGGCTTTTTTAAAGGATCAATCGCAAGAGAAGTTTTTTGCGGTATGGGAAAAATGGATAGATTTTATACAACATAAGTTGGATATAAAAAATATTACTTAGTTTTTCAATAACCTATATATAAATCTTAATATTTTATAGATTGTATTTTTTTTCTTCTCTTTCCTTATATTTCTTATTTTTATTTTATCTTATTTTACTTCTTTTTTATATATACATCTTTTCTTCTTTCTTTTCTCTTTTATTCTTTTTCTTTTTAAGCATTTTTCTTTTTTAATATTTATGCTTTTTTTTACATATATATTATTGTTAATTATCTTATAAGCTTATGTAATGTATTTAGATATATTTATGGTTTATATTTTTTTAATCTCTTTTTAAGATTTTTAGAAATTTTAATTAAGCCTATATTCAGCTCTGGGAAGGTTGGGGGGATGGAGTGGGTGGGGTGGTTGGGTAGGGTTGTTTTTTGTTTTTTATCTTTTCTTTTCCCTATTTGTAAAAATTTTAAAAATTTTCAATAAAAAAAAAATCTTTTGAATGTTCCACCAAATCATAATCCAAAAAGCCTTTACTTTTTTACAATTCCACCAAATATGAAAATATGTCGCATCATTATTACCACATCTCCAACATTTGGGCTGTATATTAGGATACATACAAGATAATTTTTTAGGATCTAAATGCCATCTATAAAACATTTTATAAAAATTTTCTCTCAAATTTTGAGCTTGTGTAAATTTAACATTTCTAGTCCAAATTGTCTCCCATAAGTCCAATGAGATCGGTTCCTGTATATTCTGAGCCCATTTAATCATACAATCTTTAACCAGTTCTGTTTCCGAGTCTAACTCTAATAACACATTGTAAATTCTTTTTATATGAGCCTGAGGGGTTTAATATTATATTATATGAAAGTTTTCCATGTGATTAATTTGTGGTGACTCACTTATAAATGAAATTCAGCACTGCAGTAAAAAGAATTAAACATGCATGGATTTGATGGGGAAGTGATGAAAACAATTCTTCAATATAGTAATATTTTGGTTTTCCAAGAATTATTTAGATTCTAGTCACAAGCTTTCTGAATTTTTGTAAACCATCCTTTAAGGTGCAGACTCTCTGAATGCCATAACCAGGTAGAACACAGGGAAAATATTGGGTGTCACAATCCCTATTTAATGTTAAGAGGTGAATTAATTGTTATGAAATAACTTAAGTTATAAACAACATCCTTTGATACTGTGGATTTAACTATTGTATATTCTGCCAGTACTTGTCTTCCTACCTCTAAATATATTGACAACCTGTTTATCTCCCATTTTCCTAGCTTGGAATTCTGAACTCTTATCTGTTTTCACAAAACCATCTCTCCTCAATTCCTTCTTCATTCTGGAGTATAGACTGAAAGGGGGTCCCCTGCCTTGCCATGCTTTGATTGGCAATCCCCACACCCAGTTGGTTTAGGACCCAATCTGAACTATGTCTAGATTTACTGATTTGATTTAATAACCCATCTTCCTTTCCTAAGCACTCATGATGGCTAACAAAAATTAAAACATAAAAAGAATTTTAAAAATTTAAAGTACAGATTAAAGTTAATTTAAAAAAATAAAGCCTAAATTGTTTAACAATTAAAGGACAAAAAGGATATAATCTTAAATATTTTTTAAACTTTCAGGCCAAATGCAGTTCCTGAGGAATTGTCTCTGTATGAATTTACCATGAAGAACTTTCACCTTGATTTCATAAACTGCAGATTCAGGGATTGAAGCAATATGAAACAATAAAGTACCAATAGGAGAGAGAATATATGTAGCTCAGAGTTGAACACTGGAGTCCTTGGTGTTCTTTGAGCTTGGTTTTTTGCAGACATTTTATTACCCAACCAAGTGGTATCTTCAGTGCTAGAAGGGAGTAGTGTTTGGTCTGTATTTATTTACAGAAATTTGTTGTCAACAGGCACATAGAGATAAACAATATTTACAAACCATTCAAAAGAGTCAATAAAAAGTTAAAAAAGAAACAAGAAGGCCAGAATATATCCTTACCAGTAATCAGTACCCAGATAAGAAGGGATTAACACCTGTATTAAAACTAGACAGTAAACAAGCAGTAAACAACAGCCTAATCAAGGAACCAAGGTGAAAAAAACATGAAATAAATGCAAACAAATAGCCAAACTCAGAGAGCACCAAGGATTCTTTGGAAACAATATAGGTATATATAAGTACAACACTTCGTGACAACACATTTCTACCATTTTCCAGGTCTACTTTCATTTCATTCCTTTGTAGGCCTGGTCTCAGAAAAAGAAGGAAATGAGTATTTCAACTATTATAACATTAGCAGTTACATTGATTTTGATGTAATTATGCAGCATATCACTATACTATAGATCAAACAGAATTAGCAATGGGATGTTCTCATTTGACATATACTTAACATCCTGGTTTATTACAAGAGAAATTGTGCTGTATTAGAAAAAGCTAGTTGTACATAAATGTGTGTAGAGAATGATGGTATTTAGTCATTAACTTGTACCTTGCTTTTTACTGTTTTGATTAATGATTTGTTTGCATTCTGTTGTACTACTATAATTTATAAGCATTTATTGCTTTAGGGAAATAATAAAAAATTTAAGAAGACAAAATGTAAGTAGTTACAAAAAAGTATATTCAAAACCCCGTTATCGGGCCTACTTATAAATAAAATTAAGTAAAAATAGAAATATTGCTTCATTGTTTTACTGTAGGTTTTCTCTTTTTCTCTCTTATACCGGTATTTCTCTTTTTTACACAGAGTTGGTAAATTCCCTGTGGATAAAAGGAGGAAATGAATGCCAAACAAAGTTCTGATATGTGTGAAAAATAAACACATCATATTTCACATGCGTTTGTAAATTTACATTTGTTCCAGTGTAGAACTTAGAAATCCCTTTGATAAACAGAGCAGGGCCATTTGTATTATAAGATTAATTTTCCTCGGCATTTTTTTTCTGGAAAGTAAAGTTATTTGCTACATGATTATAATTCCTAATTTAGGAAGAGAAAGAAAATAATGTTCCAACTTTTACTAAATTCAAAATATGAAAGTGAGGCAATTAAAGTATTTTTTTAAAGAAATAACCCAGGATAGGTGTTTGAGAGACCTTGAATTTATGCATTTCAAGGATGATTGAAGTGAAAAGCCATAATTTGGGCTTTTTTAATCAACACATCAAGTACATTTTCAGGCTTTGTCCTACCAGTTGAAGGCTTTTTGTTTTTCTTAATGTATTTATCTATAAACTGAAACTTAAACAGAACCTGTGGTTTGTTTGTTTGTTTCTCTAGCATTGAAAAAGTATACTGGCTATGGGTCATAGAGAAGCCTTATTAAACAGCCGATTTCATTCATTTCCCTATCAGCCTGTGACAGGAATATAAAGTATTAGTTGATAACAATAACCCATCATTTATCAAGAGTACCATGTTAAGAATATTGCTTGCTATACCTAAAATGTACTTTGCATTTTTAAAATAAGCAAAAAATGCTGCATTTTAAAAATACAATAATCTTGTAGAATTTTTTTTTCCAATTAAAATGGTTTTATTTTGTTTTTATTCAGTTGTAAATTCAATTTTAAAAGTTTCTTTTTCAACAAACAAATCTTGTTGCCAGACTGAAAAACCTATAGGAATTCTGTGTATATGTTTATCCTGCAGATGCCATGAAATAACTAGAGCATATATTTTAACAGTAAAATTCTCAGTAATGATTAAATCAGAATACACAGAGTTCTCTTATTCATTGTATCCACCACTGTAATACAAAGGAAATCTCACACAGGGCCATCTGATGCTGTTACTTCATTTCTGGGAATCTGATGCTGTAGTCTGCGGCTTGTACTGAAAATACTGACAGTCTTTGTAAGAATGTCTTTGTTCAATAATGAAGAACCTTTTTGTTGTAGATGGTTGTATACCATCACAATTTTATTATATGTTCTCAACAGGCAAAGGTGAATCTTCTTTTTTTATGATGACTAAACAACTGGTCTTTCCCCTGTTAAAAATCAGTATTTCACAAGTAAATGAGGCAGTACAGTCTATACTGAAATTAGAATATTCTTGATAATAGATCACTTTGGTCTAATGCAGGGGTAGGCAACCTTGGCTCTTTTATGACTCATGGACTTCAACTCCCAGAATTGCTCAGGAATTCTGGGAGTTGAAGTCTATGAGTCATAAAAGAGCCAAGGTTGCCTACCCCTGGTCTAATGGTTACAGCTCCAACAGGGGACTAGGAGTTCTAGAGCTGCTTTAGGCATGAAAGCCAGCTGGGATGTGACTGGACCATTCACTCTCTCTCAATCCAACGCAAACCCACAGGGTTGTTGTGGGGAAAATAGGAGGTGGAAGGAGAACTACTTTTGTTCAGTGCCTTGAGTTATATATAAAAACAATAAAGGCAGGTCAAAGAATAAATATAAATAATTATTTCAGAAGTTTAAGATTTTAAGACAGTATAAATTATCAGTTGTTGGCTGAGCAGAAGAGATCAGTTGGAAAGATACCTATGGGAAACACATTCAAACCTTGTATCTTGATAGTGACTTCATTTAAAAAATACCTGGGAAGACAATGATAATTTCTTGAATGTAGTTGAGAAAAGGTTTTCTGATATAGCTTCCCTCTATGAACTTTGAAATTTCATTTTAGATTAAAACAACATTCCACAATCTCAGTTATAATCTTTTAATGTTATAACTATTCACAAACTAATGTCAAATTCCACTAGTTTCCACTGGGTTTGAGCTCCCGCCCCAATATAATGTCTTTCCAGGGCATATATTATTTTCTAATATATTTAGAAAATATTGTAGCTTTATAATTTACAGTTTAGGACTGTTTCTCTGTGTAATTTTGAAGCCTGGGTTTTTAGATTGAAACTCTTTGGTTTCATTAGCTGCCTTGACCATCTTTTCACAAGAATGTCCAAAGCTTACCTTAAGTAACATTTTGCAATCATATATTCTGATTGCTTTACTGTATTATTTTATTATCACAGCAATAAACATTTCAACACTTATCTTATTGAGGTTAAAATTGGCAAGGTTAGGAGTACAGATTGCATACAGTATATACTTCTATGTAGAACTTCAGTTGTGAACAATATTAGATAGAGAAATGTTGAATAATGCCTTTGAATTTCTCAGATGTGAAAACTTTAGAATATAAATAATTGAGACAGGCATAAGGATCGCTTTAAAAAAAAACAAAAAAAACCCCTGACCTTAAAATACCAGTACTATAAACTAGCTTTCTGTTCTCCGGTAGCAGGATGTTGTAAACATTGCCATTCTGCTAATGGCAGCACAAAAAAAATGAAAGCTTATGAAAGGTTGCTTTATTCAAAATGTGCACAATTACAATGAGAGTATTGATTCTGTGGGTATTACTTAACATCTTTTTCTGAACGTATGCGATCAGTTTTCAACATCGCACTGAAATGCTTACTTTGAGTTGTTCTGACAAATAATCTATGAATATTTGTAAAGGGGATGCTTATTAATAATTTATGAATAGTCACAGTTTCCAAAATGAAGCCAGAACCTAAGTTGTATATATAATCATAAAACATATTCAGAAGCCTCTTAATATTGATCTTGTCTAACATTTTTACTATTTTTTGATTAGTTATATAAAGCGGTGGTCAACAGCCTTTCCAACTGTGTGGACCAGCGGGGGCGGCAGCAGGGGGAGAAGGGATGGTTGTGTGTAAGCAGTAGGCCTCTAAATGTAAAGAATGTTAAACCTTGGAAGTTAGTTAAAAGTACTTTCATTTCATATATTTGCCACCTAATACTCACTTTGTAATAATGCTCAAAAGTTGTGTATTTATTGTTTTAAATCTATTAGAGATCCATAGAACAACATGTTAGAAAAGCCACATGGCAAGTTTACCATTCTTTTTGAACAAAACAAAAATTAACTATAAATTTAATAGGTTAAAGAATTGGAAATAAATAGCAAAAAGCCAAATAAGATTTTAACCTAAGAAAGTTATAAATGGATTAAGGGTCCAACTAAATTTGGAATATTGACTTTTATTACAAGAATTTGGAAATAATTAAATAAAATAAATAGTATTTTGTGGGAACCAGAATGTTTTGTCTGTCTTGAATTAAAATAGTAATAAGACTTTATGATTATCAAAATCCGGCAGGCCTGGGATTTATAAAATCTGACCCCTGGATGACTGTTCTTGTACTGTTTGTTTTGTTATGTTTTATGTGTTTTTATTGTTAGTCGCCCAGAGTCCTCCGGGAGTGGGGTGGCTTATAAATTTTAAAAATAAAATGTTGGACATTAGAGTGGACTAACGATTTCAGATGGAAAAGGGGAAAAATGACGCCATATGCTACAATATTAGAAATACTACAAGAGAATTTTGAAGAACGGGGTCAGATATTAGTAGCTATAATACCAGAAATGTCAGTATTGTTGTTTGCTTCTGTAGATAGACTGTGCCTGTAATATATTAAATCGGATGCAGAAATATAAAAAAAGAAATACTGGATAATAAAAAAAATGTGGATTACAAAATAGAGATTTTTTTCATCTTACATTTTTTCTTTTTCTTCTTTCTTTGCACTTTTTATTCATTCTATTTTCTGAGTTTCATTTGTGTTCGCTTTTACTGCTGTAATTAAAATCTTTAATAAAAGTTATGCTAAAACAGTATGTACTGATTAAGGACAACAGACTCAAGGAAAAATATATTATTTTAAAGATGAATGTGAAGAATTAAGTCTTGGAAGTTAGTTTTTTACTATGAAGCTTTTTTTCCTCTTTTGTTTATACGGCTTCTTTAAAAATAAATAAATCGAAATGCAGTTTTGGAAAATTATCAAGCTGTTGAGTAATTAAATCAGTTTGAAATATACCTTGCTAGGTAATTCTTGTGTAATTAAGTGGCCCATACATTGGAATGAATTGCCTATATTTGCATACACCATGTTAATACATGTTAAAAGAATTTTCATTTTTTCTATAGCTTTACATATATATATAGCAGATACTAGCTTTCCATACATACTGAAAGGCAATTGCCTCATTTAATCAGTATAACAGCATTTACTTCTATAAATTAGCAAGTATATATTTGAATACTTATGAGCAATGCTTATTTTGTTTAGCAAAGCAGACTAAAATGTAGAGAATATTTTCATAGCATGATAATAGGACTCTACCTTCTCCATATGTATAGGAGCAGAAAAATAAGAGGCATGATGATAATGCATCTTAATAATCTGGTATATAAATAGATCCTTTGCTGTGAATTGTTCCTTTGTTCTTCCTTTTGACACAAAATCAAACCTGGAAATGTTCAATTAATTATAGCTGCTGCATTTCATCTAAATGGCAAAACTATGATTGCTAGTCTAGGGACTTGCCGGGATATTATTTCATGTGCAATTTAAGATCTAAACCTGGTAATTGTAGGTTCCCAATTTGGATAAAATGGGAAACCATAATTAATTAGAGGCTTCCTTGTTAGTTTCTTAATATTGTAAAAGGGCCACGTGTTGATAAAGGTATAATTTAAATTATGTTTCATTACATCAAGCTATGATTATCAAAACATGGCCAAAGAAAACTACATTTCTTGCTGCTTGCTGGCCACCATCCACTAATAAAATCCCTGTATGAGTCTGTAGCAGAAAAAAATTGCAAAATAATAAAATTTCCACACTTAATGCTCCAATGTCTTCTCTTCATTTAGATCTGTGTTTCTCAACCTTGGCAATTTTTAAGATATGTGGACCAATCCCCTGGCTGGTTGGGAAATTCGGAATGTTGAAGTCCATACATCTTAAAGTTAGCAAGATGAAGAAATATTGCTTTAATAATTGTTTCTAGTTATTTCAAAGGTTGCCTAGATACATTTTCATCCATATAAGGTCTTCAAGTTCCATTCAGCTGTGTTACTCAGTGGGTGCTTTGGGATCAATTATTCATACAAACTATCTGTCCTGACTATTATTTGGGAATAAAACATGATGAATTCAATAAAATGTATTTAAGTTCAAAATGTATGTGAGTTCACATAGAATGTGGTGAGTTCCAAGATCATCGTCTTGAGACTTCAGAAGCCAAACAAGGTGCAAATATAATGGCAATATTTTTGCATCTTCACAGATAGTCACTGTGTGTACTATAGATTTGCTGATTGTGTGATAATTTATTCATCAATTAAAATTCAGGTAGTCCTCAACTTACAACAGTTTGTTTATTCTGGTTCTTATTTATGACCGTTGCTGTGTCCAAGGTCATATGATCACTTTTTGCGACCTTCTGACAAACAAAGTTAATGAAGAAGCCAGATTCACTTAACAAGTGGGTTACTAATTTATCAACTGCAATGATTCACAACTGTGACAATAAAGATGTAAAATGGGGCAAAACTAACTTAACAAATGTCTCACTTAGCAACAGAAATGTTGGGCTCAATTGTGATAGTAAATCAAGGACTTCCTGTATTACAGTACAATTAATTTCCTGCATTAAATGCAAGTTATGTGATTCAGGTGGAGCCTGATTATCTCAAGATCATCATCAGCACTAGATACTACCATAAAATCTAACAGACTCCCTCTATTGTCTTTTAAGTTGATTCCTGGTGAACAATCTTACCCTCTTGTCCTGTTTGCTTCTATTAAGTGTTTAAAAATCCATTGGTAAAAATCATATAAATAAGAATTTCTTCATTATATTGTTTAACTGTAATTATTTATAAGTCTCCAACAAAGTATATCAGTACTCTGCCTATGAGAATAAGATAATTGGATGCAAAAAAAGGAAATGCTCCTTTTTCTTACATGTTGTTACATGTTATGTACAAGTTGATATCTTCTTGCTTATATATTCATATTTTACTTGATATTAGAAACTTTGAAATTTTATGACCTGTCCAGTTCAATTGTAACAGGAATTCAAACTTCGTTGAGCTAAAAGCTCTGAAAAATCAATATGTAAACCCAACCCACAAGTCTGCTAAAAGAAATTTATCTTTCATGAATACCTTATGTCATAGGAATCCATAATACAATATGTTATTTTAAAAAATAGAGATGTATCTTGAATTGCTGATCACATTTTTATTAACTTTTGCAAAGAACAAATTCAGAATACGTTTCTACTATTAACCCCACTTTTTGGCTTGAGGCTGAATAATAAATAGTGATGCTTTCCAATCAAATATTGTAAGAGCCAGCCTGGGGTCATCAGGTTAGTTTAGCCCAAAGCAGACAGTCCCTGGTCTTCTCCTTAGGAATAAAAATGCAAATAAAGAAGGTCATTTTTCAGGTATTCAGAATTAGTAAAGCCAAGTGAGATAATATTAAGCACTTCTGATGAAATGATTAATGTATTACACTGTAATAAACATTCATCCTTAAGTACAAAAACATAGAGTGAGCTAATAATAGAACCTCACAGGTCGAGCAGCAGGGTTCCAGGAGAAAGGAACAAGCTTTCTTCTTGAATCTATTTTTCAACTAATTCTGATTTAGAATCTCCCTCAAATTTTAAATGCATCTTATCTGGATTATAGAAGATTGATTTTGATTCACACTAAACTAAAATTGCTGTGTTATTATTTTTTTTCTTATGCTGCTATGTACTGCTTGTTAATTGTGTGGGCTTACAAATTTAAAATGACAAATTGAGATGCTCATTTTCTTACATTTGTAAAATATATAACTTATTAACATTTCTTACATTCTACATGACATGGTGTGTTTGATGCTTTATTTTTATTATGATTGGTGACACAATCAGCCAGACATTTTGATTGGATCTAATATTTTTTTCCACTAATCAAGTCCTTCCCAAAAACCTGGGATAGGCAAATGTTGTTTGATGGCATTAGAGATATCATCAATGGATATAAGATTCTTATCCACGCCCAAAAGGCCTAAATAATACATGTGAGAAAATGCTTTCAGGCCTATTGGGAGTTGTCAGATATGATGAAATATATAGAAACATTATCAAGGACTTATTCTGTAATACCATAGAATTAAAAATATAGAAGATTCTATTTACAAATACAACTATTGAGACAAGCATTTTTTAAATTTTATTTTAAACAGTCTCCCAACTGCTTGTTTTATATTAATAAAATTACAGGTAGTCCTCATTTAGTGACCATAGTTGAGACTAACTATGTTGTGGTCGCTAAGCAAAACCATAATTGTGCTTGTAAACTTGTTTCAGTTTTCCTTTACTTTATACAGTTACTCTAATTCATTCTGTCTTGGATAAGGATAAATCCAATTTACAATTCTGCAATGATCTCTGCTATGGTCATATTCAATCTTCAAGTAAAACATATTCAAAACTTAAGAAACTCTGATATTGACGCAGCTGCTCAATTCATTGTTTCTTCTCAGTTCAAGATCTGTATTAATGTATTATAGTCAGAAATCACAGTATGTTATGTCATGTGTTCCTCTAATGTGGTTGTGATCTTGTTTTAATATCATACTCAGGTTATATAATTATTAGAGTGAAACTATTAAATGGGAAAGGAGAAATGGCTATAATGCTCTTCTTTATCCTTTCTGTCTTAAAAGATGGATAGTTGCTATGGTGATTGCTGTTTCCATCTCATCAAATCTAATCTGGTTTTCCACATCAACTAAATCGCTGCAAGCAGAACATTGTACTTATTTATTGGAGACATAATGTGACACTCAGCATTATGAAGTGGAATTTCCTCCAAACAACAAAAGCCAACACAAAGACTGTCAACAAAACTTTGCGAACTATTCAGGGCTTTGGAATGGCAAACAACCTACCTGAAGCTTTGTTTTGCTTTGCTTCCCATATATTAAAAATTCTGGAAAAAGAGCAGTTGACTGAATGATAAACTTATCATCTAATCACAGGCAATTGTTTATCAGAACTGTTCAATCTCAGTGGCCTGGGAGAAGAAACATTATTTGATTATAATACTATCTTCCTAGTTTTGTGAAAGTTTTTTCTCCACTGACCACAATTGATGGAGTTGGTTTGGATTCACACGGTACTAGTGGTAAACACAGAGGCAGAATTGTAACTACACACATCCATTTCCTTTCAAATTACTGGAAAAGGAACTGGACTGGAAAAGAGCTGATGTAGTTCCCATCTTCAAAAAAGGGGAAAAAAAGGACCCAAGAAATTACAGTCCTATCAGCCTGACCTCAATACCTGGGAAGATTCTGGAAAAGATAATCAAACAACAAATCAATGAACACCTACAGGCAAACAAAGTCATTACTAAAAGCCAACACGGGTTTGTCAAAAACAGATCATGCCACACAAATCTTATTGCATTCTTTGACCAAGTGACAAAATTAGTGGACCAGAGGAATGCTGTGGATATAATTTACTTGAACTTCAGTAAGGCATTTGACAAAGTAGATCACAACCTACTACTTGATAAGATAGAAAAATGTGGGTTAGACAGCATCACCACCAGATGGATCCGTAGCTGGCTGACCGGCCGTACTCAGCGTGTGGTCTTCAATGAAACTGCATCTACAAAGTGCAAAGTTTAAACCTTATCTGAAAGGAAAACACAAGTCACAAAGCTTACAGTCCCCTTTTACAAAAGGTTGAAAATTGCTTCATTGGCATTGGATGGGATCTGTTAGTGAAATGGAGCAGTTGTAAAAGAAAGAAAATGTACCTTGTGTAGGAATATAATTCATATATATGTATATGAGTGAATATATTTGTATCCAAGGATGGTTTGCATGTGTGATATGTGCAGAATTCTATGTATGTGTGTGGGAGTTATACGTGGAAGAAAGTTTGTATTTGTATGCTCATATAAATATGCCTGCATGTGCCCTGAAAGTTTGCCCAGACACTTAATTTTCAAGCTCCAAATGGTTGTCTTCTCTTCATGACTTTACACTAGATCCTTTCAGGCAAAAAGATTCAAGGCATGCTTTCATGTCATAACATAAATAAAAGAAATGTAATAGATGCCAAACTTTGAATCAGGATCCTCAGTCAAAGTAAAATTAGAATTGTTTTTTAAATCCAATTTTTCAAAATAATAAAATATTCCTAACAGATCATACTGTAATTCCTCCTTTGTCATAACTTCACCTTTCTAAATTCTATTAGGATATTTTCCTCTTCATCATCCTTAGTTGATACTTGATGTGATGTCCAAGAAATTTCAAAGGCTATTTAAAGAACTGGCAAAGAAACTACACTGACAGCAATAATTTCTACACCTGACAAATATTTCTTGAAGAAAAAGTTAAAGAAGTCAAAGATCTATAAGATGTAGAAAAGAAAGTCCTAAATATTGTTGAAATATATCAGAAAATGAAGAAATTGTGTAATATTATAACACAGAAATTATTGTTAAAATGGAAATACAAATGATGAAGTCCTTGGTGCTCTCAAAACTTACTGTTATCTAATTTAGTAATGAAACATCTGCAAGAAAACAACCAAACCAAGGACCCCACAGTTCCAACCCATGCTGCAAATATTATCTTCTGTTGGTTCAATGACAGTTCAAGAGATAGAAAATAACCTGGACAAGAACTTACTATTGGATTTACAAAAGGTTTCTAAAGCTTGAAGAAACCTTTGTGATGGAAAAAATATCATTTGAATGGAAATTCAATCCTATGACACCAACTTGATAAAATAAATATTAAGACAGAAGCAAAGGGAAGGAATATAAAGTTGATCTATTTCATCCAGATTAAAATACAAGCTATCTAAAAATTAAATATCTTAAGAATAGCATTTATATTTTTTCTTAAGTTTATCAAAGATTCTGAATGATCCTCTAAATATTATTTCAAAAATCAAACATAGAAGTGGTAGTGGGAATGCTTTGCTGTCTCAGAACCTAGGTGACTTGCCAAAATTGAAGAAAATATGAATTCTGATTTGTATGAGAGAATTCAATAGCAGTATATCATGCTCTGTAGGCTTTCTATTAGTCAGTTTTGAGCTTCTAGTGTCCATGGTCTAAACCAGTGGTTCTTAACCTGGGCGATATTGCCCCCCAGGGGGCGATTTTGTTTTTCAGGGGGGTGATGGAACGAAAAGGGGGCAATGGAGCGAGAATTTTTGGGGACACTTTTGAGACTTTTTCGTACAGTGAATCACTGTATATCTGTCGTACAAAAACATCAGATCGCTCGCTATTAGTGGATTGAATTTTGTTTTCAGTAGTCATTACATTTAAGTGTCTTGAATAAATAAGATAATAATGAAATACATGCATCACGAAGTTTGGGAATAAAGTAACGGGTGGCAACAAAATTTTTCACACAGTTGAGATATGGGAAAAAGACTGGAAATAAATTACTTGCATCGATATGTCCTGATGACAATTTTAAAGAAAACAAAAAAAGTGTTTGCATAAACTGAAGAATTATTTCCTATGTTGTGATTGAGAAGTTATGTTGGGGGAGGGGGACGATGACAACGTCCTCATTGGTTCAAGGGGGCGATTCCTTCAAAAAGGTTAAGAACCACTTAACAACAGATTTTTCTCAGTCTTCACCGGTAGCTATGGCTATCATCTTCAGAGGCAAAATAACCTACTAGGCAGACTGCAGGCTACTGAGTAGGGACTGATTGGCCCCTATCTTTCTAGCCATGTGATCTGATTTTTGATTGTCTTTAGCTGAGCTGATTTCTGATTTTGGTGCAGGTTGTCGAAAGCTGATCCTGATTGGTCATTTGGGGGGCATTTGTTCTTAAATTGGTCCTTCATTTGTGCCAGCTTCTGGTTGGTTATTTTTCCCGATTAGTTCTTTGTTTATCTACAGTTACTAATCAACCACAACCCAAACTAGTATGAACCTTTTTTTTTTTGTTGACTGGAATATTGACCTAATTTTTCCATTACATTTTAGTCTATTGTGCAATTTTTTTAGAAATAAATAATTATAAATAAATACAAGTCATACTGCTTTCTGTGATATAAATGGAGGACACTGAAAACTAATTAGGAGAAAGGATAGGTATGGATCAGGGTAAGAACTAAATTTAAATTTAATTTTATTATAATTGCATTACATTAAATACATTTAACAAGATTGTTCATCTGTCCTTTTATCTTAATCACCACATTTTACATTCTTTTAATGGCAACTTTAGACTTGGGAGTAGGGTAGGGCATATGTAGCTTATTCTAAACAGTTTATTACCTCCTTGACTTAAGTATTTTGAAGAGATTAACTTTAGACCCAATTGTACTGTATTCAATTATTCAATCCTAACTGTTAAAAAACAGTGTTCTACAATATAACTATTGTTACCTTCCAGTTTTTCCTCTGTTAATGATATGTACCAAATAATTCAACATACTGAAAAGAATTTCAGTAGTTTTGAATGCCAGCTCTATTTTAAAAAGTGAACATTGGAGAGGTTCTTTTTATAAAAAGTATAGTTAGATTCATAACTGTGATGACAGAAACAGCACATTCTTATTCCATCTGTTAGTCACTTTCTCTACAAAGATGTGACACACAAGGATCTGAAAAATGTCCCCGTGTGTAGGAGTTTGCTATTAGCAGAAGGATAAATCAGGCATAGGAACACAGTTCCAGTAATTTCCTCTTTGGTACTGTTAGGATTGGAAAGCAAGCATTGTATCTTGCACCATTATGCTATATTATAGTACTTACCCTCTCACCCATTTCTCAAGTGCTTGTTTGGTCCAAGAAGAGACAGTTACATCCTGTTAGCAATATTGTACATGGAAAGCAAGGATCAAATTATCCAAAACATTTTGGCATGGAGGCTAACTTTTTCATACAAATAATCGTCAACTTTACTACCATAATGATGTAACAATAATTCAGTCACAACAGTGCTTAACAATGGGACTTACAACCTATGCCTGAAGTTACAGCCGTTGCAGCACTCCACAGTCATGTAATCAGATTTTGAGTGCTTGGCAGTCCACCTACACTTATACCTGCAGGTGCGTTTCAACTCCCCATTACTTACCTATCTTCCCTCTCTACGCCCTTTTGACTTCTTGCCACTCTGTGCTCCACCACCCCAGCTGACCTTCTCCACCATTTTCTTTCTTTCAGTGCTGATGAGACATGCCCAGACTAGCTTCTGGGCCACGTTTGGAGCTGGGTTTTATGCTGCCAAAAAAAAAAAAAGTAAAAAACCACCCCAGAGCTGATGCATGCCAAAAAAAACCCTTTGCAAAGAGCTCATAGGTGAGGCGGGGTTTTGCACTCCACAAAAGAGGAGAAGGATTTGACATTTTTTTGTTTTGCCACAGAGCAAAGCCCAGCATGACCAAGGACATTTGGTAAATGTTAGCATACCATGGCTCTGGGACTCCTTTTGAATTAATTTTTTCACAGTCAAAGCCCAGCCCAGTCTGACCCAGCATCCGGGCCAGGCTGGGTACACCTCATCAACAGCAGGAGCAAGAAGATGATGGTCAGCTACGGCAAAAAAGCACAAAGTGGCAGGAGTCTCAGGATGTAGGATTGGAAGGGTGACTCCAGATGGGACTAAGCTAGAGTGACTGCAGTTTCCCATGGCTTTCCAAGAAGACCCAGAGCTACATGGTTCAGGGTGGCCAAAAGGGCAGAGATGGAGGGCACATGCACACACATACAATGCACATTTGTTGATCTGAAGTATGCTGAGCAATTAGAATCTTTTGGGAGGCACAGATGTGCTTATGCACAGATCAGGCTTAAAATGGAGAGATATGTAGTATATTATGTAAAATTGTTAATAGAAATTGCTTGTAAATTGCTTGTAAAGCATTTAAAACAGCAGGTCTATTTCAATTTAAGTTCATATTATGGAAGTTGTATAAGAAAATATAAATTAACTGGCAATTATGATAATTCATTATGATGAATGTTTTTCAAGATTAACTTTTATCTGAATTTATCAAAGAACAAAATGAAATGCCTAGGTCAGGGGTAGGCAACCTTGGCTCTTTTGTGACTCATGGACTTCAACTCCCAAAATTCCTGAGCCAGCATAGTTGAAGTCCACAGTCATAAAAGAGCCAAGGTTGCCTACCCCTGGCCTAGGTGGAAGTTAAAGGTGTTCTTGTCAGTATGAAAAACTAAAGGCCTTTTGCTTTTCTGTATACAGGCTTGGGAATTTTCTGCTTAGGAAGATTTGTCTGCTTCTGCATGTTAACTTACAAATGCAGCATTAAGACAAAGTCTCCTTTAAGTCAGGTTTGCTCTGGGGATCATCTTGATAGCAATCCTCAAGTAGTATTAGAATGAGTCCTCATCTTCCTCTTGCTGCCTGTTTTTCTCATCATCATCATCATTATTTATTTACCAATCTGTTCCCTGGAGGTTTTCCATCTGAATACTAACCAGGCTTAACTTAAGTTGCTTTCAAATCAGAAAATATAGGCAGCGTTACAATTTTCTGTTTAGTAATGACTTACTACAGGCTGGGGTTTTTTTTCCCCTCAATGTTTCCTGATTAAAACAGAGTAAGAATAGCGGTAAAGAAATGTTCAGATGAAGTAATTGAAGAAATTGTGGCATACAGTAATTCGTAGAAACTAGAACTGTATATTTAAAAAAAACTGGAATAAGACTTGTCTTATCATGCATGAATGAAAATAGATTAACTACTGGGTAGTCCTGGTAAAAGCTAATTATTTTTACATGTCTTTTTCACATCCATATCCATGGATGTGCTCTGTGGTAAATTGTGCTGTGAAATATACACATTTTGTTTGTTATTTTCCTTTGATATTACCTGCTCTTATCTTTATCTTTATTTCTGAGAGTTATTACTCCCACATCAGTATATTTCTTGTCTTAATTGCTCATGTTTTAAGCAATGGTAAAGAATATCAGAGTGACTGAGATAATAGTAATTGCTACAAGGTTGAATAAGTTTCTGAAATTCATTCATCTTTTTGGTGTGCTAGCTGTTTTGCTTCATTTGTTTTTTTAAACAGACATGCAAGTATTAATAACAAAGATTAATTTAGTCCCTAGTCTTAATGTTTTATGTAAAATATTTTGATAAAAGGATTGTGTCAATAGACTTTATATTACCTTTTTTAAAAATAACAATGAACCTTACTTAATTTATGGTTTGCCTTTAGAAATCAGATGCTGATAGTATCCATATTAATTAGATAAATCAATAAGCTTTGTGGTTCTTTTGTTTTCCGGAAATGGTTTTCAGAAGAATTAGAGATCCCTGTGTGATGCTGAAAAATCCTCAACATGTGACTTGTTGTTTTCCATTGGGCTGCACCATCATGGCAACAGGTTTGTGAATGGATGGCAACAAGTTTGCAAATGGATAGATCCTTTGATGAGATCCACAAGATCCATAACTATCAAAGTAGCTGAAAGTGTTGGCAAGTTCTATACTACCAGAGATCTGTTGCTTTATTCTTTCATTTAAATACTTCACTAGTAAAAATGTTAATTTTATTCATTTTTAGCACTACTGCTAGATATAACTTCTACATCATGCATATATCACATGAACCAACAAGCTGAGTTTCTTTTAAGTGCAGAAGGCTTATGCAAAATGTATTAATGGGATTGTCTGATTGTGCTAATGTGTGACCTATGCCAAGAAAGGGACAGAAATAGTTTAGTCTGTTGCTCTTGTTTGATCTCATAGCAACTTTTAATATCATCATTGTCATCCAGAAGCTGCACCCACCCCATTGCCGGCAGTGGCAAAACCGCCCCGATACGTTGCGCGATGTCATGTGACATCACGAGTTTGATATGTTTGCTCTAATATGTGGTGGACTGGATAGAGACTACTAATCTAAAATGAATTTGATAAGGCAGAAAAGCTGATATCGAGATACATAAACTAGGAGACTTACCTGCTGTGGCTGGAGTTGCATTGCTCCTAGACAGTAACTATCAATTGAGTCCAGGTGACACCTGTGGTTGAGCACCTGATTCCTATTTCTATTGGTATCTGCACCATTCCAAATGAGATAGCTAGACTATGATGATTCATCCATCCATTGGGAACTTCAAGATTGGATTACTATAATTATTTCAGGGTTAAAGATTAGTTGAGACAGGTTCAGAAGTTACAGTTGGTACACAGTACAATGACTGGGATGCTAATAAGTATACCATAGTTTACCTATAATTTATTCATCTAAAAATATGTTTGGGTGACAGTCTCTTACCAAACCCAATTTGATATAAAGGAATTAATTCGTATACAAAGCCCTGAACATCTTGAGACAAAGTTTCATGGCAAAGTTTCCAGTTATATCAACTCACAGACAAGGATCTACAGCAGGTATGTTAAAATCGCGACGTCACATGATGTTGCGCGACATATCAGGACTTTTTCCCCATTGCCGGCAATGGGATGGGCACGGTTTTGGTGTGATGTATCTGGCCCGTGGGCCGGCAGTTTGACATGCCTGATCTACAGTCTTAAGAAGAATACCCACTCTCATATTGTGGCCTAAGAGTTGTTGCTTGCCTTCAATGCAGAGATGGTTATTTTAAAAGGTCCTCCCCTCTGCAGGAAATCAGTCCTCAATGAAAGTTTAAGATTATCTCTAAGGTCGTAAGAGCAATATTGCTGTAAAAAATTTTAATCTGCAAAATGCTACTTTTTAATTTTCTGGGTTTGCTATTTAATACACTGTATAATCTTTTTCCAGGAAAAATATGTATAATAGGACTTGAAGACCCTTCCTTGTTAGTTTTATTTTAACTGCTGTATAGAAATAGACCAGAAGACATTTGTTGGGCTATGTGAAGAATTTGCAGAACATCTAGACAATAAAATGGCTCAGAATTGGACATCAGTTGAGCTGGACTAGCAAGATGATGGGGGAAGCACCTCTTGCAGTTATCATGGATGAGAACTGAATCTGTCAGTTCTGAAGAAATGGGCAAAGTTCTCTGCTAACTTGAAGCTTAGACCCCTGTTCTTCATGATTATTGAAAGCCTTTAGGAACATGACAGGAGGCTAAGTTTGGGTGGTGGTAAATGGATCTCTGAAGATGTACTTTTGTCTGTCTGAATTTGACCACTTCGAGTGTTCTGTATCAGAGGAAAAGAAATGCTGTACTAACTGCATACCACAGGGGTTCCCAACCAGGAGTGCTCGTACCCCCTGGGAGTGAGAGTCGATATTCCAAGGGGTGCAAAAACTTGGATTTTCAAAATTATAGTGTATACGCATAATTCGTTGCCATTATTTCAAACTTTTGTAAGGGGTGCGAGAATATATAAGAAGCGTTCTAGGAGTGCGGGGTATAGAAAAGGCCGCTGGCATACCAGGACAGATTTCTAAACCTCTGTCATTTCCCTCTAACTTTTTTTTTTTTTTTTTGCAAAACTAAAACCTCCAAAGATCTGTAGCCTGTGGTCTTCCAAATATTGCTAAAGTAGATTTCCCATCACTCTCCTTGTTACTGATTATTTGAATCTGAAAGTTGTCACTCAACTACATTTGGAAGGTCATAGGTACCTTATGTTTAAAATATTCAATTTACTTATGTCAAAATTCTTCAGACATCAAATTGTTTTAGTATAACTATATATTCTGTTATAAAAACAGTAAGAAATGTGTTGATGTACATTATGCAAGAGTTTCAAAATTATTTAACACTAGTAGCCTTTATAGTATGCCTAAATATACATACGTATATGTATAATCTCTTTTCCAGAAGTAGGGATGTTCTTGTATCAGAACTCTTATGCTCAGGAACATTTCTGTGTCCCCTACAGAACTGCACATGCAAGAGCTAAAGCAGATGCTGCAGAACAAGCCTCTCAGTCTGCACGTCAGGAATGTGATGTTGCTAGAGCAGTTGCCAGAGAACTATCTCCGGGTTTCTATCAACCAGGTGACAGAAGGAATCTTTGCTTTATTTACATAATACAATGCATTATATTGCTTTTAAAAATTCATGAATTAATAGCTTTGAGATAGTGTGGATTGTCTCGTAAGAATGCATGTCCTGGGAAGGAAGGCAAGATACCTAATGTCATCTTTTTATTACAGAAAGTTATGGTAACTTTTATATCTTTTGTGAATTTGCAAATTATTTGTGAGAGAAAATACTTAACATTTTAGTATATTGCTAATGCACTAGCCATCCTTGTGTAAATAAAATCCTGGCCACCAATGAAACCAAAGTGTTGTGAATTTAACATCTGCTTTAACTGCAATCTTGAATCTTCAAAGAGGCAATAACTCAAATCAATAAAAATTGTGGAAGTTTATAGTGTGTGTGTGCGTACGTGTGTGTGTGTGTGTGTGTGTGTGTGCGTATTTCAGCTCAGAGAAAGTTCGGAGAAGTTTCAGTTCTTTGCAACAGCTCACCCCTACAACCAGCAGCTTTGAGAGCACATTGTATGTTAGTAAGATCTGGTAGTTCCTTTTCTGGATCCTGGCAGTTCCTTACGTTTCCTAATTGTAGCTAAGCAACACCCTCTTAGGCCAAAATGTCCTGAAAGTCAGTATTATAGGAAAATATAATTTTACACTATTCTAATCAAAAAGAGCTTAACGTGTAAAGCAAGGCTTCTGACATTTAATGGCCAATCACAGGATAAATCTACAGAACTAAAAATAAAAAAAGTGACCTATAAAGCCTAGCTCTGTCTGGAGAAAAAAAAATCCAGTAAGAGAAGACATAGCTGTCCTCAGTTCGGTATTATATGAGTTATTCTTCCCCTCTTTAATGCAGCATTGGTCTACTTCTGGACTGGAGTCTCGGCATCAATTTTCTCCAGTCTGAGGCCTTTCTGAGCTGTCCTGCTAAATTCCCATCTGTCCAGCACGAGTAGGGAATATCAGGTTAGGAACAACTGTTGTATGCACTGCAAGACTCATGGTCTTTGTAAAATACTGTTTAGTTTTAAAACTTTTTATTTATTTATTTTTAATTGAAGTGCGGGATTCAGTTACCCTTTGAATCAAATATACTGTATCCTTTGCTAAGGCTGAAATTGTGAGCTTTCTGTCACACTAAGGATTCTCTCACAATTTAAGGAACCTGGTGGTGCAGCATTAGAATGCAGTACTGCAGGCTATTTTTGCTGACTCCTGGCTGCCAGCAGTTAGTAGTTCAAGTCTCATTGGCTCAAGGTTGTTTCAGCCTTGCATTCTTCCGAGGTCGGTAAAATGAGGACGCAGATCATTAGGGGCAATATGCTGACACTGTAAACTGCTTAGAGAGGACTGTAAAGCACTGTGAAGTAGTATATAAGTCTAAGTGCTATTGCTATTAGTTACTTTAAACCAGGGCTTTTTTTGTCATAGAACGCCCAGAATGGAGTTCCGGCACATTTTTTGGATGGAACATTGTAGGGTAGGCAGGTTGTATGACGTGTGTGAGTTCCGGCACCTTTTTTTTTTTTTTTTACAAAAAAAGTACTGCTTTAAACCTTTTCAGATAAAACCATATTTACTTCTTGCCATTTTCAGAATGATTTAGCATCTTTTACTGTTTGTATTGGGATATATATTTGTGCAAAATATCCTGAGAATTTCAGTTGAATGTGCTATAACAGAAAAAAAATGTGTAACTGAAATGAGAGAACATAACATATTTTTGCTTACAGTTATGTACATGTGCATTTTGTCTATAAATGGTAATAAATTCCAATTTAAGAGAACGTATGTATGTATGTATGTGTATATCAGTGTTAAACTATGGAGTCATTATTGTGCTCTGCACTTGGTTGTTTGCTTACAGGCATTTCATTACTTGACTGGATGACATAGCTCTGATAATCAGGTAAAGGCAGTTCTCAACTGACCATCATTTGTTTAGTGACCATTAAAAGTTACAACAGAACTGAAAAAGTGACTTACAATTGATCCTTGCACTTACAACCGTTACAATAGGATCAAAATTCAGACATTTGGCAACTGGGATATATTTATGATAGTTTTGCAACATCCTGGAATCATGTGATCACCATTTGTGACCTTCCCAGCTGACCTCTGACAAGCAAAGTCAATGGGGGAAGCCAGAATCACTAATAACTGCATGATTCACTTAACAACTGCACTGACTCACTTAACAACAAAAAGATCATTAAATTGGGCATGAATCATTTAAGAACTACCTTACTTAACAACAGAAATTCTGATCCCAGTTGTGGCTATAAGTTGAGAAGTACATATAATGAAATGTCTGCAAGCAAACAACCAAACTCAGATCACCAATCAATCAATCAGAGGTCTTGGAGGTCTTCTATTCTAACCTCCTGCTCAAGTGGGAGACCCTATGCCATATCAGATAGGTGGCTGTCCAGTCTTTTCTTATAAACCTCTAGTGATGAAACATCTACAACTTCTGAAGATAAGCTGTTCCACTGATTAATTGTCTTCACTGTCAGGAAGTTTCTCCTTAATTCCAGGTTGCTTCTCTCCTTGATTAGTTTCAATCCATTGTTTCTTGTCCTGCCCTCTGGTACTTTGGTGAATAAATTAACCCCCTCTTCTTTGTGGTGGCCCCTCAAATACTGGAATACTGCTATCATGTCATCAATAGTTCTTCTTTTCTCTAGACTTGCCAATTCCTGCAACTATTCTTCATATGTTTTAGTCTCCAGGCCCTTAATCATCTTAGTTGCTCTTCTCTGCACTCTTTCCAAAGTCTCAACATTTTTTTTGTAATGTGGTGACCAAAACTGGATGCAGTATTCCAGGTGTAGTCTTATAAGGATTTATAAAACAGTATTAATACTTCACATCATTTTTATTCTATGCCTCTGTTTAAACAACTAAGGATTGTATTAGCTTTTTTTGGCTGCTGCCGCGTACTACTTGCTTATATTTAAGTGATCATCCACTGACAGAAATAATTCATAAACATTGGATTTTCAGCCAGTGCAACTCCCCAGATGTTCTGTAGTTTAACAGGAACAACAAAAGAAGCAACCATTCTTTAAAACCCATTTTGATTTAAGTTTCAGTTAAATTGAGTCTCAAAATATTCATAACCTAACTTTTAAAAACATGGTAGGTCAAAAGACTTTTTTAATATGTGTTTTTCCAGCCTGAGTCAACAGAAAAGATATCATTGTATGATTTGTATGGTCCAACGGTCAGGCTCTAATCTGCTACCATACAGTAAAGATATTTGCAAGTGGTTTTCTCCTTACAGCTTTATTGTAGATCAGTTTAAGCTTAGGTGAATTTTCCCAAGTTCATTTTTCTCTCCCAGTCAGCATCACCACCCAGTGAGAAAAACCATCACTAATCACTCTCCTTAGTTTGTGATGGGGGCAGGCCTGGGCAAGAACAGGTGATTGCTTGGAATTGAGATTTAGCTATCTACCAAGTTACCCAATAGGTAGAAAAAAGCAAAGGTGCTCTGGAAGATTTGCAAGGTAAATCCAGGTCAAAATCTAGCCACCTGATGCATAATTGAAATGGGAGGAAGCTCTCACATCAAGATGAGCTGTCAACCATAATTTTATTGACATTGGAAGATTACCAATAATCCATCTTAAAACTATACATTTTAGAGTGTATAATTAGGAAAGAATCGTATAATGCACCTGATTTGCTAGTTCTCCAGAACAGACTTTAAATGTAGGAGAAAGGGCAATTCCATCAACAGAATGACTTAGCTGGATTCATTCCAGTAATTTCTAATAATTAACTAAAAGCTAACCTTTTAATCTCTTTGTCACATGCTACATTTTAATGAATTTCAAAGGTTTGTATCTTTTTAAATAAAATTTTACTCTTTATTTCTGAAAATTGCAAAAAATAAACAGAATATAAAATAATATCCAAATTAAAACTAAATCAGAAAAGAAGTACAGTCCCTTAAAATCCCTTTAAATGGAATTTGACAGATTGCAATATTGAAAATCTAACATATATATATATTCAAATTTCTCTCCCAGTCAGCATCACCAGCCAGGTGATAAAAAAAATATATCTCAGGTTTGGCTATATTCTGTGGCTATAGATAAAGACAGTATGAACTATAATGATTCCTAATCAGCTTACAACACTCAGTTAAGACAGAGATAAAAACAAAACCACTCTTCCACATCTGGCACCACATCTAACAGCCTCTCAGCTCAACCCACATCTTAGGCCGATGCCTGGGAGAAAACCCAGCTCTGTACAGCAGGGGTCCTCAACCTTGGCAACTTTAAGACTTGTGGACTTCAACTCCCAGAATTCCTCAGCCAGCAAAGCTTTTTTATGCAAAGCTGGCTGAGGAATTTTGGGAGTTGAAGTCCACAAATCTTAAAGTTGCCAAGGTTGAGGACTCTTGCTTTACAGGATTTCTTCTGTCTTCTGCCACATATAGTGTGCATTTTTTTCTACTTAGGGTCTTCCAGGACAGTGTTAGACTTTTTAGGCTATAGTGATGGTTTCTCTGGAACTGGCAGCCCAGCATATCTGGAGAACACCTGGAAACATTATATTTCAATATAATAATACTGCACTTTTTTAAACTTGCTGTTGTATTGATACTAACAGATTCAGGAACAGAGAGAATTGCTCTGAAAATATGCACTTTAGTTTGATGTATGAATGCTGAACATTTTTTGCCACCTGTATTTGTATATCATAGTTAGCACTACACAGTATATTTGCATTTTTAGAACAAACTTGTCCAGTTTTAAATTAGCCACTTACAGGACAATCCTTACTATGCAGTGCATAGTGTGTATACAGATCATGATATACAAACTGGGTAAATAGCTCAGCACTAATTATTCAATAAAGACATGAACTCAAGATAAAGGAATGCTGCTTACTAATCTGAGAATGTATACACACACACACACACACCATTGCAGAAATACATAGCAAAGGGTTTAATTAGAAGTGAATTATGATTAAATGCCAGTGAAATTCACAAAACCTCCAAAGACCACAGAGACAGATTGTTAGTATTACCAAAATAATATCACCTGTATTGCTTTTATTATACAAAGGTAGGTGAAACTGGGAATTGTAATGCTTTTAATAAACAAGAAAAAGAAAAAATAGAAAGAAATAGCAATTGAGTGAAAGGAAGAAGCTTAAATTAATCAAAATTAATGCTGTGAAACTAATTTAGAGGTGATAGGAGTCAGCACATTAGATGAGAAATCTGATCCTGCACCTATCAAAGTTAACTGCCAAACACTGCAGGTTCAGCCCATGTAATTGAAATGTGATACAAGTGCAAAAGCGCTAATGCTATTTTAGGCTGTGTATGGAAAAGCAGAATGTCATGGAGAAGCAAAGTGATAGTCCCTTCTTTGCATATGTCTGCATTGGATATTGGCAATTGCAATACTGAAAAGATGGAGACAAGGTGAAAGGAATTAAAAGAAATTGTAATGGTATAAGTGAGATTTCATTCTGGAAGCTGCTTTGGAAAAATGATCTTGCAGCCTGCGTTGCTTTGCAGAAGTTACATCAGGGGTAGTCAACCTTGGCTCTTTTATGACTCGTGGACTTCAACTCCCAGAATTCCTGAGCCATGTTTACATGTTTCAAATAGTGGAAAATTTAAATTTCCACTGATAATGTTACAACAATTCTGATTGTTCACAGTTAATTATTTTTAAAGTTAACTTTTATTTCTGATATAATAATTGACATACATGGGCTTACTTGTTAAATAGTATCAGTATGAATTTTATTTATTTTTTATCTTATTTAGAAACCACTCATCTCCTTACAAAGTGAATGTAATTTACTCACATGGGAGTGACAGTTCTTTGAGTTCAGAAAGACATGTGATATAAACTTCCAAATACTGTATATTTTGCTGACACAGGTCAGGAAACCAATAATTTTGAAAGTGTATTTCACTGTCAGTAGCTGTCTTTATTGAAAGAAAAGCACAAATATAAAAATACTTTATAACGAAGTTTTTCTTTTCTTACAATAAGAAAATGTGGACATCTTTAATTCTTAAGGAAAATAATTCATAATTACAAAACAAACTAAAAATAACAATTTCAAAGTATTACTAGGATATTATTCCTTTTATGGATTTTTGCATTTTTTTATTATGGGCATTATGAGTATTTTTTGTGACATGAACAAAAAGAGGATTTCCAGTAAGAAATCTAATAGAGTTCCTTATTGTTGCTTCAATAACATAGTATTTCAATCAAGTTATGGTTGGTTTGTTTTTAATTTCAGGTCCTGATTATATTAAGCAGCGATTTCAAGAAGGAGGGGAAATTAAGGAAATACCGGAAGAAAAAGCTCAGGAAAATCCTCCTATACCAAGAGAATCTCCTCATTTCTATCGAAAGGGCACGACACCTCCTGGGAGTCCAGAAGAAAGCCATAAGCATAGCTCAGCCTCCTCTGCCAAGCCCTCTCCTGCAGAACAAGGAAGAAAACAGAATTCCACCCCAGAAAACAGACTTATTCATGAAAAAAAGAATTTAATAAGTGAAAACATTGTACAAGTAGTCCACAAACCTGTATTTTCTAAAGCACCTGCTGTGAAAGAGGAAATGATGGCCAAACACCATCAAAAGTTTTCACCTCGCAACAATCCCAAGAGCAAAGAGAATGGAGAGTTGCACGATCATTACCATGGGTATTATGTGAAAACTAATCCAACACTGTATCCGTATGAGCTTGGGGAAGACAAGGACCACAGCAACCCATCATCTTCAGCAGCTAAACCAGCAGCATCAGCTCAGAAGCCAAGTCCCACCAGAGCTGGGAATCAGTTAGATGCCAAAGAATCATTAAAGAAATTGGAATCTTCTGCACCAAAGAATCCAGCTAATAGTGACTTCTCTTCAGTGGAAAATGAAATCAGTTTGGTAGGTATGGTAGATTGAAAGCACTGTAAGGAATGATTAAAGGATGTTTAGTCTATAAGCAAAAGTTGCCATAGCCAGCTTGCTGCACGACAACTCACCGCTGGATAATTCAGTGCTGTATTAATTGATTAAGTCATTTTTATTATTGGTGACCACATTTTATCTAAATTAATTTAACTTTTGTATTTGTTGAGTTATCCTGCAGTGAGTTGGCCGCAGTGAGTTGGCCATGGCAAGTTGTAGGTTGTAACTTTCAAATATTTGTAGGGCTGTTATATAGAAAAGGAAGTGGGCTTGTTCTCTGTTGTACAAAGACCAGAACCAGTGAGTTAAAACTTCAAGGAATATTAAAATTTCAGGTATGTATCAGGAAATTCCTGATTATATGATGGAAAAAGTTGCCACATGAACTTAGAATTAAAGTAACATCTCCTTACTTGGAGGTCTTCAAACAGGCTGGATAATCAACTGTCAGAGTTACTCTACTGTAATACATTCTGCCCTGAATTTCCCACTGCCTTTTCCTATACCAAAGAGAATCAGTGCAGTCCTGAATTTCTTTCTCGTTTCCTCTTCCTTTCCTGGGCTAAATTAATCTTCATTTAACCACTATTGCATTCCTTCTTCAAGGTTAGCTGCATACTCATCTATACTGATAGAGTTGCAATAAGAAAATCTTACCAGAAACATAATCATTATCTAAAATAAGGGAAATAAAGTCTTAGTAAATGTGAAATGTTTGGGAATAAAGTATTTTGAATTATTAAAAAAATGAACTGTTTGGGCTCAGTCACCCAAAATATATTTGGAGAAAAATCAATGAAGCATTTGAAAGAAAGAATACCTTGCCAGCCATTAAGCTTGAGGGTAGCTTTATTATTCTTTTATGGTTTGTGACAGCAAATGGCCGAGGAACTATTGTGTAGATGGAAAATGGATTCAATTAAGTATCAAAATATTCTAAGTTGTCAGTGAAGAAATTGAAAGAGAAAATGTTTAGAAATTTCAGAAAGACTATGATATAGCCATAAATTACTACCAGGAAAAAAAGGCTTTCAAGTAGGTTTCACAGTTCTCAGACTTAAATATTATTTAAAAAATCTGTGGGCAGACTTCAGACATAAACCTATGAATATTTTTGGACTCCCTTGCAGAAATGAGAGATTGGAGAAAAAGGGATTACTATATAATAAGCAGGTGCACAGTGGGGAACGTAATGAAGTGCTTGAGTGTTTTGAAATTTTAAAGGTATAAAATAAACCTTTATAGAGATGGTCTTCGACTTACAACCATTTATTTAGCAACTATTTAAAGTTATAATAGTGCTGAAAAAAGTTACTTACGACTGGTTCTCATACTTACAACTGTTGCAGTGGTTCCATGATCTGGACACTGGAACACCAGCTCACATTTACCTTGGTTGTGGCATCTCAGGATCACGTTATCACTATTGGTGATCATCTCCTAGATTCTGACAAGCAACATCAATGGAGAAACCAGCAAGAAAGGTCACAAATCACAATTACGTGATGTCTTGTTTAATGACTTCAGCAAAAAGGGTTGTAAAATCAAGTGTGGTCACATGATGCCTCATTTAACAACTGTGCCTCTTAATGATGAATCTTCTTGTCGCAGAAATGGTCATAAGTCAAGAACTATCTGTAAAACATAACAAAAATCACCTGCAGTTTAATAAGAGAGAAAGATACATACATATGCATATATTACCAAAGATTACTCTCAGAACTTTTTCATAGAGAAACAGCATTGTGAAAAACATATTTATGCACATATCTGATAAATAAGCTTTTCTAAATACAAGATACCAACTTAGTAGAATAATTGAATTTCCGTATGTACTTTGTGCTGGGAACCTGAATGTAATGATTTTACTAAAAAGAGTGAAAAAAAACAAGAATTTTGAACTAGCTGTCAAACAGACATACGATTTGCTGAATAGGTAATCTAGAGCAGTGCTTTTTAACTGGTGGTACGTGTACCACCTGTGGTACTTTGGAATGTGGCATGTGGTACACAACCATCCTAGAGAAGTGTAGCAGGGGAGGGGAATGAGCCGAAGCGACCCAAGCCTAAGGGAGAGGCAGCCGGAGCTGTAGGACTATCAGGGTTCAATAGAAGCCCCAGGAGTGCCGGCACGGCTCCAGCTATTTGGCCATTCCGGAAGCAGCGCGGAGCTAGAGGTAAACTGAAGGAGAGGAGAGGATATAAATGGAGGTGGCTTTGGTGGGAAAGGGAAAAAAAGAGAAGGGGATGGAGAAGAAGCTATGGAAGGAAAGCTCGGCAGGCAGGGAGGAAAAAGAGACAGGGAAGAAGCAGCTGTTGCTGGATGAAAAGGTCCCCTGGTTCATTTTCTCCAACCAGGAGAATGCAATCAGCGCTGATGAAATGAAAAGCCGGGAGACGAGCATGTCGGAAAGGAAGTGGGTTTATTTCGGAAGCCAGTGGGTTCCTGTTCAGCTGGCAGCTTGAATGGATTACCATAAGGATTTTTATACAGTTTTTACAGCGTTTTGTAATTCAGAGGCTCAGTTTGTGTGCTTTGGTTATTGGAATATTTTAGTCTTTTTTACAAAGGCTAGCAAAATGTTGGCTTCCATAGGTTTAATTCCTTTAAACAAATGTAATTAGTTTTACCCCCTTATCTTGAGTCTGTCTATGGCTTTTAGCAAGGTTTCTTTGTAGGTAAACAGGCTTAATTTAAAGTTATCGCTTTTTGCAATGGCTGAGCCTTTGCTACATTGTTTAAACTGAGACATGCCAGAGGCAGCTTAAAGAAAAAAAACACCAGAGTTTAGTGTTTCTTTATTCTGGGAGGCTTTTGTGAGTCTTTCTTGCTTTGCACTTGATTCCTGTGTCTTTAAGAGTACAGGGAAGGGACTGGGGGGGTGCATTCTTACTACACAGTTGAAGGAGAGCTCAGAAGGCAGGGAGGAAGAAGAGGAGAGGGAAAGAGGAAGAAGGGCCGACCAGCAAGCTCAAGGGTCTACAAACTTAGCAACTTTAAGACCTGTGGACTTCAACTCTCAGAATTCCTCAACCAGCTATGATGGCTGAGGAATTCTGGGAGTCGAAGTCCACAAATCTTAAAGGTGCCAAGTTTGAAGACCCCTGAGCTAGCTGGTAGTGGTGCATATTAATAAACATGGATAAATTCATCATACATTTGTCAGTGCAAAGGGAAAGTGATTCAGCAAAGGAACAGCCACCGAAGAAATTAAAACTGGTACTTTTTTACTTTTTTTGACAGTTTATAATATTTTATTAGATTATAGAATAAAATACAAAAATGAAAAACAAATAGTAGGATGCAGTGGGGAGGAAAAGGGGGGGAAAGGTGAGGGGGAGAAGGGAAAAAGAACAGACTTTCTCTGTTGCAGTAGAAGGAAGCGTTAACATTGAACCTCAACTTTTTACTTTTCCATAATATTATAAACTAGTCATTTCTATAACAACAAATGACTCTAATCAGTAGTCATCAAGTCATCAAGTTTTTGACACTTTGCTAAGCACTGGTGGTAAAGCCCTGATCTTAGAGAGAGCTGTATATTTGTGTTTGCCTGCTTGCCTCCTTTTTAAAAACTAAAAGATCATAAGTGTTATAGCTTTGCCTATTCCAAACAACAGAGAATTTTAGTCTTTAGCACCTAATGGGCATATTTGTCATACAAACACCAATTACATTATTTTCAACAATTCATACCCACTCAGTATTTCCTTGATGCAATTTTTTTACAATTTTTTTACACCCCATTGTCGACAATGGAAAAAAAATTGTGATACATCATGACACGTCACATGACGTTGCGAGTTTGACACCCCTGTCCTAGACCATTTCAGTAAAGTCTATCATATGTGCCATTCCTCAGCAGAAAGAATGCCAAAAAAACACCTATTGGAGATAAAATCCAATGATAAAATATGAAAGACAATAGCTTGAATAAGTTCTGTCTCTCTTCTCTCTTCTCTCTCTCTCTCTCTCTCTCTCTCTGTGTGTGTGTGTGTGTGTGTGTGTGTGTTTGTGTATGTGTGTGTGAATAAAATTAATTAGACTTGAAATGAAGAGAACTGTGTAATAAGTTACACAACTAATCCTTCCAGCCCACAATTTCACTAGAAGAGATCTTTCCAAGGCTAATTCCTTATTTGGATTACTAATGCAGATCATTTGAGAAATTTATTAATGTAATAAAATGTGTTTGCTGATTTAGAGAATCCACATAATATTGAAAATTATGTGCATATGTGGAGTGGAAAACTGATTAATGAATATAGAAAAAACAGTAAATAATGAAAGGTAAATGAAGTGTTTAGCAAATAGTTCAACAATGAGCAATCACTGATAAAAGTATCTGTGATGCCCTCTTAGTTATCTGAAATATTTGTTGATAAATGCATAAAGAATGCTTCTGATCATTTTAGAGGTGCATCACTAGAGAATATGATAGACATGTACTCTTATATGCAGATGATTACAGCTTGTGGATTAAGAATCTGAATGATTTTCAGCAAATATTAGATAGTATGGTGGAACAAGAGTATGGCTCTGAAATTCATGTATCCAAAACAAGGGTAATTATTTTTGAGAGGGAAAATGATGTGAATAATTCCAACTTATATATACATGGTAAAAAAAAGGAGGGCAGAGAGATGGGCAGCATATAAATTTAATAAATAATAATAATAATAAAGTTGGAAGGGACCTTGGAGGTCATCTGGTCCAACCCCCTGCTCAGGCAGGAAACCCTATACCATTTCAGACAAATGGCTGTCCAATCTCTTCTTAAAAACTTCCAGTGTTGGAGCATTCACCACTTCTGGAGGCAGGTTGTTCCACTGATTAATTGTTCTAACTGTTTACATTTATAATGATGTTTAATAAAGATGAACAAATGAGGTATTACTATTCCCTAAAAAAATTAAATTGGCTGTATATAAGAATAAATTCTTTTCTGTATAGAAGTGAAAGATGTGTACATAAAAGCTACAGTTGAATGCAGTAGGAATCTGATACTTGAGGGTACAGTAACAGAAAAGATAGGATCAAGAACAAATGGGTGCTGAATTAATGCGATTTGAATACAAAAATGAATGACCAGTATGAAACAGCATGCTGAGATGATTTGGTCATATCAAGAGAATGGATGAGGATCTGATTGCATAACGGAAGATGAGAAGGAAGACAATTGAAATAATAGGTAGCATTGATAAAAAGACAGAAGTGAAAGGTGGAAAAGGCTCCATCTGAAGCAGTTTATGAATGTCATGGAAATTATGTTTACATAGAATGAATGATGTTAGTATAGACTAATTTTACCTACGTTTTTTCCCTTGTCTCTCATGCCTTTAATTTATTTGTCTTAACTAGTTCTTACTTCTTTTTTGCATTCTGCATAATGGTACTTTTCTTGAAAGAGGACAGCATGATATACATATTTCAAAGACCAGATAGATGATGATCAATAAAGATGAGCTGAGTATAGTCCTTCATAAATAGTGAGATTCTGTTCATAAAATGCACCTGTAACTAAAATCAGCAAGAAAATTCTTTCTTAATTGACCCTCTTTTAATATGTACAATAGTTCCTTCCAGCTAACATATCATAATATGTGTTAGAAAAAAAGAGTTAAATGTTGCATTTTTCTCTTTTGTACACCTTAAGTTTACTGTTATACAAGGACAATTCTCCAGGCATGAATAAATCTTTTCTGTTATAGCTTCCTTATAAACACCTGTTCCAATCGGTCAGTGAAAGCAGAGACTAATTTTGGCTTTTTCTATTTTAAGCCATGGCTGATCACTAAGCCCTTATTTATAGTGCTTCACCCTAAAGCATTCTGGAGTCATACTGTTAGATGTTTTAAAAGACACAAGTTGATCTGCACTTCGAATTTTATTATAGAGCACTTTGTTTGCAGTTTTTTTATTGTTTAAAGCACTTCCAATATTTTAAACAATTATATGGGTGTCTTTTTCTGTTCTTCCTGATGTGTGAAGCATTCCTTTTATTTTTCTTCTTGATTTATATAGTTATATTTCTATTTCAGCTGAATCAAAGGCTCTCAAACTTTTCTGAAGTAAGTGTCATACTTGAATGATTCACCACAGGCCATATTTTGAAATATAGGAAGAGTAAAACAGAGAAGGAAACAACCAGGAAATTACTAAATTTGAAGTTGCTCTAGCAAGGCCAGAGCTTAATTAAATGTAATTAAATTATAATTAAATTTATTAAAGCCTGTATGGTATTGCTCCCTGTGTTTTTAATTTTCTTTTAATAATGTAGTTCTGAGTTTTAAACGAGCCTCACCCAAGACTTTCAGGAGCCTCATATCAATCTTTTACTATCATCAGCAGTACTGTCATTATGTACTAGGAATCTGACAAAAAATGCTATTAGAAGAGAATGTCTAGTGCTCAGGGTTGAATCCTGGTGCTCTGTGAGCTTGGTTGTTTGCTTGTTGATGTTTCATTACCCAACCAAGTAACATCAACAAACAACAAAATTCAGAGAGCATCAAAAAAATAACTATATTTGCAAATTATCTATTGATTTTTTATTCCCTTGAGAGGGGTCAGGGGTAATGCTAAATTGAGGGTGAAGCATGTATTACAGATATCATGGCCAATGCTATAGAGAATGTTTTTTTTATTTTGCAAAATCCAGTTAGACCTATGGCAGCTTATAAAACATATTTAAATACCTATAGTGTAATGTAGAAATAACAATAAACTATCCGCAGTAAAATATACCAATAAAATATTTATAATAACATAAGGTAAGTTCTCAGTGTACAACCACAATTGAGCCCAACATTTCTGTTGCTAAATGAGATAGTTGTTAAGTGTGTTTGCCCTATTTTGTGACCTTTTTTGTCACAGTTGTTAAATGAATCATTGCAATTATTAAGTTAGTAAATAATAGTAAAGTAAGTGAATCTGGCTTCCCCATTGACTTTGCTTGTCAGAAGGTCACAAAAGATGGCATGACACTGGGACACTGCAACCATCATAAATATGAGCCAATTGCCCAGAATCTGAATTTTGATCACTTGACTATGGAGATGCTACAATAGTCATAAATGTGAAAAACTGTCATAAGTCACTTTTTTCAATGCCTGTGTAACATTGAATGGTCACTAAATGAGCTGTTGTAAGTTGAGGACTACCTGTAACACTAAAATCTCCATAACCAAATAACAGTAATCAACAACAAGTAATCTAAATGAACCATATTATGAAATATCATTCTTCAAAGAAGTTTGGTACTTGATATGGAGATGTTCGTGCCAGTATCAGCTACCTTTATGAATAGCATGGGAGTATTTCATAACAATGAAATGGTTAACATGAATAAGATCTGGAAAAGCAGAGATATAAATACAAAAAGCAGGCTAGTTAGAGCAATAGTCTTCCCTAAAATGATGTATGGGTATGAGAGATAGACACCAAGAATGGCTGATCAAAGAACTGACGCCTTTGAACTGTGGTGCTGGCGTAGATTATTGTATATATCATGGACAGCCAGACTAACTAATAGAGTGGTCTTAAATCGTATAAAACCACACACATCACTAGAAACTAAATTCATAATACTATGTCTGATTTACTTTGGCCATGTCATGTGTGCAAATTTGTTGGAGAAGGCAATGATGCCAGGAATAGTTAGTGGAACAAGAAGAAGGGCAAGCAAAGAACATTCTGGATTGATAACATAAAATCTGATACAAAGTTGAACATCAAGAATTGAAAGAAGCTGTGCTTGACAGGGTAGCATGGAGAGCATTTGCCTATAAAATCTCCAAGAATCAGACACAACTAAATGGTTAAAACAACAACAATTTCCTAACAAATACCAGAATAACAGAAATGAAAGTTAGATGATACTTAGTCCTTTGAAGCTATTTCTGTTAATTGTAATGAAACTACATTGTATTTGTAACATAAGCTCTTCAGAATAACATGATCTCAGAACCACTGAACTATATCTTTCAAAGATATAGCACTGGGTAACTACCAGAGGACTGGAAAAGAGCTCATGTAGTTCCCATCTTCAAACAAAAGGGGGGGAGAGCTAGATCTATCAGCCTGACTGACTTCAATACCTGGGAAGATTCTGGAAAAAATAAGCAATGAACCAGCGAATACCTAGAGGCAAATAAAGTCATAACCAAAAGCCAACATGGATTTATCAAGAACAGATCATGCCAGACAAAACGTATTGCATTTTTGACAAAGTGACAAAATTAGTGGACCAGAGGAATGATGTGGATATAATTTACTTGGACTTCAGTAAGGCTTTGATAAAGTAGATCACAACCTACTACTCAGTAAGATAGAAAAATGTGGGTTAGACAGCATCACCACCAGATAGATTCATAGCTGGCTGACCGGCCATACTCAATGAGTACTTCTCGATAGAACTGCATCTACATGAGGGGAAGTATGCAGAGGGGTGCCCCAAGGCTGTTTTAGGCCCAGTAATCTTTAACATCTTCATCAATGATTTGGATGAGCGGATAGATGGGGAAATCATCAAATTTGCAGATGACATTAAGCTGGCAGTTATAGCCAACACTTCAGAAGATAGACTTATGATACAGAAGGATCTTGACAGATTTCAACACTGGGCGCTATCTAACAAAATGAAATTCAGTGGTGAAAAAAGTAACGTTCCACATTTAGGCAAAAAAAACCAAATGCACAGGTATAGTATAAGTGGTACCTGGCTCAATAGTAATAACTGTGAGAGGGATCTTGGAGTCCTAGTGGACAATCACTTAAATATAAGCCAGCAGTGTGCTGCAGCTACCCAAAAAGCTAACAGTTCTAGGCTGCATTAACAGGGATAGAATCAAGATCACGTGAAGTGTTAATGCCACTTTATAATGCCTTGGTAAGTCCACACTTAGAATACTGCATCCAGTTTTGGTCACCACGATGTAATAAGATGTTGAGACTGTAGAAAGTGTGCAGAGAAGAGCAACAAAGATAATCAGGAGACTGGAGACTAAAACATAAAGAACGGTTGGAATTGGGTAAGTATAGTTTAATGAAAAGAATGACTAGCGGTGACATGATAGCAGTGTTCCAATATATCAGGGGTTGCCACAAAGAAGAGGGAGTCAAGCTATTTTCCAAAGCACCTGAGGGCAGAACATGAAGCAATGGATGGAAACTAATCAAAAAGAATAGCAACCTATAACTAAGGCGAAATTTCCTGACAGAATAATTAATCAGTGGAAGAACTTGCCTCCAAAAGTTGTGAACGCTCCAACACTGGAATTTTTAAAGAAGAGATTGGACAACCATTTGTCTGAAATGGTATAGAGTTTCCTACCTGAGTAGGGGGTTGGACTAGAACAGGGGTAGGCAACCCAAAACACTCAAAGAGCCTCTTGGACCCGTTTCCCACCAAAAACAAAACACCGGGAGCCGCAAAATCCTTTTGATATCTAAAATGAAGATAACACTGCATATATCCTTTTTTACCTTTATTATAGGTGTGTGTGTGTTTGTGTGCGTGTGTTTGTGTGTGTATATATGTGTGTGTGTATATATGTATACACACACACACACACATATATATATACACATACATACACATACACATACAGGTTAAAAAAAGGATATATGCAGTGTTATCTTCATTTTAGATGTCAAAAGGGTCTCTCTCTCTCTCTCTCTCTCTCTCTCTCTCTCTCTCTCTCTCTCTCTGTCTCTCTCTCCCTCCCTATCTGCCCTTGGTCTGCCTGCCACTCCTCTTCCCCCACTCTCTTTCTCTCTCTTTCTTTCTCTCTCTCTCTTTCCTCTCTCTCTCTCTCCCTCCCTCCCTCCCTCCCTCTCTCTCTCTCTTTCTCTCTCTCTCTCTCTCCTATCTGCTGCTCACCTGGCAAGCTTCAAGCTGTTGTCCAACAAGCTCAGGGTAAGCAACCTCGTCTCTTTTATGACTCATGGACTTCAACTCCCAGAATTCCTGAGTCAGCCTAGCTGGGCTAGTTAGCTCTCTCCTGCCCTTCCTGCTTCCTGCTTCCTGCAGAGACGCAGCAAAGGGAGAAGCTCCATCCAGAAAGCTTTTCAGCTCCTCGGGGAACACTGTGAGTGCAATCTTTTACACACACACAGAGAGAGAGAGAGAGAGAGAGAGAGAGAGAGGGAGAGAGAGAGAGGGGAGGGAGAGGGAGAGAGAGAGAGAAGGAAGCAGGGAAGCGGAATTGCCTCTCTCTGTCTCTGTCTCTCTCTGCAAAGGCAGAGGAGGCTGGGAGCCACCGGGGAAGGCTCAAAGAGCCGCATGCGGCTCCGGAGCCGCAGGTTGCCGACTTGTGGACTAGAAGATCTCCAAGGTCCTTTCCAACTCTGTTACTCTGTTCTGTTCTGAATACAAATCTATATTAAAGTAAATGTCAGTATTGTGAAGGAATTCAGGCCCTTCAGATAACACCTGAATTTTCTTTCTTTTCAGAGGGATGTAAGTTACTTTTTTTGTGTCTGTCCATTCACAAAATTGCAGAATGTTAAAATGTGATAAGTATATAAGTATGGTAAGCTTTTTGCCCCTTTTCTTTCTTTTTAGGCTCTCATTAACATCACAGTTTGTTGGATACAGGTGCCTTCCCTATCTGATGCCATCCAAATGTGTTGCTGAGTAAGGATTATAAAGATGAAGTTTAACACGTTTGGTTGGGAACAGACTGGGGAAAATTGGACTACTTTATTAAGAGCTACCAGTTGAGAAGGGCAGCATTTAGCTATTATACGTGCCTTCTCCAAAATCTTTTGTTTTAATATTTGTAGTTAATAGTTTGATGTTAATAGACATAAAAGCATTGGAAACCATACCTTTATTACATCTACAATTTAAACTATTTGAAGGTATAGAGCTATTGATTCTTTTCACGGCGTTTCCTGATTTCTCAAAGAAAAAAATTAATCCAGATGACAGTATCGTAGTTATTTACTTTATTTCCATTTAACAAAGAGATTATAGCTATTTGGACATCTCAGAAAGTAAATATAATGTGAATTTTTAAACAGAAGCAAAATCTTTTGATTTCAAAATATTTCATTTTTCAAAGGTTTAGTAAGGTCCACAACGAGTGCTTTAATTCTGTTATCATGAGATAATTTGAAGCAATTTACTTTGCAAATATAATCACATCTAATTTTTTTTCATTTTTAGGGTCCTAATTCAATCATGATTGTCATGGTAATGCTCTTGAATATTGGCTTAGCCATTCTTTTTGTCCATTTCCTAACTTGATTGGAATTAAGAAAGGTAAGAATGTTCTTGTAGTTCCCATACAGAAATTCTTCCCTTCCCCAATATTTTTCCATTTTAAAATGATAAAATAATTTGTACACTTTCGTGTCTCCCCAATTTAATTTTGGCTATGCTTGAATGTGATTTAACATAGTTACTTAATGATATAACTGTTTTGATCCTTCAGTGAAGTCATGACAACTAGTGGCGTAATCCCACAGTTCTCAGCAGTTGTGTCATCAGCCTTTTTAATGGCACGAATCATGTTCAGACACAGGGAAGGAGGCATGGAATTAGGATGGGACACGAGAAATGTGGAAACTTGGAAAATTCAGCCCAAGGGCTTTTGAGATCCTCTGAAAGCTGAAGCAAGCAGCCACTGTTGGGGAAAAAAATCATCATCATACACACCAGCTTTCTGAAGCACTCCAATAAATAAAGTGTGTTGGTTACTCCATCTGTTTGAACAGAGAGTGTAACTAAACTGGAAATGTATGGAGCTGCACTTTTATTGATGGAACCGAACAGCTGCCTTACTATTTTGCTGTCTGATGTTTTTGGTGGGGGAGATGGGAAAGTGACTGCCAGAGGAATGTGGTCAGAGGATTCTGTTGCTGTGGAAGAGATTCCAATCTTCACTCCTATCTCATTAGAAGAAATAGTTAGCAGCATCACTCACCAGTCTTATTCCATTACCTGCTGCTTTTAAAATCTCTGCCATTTTCTGGGAGATTGCATTTCATTTGCTTATGCATGATTTCTGCTCACTTGCTATTTATTTAAAGCCTTTGTACAGCAGTAATATAATAATGTTGATCAGCCTGGAAAACTTCACTGGTTTTTAATCTGTATTGGAGAAAACAAATAAGCCTGTGCTATAAGTACAGTGTGAATATTTTCTGGCAAGATCTATTTCGATATAATATTTATTTTAAAATGTAAGATAGAAAAGTCATTTTTTCAAGATTAGCAGGCAATACACTATGATGAACTTTAAGCCATAGTTTATATCTTCCCAGTGATACCAGCAAGTAGAATTATTTAAAATGCTGTAGAGTTTATCAAGCTATAGCAGCATGCTGAATGAGCAAAGCTGAAAACCGTTTTGCCAGTCAGTCAGCAATGTGAGACTGCCCAGTTGAGTTCAAATTCTACTAGGATTAAAGCCTTGCCTGATTATACAATGAAACGTGTTAATTCAACTTATCATACATAACATTTTTATGTTGAATACATTCAGGTACAGCATTTAAATATTTAACAATGACTATCAGCTTGATGCCTTTAATGTTGCTAAACGAAGTCTGTCGTCTTACCTCAGCCACTCAAAACTTAAGCCTCAAATTTTAATTTGATTCTTTGTGTCAATTCGATGTACAGTCCTTTGTTTAGATGATGTGATCCATGTTTTACGCTCCCCACTGAAATAAATATAGTAAAGGAGCATGCTTATTGATTTATCAGAAAATTGTACACAGTGTGATCATTTGGAAAGTCAGCATTTTAATTTGAAATAAAGGGTATAGAACTTGAGTTTTCTTTTATTTTAAAGCTCTTAGAAATTATGCTTTTCAATAGATATTTAATCTTACTGTATATTATTATTAATGATTATTATTACTAATACTATTATTTGCATGGTTTAGTAGAAAGGTTTCTCATAATTACATTTGTTATCACAAAAGGCATCCCATTCTAACTGAAATGGTTTGGAATAATTCTCAGAAATTGGAGCTGCTTAGTGCAAGAAAATAGTATAGTGGCATTTTTTGTAGGAATAGGTTGACAGAACTGAATTTTAACCAGTATGAAAATGAGAAGAACACAAAAAGGCAGCAATGAAATGTAACAGCTATATTGTTTTTTTAAAGAAGCAAAAGATAGTTTACTTTAGAAAAATATTTCTTAATTGAGAATCGGGACATTAAATTTTAACAAGCCTTATGTAAACATGCTTATCTACAACAAGTCCCAATTAAGTTGTTGATTATGTTAATTTTATAACACAATATTACATGTGTATTTAAAAACCCAAAAAGTATGGCTTTTTAAAATTTATAAATTAAACATGTTGTTTCTGTTTATAAATATGATTTATAAGCTTTTTTAAGAGTAAAGCTCCAATAAAAAATGTTAGTATTTTTCTAAAATGTGCATTGCTGTATTTTACATAAAAGGTAATTTATAGTTGGTTGTAATACTGTACACTACATTTTGGACAGCTTATAATCCTGCCGATGTATTTAAATGATATGTCACTTTGTCTATTTAAAATTTCTTGCTGTGAATGAACTCTTTTATCTAATGAGCTGCTTTATTTATAATTTCTGGAAACCAAAATGGATAATGTACAGTTTTCATAACTGTATTTGCTCTAATTAAACAAAATAGTATTGGTTACAAATGTATAGATGTCCTTTATTTCTCTCTCTCCCTCCCTCCCTCCCTCCCTCTCTCTCTCTCTCTCTCTCTCTCCAGTTAATGTTTTCTGCACTTTCCTTGCTTTTTTAAAAAGAAAACATATGAATAGTTTACAAATAAAACACGCCTATCTTACAAGTTCAGTTTCATTTTGGTTATATAAACAATATATCATATTAGGTTCTCTTAGAAATCAATATACAAAGGGACCAAATACAGGCTTTTATAATGCTACTTTCCAAAATATAATGCTTTCTTTCTTCATTGTATTCAGTAAAGCAAAGCATTGATTCACTGAGTGAATGTTATACTTGCTCTAAATATCTTCACTCTTTGTGCCGATGTAAGAAAACAGAATCTATGTGTAGCCTTTCAAATTCTGTCTACAAAAGATGTTTCGAGTGTATAAGAGCATGAAGACCTGTAACATTTTAAGGCAGCCACATCTTTTCTTGGGAGTGGTTGACAGAATTGGTGCTTCATACAAATAGACACCTTGGTCAATTATATAGTATATTACACATTCATTTTATATGGCACTATCCCATTGTTTTATAATAGGATAGGGCCATATAAAATCTCTTCCTCCTTTTCAAGATGGGACACGGTAACAACCAGTACCTGGAATGAGAAGAGATAAATGTATTGTTATTCTAGGCCAGGGGTGGCTGAGGAATTCTGAGAGTTGAAATCAACAAGTCATAAAAGGGCCAAGTTTGAAGACCCCTGTCCTAGACAAAGGAAATGTGCTAAAGACCAGTAGAGCCTCCAGAGAACTTCATTTTGTGTTAGAGATACACCAGAATTAATAGATATATTAATCAAGGAGGTTCATGGGCAGATAAATATATTGCCTTCTGGTGGAAATCAAGCAATGAAGAAAGATTCTGTTTAGGAAAGCCTTTAATTGCTCTTCTTAATCAAAGCACAATGCTGAAATCTGCTGATGTGACTATATTGTATCTAAGAGAACTAGGCTCAATATTTTCCTTAATGAGTTTTATTTTTAAAAAAGTCCAAATAATAAGATTTAAGCTTTCCCTTCAGCAGTCCTGATCTGTATCAGCCCTTTCTGTGTTTATGCTAGAATAAAGTTGCATTCTTGTATGGGGTGTATTTTACAGTACCTCTCCTTTCCCTGAAAAAATAGATGAAAAGCCAGTCCAGCCTGTGAAGGTGATGTTTGGCATTCTCTTTTTTAATGTTTAAAAGAAGAGCAATGCTCATTGTTCATGTTCAGTAAAGTGCTTTCTTTAAAACAAGGTCATGAAGTGAGCCTTAGAATAAAGATTAGATTAAACAGTGCATGTTGCTGAGCTTGTTTGTATTGATTGATTACATAAAACATTGGAGAGAAGTACTTTCAACTCAAAGAGATTTTCCTACTTGTTCATAGTTACAATGGCCAGACAAAATGATTTTTACATGGATCATTTCAGAAAGCTCAAAGACAATTGAATTGCATAGTTCTACTACCAAAAATTCATCTTGTGCCGAATTATAACTAGGGATGTGTAGAATAATGCAAACTATAGGAGGGCCCTGAAACAGCTGCTTTTAATAAAAAAAAGCACACCTGATTTTTTTTTCTCCCTATATTCAGTCTGCAATTATTTATTATTCCTTTTTCTCATTTCCACATGACTGGTTGATGATGATTCATAGCTATAGAATTTATTCAATGCTGGAAGCCACCAAAAGACCTTTTATCTTGAGATTTTAAAACTGTCAGATTCTATCTGTTGAAAACTGTATGGCCATCAAAGGTGAGCCATTATTATGATACTGATAAGGGTGTAATGCTTTGTCCAAGAATTTTGTCTCACTAGCCAGTTATACACAGCAAGTTCTGTGGAAAGAACAGAAATTGGTAAGTAATACGTTCAGATTTGAGACTGCAGAATTCATAAAAATAAGCATTGAAAGTTTTGCGCAATATATGTGTCCATCTATAACCACTAAGCCAATGCATTCTAGAACCCTCCCAATCATTTTCAATAAATTTATGTTTATAAATTCTGAAACCAGCACAGTGCACACCAGGATGGTTGGTTATACCTTTAAATAGATTCTGATAAAAACAGGAGGAATTTTTGCAGAAACATTTTAGCCAAAAGTAGTGAATTATTGGGTTTCTAAATGCTCTGAGAAAAAAGTTCCCAGATGGTAAAATGAAAATTTGGAACATTTTTTTTTCTGCCAGATGGTCTGTGCTGCTTTCTTTAATCCAGTTCTTTCAGCTAGCCTTTATGCATCTGAAACATTGCTAAAGGACTAGAGTCTTTTTGCTGAACTTTAAAATACAATCATACCTTATTATGCTGTAGCTATAAAAATGAATCATCTTAAATGTAATCTATAGCATTAATTGCCAGAACCATGCATTTAAGCATAAATCACTTTACACAAATAAAAATTCCCTTTGTGGGTCTCTTGATCCACAACTTTTTAAAACTGTATGCACCTGCCACATGGTGTTTATATTAAAAAAAATTGTACAGGAGCCTAATAAATATGTTTGTGAACAATATATCACTTTCTGATTTTTGCATAAATATATTTGCAAAACCAGAACAAATTATATGAAGTAGCATGTAAACATGTAAACATCATATTTATGCACTTTTAGTTTGGATATATGGGAGATGTCTCAGTTTGAGTAACAAGTAAGTAGTTCAACTCACACTCAAAACTTATAAACAGTGCAGTGTCATTAGCTCGAAGAAAAACAAGCAGCATAGAAGAACTACCTCAGGCATGTATTAATGTTCAATTAATAACTTTATTTTACAAGCACAGCAAAGAAGAGTGAATGCAGAACTTATTGTATGAGAAGAAAATAGACTGGCTTAAGACAATGTGTGAATCTATACAGGCAGTGCTCAACTTACAACCACAATTGAGCAAGAAATTTTGGTCATAGTTCATTGAGGTCATTGTGGTCCCACGGCCTCTTGATTTTACAACCATTTTTATAATGTTCATTAAGCAAATCATGTGGTTGTACATTAAATCTGAATCCAGCTACCCAGTGTTTTTTGCTAGAGAATAACAAAAAAACATTGCAAAATGTGATGCCCTTGGACACTGCAACTAGTTATAAATGCGAGCCAGTTGCCAACTGCCCAAAATGCAATCATATAATGGTGAGGATAATGTGGCAGTTGTAACTTTGAGTATGGGTCATAACTTTTTTTCAATTCTGTCATAGCTTTGAACAGGCATTAAGCAACCAGTCATAAGCACTACTTGTACATGGAATGGGTTAAGAGTCAGAGATAACAATGGATGTATTCTGGGCAATGGGAAGAAATATTTAACTTGCTGTTACTAAAATCAAACAACCAAAAACAATCATGAAGAACTATTGCAAATAGTTTATGTATTAATTTGTATTTCAGGAGAATAGTAATATTTCACATTTGAGACTTCCCTATGAATTATTTCTTACTAATTGGATACAAAAGTCTAGAGTAGGGGTATGAAACTGCCGGCTGGCAGGCCGGACATGTCATCGGGAAACCCATTGCCAGCAATGGCGAAAAAGCTCTGATACATTGCGTGACGTCGCGAGTTTGACATGTCTGGTCTAAAGGTAGTCCTTGCTTAATAACCAATCATTTAGGAACTATTCAAAAATATGATGGACCTTCCCAGAACTACTTATGACCCTCTTTTGAAATTCTGATGGCCACAAATGCACAAATACACCCTACAAACACAGGATTGCATGTTGGGCACTTGGCAAGTGGCTCGCATTTAGGACTATTTGCAGCATCCCATGATGAGAATGATGTCATTTTTGGTGGGTTTTGCTGGTTTCCAGCATTTACTTTCCAGCAAAAACAAAAGAGGGAAAAGAAGTTCACTTCTCAATTGTGTTCATTTCACAACCACTGCAAAAAAAAGGTCGTAAAATTGGCCATGGTCACATGGTGATCTTCTTAACCACTGTGAATTACAACCATAATTCCAGGCTCAGTTATGGTTATAAGTCAGAAACTACATGTATATGGTTTTTTTCAGACTAATTACTGGGTTGATGCATATACCCATCCTTAAATCAACCCATCCCATAGATATATCAATAATAGTAATTGAAGAGAAACAAAAAAAATCTAATTTATAAAGTCTAAACCAAATATAAGGCAACACAAAATATGTATAGAAAGCTGGCAAATCTTAAATTCATCAGCCTAACCAAAAATATTGAGATTTGATGCTTACAAGAATTTAGACCACATATATCAAAAAACCATTTTTAGGGCACTTCTTATTGGCCATGAGCTGGCTTGGTTTCTATTATTTCTATTTCAGATAGCATTGATTAGCTGGATGTGATTGTTGTGGGTCCATTTTTTAATTAGATCTCAACAGTGGCAAGAACACCCACACAAATATGCTAAAACAGTAGGAAGATTGTGGGCATTATGAGCTGATATTAAGAAGATATCAGGAAGATGAGATCAACAGCTATATGGAATCACATGTCCAGCCCAGCACTTTTCCCTTTTGATTTTCCTCTCTCTTCGCTAGAAGTAAGAATGAGTGCTGCCAAATTTATTTATTTATTTATAAAATTTATATGATGCCCAATCCCTAGGGACTCAGGGCGGCGTACAAAATTAAAACAACAAATATAACAATAAAAATGAATACATTCACACAGCATGTCCCAGTCGAATCCCCCCCCCCCGGGGACATCAACCCCAGGCCTGCTGGAACAGGAGAGTTTTAATAGCTTTCTTGAAGGCCAGCAAGGTGGGAGTAGTTCGAATCTCGGGGAGAAGTTGATTCCACCACGTCGGAGCCACCAAAGAAAAGGCCCTTCCCCGAGGGCCCGCCAGCCGACATTGTCTGGCCGACGGGACCTGAAGGAGGCCCAATCTGTGGGACCTCACTGGTCTCTGGGAACTATGCGGCAGTATGCGGTCCTGTAAGTAACCTGGTCCTAAGCCATGAAGGGCTTTAAAGGTGACAACCAACACCTTGAATTGTGTCCGGAGACCCACAGGAAGCCAGTGCAGCTCGCGGAGGATAGGTGAGACATGGGTGTACCTTGGTGCACCCACAATCGCTCTCACAGCTGCATTCTGAACCAACTGCAGCCTCCGAATGCTCTTCAAGGATAGCTTATATCAGAAATTGCTCTTCTGCATGTATCTTATGTGCGATAAAAAAGAGGAACTGCTGCCCAAGATGTGGAGATCATGCTCTTCCGTTTCTAATCAGGACAGAGCTGCCACCAAAATTAAGTTCTGCCCCTGTGTAATGCTCAGCTTTTTTATGCCTCTCAGATGCAGAGAGGGCAGGGAAATGTACTAATTTCTGCATGCTTCTACTGTCAACTACTGTTACGTTACAATGGTTTATACTAAACCATAAAATACCAACATAATGAAAATAACCTTTACAACTAAAACACTAAAATATGGTTAAAATGGTTATCTGGTAGCAGCTCTCTTGCAAAGATCTAAAAAAATAAACTGCTTTTCCTGGGAAAGTTCAGCATAGACTTGCTTGTTTTGACACCTTTTGTTAGAAGATCTGATCCACCCACAAATGCAAAGAGAGCAGCTTTAATGTAGGAGGATTAAATACAAACAATTGTAATATAGGGAAGCATATAGAGTACTGTATTACATTAAAACAGTGGAAATGCATGTTTAAATCCCTCTGACTATTGGGCTGAGTCACTAAATCCCACTTTACAGTGTTGTTTTGAGAATAAATTGATGGAGGACCATTGTATGTATTTTAGTATACATACCATATAAGGGAGAATGGAACATGAGGATCTTTTCAAAAGATAGTGTCATACAAAAATTAGCTATTTATCTTGGCTCAGTCTTCTAGTAGTAAAAGTTAAATTGGCTAATTCTGGGTGATTGAAACTAAACTATCAACATCTGTGATGCAGACAATGAATGCCATTGCAGACCATTTGTGTGTTAGGTGATTATGTCTTGTAAATATTGGTTGTAAGTAAAGTTGTAAGTAAGAAGCATGGTTTAGGTCACATATGCTTAGTATGATTAAGCTATAAAACTTTATTCCAGTATATGGGATATTGGAGCACACCCAGTTGTTCCTGGCATCATTTTAAGTTATTGGGTCCTCCCTTGAAAATGAATGGGTAAGATGTCATCAGTAAAATCTAATTCTTTGCTTCTCACTTAAGTATGATTGTAATCTTAGAATTTCTGTGACTGGGGAGGAATCTTCCTATGCACAATAAGCATCCTACTATCTCCTTTTTATTATACATGCAATGGAGAGCAAGCTGTTTAGGCGCACATTTATCAGTAACATCTTTCCCCCATTGAGGTCTATTCCTTTCCCATGCTTATGCAGGAATAATAAATATAAAATATGACAGTCAATATTTTTTTAATATTCAAAGGAGCTTATGACCTGTGTCATTGTCCTTGCCACTGGCCTTTTTCATGCAAAAACACAATATCTATACAATGAGCCCATTAATAAAACTAGAGATAAGTCTTCTTTTATACAAGACTGAAATTACTTCCTCCTCTGTTTCTTGCCTATTTAACACATTAATGAAAACTTTTATATTGCTGGAAAGCCAGTTTGGTGTAGTGATTAAGGCTTCAGGCTAGAAACTGGGAGGACATGAGTTCTATTGCTGCCTTATTCTGTTAAAGCAAGCTGGGTCCTTCTCTCTCAAGAAGCAGACTATGGCAAACCACTTTTGAAAAATTTTGCAAGAAAACTACCAGAACCTGTCCAGGCAGTGGCCAGGAATCAACATTGACTCAAAGCATGTGTGCGCACAAACACACACCAAACACACACACACACACACACATCTTGAGTTGTTTTTAATCTGATACAACGTGCCTGGTGACTGGTGGTCTAAAATTGGGGAAAAGCTACCTGTATATTCCCTTTGAAATGTTTCTCAGATTATGGTGATTATACTGTCTATAATCCACTTGAACACATACAGCAGTGATGGCAAACCTTTTAGAGACTGAGTGCCCAAACCACAACCCAAAACCCACTTATTTATCGCAAAGTTCCAGGGCCGCATCAGCATTGTTGTGCCCTCGTGGGGGGGGCAGGGAGGCACCTCTGAGCGCTGCCTCTGGCATGCAAAAACCAGGGACGCAAAAATGGGCCACCGTGCTGCAAGGCGCAAAAACGGCCATGCTGTGGGGTGCAGATACAAGGCGCTGCACTATGCAAGAACGGGGCAGGGCTAATATCACGTAGGCACTAGTCCCGCCCCATTTGCAGCACATGTGTGCTCGCGGCTCCATGCACGCATGCACGCATGCATGTAAAATGCTTCCCCCTCCCTTTTCTTCCAGTCCACCAATCAACAATGGTTGGTGACTTCTGCTCTACCACCTCTACTCGAGCTTGCTAGTCAAGCTCGAGTAGAGCCACTTCACCTCCTTTGTGCTGGGTGGGGCTCCTGCTCTGGGCAGCAGTGGTGGCCTGATGCACCTGCTGCTGGTGAGGGTGGCACGTGTGCCAACAGAGAAGGCTCTGAGTGCCGCCTCTGGCACACGTGCCATAGGTTCGCCACCACTGACATACAGTATGTTAAAGAATTAGAGTTGCTAATCCATAGAATAGGGCTGCACTTTCAGCTCAAGAATAGAGCAGATGGCCAAATACTACAAGAGAAATAATGTATTGATTCTGCTGATATACAGCAAAGATTTGTATTAAAACCCATTCAAAATGCATCCTGATTTATGCATGTACAATATAATAACCTGCAAGGGAAAAATGATCCATACATAGATTGGCATTTGTAGGTTCTTCACTGTTGCAAGTTAGGTATATACCACAAATCTTTTTCATACTATTGTGGGGAAAATTTATGGACTCCCATAAATTACTCCTGAGTTATTTTTTATATTCCCAATATCCTATGTCAAAATTTGATTTCAAATGAAGAAAGGGAAAACTGCCATTCCACGATAACTGGAAAAAAAGACATTTTTACTCAGTTGTCAAAGGTAATTCAAATTTTTTGCACCTTATCCAGGAGGAGCCAGTTTTACATTTTTAAAGCAATTATCTAATGCCTAGTGGTTTGTGTAATCCAAGTACTAATTCAGTGCTTTCATAAACATAAGACTTGCACGCTGCTTTATCAGTGGTCTAATCTTACTAAGATAATCCTTGATTTATAACCATTAGTTTAAAATCATTCAAAGTTAAAACTGTGCTGATAAAAATGACCTACGACTGGTCCTCACACTTATAACCCTTGCAGCATCCCTTGCAGTTGGCAACCAGCATATATTTGTGACAGTTGCAGCATCCCAGAGTCATGTGATTGTCCTTTGCAACCTTCCCAGCAGGGTTCAAACAAGCAAAGTCAATGGAGAAAGCCTGATTCACTTAACAACCATGGCCAAAAAGATTGTAAAATTAGGCACAATTCACTTAATGACTGATATTCTGGTCCCAATTGTGATCATAAGTCAAGGGCCACCTGTATAGAAAGCTTAACTTTGTGTAATAGCAGAAGCACAAGGCCATTATATTAATCAGTGCAATAATCTACCTACCTCTGCACTCTGACTGCTGTAGCATCAAATATTTACTTGCATCTATTAATAAACCATCACAAAATTAAAATACAATGAGACCTTTCATAGGACTTAAAGTGTTATTTCCAACTATTCTATATTGACCACAGATTGTTTGAATAGGCTATGGGAGCCTAGAATTTATCTTTATTTCTTTAGCTCTTCAGAGGAAATTCATTAATCATTAGAATAAGGCTACTTAATAAAATGAGGTTTATTTAACCATGTTCTGTCCGAAGTATCCTGCCTTATTCTGCCTTTCTTTTTAATCCTCATATGCCTAGCATCCCTTGTCCTGTTTATGGCAGTGGCTCTAATCACTCATTTCATAGCTAACAATAACCTAAATATTGCATCCAATATCTGAACCTAGGAGCATGTTCTGCATGGACTAATCTTCTTTGGATCCCCTTTTATTAAAATCTGATTGCCAGGCATCACCAACTGTCTACATCAGCTAAGCTACAACTTCTTTTTACCTTTTCATTTCTTGGCATTTTACTATCTCTGACCTTATTTGAGTCAGCCAGTAGCTGTTAAGGATGAGAGGATCTGCATCTGTACTATATGTACATCAAAATTATTCCTGTTTGTATTCTTGTAATAGCATGTGGGAATGACCTGGAGAAATAAAGGGAAGAGATCCTGCCTAGGGAACTATCAGATAAAAGGGGGAGGAACCCACAGGCAAAGAAAGAAATTTAGAAAGTATCTTCCCTTATCTACCTGATAGTAAAAAGATGGCAGGAGGATTGTACTTTCAGATTTGCAAGATAATGTTAATGTAGCCCTGTAATAAAGTAGAATTAAGCTCATCTTGTTGTGTTTCCTATCTAGTTTATTTGTGAGACTGACACTTCCACAAAATAAAACTTACTCTAGAGATTAAGGGAAATTCTTCATGGCCACTTGAGTTGCTTGTCTCTTGTATGACACTTGGCTGCTTCTGAAACTGATTTAAACAATTCTGGAACAAATTGCAATGATTTGGAAATGAGTACTTAGTATAGATTATAACCACTACAGATGCCCTTGCTCATTCTCCTACTTCCCAACCTTCCCATCTATGCAGAGTAGACAAGCTTCATTGGTTGACCATTGTCTACCAGTAACTTCCTAGACTTTTTAGTAATTGTTCCTCCATCACTTTTCCACATTCTTTCCCTTTGCAATCCTAGAGGTTTTCACACCTAGATATCTTCATGCACCCTTCTTTCCTTTAACTCTGTGACCCTTCCTCCCCGTTTACCATTGTTATTCTACAGTAACCTTGTGACAATGAAGAATAGATGGTTCAGATTCACGGAAGCAAAGCATACCATTTCCTGAAACTTTATAGGTTTATAGAATGTTATGCATACATATATACAAACAATATATTCAGTAATGTTTGTCAAGTGACATATTTTTTTACTTGTGAAAGCAGTAGCTGTGAAAATAATGCCACAACAGTGCCATGAAAGCTATCCTAATTGCTTTCTTTTGTTAATATTTGTCACCGTGTTAGGGAGAGGGGCAGCATAGAAATTTAATAAATAATATTTTAACATTTCAAATATTTCATTGTTAATATTTAATATTTCATAGTGTGCTATATTCTAAATTTGTAAGCAAATTTTCAGTATCAATATAACAGATTCAGTCAAAGGAAGCAGACTTGCAGTCAATCAGATGGATATCTATCTCAAGAAGTCAGTCTGTTAATTCACAAGCCTTCAATTTTTGTTCCCATTTCTAACCTAGTATTCAGTTTTTCCCACTCCTAGGCTTAGTGAAATATCAGGCTCACATACCCTCCTGTGGTACATCATCAGATAATATTTCACAGCCTGCCAACATAGCAGGGCATAATATCTATGCAAGCCTAAGATCTTTAAAGATTTATGGCTCTGTTTTCCAAGCATCATGGGGTAGCTTTTCATCCTGCTTGAGTCTAACTACCTAAAAAATTGTGCCTACCCCTAAAGATTTTTTTTTAAAGGTAAAAAAGAATTACTGTTCCGGCACACTAAAGATTTTCCTCCACCCCCACCAATAATTAAGGTCTGAATACTTTTTCTTAAAGATATAATGGGCATTAATCAAAATAAATCCATAAAAACAACATACGATCTATGATATTTTTAGAGGTTTCTAGGTTATTTTTCACACAGTAAGTGCATAACTTTTATTTGAGTTAAATAGGATAAATAAACCCTTTACCAAATTAGCACTTCTGCATTAAACATAGTAGGAACCTCAAGATTTAGGGCTGATATGGATCTCAATATGTAACTGTAAACCATACATATTAAATCCTGAAATCATAGTTGTGGTCAAAAGACCTCAGCTGTATAAGAGCATTTCATAGGATTGCTACATAATAGAAGATTTTGATCAAACCACCTACGAAGAAATTTCTGCATGCCATAAATCATAGACCAGGGGTGTCAAACTGCCAGCCCATGGGCCGGTTGCATCATGCAGAGGCCAGGCCCAACCCAGCTCCGACAATGTGAAAAAAGTCACAAGACGTCATGTGATGTGATGAGTTTGACACCCGTGTCATAGACCATAGAAAAAACTATTCTATTACCAACTATAATTATGGATTTAAGACTTACCACTGAATTAGATGTATCTTAAAACTTTCTTGTCTGTATACCTCAAGTCAGAAGAGAAGAAAGGATTTGGAGACAAATGGCCTGGAAGTGTGACAGAGTTTGGAAAGAAACAAAAAAGCTGTTAAAGTAAGTATTTCTGTGATAAAAGCTTGTTTCTTTCAGCAAGAAACAATTCACTCTGTTAGTTTTCCAAGAGATATGAAGATCTGATACTTTACCCAGCATGTAAAGTTTATGAGATATTGCAACACTGTGGTTGGGGTATACACTGATGTTGGAGGGTTTGGCAGATTTTATTTATTATGTTTTATTATTATTGCAAACCATCTAGGATTATCTTATATAAGTGGCCATATATATTTCTAAATAAATGCTAGCTGTTGGCATTTTGAGAATCTTTAGTGAAAGCTAAACATTATGAGACCTCCTGATGTAGGCATTCTAGCAATTCTTCCAAACAAACGTTTCAAAGAAAAAATAACCATTTTATTGATATAAGTCAGTCTGGGAGAAAATGCAATGATCTTCTTTTGCCACATATGCATGAAGTAGATAGCCACAATTAACCATGAAATGATATGTAGGGAATCACACCATTAACAATCTGAAAATACGCTTCAAATCTACCCTACTTCAGAATGCTCCTGAGACCTAATTTCAGTGCATTGGAAGGAGCCCAAATAACTAGGGGATGGTAGCACATGAACGCACACATTGCCTTTTATCAAGTTTTATTTACTATACCCCTACACTCTATTAAGTTAACCTCCTTGATTTCGCAGCACAGGAGAAGAACATGAAAAGAGAAGAGCAAAACAATTGGGGCCGACTGCTGAGAATGGTTTTTTTTAATGGTGTTCTGTACACTTTATAAGATATAAAAGGCAACATTTAAAAGACTTCTAAAGCTCCATTGTGATACAGTATAATTAATTTAGGCAGTGTCAATTGGAATTAGAGTCTAGGCTTTGAGGAGAGCAGCAAATGTTGCAAAGTTCCCATCTCCTAATTGCTACGTGCCATGGCAACTGAAAGACATGCCTTGTGTTTTTTAAAACAATAATATCTACTTTTGTCATTGGTGCAAGAATACAACATGGCACATAGCCAATTGTTCTGTGAAGTTCTTCCTGACTTTTCAGGCTTGTCCATTCAGTAGTTGCATACTTGGATTTCTTTCTGATTACAGTAGGTAGTTACCACTGTATTGTGCAGGTTAATTCAACTTGATAACATTGCCTAAAGCTCCAGCAGCATGGAAGAAGTCTTTATTATTCTCTAGTTCACTGCTTTCAAAGAGAATCTGACTATAGCCTGTTAAATTGTTCACTGTGAAATAATGAATAAACATATTCCAAGAGGGAGGAAGCATATACCATCTGCAAGGCTATGATTACTTGCCTAAGGAGCAAGACTACATCCAGAATTTAAAGCCAATATAGGGAATCTTCAGCTCTCCAAATATTGCTTAATTAAAACTCTTAGCATTTTTATACTCTTGGCTTGCTTCAACCTTTACTTAGTTGAATGATCACATTCATTCAAAAGGCCACTGAAAAGCATAAGATTGAGAGCATAAATAACTTTTTATTTTTTTCATCCATAAATTGTGAATATATATAATTTTTAGCCATTACTTTGCCATCCTTTTGTGTTTATCAGTAACCAAAGTTGAATGGGTGCTGCTAGGCTTAGTTGGCCATATATTCTATTTTACAAAATGCCCTCTATATAAAACCTGACTCCTTTTACAGAATAAGAGTTGATACTATCAACTCTTTCTCCTGACCTCAGAATGACTACCAGCCAAGGAGTCAAATTACAATAATTGTTCTTAGACCTATGTCTTATGTTGACACCTGCAAATATTCAGGTGTGTTTCCTCCTTCAGATTATTTCTGCTGGCAATGTTGTTTGGTCAGAGTAACCAGGAAATGATAAAAAATACCTAGATCTAATGCATCTAGGCCACAAGATCAAGGCAATCACCAAATGGCAACAAAGGCTTGGGGTTTTCTGCATCACTTTGCTGACATTAGATTATTGGTCCTAGATTACTTCTAGACTAGAGGATAAAAGTAAAATGTTATGGCTCAACTCTACTAAAGCTTGGATCCTTTTTGAGGGAATAGAGGTGAAAAAAATAGCAGTAATGAGATTGGTATGTATTTCTTTTCTGTTTTTTGAAAACATCCTTGATTCACAATACATTTCAAGGTGAAGATAAACCAGGATAAATAGCAATAGGTTTTCTCAATAAGCATAATACCTGTAGAAATGAATGGTCACCCTTTTGTTGTGGCAGGGAATTTTCTGTATTCATTAATGCCAATAGGCATTTCTCTGATCCAGAATGGAAAGGAAATGAATGTGGATCTTCTTTCATCAAGTCACTTTCCTCACTTATTTAAAATAGGCTTTGAGTAGCGTCTAGGCTTGCAACGTATAATTGCATGAACTATCAATCTGCATTAGTCATCAGAATAACTGTCCCTATGACTATATACTGTAGCTTACAGGACCTGGGGCAAGAATTACTTTGCTGACCATAGTACTTTGTTTCAATTTCTACTTTCTGCTTAAGAAATTCAATGTAAATGGCTTGAAATGGATAAGGAATGAATAGACTTTACTATAAGAATATCTTGAAAATCTTAAGTTCATCCAACTCCCCAAATTACATTTATAGATCTTAAATAAACAGACATGATGACTTCTGCTTCTGTATTTTCATATCATGAACTTGATTATTATCAGAAACAACCATACACATCTGGTCACTGAGCAACAATTATGCCTGAGCAGATTGGATCCAACAACGTGTGCATAAAAGCCAAATGCAACACACAAAATATAGCATAGAAAAGGTGTTCTTACAAAACAAACAAATTCTATCAGTATTGGGGATGATTCCTGTTTACCTTTTAGAACTAGAAAAGGATTTTTGTACACCATAATTGTTTTTGGTGTCTTGTAGAATGTGGATTTATCTAGAACTCTGCTAGTTGGAAATATTTTTCTATGGTGCCTCTACTTCTGGTGTTTCTTTATTCATATCAGAAGTACCTTTAAATTATAGTAATGCTTTGAAAGACAGACAAGTAATTGTTCACCATGCAATCCTATTCAAGTTCACTTAGAAGCAGATCCCGTTCAATTTAACAGGACTATGAATCTTTTTTCCTGTGATGCAGTCTTTCAATGTAGCATCCCAATGGCACCAAAAACACCTTGGTCCTCATAATTCAATTTTATGCATGGTAATTTGGAACTCGGTCTGGAATTGCTGCTGTAATTATTTAACAAATGGTATACAAAAAGTATCAACAATTATTGATAGTCACAATTGCATGAGAACCAAACTATCACCTTAATAAGAGTCATATGCATATATATTTTATGCAGATGAAATTAACATTGACTTCTTATTATAAACCACTGTTGCAGCAGTAATCAGAACAGAACTTCATTAACCCAGCAAGTTCCTCCAAACCTTCATCTAAAGACTACTTAATTCTTTCACAGTGGCATTGTCTCTGTAATTCATCTGTCACTAACTAATTATTACATGCTGTAGTGTAGCAGGTTATCTATGGAACAGTTTGCATCCCATTACATCAGCCCACCTGGTCAGGCAGGGAAGACATCTAGCTAAGAAATTCTGACTGGCATGATCCAGATAAGGAGCCTTCTCTGCCATTGCCACCACCCTGTGTAACTTCCCTTCCCCAGAGATGAGGTGGGGCCCCACTCTCCTAGCCTTTTGGAAAGTATGAAAACCTGGCTCAGAGGCCTTGCTTGCTACTCACAAAGGACAAGGGGCTGGTAAGTGCCCTGAAAGCTCTTCCCCTGCCTTTTAATTAATACTGATTTTTAATTCATCATTGCCTTTCAAACTTTATGTAGTGTTTTTATGCTTTAATATTTTTTTTTTGTACACTGCCTGGAGTTTCTCTGTGAGAGGGATAGGCGATTTCAAAATTTGGTAAATAAATATGTGGTCTGATTTTTAAATTGCTTTATCATAGTCCCACCATGTCAGTGGTGACAGAACCTAATAGCTCTTGGGACATTTTTAGTAGGTGTAATCCATCCAAAATTCAGCATCCATGACTCCCATGGGATTTAGTGCCACCACATCTTCCAACAACACATCCCCAAAACCTATAGGTTGCATGACACTTGAGAAGATGGAAAGGGTGCATTCCCACTCTCTTTCCTGCCTCCCTCTGGACCCTGGACCCAATCAGCCGGCACAAGGCCAAATGGATGAGCAGAAATTGGCTGCTTTGGAACCAAAGCCAAAATTTGAAATTCTTAATGGTGGTGGCTGCTGATATTATATGTGAAAAGACTATACTATATGTGGATAGAAGAATGACCCAGTGAGTCATGGGTTGTCTAGTTAAAGGCTAATTCTTTTAGAATAGAAACACAGATCAATAGAAATACACGTGATGTCATACTTCCATCCTCAACACACATTTAATTTTTTCTTGAAAGCTCATTTTTCCATAAAAATGTCATTCCTAATGCATATATCAGCTATTATAATGCATAAATTCCAACTTTTGATAATAAAAGCAAAATAAAGAGGATGAGATACATAGACTTCAAAGAGCCCAGTCTAACCTCCTGAAAGCCTTAATGACAGCGATTATAGATTAATTATAGATTTGTTGGTGATCTTGTGGAACTATTGCAATGCAATACAGAGTATCTTTATTTTGTCTGAATAGTACTAAGACACTGAAAATTCTTGGCTCAAGCATCATTGTGATTTTGTGCCAGTTATTATCTCTCGGCCCAACACACCTCACAGGGATATTGTTGTCGGGAAAATAGGAGAAGGAAGATGTGTTAAATGTGTTTGCCATCTTGTTATTTATAAAATCAATAAGCGTGGGATTAAAATAAAATGAGATGAAAAAATAATATAATAAAATAATCATTATCTTTCCTAGGGGCCCTTAGTCTGGGTGGAGCCCACAAGTCAAATGCTTGTAAATATGCAAGAGCATATTAATTCTCTAGTCATGTTCTTCTTTCACTTAGTAATAAAATATAACGAAAAATAAGAATGTGTTGAAGTTAATAAGCATGTGAAGGTTGGGCTATTTTAAAATGTACATAATTTATGCAAAATTGTAGAACTGTTTGGCAGAACCCAGAAGCAGAGTGAAAATAGGAATCATCCTAGAATCCCTACATGAACAAATGAACTAAGTCCGTCCCCCTTGAGTGTCATTGATCCACGTCTAACTCTAACCAGGTGCTAACCATTAGTTGAGAAGATTCCTGTACATGGCTTTAGCAATAAATCAGCTTCACTGAACCTCACTTGTGGACCTGGTCTTTTATGCCTTACAAGAATTACTTATTGAATTATACCTATGTTTTTAATCAGAAATTCCTGTTCCTTTTTTTCTATTTTAAATATTCATGTGGACATCTTTAATATTTATTTTTATTTTATCTGCATCCCACTTTTATTATTTTTATAAATAATTCAAGGTGACAGACATACCTAATACAGTACTCCTTTGTTCTCCTATTTTCCCCACAACTGCAAGCCTGACAGGTGAGTTGCACTGAGAGAGAGTGACTGGCCCAAGGTCACGCAGCCAGTTTTCATGCCTAAGGTGGAATTAGAACTCAGTCTCTTGGTTTCTAGCTGGTGTCTTAACCATTAGGTCAAACTGGCTGTTTTGACAATATGTCTAAAAAATAAATATTAGGATGATAAACAATGACAATGCAGAAATTGTTTTAGAAAGATATATTTAATGTACAAAATATTTTCCTAAAATTCATGTAAACTTTCTGCTATAAATTCTAAATTGTTTCTGAGTAAATGGAAAATAAATGTAACAGGGCAATCCTATTCATAATACCATGGGAGAAAGGTGTGCTGAAAAAGGTACTTGCATTTCTTAAGAAAAAAATCAATATCATCAAATTACAAGCTGTGAACAGGATGCTCTCTCTCCCTCTCTCTATTGCTCAACAAATATTGCTGAAACAATAAAGCATATGGAATTGCTAGTATTTCTGTTTGAAACAGGAAGTATCACCACAAAATGTGTAGTACTTTGAATTCAGACTCCCCAAAACATTTCAAAGAGTACCTGCATAAATATCACAATCAGATCTGAAATGATACATAGCCCTAATACAATCCAGAAGGAGCCTTAAATTTGATTTCTATGCTGTCTGAGGATGTGAACTTGGTGACAAAGTAGTGCAACTGACAACTTGTATTGGTAAATGGTTTTGTTTTATTATGCTGTGTGACTTAGTATAGCAGCACCATTAACTCTTACAGTTATCTTTTAGGCTGTATCACTGTTCCAGTGATACAGCCTAAATTTAACACAGCCAAATTACAAAAAATAGCCAACAGTACAACTGTTATTTTGGGAAGAGTGCCTTTCTTTCAATGTTGACTCCTGGTAATTTCTTTTTTCTAAGGTGGAAACAGAGTGACTGGCCCAAGGTCACCCAGCTGGCATTGTGCTAAATGCAGGACTAGAACTCACAGTTTCCTGCCTAGTGCCTAGTGCCTAGTGCCTAGTGCCTGCCTAGTGCCATAACCATCAAACTGACTCTCTAGTAGTTGCTAGACTTTAACACAAATTCTGCACTACCTATTTTGAATTATAGTTATATTAATAAAAAGGGTAACCCTATTGTTAATTTGGAGCCACATGATGAAAAAGAAAAATGACTGACATTTCCTATTCTCCTTGCTGCTTCTTATTATTCTCTCCCATTGTAAAAAACAAAAAGAGGTTAAGAGTTGGGTTCAGTAAGCAAGTGAGACAAATTTGAATCCTGCACTTATAGCACCTCTTCAGATTCATCCATGGCATACATACTCTCCAATATTTTTTACTGACTTCAGGAAAGGAAGGACTGCAGAAATACAGTTCATCCAAAGATCAGAATGGGAAATGAATGTTGGATTTCCTCATCTGGGGTCTTCTGACAGAATTCCAATACATTCAATGATTGCTGGACATCTCTCTTTTCCTATATGGACCACATCTGGGTTTGATTGCAGATGATGTAGTACACTGCGCCATAGTTACACTATGCATAGCCTGTAAGACCACAGAGCATCACTAATGTGAAATTTATCCCAAAGGTGGGATATTCTGTATGCATGCCAAGTATTAAATCATGATGACATCTTGGTGCAATTTTGCTTTTGTATCAGTCTTCTACCTTCTACTTTTTACCTGAACATTCTGGTGTCCCTCTAGATTTTCTTTAATTAACTCTTACTTTATATTGCAACCATCAGATGTAAATTAATAGTTCTTTGGGGGATCATCTTTCCAAGGTTAATTGGCACACCAGCCACCTGTTATTGCCTATCATATTAAACCTACAGAGTGCTGAGTTGTTTGGTAATGTATGTTATTTGCACATGCATTTACACCACAAAGCATAGCCTGGATTTTGGATCTGCTTTATACACAATGCAAAGTAAGTAAGCTGAAAAATGCAAATCAAAGCAGTACTTAACTATATTTTGTTAAGACTTGGTATAAATATATAAACCCCTTTTTATGTAGATCATGTTTATAATAGCACATGTTTTAGCAAAACTATGTTTCCAGCTACTGAGTCTTCTGCTAAAAACCAAACAATAATATATAATTAAGGTACTAATTCTATATAACATGAGCAACATTTTATTTTTTTAAAAATAAGGCACAGGTATAAATATAGATGAGCAACATTTATAACATTAACTTTATGGACTAGATATCTTCCTCCAATCTCATTTCCATCCAAATGTGGATTTTTTTTTTAACCTGCTGGCATTTTGGAGGGTGGGGGGAGGGAGAGAATTTCTTCTGATATTCATCAGTGGTTGTTTTTTTTTAACTTTCGGGTGGTTAAAGCTGCTATAGGAAAATATGGGGCTACTTCTGCCAATACCATTTTTTTTTGGTTTAGGAATTATGTTAAGTTCGACTAGCCATTGACATGATTAAAGCAACCTTTTCTTCACCATGCACTCCCTTTAAATACCATTTGTGGCCATGGACCCCCAAGACTTAAGATTTAAATCATAGCATTTCTTCAAGCCTTTGCAGACCTCCAGTGACAACACCACAGCCCTCCAGGGTCCACAGACCACAGGTTGAGAACCACTGGATTAAGGCAAGGACATCTCAAGAAATTTAAAGAATGATCATAATAGTGGAATCAGATGAGAGTTCAGGTAAATCAACTCTATAAGGTCAATTCATCTAACAGCATTTCAGTTCACCACAACTTGTCCAATTATACTTGACAACATGTGAGGCAGTACTGTTTATTCTTTTAGAGGGAAAATATATCGTCATGATTATCTTGATAGAGCACCAATATTCTCTGTTTCTCCTTTCCTTGGCATATAACTTAACCAACTGAACATCTTATACATCATGGCATAAAACAACTATCACTACTTGGCTAATGAGATAATTACTATGGAGACTTAATGCCCCACACAGAGAAAGCAGGGAACATTCTCAGTAGCTGTATAAAATGATAGGATAGACAACAACCAGAACACACTGGGAAAAGATTCTGTTGCCAGCCTAGATACCATTTACAGTCATATAGAATCCAGCATAGTTATGATTTCCATGGGATTTGTGATAAAGATCATTTCTATAGAAATGACCTTTATTACAAATCCCATGGAAAGCATAACCATGCTGGAGTCTATATGAATACATACATATGCAAGTATTCATGAATTCATTTTGTGCTTAAATCAAGTGCATGCCATATAAAGGTATTAATACAGCTATTATTACTTTATAATTTAGACAAACAGCTGACATTTAATTTTATATGTAGAAGATAGAAGTAGTCCTTGACTTACATGTAACATAAATCAATATTTCAACATTTAATATTTTCAGTCAGTGCTTCTGATTACCACAATACAAAATGTAGCAGGAACTGAATAAATTCAACTTCCTCAGTCAGTCAAGTTAAAGTAGGAGTTATTTTCAGAGACAGGATATCTGTATCCCCAAGTCCTGTCTAATGTAAGGACCCACCCCACTTTGCATCTTAAGAAGACAGAACTCTTGGAATAATTCTTCCAACAGGAATCCTTTATTAAGAGAAAATGGTTGTAGGCATGCTAGACAGGACTTGGGGTCCAAGCTCTCCCATTCAAGGTTTTAAGGGGTTCCCCAGTAGTCCCACCCAATCAACCCCCCTTCCAGTGATAGTTTCAAGTATCACAATTCCACTCCCTTTCTTCTTTCTTCCGTCTGGATGGAGACTTCAGATAACTACATGAAAGGCAACTTCCCTCCTTTGGTATGTTAACGCTTCGAGGTTACAATAAACACACATTCAGCATTCAGCTCTTTGAAGTGTAAAGAAGGAAGTGAGGGCCATAAAGCCCCTTTGTTCTCCCCCTTCTCTCCCTCTTATGGCAGAATCCAGAGAAGGCAGAATTGGGAGTTTCTATATTTGATAATTTAAAGATGAAATATAATTGGATTCTGACAAGGAGGCCAGTCTAAAGAATCCTGTAATTCTCTATTTGCTTTATTGGCCTAAAAGAGTTAGTGAGCTCAGTTATAATCTAGCTTGCATTTTTTAAAACTCCAAATCCATTACTCTCTTTTAGGAGATGAAATAAATGAAATGTAAGAAAACAAAATGTGCAGTTGTAACAGGCTATGAAGCTGCCTATCAAGACAACCAATTCTTCCTAAACTCTATTCCTATTTCATTGTGATCATTTAGCTTTAGTTGCAATTACAGAATTATATTTGTAGCAGAATTAAGTCTTTTCTACAGCCAATCCGTTTCTTTGAAGCACTTATTTTCAGAAGTCAAAAAGCTATTTTGACAGGTTTTTAAAAAACCCTAAAAAGACCAATTTTAAAAAGTATTTGTTGATTTTTCGTTGCTCCAATTTTAACTTTGGTTTTTATATTTCACTGTAAACCATTGAGAGATCTAAGTAGTTGACAATATATATAGCATATTAAGTAGCTGACAACATGTTGAGTTGACACTATATTAAGTAAGCGAATACATACATCAATCAGTGATATTCTTTTTACAAAATGGAAGATCTTGCCAACTCATAAAAATGCTGTCAGGTATAAATGTAGTTGCTATTAGAATTATTTGTTCTCATAATATGTTTCTGTATTTCTTACACCACTGTTTTTTAAAACAATTACTTCAGATGATTTAGCACAGACCATGGGACAACAGCATCTGTGGAGAGGTTAAAACTAGCAAGATGGTAGACGGAACATTGCTATGCAAACTCTGCTTCTTTTGAACATGAGTACAACATCAACACATTTACCAAAGGAAGAGGGTTGAATCACAACTCTCTTCCTAATTTTGACACGCACATTCTATTCCACTGCCATGGTGGCTATGAATGCAATTTCCAAATGAAAGCAAGATGTTATACAATTTCTTTCCTATTAGAAGTGTGTTAAAAGAGGTTCTGAAAAATGTTAGATTTCAGTTACAAGGAAATGGATTTCAGATAAACATTGGGAAGAAACTCTTGAATATAATGATTGGATTCACATATGCTAGCCTATATTGAGATTTGTTAACATATTGTATGAACTCAGCCAATTGTACTTTATTCAGTAAACCTTGATTAAATGAGCTGTAGCTTAATGATATATGATATACAGCAATAGTCAATAGATTTGATCCAAGTTAAATGATGGTTTGATGAAATGAATATTTTATTGTTCAATCATTTAGTTGCTTCTAACATTCTCTGTTATGTGAGGGACAGAATTGTACCAGGATTGTCTGTCCATATAAATTTAATTCTTATAAATTCATGTACATGCCATTGTCTTCTATTAGCTTTTTTCTAATTGCTTTGGATTTTTCCAAGCATCTGGCTTCTTTAAATTATTTGTATTTGCATTATGTCTAATGTACTTAAGCTTTGGTGTATGTGTGTCTTTAAATTGATGTTGCCTCCTGACCACTGCCTGGACTAGTTCCTGAAGTTTCCTTGGCAAATTTTTCAAAAGTAGTTGCCATTGCTTTCTTGCTAGAGTTGAGCTAGAATGATTATCCTGTAGTCACCCAGCTGGCTTTGTGCATAAGGTAGGACTAGAATTCACAGTCTCCCTGTTGCTAGTCTGATGCTACACCAGATTGACTCCATTTAAGCTTGTCTTTATTCTTAGTACTTAGTACTTCTACTGTCTTTGAGGCATACAAATGAAGATGCTGGTTAAAAAAAAAATCTCTGACTGTATACTCTGCCTGTAGAGTATATTTAGAAGAAGTTCTCTTGCAAATCTTAACAGGAGATGCAATTTCTTAGATAGTTCCATATTAAAGTGAAAACCCATGAATGATGATATTTTTATAAGAGCTGTGCATGCTTCTAAAGTGTCTCAGACTAAGCACTTTGGACCCCAGTGCAAGTGCAGGATCTTTCTGCTGCTCATTAAAGTAATTTTATATTTTTCAGGCTTTTGCACAAGCTAAGAAAAAAAGTTGCCACTGCTTTAAAGTTGCATAGAATGTAAAGCTCACATTTAGTCTGTGAATAGAGAGCCTGGTATAGCAGTGAATTTATACTCCCCAAATCTGGATCTTCTGTGATTTAGATTTTTGTTTAGGAAGTGAATATCTGCTTCCTAGTCTTTCATCTGATTTGATATCTGCTTTGGTTTTTACTTCATTTGAACTCCTGCCCATTGACAACTGTCTCTGCCATGGGGCTCGTTCTTGATTACCACACATCATTCATTTATCTCTCCTGACTTTCTTCTGAAAGTCACATTCCTGCCAAAAGCCTCTAAACAGGAAACACCACATCTCAAATTCAAGTATTATTCAGATTTCTGGGGACATGAAAAGAGAGAAGCCAAGCGTCAAATCAAAAGTGAAGAAGCCAGAATCTAGTTGATTATTGGCAACCTCAGACAGTGGGTGACAAGAATAACTTATCTAAACTCCAGGCCATGAAAAACAACATGTTCCCTCACTTGTGTTTCTCTTTTGTCTCTTTCTCTTTTTAGAAACGTTCCCAGAGATCTCAGTGGATGCAGTTCAGCTCATTTGATAGTTAATTCTGAAAACCAGCTAGCACTGAGATATAAAGTAATGAAAGCAAAAAATCAATGTGCAAACTATTGATCCTGTCAGAGCTCTTTAGAGGTAATTACAGCATAACACTGGCTCCTGACAGCGCACCACAAAAACATAATAAGGTCACTGGGCTATAATAAAGTGCAGTCTTTGGCTCATATATTCCTTGGCTGTTTTTAAGCTGACCCACAACATCTTCAGTTTATAGAAACCATAATGCTCTTCCTTTAAATATAAAATAAAATGCAGGAATGGACTTCACTTAGACTATTAAAAAGGTTTAAATAGAGCAATGGAGGAAATGGCTATACCACCACAATTTCAGATTCTTCCATGAGAACGTAGTTGTCATGTGCATTTTCCATGCTATTTTGTGTCACTGAGCACCATCAAAAATGAGAAACCTTTTGAGCACCATAGAGGGAAGCAGTGTTTGGACTCATTGATATATAGGACTGTATTTCAAGCAAGATATATGCAACTATCAGGGCTTTTTTTTCTCATAGAACGCCCAGAATGGAGTTCCAGCACCTTTTTTGGATGGAACCTTATAGAGTAGGCAAGGCAAGTTGTATGACATGTGTGAGTTCCGGCCCTTTTTTTTTTTTTTTTAGAAAAAAAGCACTGGCAACAATTAAATATGAATGTAGACAACCATGTTCTAAATGACCATAATTATTACATTAGAGTTGGATTGTTTAAAGCAACAACCGTCAAGAGTTATATAATGAATAAATGATCATATGTAGCCCGGGCACTTATACCAGTGATATCATTATATTGGATGATATCTGCATGCTGAATAGCTTCTTTATTTCATTGACCAGGTTTTCAGCTGACATAAAGAAGAGGAAAAGGGGCAAAAGGAAATCCTATTTCACATATAGAAGTACAGTATGCTTATATAACACTGCATGTTGCTCATTGTAAAAGATTGTTGAAGGATGTTATGTAAGAGCAATAAGTTCAAATGGCACATTATAAGGTAGTGAAATCTATCCTTCACATTCACTTAATTATTCTTTCCCCAGAGGAAGAAGTCTTCAGTTCGTTCCTCTCATTTTCAGAACACTCCAGAATTGATTTTGCTGGGGGTTTTGAGCTTACAATATTGTTAAGGATGCTGGTGTCTGGTTTTCTGTTACACACCTCTCCATCACGTGGGGGGGGGAGTCAAATGTTATAAAAGGCTGAAATGAATCCACTTGCCAATTAAAATAGGCTGTTTGGTTTCCATAACCTCAGGATTTCCAAATGTTTAATTCGCTTTCCATATTTAGAAATGGCAAGAAAGACAGATTTAATGCTCCTTGTCTAATTAAAGTTCCCCAATCTCCTTCCAAGCCGTTCCTCTGGCAACTCAAATCATACACGACACAATGACAGGATAGCAGCTTGTGTCAGAGGGTGGAAGATGAATATTGGTTTTTGTACTAAAAAAAATGAAATGTGCTTAATAAAACAGTTTTGTTTTTTTGTACAGTGGGCTTATGAGTGTGTATCTATATATAATGTTTCATTTTGAGGAATTCTCACAAAACTCCTGACAAATTAATTGTAATTAAAATGTAACACTGTAATTGTTGCATTACACTATTACATAAAATATAATGATGACACTATTACATAATGTCACATAATTTAAATGTCTATCCATATTGAAAGTTGTGTTCCTTTGTCACTTAATAATTTAAGACAGTTTTTTAAAGTTCACTTGATCTTTTAAATCTTTTTTTAACATTATAGCATATTCATTTAATTTATCTTTCTGTTCAGAACTTGATGAGTTAGAATTTTCAGCACTACATATTTTGTTATTATGTATAAAAGAATTCTAGATAATTACTTGTGTATATCTCATTTAGCAGAAATACCAATAGAAATATTTTAATAATACCAATCCAGTTATCTTTTGAAAGAATTCCATTAATTTCATATTATGTTAAACTTTAAGGTACGTAACTTTTCTTGTATTAATTTATGATGCAATCTTTTCAAAGGTATACCCTGGATTTGGCAGAACCATAATAATAGACATTGAGGGATGCACATTGAAATGTTAGTATGGAAAAGAATAGAAAGATATGAGGGGATCCTGTTAATTAGCTATGTATCTTGCTAAGGTAAAAACAAAAACTGGATCATAAGAGAATATCTATTTTTAAAAGTTGTAGTTTCTAAATTTTGAAACAAATTATTTAATATTTAAAATACAGCATGACTTGTTAATATGAACTGAACTGAAAATTAAAACACTAAGGATAAACATCAGTTGCTTTTTAAGAAATACATTTAATAATATTCAGTTTCTAGCTGATTTGAGAAAGTGTTATTTAAACAACAATAATAGCAGCAATTCATTTCCTGTCTTTCTGCTTAGAAGGTATTCCAGATGACTTCAGATAAGCAAAGTATCATCATGTAATTCCATGTAATTGAACCGCCCTATTTATGTTTCCTGGACTGGATCCAGACAGGTATTTGTTATAGTTTAATCTGCTGATTAACAGAATTTATATAGAGGAACTATAGAGATTGCATACACTGTGCTTATACAAAATAAAATGCCCCACAAATAGCACAAGAAAACTGCAATAAAATATATAAAAGGCATTATCCCATGATAATATGGATACTTAATCATTCAAAATACTAAATACTTGAGAGGGAAAGATTATCTTACTTTGGCACTGAGAGCAAGATAAGTGCAAGGAAAGGGGAGAACATTTTAGAAGTCAGATACCATAACTGAGAAAGTAGCAGCGGGCCAAACTGATTTCAAAAAGCTAAGTAGAGTTGACACCACCATCAGGAAATACATGACGGTAATTCAGACAGAATTTAAACAAAGAATAATCCTAGTGGCAAGACAGTGGCAAATCACTTCTATGCTGCTGCCAAGAAAACTACAAAGAAGTCAGCAATCCAGTTTGACTTTAAGGAGATATAATTTATGTTCTTTATCTTACTTCCTGCTAAGGTCAAAAGGATTCTAGTAATGGCTAACCTTTATATAGCTTACATAAAATTAATTTTGCAGTCACTTTTACCAGACTGCACTATGAAGATTGAAGGTTGAAGGGTGGGATATACAAATTAATAACAGTTAATATAAAGTACACTTGAACTAGAAGTAGGTTTTTCTGTTGCTTGCTTTACTGAAATTTCAGAAAGAATTTGCTCTGGTGAGTTTGCAAAAATTCCAACATACTGTCTACTGGCAGTCCAAAGGAACCAAGTTACATTGCAAGAATATAGACATGCTTAATCAATTGATAATAATAACCCAGCATACTACACCTTGTATAGTAGATTTTTAAAAAAAGAATAGTAAGCCATACCAATGTTGATCAGTTCACATTTTTATTTTACTTCAGATATCATAAAAACTAGAATATAATATATAAAGATATATTAAAGAAGTATTGTATTTACCTAGCATCTATTACAGGAGTGTCAAACTGCCAGCCCACGGGCTGGATGCATCATGCCGAAACCGTGCCCACCCCATTGCTGGCAATGGAAAAAAAATTGTGATATGTCGCGACACGTCATGTGACATTGCGAGTTTGACACCCCTGATCTATTACAACAGAAATGTGTTGATTATCAAGTTAGATTTCTAATCTAACTTGTCTTTTAGTGCTGATAGGTGGAAAAATGGTACAGGATATAGAAAGAAGACTAACTTTGAGAAGAGAAGGAAAAGGGCTACAAACATTGGATTAATAGTTTAGACTGGATCTTCACATCATGTAGAGCCATTCTCCCTCCCAATACTTTGGGATATTGCCATATCAGAAACAGCACCCAGAAATTAATTTGTGGTCATACAAACATCACACAAAACACATACAAATGCAAAGAAAGTTGGATGGTGGCTTTTCTGCCAACGTAATTCAACTACAAACTCTTATTTATCAATTGGAAGGTTCAAATCTAGGAAGCCCCCACTGGCGCTTGCACAACATCTGCTTAACAAATTTAACACTGATTCCCAATGAAAAGCCAAATGATTTGCTGAATGCCTAAAGAAAGACAGGAAGACATATAAACAATCCTATGCAAAAAGTGCTAGGCTTTGAATTACTTCACCAACATTAAACAATCCTGAATAGGATTTACACCTCACACGGTATCTGCTGGGATTCACTATATAAATGGGGCTAGCATCCTCCCCTCAGAGTGACTGTGGAGGTCTCATGTCAAATTGTAGATCACATCCTGACCAGTTGTAAAATGAAGGCATATACCAGTCCAGTTCTGATTTCTTTTAGATAAATGATGCTGCTAGATGGCCTAGATCAGAGGTCCCCAACCTTTTGGGCACCAAGAACCAGTTCTATGGAGAGAGAGTTTTTTCGCAGACCGGAGGGGGTGTGGTATTGTGTGCTACCTGCATCCTGCAGATGAGTCTTTGCTTGTTTGCATGGACCGGTTTCTGGCATGCCGCGGACCAGTGCTGGTCCAGGGATCGGGGGTTGGGGACCCCTAGCCTAGACATTAGTATTTGAATATAGATCTTTTTAATATTCATAGTTTACTTGTATCTTTTTATTTAGGTGAAATGTTAATATACCTTGCAAATCCTTGTATGTTGTGTCATACACTAAATAAATAAACTATAAATAGAATTCTGATGTATGTTGGCTACCCAAAACTCGGCTTCTTCAGTGGGACCTCAGAACTCACATTTTAATATATGTGAGGATCTTAATATCATAAATATTAAACAGATTAATATTGTATTGCAGAGGACCCTTTTGATTAATTTCTTCTGTTTTATGCTCCATTGCTAAGAAATTAGTACCAATTATATGTTATATAGTTGTACTGTCAGTTATGACTTTAAAATGTTTTACGTCACCTTGGGAAAACATTTATTCTGAAGGGTATCAAATAATACATGAACAAAACTTAACAAATGGAGTATTCCCTTCATTCTGGATACAAAAACTTAGGAAGTCCCTTAGATGTTCAGTACAAAGTACAAAAAACTCAGCAACATGCATCAGCAGTCTTGCCTCACCTCACAAAACAGAACAGGGAACCATCTCTGTGTCCATTTAAATCTCCAGCTTATCACCAGAACTATAGTACTGCTTTTAAAGTTGCAGGCAAATTAGACACACCCTCTAATGAGCATTCTTCCTATAAAATACAAGGGAGTAGAAGACACATACAGCATTTTATTGATTCCCCAGTGCCTGTACATCTATTTGCACTGCTTGGTTAGCAGACAGAAATGGTGACTATGCAACTGTCTCATAATACAATATGTAAAGTATGTCTGGTATGTTGAATGCTTTGTAGTCTAGCCATCCATGATCAGAAAATATTCTCAATCAGAGACTGTTATGCTAAGTTTTACAGGATGGATTGGGGTCATAGGAACATTGCACAAAAGACATACAAATGTAAATTGCACAATAACTAGATAACAGTATCTTTTTATTACTAGTGGTATGGTTATCAAAATCAGATGCATTTGTAATAACAATCACCATCTAGTGAACTTAACAAATTCCTTTTATGAAAAAGATATCCTGCATATATCTTTGTGTATAAACATTACATTTTTTAACACCCCTGAGTGCTTAGGTTCTGACTGATACTGTCTGGGTTTATACAATATTTTAATGCGTTTTACACATCACACTAATCTACTTTGTTTACTGGCTATTTTGTCTTCAACTGGCATCATTTATGAACCTATGTATGTGATCTCTGAACCTCTCTGTACAATATTGTTCAGTTTCCAAGCTAGCATGCCTTAATTCATAACAAATTGTTTTTGAATTTCTGAATTCTTAAAAGTTTCTGCAGTTTCTGAGTTTCAATTTTAGAGAAAAATAAGAAACATTCATGAACTCAGCAATGCTTCTGCCTTCCCATTTCAGTGAATTGAACACTTCAAAGTCTTTTTTATAACTGAAAGGGCTTCATAAAATATGAAGTGAATAAGAGAGAGTTTTTCTTTCTTCTGGTCTTTTTGTAATTTGGGGAAGAGAGGAATGATCTGTATCTCAAAGATATGGTTAATGTAATGCAATAAACCAGGCTTGCAAAATACACACTCATCTAATTTGTTAAAGCTGTAATAATTTAACACACATTTTGATTTTGCCAGTAATAGCTGTCCAAATAATGGTGTTTTGTGGTTACTACCTAGGACATAGATTTCTTGTTTTCTCTGGAATAAGCAAGGATTCTTAATAATAGCTTCAATCTGATCTGGGGAAGTCAGAGATGCGGAAAGGGCAAGCACTTTGTGAAAAAGTATATGAAAGTAGGAAAACGAATCTTTTGCAGGAGAATCAATTGAGCTTCACCTTTTTCAATCTGTGCATGAAAAGTAATGTCAGCCACATAAAATGAGAGCAAAGAAGTTTCCTGCTAAACATTAAGACACACTCCTAAAAAAAAGGGGGGGTTGTCCATTCTTTGTCAGGTTTACACTAAGTCAACTCAGATAGAGGAGAATATTTGTAGCTCAGGGTTAAACTGTGGTGTCCTTGATACTCTCTGAGTTTGATGGTTTTCTTACAGATGTTTCATTACCAAACTAGATAACATTATCAGTAGAGAATGGGGTTTGCTCTTATTTTTATATACTAACTAGAGGCTTGCCCTGTCAGTGTTAGTGGAAATGTTCTTGGTGGTTCCTTGATTAGGCAGTATACTGTTAGCTTGTTGGTCTGAGTTGATAGTTCCTTGATTGAGATATTGTTTACTTCTTGATTGTTAATCTAATATTAATCTTGATGTTATTCTCTGTTCATTTGGGTGTTGATTGCTGGGGAGGAGGTGTTTTGGTCTTTTTGTTTTCATTCGGGCTTTTTGATTGTCTCTTTTGAATGATATGTAGATCTTGTTTATCAATATGTGACCATCGATGACCAATTTGTCTATGTGCCAGGCTTCCAGGAATTCTTTAACTTTGGTCTTGGCTTGATCTTGGTTTCACAGTTTCCCAGTCAAAACTATGGTTGAGTCTATCCTTTTGTTGTGAAATTAAGGAGTTTTCATCATGTTTTCTGATTGCTAGTTGATATTCATGAATGTGTTCAGCTAGTCTTCTGCCTGTTTGTCCTACATAATGGTTGTTACAATCCTTACACTATATATTGTAGATGACTCCTGCTTTTTCTTCTGGGGCTGCTAGGAGTTTCGGTTTACTTAGGGTGTTTTGGAGAGCTTTAGTTAGTGTGCTACTGTAATGCCATGTGGTTGTAATAGTCTGTTGATGATTCTGAGTCAGCTGCACAGCAGTCTTATCTGCAAGACATTTGGCATACAGGATTCATGTTAATCTGAGAAGAGAGAAATAGATTTATTGCTTTTATTATTTGGCACACCTTTCTTGTCATTCTTGGGATGGAGCAGGGGAGGGGAGTTTCCTTTTGGTTGCATTAGTCACTGTATAGAGGATTCTGTGATGTTTTCAGCTTTGCTTAGCTGCCTATGTTGCGTCTTCGTCATGAACTTGCTTAATTCCAAAGTATTTGGCATGCACAAAAGAATTTCCCTGATCTTACTAACAGTCCAGGACAAGAGGAGATTTCAGTAGGTTTAGATTGCTTGAATTCCTCTCTTCTACATGCCTATTAAAGGTGCAGAAACTTCATCTTTTACATCTATCCACCCTACGTTTGGTATGAAGATCTAGTTTCCACAAATATCACAGGCATCTCTTGTCCAAAGATTCTACAGGAACATTTTGATTATTTCCCTGTGTTCAAAGGCAACCCACTTTCCCCTCTCCCACTAGCTCCTTGTTCTTATATATGGAACTTCTCAGATGTTCAAATCCAGTTACCTTGAATGACCCACTATTACAGGAGGAGTATTTTTACCAAGGAGCAAAAGGCAGTGAATATATAGCTGACTGTCACATAGCCCTATTAGAACACTTGTGTGACATAAGGTTGTAAGGAACAACTTGCACATTATGAAGTCTGGGGTGGCTGATTTCCTTTGCTTGATTTTTGACCAAAGTTATTCAGATGTATGAAACCAAAGATGTTTCCACTACTTAATTACTCAAGAGAGAAAGGGGAAGATGGTGCTTCCCACCAGCATTTAATGAAATCTATGGAACGTGTTATAAATCTTTTCAGTCCTGATAACAAATCAAGCCGCAAAAATTGGGAATAATAATTTTCATTTTGGAGCTGAGGCCCGACTACATTACACATAAAACTCTGGTTCCCAGTTTCCTCACATCACAGAGGCACTCACTGTGTGTGTATATAACCAAAGGAATAACTAATTCTTAAGATGGGCAAACATTGCCCTATAACTAATAGAAGTGGTGAGATGGACAGCTATATAAATTTAATAAATAAATAAAGTAAGTAAATAAGTAAGTAGCCTGTTTACAATTACCCTCTGAATCCCTTCTTAATTTTTTTTTATTTTATTTTTATTTTTGCTGTTCTTTCTTGTTAACTGAAAGACTATACAGCATATTCAAGCAACAGATTTGACATTAAGGTCAACTAATGCAACAATATCACATATACTATATATCAAGGATGAATTTTCAAATTAATTTCCTAACCTGTATTCTTCAGTGTCTACAGAATAATGGTAACTGAATAACCTTTTTCAAACAGTGAGGCACATCACAGCCTGGTGGCTACAAGTTAAAGTGCAGCTTTAATGCTAGGAACATTATGTGATCAGAATCCAAAGAAGTAGTAGCATTTTCATTTGATTAGTCACCAACAACCCATCTCATCTAACCAACATATTTAACAAAGACATTCAGATCATCAGATTGTCCACTGGCTGACTCAGGAATTCTGGGAATCCACAAGTCATGAAAGGGGCATTGTTCCTCACCCCTGCTATAGACAATAAGGAAGATGACCTTGACAGAAGTATACAGGTTATTTATTGATTAAATTTATATGCTGCTCATCTCACTATCAAAGAGACTCCGGGTGGCTTACAACACAATAAAATAAGAATAGAGAAACATTAAAAATGGTAAAAACATTTAAAGCATTAACATTGTTTTATGTATAAATGTGTAAAGGTATACATCATTACCTAGGGAAAGGGGGCCAAAACATTTTTTGAGCCCTGAGACACACAATGATATTTGGAAACATCTCAGGTAGAGCCTGATTCACTGGGATATGGGGGTGAGATTAACTGCGAATTAGCACAATCAGACTTGTAAGATTCTTTTACAGTAGACAATTTCAGTAAAGTCTTTGTGTGAACTTCATTTCCTGCTCTAGTCTATCTAAAATTGCTGACAGTTGCCCAGTCCTGGGTCTAGGTCAGGGGTAGGCAACCTTGGCTCTTTTATGACTCGTGGACTTCAACTCCCAGAATTCCTGAGCCAGCCATGCTGGCTCAGGAATTCTAGGAGTTGAAATCCACAAGTCATAAAAGAGCCAAGGTTGCCTACCCCTGGTCTAGGTGGCCTAATTATTGGAAGTCTTGGATTCTGGTTGCTGCTGATTACCATTAGGTATGTTTGGAATAAGATAATGCCTGTGTATTATATGGTGACACGTGAACATGCAAACCTGGCACGTATTATTGAGATCTGGCTGGGCAGCAATTTAGTTGAAAATCTGCTAGCTCAGGCTTCACATCCTGAAGCAACAGTGACACCAAGGGGAAGGATGGGTAGGTCATAATGCTTGCTTGCTGGATGTATTTTCAATTTTCCTTGTGCATAACATCATTTATTTCTGCTCTGGTTTGGATATTAGTTGGAGAGAAACAGCTGGGGTAAATTGGAGTCATCTTATGCTGTGATAAAGATTCTTTTGAGTGTGTATAATCTAAGGAAGTGTCTATAATTCTCTACCACCCATAGGCTTCATGAATAACTCTCTTTGGCTATTTTGATTGGCTAGATGAGACCAAAAAAGACCCTGGATTTGCATACTTCCTTTTCTAATCACTTTCAGAAATTGCTTGTTAACTGCATTATATAAAGTTATTTAAAATATTTTATCCTGCCTTTCTATTTCATACTTGGAAAATGTAAAACTAAACTTAAAATCACAGTTTTAAAATGCTGTGTGATAGCATTTGTGTCAATTAGATGAGTTGGTATTAATTAATACAGTATACAATAATTCTTTTATTGTAAATAAAATCAGCAAGGGCTGATGGGGGAAGAGAAGTAATTGTGCACAAAAAATCTGAATTGGAGCTAGTACAAATATCCTGCTTCTATATGGATGTGAGCTTGGCTTCACAAGGGCAAGGTGGGGAAATCTCCCAAACTGTTGTTACAGATAAATTTGGGAGCAAGCTGTATTCTAGGTATTTTAGTCCCATGTTGTTCTGCATATATATTTGAGCATTGTGTAGAATATAATAGATTCGTACTGCTTGTTTTCATGCCCCTTTAACTTCTGCTCATTGTTATGCCATATATCTGTCAGCTGAGGATAACATGTTATTCATCCAACAGACTGAGCTGCAGTCCTAAAAGCAATAAATCTCTCAAGTATCATAGGATCCTTTTTGTGTCATGAAAATAACCCCTGAAACTATTTCTTAAAAGATTATTTAATAGAAACCATCTGGCTGTGAAAATAAGAATATACAAAAAGGAGCTCCACCTTTCATTCTGGTACAGCAATCCCTGTGCTGCTGGAGCACACACATCACCAGCGCTTTCTTGTTCTTTGAGACAATGCCCTTTTGTTCTCATCCTTTTGTATGGTGATACATGAAACACTGAATAAATGAAGTTAATTGCCAACTTCTGCTTTTTTCCAAGCGGAACAGGATGGAATGTTGTGGTTTTCCATCTGCATGCCTGCAGAAACATGCTTTGCTACAGTTTGTCATCAGATAAATGTATTATCCTTTCCTACAAATTAGGATTTGTCACCCACTTTGGGGTACCACGATCAGCCCCTAAAATTAGAGAACTGGCATGAATGTTGTGGAGTGGCATGCAATCATGGTATTGTTTAGAAAGTGTATGGTAAGAGAATCAAGAGAAGGGAAGCTCAGTCAGTGAGGTTAAAATCAGAGAAAAACATGTCTACTATTGTATTTATCTATACAAGCTCAGTACCAGTGTGTTTTCATGTAACTGGAACCTCTTTGTAACTGAGGTACCTCTAAATTAGACAATCATAATATTACGGTCTACCTTACATATTTTTTCCTTTAAGTTTTAATATGGGACTTTTTCTTAAATTTTAATTTTGATTTGAGCAAATCTCATAGACTGGAATTGGTGGAAAGATCACTAGATGAGTCATTGTTTGGAAAAAAAAGTAGTGGCAGTGATAACTACTTAGCTGCACACCAAAGTAGAAAATTGAGCTATGTATGGAGCAAAAGGGGGGCTTTTAGGAGAAAGGACTGAGATCTTCAACCATTCACCCTCCATGTTCCATGCCACTTCATCTGTTTATGAGTCAGATAAACACTTAAGTTTACTTAGTAAAGTAGAGAAGGACTCTCTTGTCTTAATTTATTAAGCCTTAATTTTTCTGCCTTCATTCTCATTTCCTTTGTTTTTTTTCCAAATGAAAAGGACTATTAATTTTCACACAAATAATATTTTTTCTTAGACAATTCTGTGTTGAGCACCTCACAGATTGTTCCTGCTCTTCATGGGCAGAGAGAGCCAGGAAGAGGAATGTCAATCATTCCTTTTAAAGTTTTCCATCAATGACTAGAAAATGAAACTCCTGATAATATTTGCATTCTCTGCTCTTTGAAATATTACTGTGGTCATGGTGATGAACATTTCTAGCATTTTTCAGAAAAATAAGGCTCAAAAGAATATTTTGGAAATAGTTGGGGTTTTATATCCAATGTTTGGTATGCTTGATTTATGAACTCTGTGCCCCACCAAACTGTTAGATATGCAAAGTGCCTCCAGCAGTGACCAAAACCTGCCTGCTTATTTTCTGGGATGATCTTGAAAATTATGTCTTTTTTTTTTAACTCTCCTTAAGCACTGTGAAAGAAAAGGATATATCCATACTGTAGCCAGGTAAAAGGTGGGTGCAACACACAATTAGAAATGGTGCTTGCGACTGTGAGGTGGAGGGATCAGGAAAAACAATTTTTGGAAACATAATTTCTATTAATAGCCTTGATTATAACAGTACAATCTCATACAAGTAAATATATATAAAAATTAGAAAGTAAAAGAAAAAGATAAAAAGAGAGAAAAATAAAAATATAATAAAGATCAAATATTTAAAGCATATCCAACATTCATCACAACAAATATCAACAAATTTAATTATTCCTCATCCCTTCTAAGGTTACAAACAATTATTTCTTCATCCCATATCTCATCCCTTATCTATAGGCAAATCCATAAAACATCATCTTTTCAGTCCTGGTATCAGCAGAAAGCCCATAAAGGGTTGCCAGATGTAACAACTTATCTTGTTTTAACCTTGATCAAATAATCAACTTTATATTCCTTCTTTTTACTTCCAACAGTCTTAATCTTTAGTTCATTCAAATATTGTCCTAGGATTTGATTGTTATTCATTTCTTCTTTATCCCTTTGCAGAGTTCTTCAAGTCTTTTACAAGCCTTCTTTGTAATTCCATTAAAAAAATTAACTAGGTCACTTTCTTAATCATTTGTATTTCCCTTTTGATTTTTAAAACATCAGCCAGTTTATTTTGCATATCCAGAAATATCCTTTACATGTTGTTCTTTTGCCCTGTCACTTGTAAATCCAATTTCAATACTGTCTATATCTTATCAGATAAAATTTGTTCCATATCTATTATTTCTTCAGTAATATCTTTTGAACACAATTATCCCTAGATGCAGACATCATGACTGACATTATTGACACTGTGGCTACTCATTTTTGGCTCAATTTTTCAAATGTGTCCTTTATTTTCAGTGTTATAATGTTTTGCATTATTTTGTAGATCCCAATAATTAATACAAAATGTAGGCTAGTGTTTTTTCCCTCTGCCTAGAATCTTTATCCCCTCTAGTATACAGTTTTTAAAATCATAACATTATTTAGCTTTGCTGTTTTGCAAAAAAAACAAAACATTTATTTTCTACAAGAAGCTTTTGTTCTTTAATTTTAAAATCTTTTGGTAAAAGTTTCTATATTCTAAATTTATCTACTATCTTAGTCTAACGGTCCCCAACCTTTCTGACTTGGCAGACGGGGGGAGGGGGGAGGGGATGGTTTTGTATGAGTGGCAGGCATGAGTGCTTATGCACGCAACTCCATTTGTGCGAGTAGCAGGCATACACACCTGTTACAAGTGCAAATGGACCTTCGCATGTAAGCATTTGCCGCTCAGGCAAGTGGAGCTGCTTGCACACTTGCCAACCACTTGTGTGGCTTGGCTCCAAACAAACCGTGGCCTGGTAGTGGGCCATAGCCTGGGGGTTGGGGACTTCTACTTTAGTCAATTTATAGCTTTCTAAAATCAAAATTGTATTTATTTTTTTGTTTATTTCAAATTCTTTAAATTCTTAAGCTTATTACTACAATTTTCTTTCATTCAAGACTGAAAGCAAACTCACCTGGCATTTTCAAACTTCTTGTTCTAAAGGTTTCTAACAGCTTAAAAATACCTATTTAGCAATTTCTGAAAGTGATTATAAAGTTAGATTAGGGAACTTAGTATTCTTTAAAAGTCACCAATTGTGTTTGCAAGCAAGATGGATATTTTCATCATATATCTGAGTTCACACCCACGGAAGACCACTATCTGGTGTCTCCTTGTGAAGAACAGCTACCTGAAGCAATATATGGATAATCTCCATTCTCTCCTTGTCTGAAGAGGTTCTGAACAGTTAGTCTGATCACAGGTTCTTTATTTTTTGCTGAAGCAATCAGCTCTACTTTTGTGGAGATATCTTCAGTCCACCATTCCATCCAAAAGCCCCCGGGGGGGGGGGTGGAGAAATAGTTTGAGGGAGCTGCTTAATCCCGACATGTCATTTTGAGTTGTAGCAATGTTGTGAGTACATTAAGAGAACAACTACTGTCAGATGTGGCAACTTTAATCTAAATGTAGTACCGCACTAACACAACAGGAAAGTGACTCTCAAAATGTTTTAAAATCCAAACCACAAATAGGGTCTTAATTTTTTTTTTAAAGCAGGAATAAAGCAATGTGCTTCACATAATGTGGACTCAATTTTTGCTGTGATTTATCTCATTTGCATAATGATGTTATTCTGCAGATAAATTACAGTATTTGCATTAATTTACAACCTTTGTTGTGATACTATCACACAAATGATATAAATCCTCACAATACCCTGTTCTCTGATTCAGTGGATTTCCCCCAATAACAGACAGCTCATTCTCTTAGCAGTGAGCTCATTCTGTGGATGTTCATTTTAGTTTGAGAAGCTCAGTCTGTTCTTGCAAATATCAAGTAATTGCTACTGCTGAAATCCACTGCCTGGCCTACCATCTGCCTTGCATTTAAAAATATTTCATCAGCTAATGTTATGTTAGTCTCAAATGACTTTAAGACCGACTTTATGTTTGACTGCAGGCCACTGCACGTTTCCTGAAATAATTTAATGAAAAGTTCTGCCCACTGTATCTCCTTCCCCCACTCCTCTCCAGTTTTGCTATTATCTTTTGCAAATATTAAGGAGCAATTGATGGATACTGGATATGGCCAAAATGTTAAAATATTCTTCATTGTGCAGCCACTTCTGCTATATCGACATTTTTGATCCCTACTCCATCTGAATAATAACAGAATAATAACAGATTTGGAAGGGATCTTGTAGGTCATCTAGTCCAATCCCCTGTTCAAGCAGGAGGCCCTATACCATTTCTGACAAGGGGCTGTCCAGTCTCTTCTTGGAAACTTCCAGTAATGAAACACCCAAACCTTCTGAGGGCAAGCTGTTCCATTGGTTGATTGTTCTCATTGCCAGAAAATGTCTCCTTATTTCTAGGTTGAATCTCTCCTTGATCAGTTTCAATCCAATGTTCCTTGTCTGATCTTCAGGTGCTTTAGAAAATAAGTTGTCTCCCTCCTCTCTCTGACAGCCCCTCAAATATTGGAATATTGCTATCATGTCACCGCTGGTCCTTCTCTTCACTAAACTAGCCATGTCCAGTTCTTGCAATCATTCTTCATATGTTTTAGCCTCCTAATCATCTTTCTTGCTCTTCTCTGCACTCTTTCTAGAATCTTAACATCTTTTTTATAGTGTGGTGACCAAAACTGGATGCAGTATTCCAGGTGTGGCTTACTAAGGCAACTTACTTACCTGCAGGCATTGCTGCAAACATTGCAGATTCGGAGAGCATCTTGTCTTCTTCACAGGTCTCTCAAGATGGTTGAAACTCATCTTGACCTTTTAGAAACAGTCACCAAAGGTATTTTTCTCTTCCATGTTTGAGTGGGGTTTGATGTCTTTTAAGTTGCTTCTGGTAAAACTTGGTCAGGATGAGTGAGAGGAACTTACGTAAGTAAATCTTGCAGTGCTGCAAATTATGCCTTTGGCCAACAGAGTGAAATACCAAAACTAACAATTTATAGACAAGAATAAAAAAGTAGGAGTGCTAATACATAGCTGTGAAGGGTAGTTGACATTGCAAGCATTATTTTCCTTATATTTCTAATTGCAACATTCTATCTTTTTGATGTGATGGCTACTAACATGGTTTAATCCAGATGCTAGGTTAAGACTGTGTTTTCTGTGCTTTGTTTAGTACATTAGAGAAAAAAACACCATTTATTCTTCATAATGGCCCATAATGTCTCTTGGTACACAGGCTTCCCTCAGTACAAACTTTGAGGCCTGGAAAGGCTCTGAAGCAAAGGAAATCAAATCAACTTGCTTCATTCTTGGAAGTAAAAGAACAACTTGGCCTTGTGAAGCAATTTTAATAGACTGGTTGTTTTGAAGTTTTGTCAAGCAACACACTTTATTAAAGCTTCACGTTGCCTCATATATAATGAACATTTCTCTTCATCTTACATTTGTTTTCAGCTAATTGCATCAATGGTACAATTCCACAATTTCAAAGATCAGATGCTGTGAGGTGATTTACCAAAGCCTCCTCACCAAAATAGACCCTACTTAAGAATCAGTGTATAATTCACACAAGTTACCAACTCCTTCAGACCTGTGAATACTTCAAGAGATACAATGTATTCCCCCTATAACAAAGAGAAAAAAATTAATTACCAGCTATAGAAAATCATTTTGTTTGATAATTTCAAGCAATGGTTGCCTGTAGCTTCAATTTTATACCTTTAAAAGCTTCAGATATTGTGAATTTGAATTTTTGATTCTCACAGTTGTCTTGATTGTTTCTGCACAAAAGAAACAGCGATCAAGAGTTTGCCCAAATAAAATTATTTTGTTATTTTTCCACAATTTAACACATACAGTAGGAGGAGAAAGCAGTATTCAAAATACATTTAGAGGCATAATAACTGGATAATTATTGCAAATGACAAGGGGGTAAAAGACAAAAAAATGGCTGCCAATACTTTAGCCATGCAAGAGCATTGAAACAGAGTCTTATATCAGCTGCTGTGTCCCTGATGAAAAGTGATGCCAGAGGCATCATGATATAATTACACAAGTGCTGAAAATTTGTTTAATCTGCATGATGATGTAATGATGCACATAGCATTATTGCAGCTTGTACATGATGTCTTTAATATCACCTCATAGAGCAGGAGTACACAACTTTTGAGTGGTGAATTAAAAAGATACATCTCAAGTGAAGACCACCTTCTTATAAAAGATGTGCATGCGGCAAGGAAGATTGTATTTATATGCTACCTACTGATGATGATGTTGTTGATGTTGGTGATGATGATAATGAAAGTTATTATTCTGATGTCAAATTTAGGACTACCAAAAACCAAATTACAAATAAAAGATGTGCTAAAGAGTAATGTGTGATTATTTGACAGGGGGATTTGTGCCGAATGAAGTATGAAAAAATTCTAAAGGAATTTATTATATGAAATTTATCTTAACAGTAATTGATGTACTGTCCAAATATGCCTGGGCTGTCTCTTTACCTGATAAGTCAGGACAGAAGGAGGCAGCTGCCTTGCAGAGCATCTTCAAAAGTTACAGACAGATGCCAGGAAAGAGTTTAAAGTGTGTCAGGTGGAGTTGCTACTGCTAAAGAAAATGCTAAGATTTTATTTCGAGCAATTTCTGTAAAATATTTTAATCTAGGACAGTGGTTTTCAACCTGTGGGTCAAGACCCCATTTGGGGTCGAACGACCATTTCACGAGTATCACCAAACAACGCAGTCCGCCATTTTTTCCCCCTTTTCCTTAGCTGTGCTACTCCCTTTTATTCTATTGGCTTTTGAAAGCCAATAGAATAGACTCTCTTGAATAGAGTCTAATTCTATTGGCTTTCAAAAGCCAATAGGAATTGTCCAGGCTGTCTCTGTCCTGCTGAGCCCGCCAAAAGTGCCATTCTGCAAACAGTGCTGCAAGTTGTCTGCAGTGAAGGCGAGCTGTCTGGAAGTTTCCACCTCTCCCTGCTGAGCAACTACTAAAAATGTAAGTAAAAGAGGGCCAGAGGTGGGAGGTGGGAGGCCAGCGGGCGCAGGGAGGGTTGCTGGCGCGCGTGGGGCCCGGCCGGTGCCTAATCTCCCTTGGGTTGGGCCAGCTGGTGGCCCAGCCAGTGGTCGGCCTGCTCCGTCTATGCCGCTTGCCAGCTACGCCTCGGCCGGCGCAGGGGCGGCACCACGCATGTGCGGCGCTCCCAGGCAGGGAAAGTCCTCGACTTATGACCGGTTGGATAGTCCTCGACTTACGACCGGTTGTTTAGTCCTCAGCTTACGACCCGTTTGGGGTCGCGGCATTAAAAAGGTTGAGAACCACTGATCTAGGATGATAACAAGAGACTTAAGTGAAGTCTTCATTCTTATATTTGTTTGTATTTCTTTTTTATATTATGTTTTGTATTTTTATTGTGTTTTGTTTTTTTAGGTCTGTAGTTTTAGGGGTTTTTTTAACTATTGCATTGTTTTTGCTGTATTTGGTCGTTGTTTCTTCATTTTTCTTTCTTCTTTTTACCTTGCTAATAATGGACCATAATTACTTTTTAAGAAATTCAGCACAGTTGTATACAATGGTTTTACCTGTTTGATCCTAAGAACCACCAACTGATAGTATGCATTTTTGTGAACACAATCCACTTTATACAATTTAGAAAACATGAAGTTTATCAGCCCTCAATATATCCTGTTCTGTTGTTTTGTTCACAAAAGGATATATTGTAAGTCTGAATAAATACAAGAAAATACAAGAATGAGAACAAATTTCATAGGTCTGTTAAAGACTACATATTCATACTTACCTCCCTTCAGAGTTCCACAATATGAATAGTCATCATCCACACCATGACAAACAGTACTCTCCCATTTTAAGGCTTTTAAAGGTCCATTCCACAACTGTATGCGTGCGTCAACAACTGTCAAATCAGCCTCTGCAGAAAAAAGTTCATTGATAATATCTTTATGCAATTATATAAGTCTATAACATATTCCTTGTATGTGTATGTGTATGAGAAAGAGAGTGAAAATCTGATCACTTTAATTTTTTTTAAATCCATGGGATTTCACAAAACATTTTGTGTCCCAGAAGAAGGCATCAGTTGAAAGCATATTTATACAAACAATTATAAACTGTGACAACAAAGCCAGAGGAATGATAAATATTTTATCATATTTTATCATTTATGTCAGATTATATATTTTCAATCTTGTAATGAAATTTGGGACTAATCAGAGACCTTCCACAAATAGTTGCTTCCAGATGTGTTACATTATTCCTACCATCATTTCAATAGACTACCCTGGGTCTCTCTTGTTTTACAAAATACAAAGCCATGATTTATGCATCACAAACTGCAATGAACAGGTTCACATAATAATCTAAGGAAAAACAAACAAACGTTTGATGGCTCAGCAGTACAGAATGTAAACTCAAGTCATTGACTGGGAAATAAGCCCATTAAGCTGAACAGAACTTAAATGTGTACAATGAAAGGCTTGAGCCAATTTGTCTGTAGTAAGGCTCGCTTAGGAGAAATTGCTATCTAAAACATTATATGAAACAATAAGAACAAGGTTGCTTATTTTATATAAGTGTACACCCTTAATAGGCTGTATTTTTATTAGAACCAACTGTATGGCATAAAAGAGTGTTAGCAATCATTTTTATCAATATTTTATTATTTGTACTGCTCATCATTCTGTGAGTAATCGGTGATTGCTTTATTGTATTTCTTGTAAGCTGCCTATGTAAGCATATAGGGAGCAAATCCCACATTCACTAGTACTGATGTTACCTCAGTATGTTATAATGAAATACTGTATCTACAAACAAACAGCCAGATTCTGAGAGCACTAAGGACTCCACAGTTCAACCCTGAGCTACAGATATTCTCTTCTATTGTTTAAGGTTACTGTGAAATATGTTGAGCATTGTGAATCTAACTGCTAGAGTCATTGAAAAAATATATTCAGAAATGAATATGAACTACTGTGACAGAGAGATATAGCAGTGAGTTCTATGAATGTTAACTTTGCAGTAGTTGACAGCACTTCAGCTTTTAGAAAAAATGTCAGTCTTAATTCTCTATCATGCTTCCCAATAATAGCTATTGAATACTGAAAGTCAGTCCTCCTGGAGTAATCAATGTATAAGTAGTTCTCAAAATATGACCAGCCAATTAATGGCCAAACTTATGACAGTCCCTCCAAAAGCTGCATACAAGCCTATTTCAAATTTACAGAGGCTGCAGTACCCCTGCAGTCATTTGCCTTTACAACCAACCACAAGGATACTTCAATGCCCCCCATCTTTCTCTCCCCATCATGCTCTGACAGGACTCCACAGTGCTTGGTCTGGTACCCATATTTACTGGAACCAGATGCCATTTTCAGCATTCTGACAATTCCTTGAGGAAAAAGTGGCTGCTTTCAGAACTTTTGTTGTTGTTGTTACTTGCAAAGTCTGTCTGACCCATCGCGACCCCATGGACAGCCGTTCTTCCAGGGGTCGCGATGGGTCGGACATGACTTTGCAACTAACAACAACAAAAGTTCCTTACTTAACCCCCTCCCTCTTCCAAAAACCCACATTTCTTCAATAAAGAAAACAAAAACAGCTCAGAGGGTCAGACTTGTTGATCTCCCCCCCCCCACAATTACGTACTGAAATTAAACTCTCTGCCTCTGCCCTCCAATTTTGATCCTCTTTAACCACTTAATTTGCTAAATTTAGCTTATCCCAAAACTGCCACTTTGGCATGCAGGCAACTGGCTTCACAAAGCCCAGCAAGGGCCAGGAAAGGTTTGAAGTTTCCTGATTGCCAGCTGATCAGGGCAGAGGCCCAGACCCCTCAGAGGCTTGCTTAGAAGCCTCTCTGGCATTGAAATAAGGAGCTAGGCCTAATCTAGCTGGGCTCTTCCCCCCCAGCTGGGCTGTTTTTAGCTTTGAAAATCTTTTTGCTGTTTGTTTGCCTCCTTTAGGGACCTAGCCTCACTCATCCATGAGGTACCCCATGCTCGCTTAACGACTTGCACATTTGTTTAACAGTAGGATCAGGAGAGCAGGGGCTAGGGGTTGTTAAACAAGGCTGTCTAACTTAACAGTTGTCACTATTTGCAACTGTAATGAGCAACTGAGCACTATTTGTATTTGCAGTCCAGTGAAACACTACAATAGTTGCAAAGATCAGCCAAGTCTGGTGCTTGATCCTGAATAAGCAGAAGCACTTTCCACCCCATAGAAAGTTACCATCAGATCCAACCCAGCAACAGGAAAAAATAGCCAGCATGGTATACTTGCTGAACAAGTAGTACCTACAAGTGGTCATTAAGCAAGGCCACCTGTAATGGAGAACAATTAAGTCCAGTGTGGATAGTAAACTCACTTGGAATCCAGAAAATAGTACCTTGCCATTCTGTATGATCCCGTAACAAACATGGCTCCACTGAAAAGAAGAATGTATCTCTCCCAGAGCCTGCAAGGCAAACAAATTTAATAAAGGGGGAAAAAATCATTAAAAAATGACACAAATCTTTGACCATTCCTGTTGGACTACTACAATACACATCTAATATATTTTTGAAAATAATATCAATAAGTGTCAACCAATACTTTGAGTCTGTGTGGGGATAGAAGAAACTAGCAAGACAATACTTAACCAGGATAATATGAAGCAATTGCATCTAGAAAAACAGATTATATAAAAAAAGATAGTTTAAGGCAGGGGTCTTCAAACTTGGCCCTTTTATGACTTTGGACTTCAACTCCCAGAATTCCTCAGCCAGGCACGCTGACTGAGGAATTCTGGGAGCTGAAGTCCACAAGTCATAAAAGGGCCAAGTTCGAAGACCCTTGGTTTAAGGTTTCTTCTAGATCTGTAGCCAACTGAAGCAGCTGAGATTGCAACAGGATGATGTAGATATAGTATTCTATTTAGAGCTTTAAAATTTGCTTGTTTCTAATCTTTGGGGCCATGTTATTTATAGATTATTCTATTTTTGCTCTCCTACCAAAATATTCTACAAACCATGTGACCCACCAAGTCATAAGAAGTCATCTTCTCATAAATGGGGACATGCCAGAGGTTTCAATAAGCAAAGGAAGAAGTTATTAAACCATCTCCGACCATATTTGATGGCTGAACTTTTCCGAGTGGATCTCAATTTTCACGTGGCACTCAAAACAGTTTTAATATAGTATTATTTTCTGCTCCAAAGCAAATATTTAAAAAAGTTCTCTTTCAGCTTTGTAGGTTATAAAAAGTGGTAAAATAAATGTAAAAGCATGCCTTCTTATTGTAGAAATAAAAGGTTTCAGTCCCCACTGCTTGTTCAAATGTGATATTAATTCATTAGTTCATTTTATTTAAATTAGAAGAAATTGTTATGGTTCTCCACCAAGATTTAAACTAATTTACTAAATGAAAAATAACTTTTGTGCCAATTCTAAAATAATTCATTAGCAAATGAGTGGGACCAAGAGTGTCCATGAAAAAACAAAGGTGCAAGTGAAGGCACAAATGTGATGGCATCATCACAGACAATGCAACTTATATATTTATATCAGATGTGATGACGTATTTTAATTAAAAGGTAGACTTTTAAAAAATGATACAGGCAATTTGCTTTATACTAGAACCATGTTTTCTAAAGTGTGGTCCGAGGAACTTTTGGAGAGACCTGTAAATCAAAACCAAAATTCTTGCCAGATATTGAAGATAATGTAGTTCATGGAGCCACTATGTTACCTATGCCCTTCTTTGGGCACCCAATATTACTTGTGGACCACATTCTGCACTAGCTGAAGCTTCAGATACTTTTCAAGGGTAGCCCCATTATGCTTAAATTTTGGAAGTCAATGAGCATTTTATTACTTTATTTGTTTATTGTTTGTTTGTTTGTTTGTTTTATTATACATTGCCCAGAGACCCTCTTTGAGGGTTAAGGGTGGTTCAGAAATGTGAAATATAAATACACACACACACACACACACACACATACATAATCTAGATAGAAGATGACAAAGGTTGTTCACTCCTGAATAGGGAGGATTCAAGATTACCATAACACTATCAACCTGTAGAATAGACCTAATAGAATTGTACTTTCTGTGTTTCATAACTATTTGACTGGAATTTCTACAGAAGTTATTACACTGACGTTATGATAAGGTAATGGAAATTACAGCATCTTAGGGTAAAAGACTTGGGATACCTATTTAAAATCTGAAAATCATTCTGTGATGCTGCAGTCATAAGACAACAAGCTTATAGGTGTAGATCTGACACCAATTTAGCCATGAACCAAATATTGGAAATATATTTGAAGTAGGGTGGAATTTTGTCTTTCTAGGTACTGCATTTTTCTATTTTATTCTTGATTGGTGAAAAGAAAATAACTTCACTTTTGAAGTTTAAAAATCTGTTGAGATTAAGTAACAATTAGTTTCATTTTCCTAACCAATACCAATGCTATTTTTACTAAGAACCTGAAATCATAAAGCATCCAATTATGGTTTTCATTTTACAGAAATCTGTTTTGGCCAGATGTTAAATCAAAAGTGGAAAGCATGTGAAATAGAAATTGCTAATGAAGAGCATAGTGGAAACCCAGTGCAATATCCAATAGTCTTAAAATCAGGAATTTGTTTGGCTCCAACTAATTGAGGGATAAATTTCCTAAAGAAACAAAAAGGTAAAAAGAAAATTTAAATTTTTTAATTTTAATGAAATTAAAAAAATAATTTTAAAAATTACATTGGTTTAAAGTTTTGCAAACCAAAGAGTTTTTCAGCTGAAAAGCACCACACATGTATGGTTTTCTAATTAAACTTGAGCATCCTAGATTGCAGGTTATCACATTAAGAATAAAGACCATACTGATACGTGACACTAAAGCTAAATTTGTCAGGGTTACTTTATTGCAAAAATAGAGCAAATGGAGAAAGAGTTCCACTTTACTGAAAACACAGCTTTTCAAATGTCTGTAAGAATGTGTGTCAGTGTTAACTGCCAGCAATTGCCCGGACAAGTTCTTGGCAAGGTTTTTTAGAAGTGGTTTGCCAATAGAGGAACTTGGCTCAAAGTCACCCAGCTAGCTTTGTGCTTAAGGCAGGACTGGAACTCAGGGTCTCCTGCCTCCTAGCCTGATGTCTTAACCACTACACCAAACTGTCTCCCTTTTCAAGTTATACCAAACTGGCTCTTTACTTAAGCTACAACTAGCCTTTTTGTAAATATATAACAAGAAAAGGAAGCACAAATACTACGCAAAAGAGCTATAGGTTAGTGAAAAGAGCTGTAGGTTAGCCAAACACACAGAGAAATTTAGAAGTTCACCAGAATGAAGACTCAATGGAAGTCTCTCCAAAATGATCTCCCTCCTTCTGATCTGTTTCCGAGTACTGTACTATCCAGGACACATTTTTTCTAAGTCTTTTAACAAAACAATAAAGCAGAAGAAGGAACAAACTAATCTGAAAAGTTTTGCAAACTCTACTAAACAAAGGCATAGTGGTTCTTTACTTACCACAATAGGAATATAAAATATCGATGTCATGGGATGTACAAAGCAGTTGTTTTTGCAGTGCCACTGTAAAACCATAAACAAAAAGAATGATGACAAGTTGGAAAATGTGTAGATATCTCAACACCATCTTGTCAGCAACAAAGTAACTTCATTTTCAATAAAAAGAGGAACAATGTTTTGCTTCGTCATCCTCAAACGACATTTTTTTTTAAAGGGGAATAGCTATGTTATATCTTAAATGATACCAAAACAATTATTTGAAATTGCCTTCCAACATTTTAGCCATTGTTATAGAAGACATGCAATATATTTTCTGAATCTCATTTTGGCTTTCTGTTAATGAATTATATAAAATTATACAAATTACAAAACAGAGAGAGAGGGAGGGAGGGAGGGAGGGAGGGAGAAAGAGAGAGAAATTACTCTATTCACTGAAGCTTGATTTGATTATGACTGTCAGGAGGCAGACCCTCAAGAAATATTGGTTTCTCAATTCAGCTTTATTATGGCTTTCATAACCCTCATCTAACCACCAGCCTTTTCCTTCATTCACAAGCATGAATGGACCCTTTCAGGACATTATATATGCTGGAGTAAACCTGACTACACAAACCTGACCCAGAGCTTAATGAGTAGTTATTCCCATGGTGGCCTCTTTAATATGCTCAGAAATAGCAATTTAATTAAGCAAATCAACTGACCAAAACCTGCTTTTAAAAAAAATGGAATAATCTGGGTTGGTAGATTCCTGTTGTGTTCTTCCTGTTCACATTTATATACAATAAGGTTCTGATCCTAAAAATGATGGGGTTAGTTAAAATCAACTTTGATCTTATATCTAAAAACAATATAAATTATGGTATACCTGCAAAAGTTTTATCATAGAAAATTATCTAAGATAACAGGTAAGTTTTTCTTATACTATATATATAAACTTTTCAAAAATTCTAGTTTAAGATTAGGTTTGTATGCAAGGCTGTAACACCAAGGCAGTTCCTACTAGCATAATAATTAAGCAGATATGCACATTTGGGCCACTGCTATGGCACATTTGTTAACTGTCTATTGTAGCAGCCAAGATGAATAATCATACCTGTCATTCTCCAAAACTGAAGAGTAGATATACTGCCATCCTCCTTTATGTAGATGATGCTGTTATCTCAGTTTCAATTGGCCAAAAGTGAGTTATGCATTGCAATGCAGAAGCATTCAAAATTAATTATACAAATTGTACAAAACTTAAAGGATGCCAAGCATCCTAAAATTCATCTCTGGCAACTAAATAGGCACTCAATTGTAGAGATTGAAATCTTCATGTGTTTGGGAATAGTGTTTTATTTTACTGGACAGAGTACATATGGAATATATTCTTCAAAAAATCACAAAAATTAACATGAGCTATGACACATTTCTATTATTCTAGAGGTACATGCTTCATATAAAGGTAAAGGTTTCCTGTCCAGTCATGTCCAACTCTAGGGGGTGGTGTTCATCTCTATAAAATATGCTTCTTTTTGACCACATAACTTTTATAATTATCTAATTTTTAAATATATTTTTTCTTTTATCCTGTCCTTTTCAAACTGGTCAGTGACCATAATCAAGTTAACTGAGTTATTTTATTTGTCCTACTTTGTCCATAAATGAATGGAAAACAGCTGCAAAATCATACAATTTCACAGCTTTTCATAATGGAGATAATCCATTTTTGTAGCTCAGGTGTAGTAGCAGATGCCATAGAAAATTTTGACTGTGATTGCCTATCACAGTAATCATGTACCTTTCTCAGGACAATCATTTTTTGGAAGAACCACATGTATTGTATCTTGTCTTAAATGTTATGCATATTCCAAAAAATTAGCCATCTTTCTAGCTATCGTTATGTATACATTACTGTTAGAGCTTCTGCCTTTTTGTAAAAGTGCTCATCAAACAATATTTGGTTGTGATCATTACAGATGCAGGAAATATGCATGTAAGCTATTTAACCACAGATAAAATTGTTGGGTATAGCCGTAATGTTCTTCAGGGTAAGACTAACCACTCTTCCCATGTAATTGAAATCATTTTGAAGACTAGATTGATAAATCTACCCTTTATTCAGAACTCTTGTGTAAAAAACCTGTGCTTTATTACCAAACTATATTCCTTCTTACCTCTTAAGTATGGCCAAAGGTCATAGAAGCTATATGTGCACTACAGCAGAGATCCTCAACCTTTTGGGCACCAGGGACCAGTTCTGTGGAGAGGTTTTTCCGCGGATCGGAGGGTGTGTGTTTTGTGTGCTGCCTGCATCCTGCGGATGGGGCTTTGCTTGTTAGTGCGGCCCGGTTGCTGGCATGCCGTGGTCTGGTACTGGTCCATGGACCGGGGCTGGGGACCTCTGCACTAGAGGAGCAGGCAGTTTACCTTTGCATAAATATGTAGAATGGAAGTTATGTGACTGTGTAGACCAGGTTTGTAAAATCCATCCTTCAAAGGATATAATTTTTAATTAATTTTATTAATCAGCCTTACAGAGAAGAAATAAATCTTTCTACTGTTGTCACTTAAGCCTGAGCTAGTAAATTCTCATGATAGTTCATAATCAAGTCGTAATATTACTGAACTCAGTGTCAACAATTCAAAAGCACAGTAACCCTTAAGTACATTTTTTTAAAGAAAAAAATTGTGTATGCCCCACTAAGTTATTTCACTTATTAGTAAGCCAATTATGGCTCCATTTATTTAACAATGCATGCTTTATGAGCACTCCATTAGAGCATTTAAAGGTGTCATACAGTATTGTGGTACAGGTCCCTCTAGTGGCAAAAACGCTTACTGTAGTGAAGTGCATCCATTCTTTAGTTATCCATAATTGTGAATTGTAACTTCCTCAATAGTACAGTTTTGGAAAAACTGAAGAACATTTCAATAGGCAGAAACTTAAAAATAAAGAAATAAAAACAGGTACTCCTTAAAGTTGAGCTAGTTCTTAGAACTGGGAGAGGATTCTTTGAAGATTGTATCAATCCATCTGTGAAATAGATTCTATTGTCATAAAAATGCTTTTTCAAAAGGCAATGGACCATGTTTTTTCCTTAGACATTTTGTTTCTCATCCAAGAAGCTTCTTCAGTTCTGACTGAATGGTGGTGGCAGCGGTGGGAGGGGGGGAGGGGAGGATTTATATTCCTTGCAGTCATCTGGTCATTAGCACTCTTTCAGGGAGTTGTTGAGGCCACTTTGAAGTTTATCAGGGTCTTGTGAATCAGATTGCAAATGGTTATGGAATCTTCTTGGAACTGCTGAAAGGACAGTGTTGTAAACAGGGGATAGTGGTGTCATATCCCTCCCCCTCTACTGAGAGAGGACTGTTCAATTTTAACATAGATGACCTTTTTGACCCTTCACTGTCCAGAGAGTGGTCTCCTTTGTTCAGAATGTGGACTCTGAAAGAGGGGTCAAAGACGCAATATCTTAAAAGACCATATTTTTGCTCAACAGACTAAATGCCTATCCCAGTAAAAGCATTTTTAATCACAGTCATCAATATTTAAAATAACAAAACTAGAATATGATGAAAAAAGCAATATTAGGTCATCTAGAACCTGTGAAAGACTTCTGAACATGAAGCATTTTGACATTTTAGAATTCTATTCTTCTGAGTCCTTCAAATGAAACTGAAAGGGTTTGTCATAACCCATAAGATGGCTGTAGTCTTGAGCATAATTAAAAAGGATTGGGTTAACAAGCATTGATCTTCTTTTAACATAAAATGTTGTGAAGATCTTGCTCGTTTCTGGAACAGTCACATCTTTCTGATGGAATAAAGTTTTCTTTTCTCTCAAAATGCCACTATATGTAATTGCTGTATATGTGTCCATTTTATCTTTATGGTACAGACGGATAATATACCTTCTAGTAAATAAATGTAAGAGAAGTGGTGTTAGGAAAATAAAGAATAGCGTGGCACTATAAAAAGCAATTTCTGAATAGAGTTTGTCAAAATTTAAGCCATACTTGTGTACGATACCAAACAACATGGAAGCAGTAATTATACTGGTGGTAACACAGAAAATCTTCACTCCTGCAAGAAAAAGAAAAATATGTTAATAGTTAAGAAGTTCAAATTGGCTCCCAACCACATATATGGCATACGCTTAGACAGTAATTCAAGAACTATGAAGTACTAAGTTCCATTTACATCCATTTGCTGGAAGAGCCATCTTCCCTCAACAGGACTGGCTTCGGAATTGATATAGTTCAGTTAACAGAGATAAATGAAATATTTAACAATATGCAGCAGTTTGGATGGGAAGCTGAAGAGATACTTCCTGCCTCTTTTATCATTCCTGTAAGAAAGACAGCTTTTCCTGGGCTTCCATGGCTGCCAGAAAAAGCTGTATAAAGGTTCTTGTTTAGCAATCCCAATTAAGACTAGCAGCTCTGTTAAATGAAATATTTGCTAAATGGAAAATCATTGTGCTTTCCTTTTTCCCAGCCCTCCCAAGCTTTGGGATGCTCAATTCTGAGAGCTGGGAAACCCTGCTTGAAATTGATAAACTAATCAGTTTCACACCTTCCACTTTTGCTTCCCTCCTAACTACACCCCTGCCTTTGAATGCTCACCCTAGCTGAATGCTGGGATAATTAACAGGAAGGCAATTAATGGTTGTATTTACATTTGTTGGAGAAGGATTACAAGAGAATATATAGGCACACAATGAGGAATATACATCAAAAGCAATGTGATGGCACCAGGAGCTATAAACATGCTATGCAAATAGTCCAGTATATTATCTATTGTCTGCTTAATTTCCTGTAATCCCTTTCATTCTAATTTTCTTTTCTGGGGAAACAAGTAGTTTCTAAAGCAGTATCTTCTGGACCTGACTCGTTTTCCCTCCCAACACCAAGAGTGGAGACACTGGAGTGGAAGGGATTACAAGAGATCACCCCTTTATTACAAAGTCCCACTCTTTTGTTACAAATCTAAGATATATGCCACTGGTATGAAGAATGTCTTTAAAACTTGCTAGTTAGCTTCTGAGTCCAATTCAAGTGTTGCCTTTATCACCTTTAAAGCCCTTTATGGCATGAATACAGTCTCTCTGAAGAACTGTCTCACCCCAGTGGGATTGGCCTGCCCCACTTGAGTTGTGGGGGGGGGCACGGAGAGAGGCTCAGCCAATCTCATTGTATACATGTTGTACTTTGATAATAAAGGTTCATTCATTCATTTGCTCTGGGTGGAGGGAGTATGGTGCTGACCACATTGGCCAAAGAACTTCAGCTGGCAGGGTCCAGGAGAAAAGCCTTTTCTGTCGTAGCTCCTGCCCTTTGGAACATCATGCTCCTCATGGTGGAATCTGGCCTTACCCTCTTGGCCTTTCAAAAAGTGTTGAAAACCTGGCTCTGCCAGCTAACTTGGGCCTTCCGCTTTGGGGGTGTTTAGTAGATTGAGAAAAGATTCCACCTCCACTCCATTTACTTATTAGTACCTATTTATCTAGTCCTTGGTTAATTTTAATGTTTTAATCCTTAATGTTTAACGTTCTTAAATGTTCTATATTATTTTTTTATATTATTGTGAGATGATTGGCATATAAATTTACTAAAAGTATAAAAGAGCAGAGGAAAAACAAAATATTTTGTTTAAAAAGATTTTGGAAAGCAATTAAGCTGGCCAGCGTTTCTCATGTTGACTGCCAACTAAGAACTTGCAGTAGTTCCTGATAGCTATTGTGTTTCCCCAAAAATAAGCCCCTCCCCTAAACTAAGACCTACCATGATTGGGGCAGGGGCTAATGTAAGTTCTACCCCCAAAATAAGCCCTAGTTAGAACCCTGCCAACTCCGTCCCACCTCGATGCCGCAATGGGGAAGGAGGCCCCATGGCACATCCCGCAACTGCCGTCACAAGGTGAGGCAGGTGGGGGAGGGAGTGTAGCTGCCCCATGCGCCCTGCACCCACTTACTGGTACTTTAGCCTCCCCCCACAAGGCCATTCCTTGATCGGCAACCTTTCACTCCCCTCCCAAGCTGGACTGCCATGCTACGGCAGATGGTATGGGAGGAGAAGGCCTGGTCCCCCTCTGCCATTTCAGAGCCAGGGGGGAGTGACGGCGAATGGCTCTGCTGCCATTGTGCACTTTAAGCTTCACCCTGCAAATCACCTGCCCGCCACCACTTTGTCCTCTGCCAACTCTCCAGGCCATCTACCTCCACCAGCCCTTTGTCGCCTGTCGAACGGAGAACGCAGCAGCTCTGCCTAGAGATGCAGAGCAGAGAACAGCACTTGCTTGTTGCCTGGATTGCCCCGCGTCTCCCTTCTGGAAACGACAGCCCCATTTCTTGCCGCTTCTCCTCCCGGCGCATCTCCTCCCTCTTCCCAAAAGCATTTCTTTGCTAACCTGCTTTCCAGCTCTGGCACATTTCTCCTCTGCTGCAGAGAAACTGAGTTTGTGGGACTAAAAAAAGTTCAGTCACCAAAAAAAAAAAAAAAAAAAAAAAAAGATTTTGCAAGAAGTTGGAAGGTCTGACTGAACTTCCAGCCACTGTTTCTCCCATAAACTAAAAGGAGCCACCAAGGTGCTCCAAAAGTGTTTTTGGATTTCAGGCAGGAAAAAAAGTCATATGCAACAGAGAAAGTATCTTAATGTTCTTCTTTCTAGCAATAGTCCCAAATGCCTGGGTTAAACTACTACATAAGTAGTAGTTAAATAAGAGATTTAAATAAAAAAATGTACATAGTTATGCACTTTGCATACAGTTCTGTATGACAAGAATTCTCACCCATGAAAAGGTTTTTTTTAAAAAACAACGAATTCCAACACACTTACCTAATACAGTTTTTGATAAACTTCCAGAATAAATTAATCTTCCATATTCTGAATGTTCCTCCAGGGATGATGTACCAAAGCTGCACAGAGACTCCGCATGGAGAAATGGAACCTAGAGGCCAAATACCATATATAACCAGTAGTATCAATATCTTTTCCAGTAAGTATACTCAGATATAAACATATATATGCAGACATGCTTTCTTCTAGCAACTAACCTAAATAATGATCCTGAGAGCCAGTTGAGATTGGCAAACTGCTGCCCTACCTCTAACCATGGTTCCCTTTGTTATGTGAGTTATGCATGGACCACATGAAAAATTAAGATGCCTATAATTCAGAAATATTTATTGTTTAAGATTTATATGGCCACCTATCTTCTGCAATATAATCTTGGACAGCAGACAACTGCAATTTATTTATTTATTTATGAGACTTATATACCGCTTTAAGTGCAAGCACTCTCTAAGCAATGTATATATATATATTTACATTGCCCCCAACAATCTGGGTCCTCATTTTACCTACCCCGGAAGGATGGAAGGCTGAGTCAACCTTGAGCCAGATTTGAACCGCTGACCTGCTGAACACAGTCAGCTAAAGTTGGCCTGCAGTACTGCACTATAACTGCTGCGCCACCTCAGCACAGCAATGAAGGAAATGAATGTAAATGCAATGAAGGAAACATAACAAAATTAAAGCTACAAACATTAAAGCTACAAACATTTTTTAGATATCCATCCTTAATAATTAGCAATTTCAACTCTGTTTGCTACTATATATACATTTTAAAGAAGCAGCAACAAAAACATTTTGAAGTATTTCCTACCAAATTAAAAGTAACCATTTGTTTATATCTCCTGATGGAAAAAGAAAACAAGATACATGTCCCAGATTTTGTTTCCAATTTCCTGCTGCTGTTGGCTATGAAACCCTGATATTTTTCATCCCAAGTACAGGTAGCATGGATCGCTCCATTTGGTGGCTCAAGAATTTTGGGAGCTGTACTTCACTCATCTTACAGCTACCGAGGTTGAGAATCACGGGATTACAGCAGCGACTGTTGATCCACACGTGCCATCTGCAGGCCAGGAGCCGCGTTTTAAACCCCGGTTGCATGTTTTCTACGGGGACTTCCGTCCTCTCTCGCCGTGTAAGGAAGCACCGTTCGCTGCAGCACCTACCTGCTTATTTTCCCCCAGCCAAAACCGGGATCCAAACGCTCGGGGCGAACCAAGCGGCGTTAACAGTTTGCAGTGGGAAGCCGTGAAGGGCTGGCGCTTCTCGAGGATTCCCGCCAACCTCTTGGCCGGCTGAAGCGCCCTACATCTTCCGGCGCTTTGCTGCCACAGTTTTAGGCCGGGAGCGTGAAGCCTCAATCCGGCCACCAGCAACATCTCCGCAGGAAGTCAGAGCTACGGAAAAAGCAGAGCGAACGCCACTGCGGGGCCTCCCCTTCCGGCTTACAGAAGCCGAAAGCGGCCTTGGGAAAGCTGCTGCAGCACGTCGCTGTGGGAGGGGCGCGACGTTTCAAGTTCAGCGCCTGTCTGAAGGTGGGGCTGAAAGGCGTTTGAAATTACTCGGATGCAGATCAAGTGCCGAGAACCCGAGTGTTCTCAGTCGACGAATAGATCTCCCAGATGAAGAGCCACTCTTCAAGTGGTCTTGGGGAAAGAGGAGCTCGAGAGGCGATGGGAAGTTGGTGGGAACTCTCTCTTTCGTCTGCAGCAATTGGACTGTTAAAAAAAAAAGTAGCAATGCCAAGTGAATCAAAAATACACCCTGGGGAAACCGACATAAGCCTTGGGAATGTTACACCCCCCGTCCTCCCCTTGGAATACGAGGTACATAGGTAAACATGCTGCAAGGGATTCTCTCTGTTCTGTACCTGGAATAAAATGGGTTTTGTTTTTTTTAAGAAGCTGGAGGAAATAAGATTAGGAAATAAAAAGCATAGCCTTTGAGATGGTGAAAAATTTATTTGAAGCTTACATGTTTCAGCTACAAAACTCAACTTTCTTATAGGACCAATATTTACAATCTAATCTGAAATACATGGAAAACTTTTATCTTCAGTTTTGTTAAGTCTGATACTAAAATTAATGATTACAACTGAATATAAAGGAATACCAAGGAAGTTTTTTTGGGGGGGAAGGGTGTAGCATACAAACACACCAAGTATTTGGGTACAGAAATGCAGGTTTAATCATCCTATAGAATAGCTCTTCATAGCACAATATTCCCCTGCTGTCCTAATCTACAACTACTCTAATTACACTATGGAAAAGCATCAGGTTGAGGAAGGTAGTTCGGAATATTTACCAAATTAGGATAAAATGTTAATCATCAATATACTGAATGTAAGGATTAAAAAACAATGGAAAAACTATTGACTAATGAAGTTCTACACATTCCCCCTACTTGGTGTAATAAACCTAGAAAGTCTTGCAACAAGTCCATTTGGGTTTAGTTATCTTTTCATATGAGAATATTTTATCTTTAAACCCAAGAATATAGTTTATCTAGTTCGCCAAATAACTTTTGACTCATAGAGGTGGCTTCATAATTTCCTTTAAACTTTCTGGTGCTGCAACAATAGTCCACTAAAATTCAATGCAAAAAAAATGAATAATCTAAACACCCCCCCCAAAAAAAACCCTTCTTAATTTAATGTGTTAATTTAACACATAATCTTTAAGGGTTGGGTTGAGCCTCAACTTGTTGCTCCAATCTTTCCACAATGTTTTTCAGACGTTCTTCATTGTTGAAGAAGAACAAGCAGAGTTTTCTTTCCATCTCCTGTACTTTATTATTTTCCAAGACCTTCTTCTTAGCTTTTATATCAGCAAGAAAATCCATAATAAGTTGATTTATTTTATTCAATTGGAATTCCAACTGCTGAAACTGTTCAGACAGTTCCTAAACATGAGAGAAATACAATAGTGAGTTCAATATACTTCTGTCCCACTATACTCTAGAAATATCATTATATTAACTCCTTTATGTAGGCAATCATGAGCTTTTTCTGCCCACATCTTTTTGAAATATGGTTATTTAAAATTTCTGATTCTTGGCGTTTATATTGTAAATCAGGAATATGAACATTTTGATTTGATTCTATTGGCCAACTATTACTGGTTGTTGGCAAGATCCTTCTGCTGGATAAAAAGCTATGGCTGGGTTCACACAATACATTAGATTGGGAGTCTCAAGCTCAAATATTCAAAAGTGCTGATGTCAACTGAACAGCCACTTCACTTTGGTCATTTAATTTGTTGCATATTTATTTATTTATTAAATTTATATGTTGCCCATCTCACTATCCAAAGCAACTCTGGGCTGCTTACAATATAATAAAAACACAAATATAAAAATATTAAGATTAATAAGAATTAGATAAAACTAAGAACCAAATACATGAGCAGTATGAAGGTGGGATCTTTAACTAAAATATCAATATCTGGTGTAAGTAACCTAGATCAAAAGAGCTGCCCAAATCCTATTTTTATGTTCTTTCCCTCTTCTTGGTGAATAGAGCAATTTTAATTTCCTGCATTCTTTTTTAGATCTGCCCCAAGAGCACAATTTCCAAACTCTTGATAAAAATGCCTCCAAGTAACCTCTTTCAGTGCACCAATTTCAGTATATATTTTGGTCCACTGAGGAGGTCTAGAAGATGCATCAGAATTGTCTTAGTAAGGTGAAAGGAGCAGAGGCCAGAAAGTGTTTTCTACGATAGTGCCAATGCACCTGAACAGACCTCTCTTAAACAAGCATGATTCCCACCTGCAGTGACATAACCCTAATAGGAGAGGGCCTTCAGAAAATTATTATTCACAACTGGTAATGTTTACTGAGTACTGCAGTCATTTTTCATGAACCTGAATTGAATTATATTATTTGGGGTTGCAGATTATTTTACTGTATACCCTTCATATAACCAGTGCTGCAATTTTGTGTTGGGTTTCCATTCTCCTCCAACAGTGTAAGTATAAGAAATAAAATTGGAAAGCCAGAGAAGACAACTATCCCTCTACAGATAGTCCTTAACTTACGACCACAATTAGGCCCAAAATTTATGTTGCTAAGTGAGAAATTTGTTAAATGAGTTTTGCCCCATTTTACGAATTTCTTGCCACATTTGTTGTGAATCGCTGCTAAGTTAATAACATGATTGTTAAGTGAATCTGGCTTCCCCCGTTGACTTTGCTTGTCAGAAGTTTGCAAAAGGTGATCACATGACCCTGGGACACAGCAACTGTTATAAAAATGAACCAGTCGTCAAGCATCCAAATATTGCTTGGGGATGCTGCAACAGTCATAAGTGTGAAAAATGGCCATGAATAACTTTTTTCAGTGCTGTTGTAACTTCGATCAGTCACTAAATGAACTGTTGTAAGTAAAGGACTACCTGTATTGTCACAGTGAGGCAGGGGCTGTAAAATTAATGAGTGAACATTCAACAGATGTCAATATGAACTGCTGATAGTACTAAGATGGTCAAGGAAAAAGAACCACTCTCAGTCAGAATATTTAGGTTAGGTCCAGACTGTGTCACAGATTTGGAAGGATTTAATTCTACCTATCAGCTTTATGATAGTTTACTAGAGAGTTTAGATTAGACACAACAAAAAGTTATAAGGCATTTTCTTATAATTACAGTATTAACAAAAGTACTGCTGAATACTCCATGAAACCACCATCTCGGGTGATCATAATCCAATTACTTACCTGATTACTAAGACACACACTTTCTTCTTTGCAGTATATTGAATCATGAAGAATTGTTAAATCAGCATCCATCTTTGACAAAAGAAGACTTTGTTCTTGGCCAGCTATCACTAACTGGTCAAACATTGATACTGAATCCAAATGTAACTTTTCAGCCATCTCTTCAAGCCTTTCGTATGTTGTAAATAATTGTTTTGGATTCCTTCCTTCCAGAAGTTGACACATCCTTTAAAATATACATAGACATGGGATAGAAATACAACAAAATTAACAACACCAGTATTTCATTAATGATGAAGCATAAAATATAACAGACCTTACATTAGTGCTTCAGTAAGTTTGAAATAAGTCAGCTTCTTACCTATGTGCTGCAATATTCTTTGACTCAACAGTGCTATTTTGTGTCCTAGGAAGGGATATAGAAGGCTCAGACACTGTTTCTATTGTCCGCACTAAAATGTCATTGCTTAATTTCAGGTCTTGCACCATATTTTCCAGCAGACGGCTGTTTTCCCTAAGTTTTCGAAATTCAATTTCATATGCCAATTGAAGAAATTCGAATGATGCCTTCTGTTTGATCAGCTGGTTACAAATCTGATCCTGCCTTGATGTATAGTAGTCCTGTCGAGCAATTTGTAGATCAAAATCCCCTTTAACCACAGGCATATTCAACAACTCTGCATTCTCCTTAATCAGCAAAGGTAGGGTTCCACTGTTTATTTGTGATAAATCTGTTTTTATTTTTGCAATATCATTATTCAAACTAGAAATTTTAGCTTCAAATTTTTCTTTTCCATGAATCTGCAAAATAGACAAATAGTTTCTGAGTTTTTGTTTAAGTGAATTCTTATTGGGGATATACAATACAATACAATACAATACAATACTAATACTATACTATACTATACTATACTATACTATACTATACTATACTATAATACAATACACACACACACACACTTATAATATTGTTCCATTCCTTTTCCTTCTCCTCCTCTCTGCCTATCCCACAGCATCCAACAGAGTTGAGGTGCTCTAGATCTAGCTCAACAATTGAACAATGTCATCTTGTGAGGCACAAGAAGCATACCTCACAATGCCTGTTCTATGGAATACATCCTAACCTGGCCTTTAAAAAATTCCTGAAGACCTGGCTCTTCCACCATGCTCTGGGCCAGGATAATATATAAGTCTGTTGCAACTACTTGAAATCTGTGTTTTTTCCCTAGAGAAGTGTTTTTTATTTTCATTGCCTTCTATGTTGTTATGTGGTCAGCTATATAAATTGAATACATTCCATAACACACTTTATTTTGAAGTATAATTACAATTACTCATCTTTAAAACCTGAGTAGCTGTAGACCTGAGCAAGTGATTCCAAGGATGACTTCTTAAGCAGGGGTCCAACCAGCGCCTTCTTCAAATCTGAAGTATTGTTCCCCTCCTTCAAAGACTATTCTCTAACAGCACAGAAAATCCTATTTATTTCAAAAATCACTGATTCAACCTCATTCCAGCTAACACTTCAAAACCAGCCAAGGCCCAACTCAGCATAGATCTGAGCAACTCATACTACATTTTCAGGATTAATCTGTTCTAAAATGCCAAATGAGTTTGCTCAAAATAATTAGTGCCAGTGTATGGAACATTTAAGAGGATGATATGTTCAAGTCAACTCACTATGAATTCAAAGACCATTTAAAGTCAAGACAATAGCATTAAGCCTTATGCAGATATCACCTTACCTTTTTTAAAGTACCTATACTCTTCTCTGCCCACTGAAGACCCGATCTCATACTTAGGTTCTTTGCTTGCTGTTGAATTAATTGATGCTGAGCACAAATATATGCCATTTGCAATCTAGCCAGTTCTGATTTTTCATCACATATACCACTGCTTTCCTCACAACTGGAGGACTTACTTATATGTACAAGTTGGAAATTTTCTTCATTAGAACTTTCCACCAGTTCAGATATACCCTGGAAAAACTGTTTTTTTGTATATGAAGTAAGCGCTCCAGTGCTTTGTTCTTCTTGATACAAATAATTATCTAAAGCAAGTTGGGTTAGCAGCACAGGAGAAAAATCCAGGTCTTGTCCAGCTGCAACAGCAAAAAAAGAAGCAAGTTTCTTAACTCCTTCAGTTAGGGTCCGAAGCTCATTGTTTATCTTTATATTCATGTCTGTAAAGTTCCTTTGACCATCTTTCAGGATTTTAAGCCCTTCCTCACCTCTTTCTTTAATTTTTAGGGAGATAAAACTATTAGCTGAAGCCATGATTTGAAGCTTGTTACGACGATGAATCTTTACCTGTTTAATCTTTTTAAAAGCTTGAAATTCATTTTCTAACATTTTAAGAGTTTCCTCTTTTTCCTCACAATTGTCAGTGTTCATATCCAGAGGCTTGGAAATCTTAAGAACTTCACTGAGAGCTTCTTCTCCTAAAATTGGTTTTGATGATTTTAGGAGAGTGTTAAATGACTGCAACTCTTCTTCAGATAATACATTATGTTCATTCAAAGCTCCACAGAACCACTCCAAAAATGATTTATCTTCCAAAGTTTCAAATAACCAATCAAAGTCTTCTCCATTAAGTGAATTTGCCTTTAAATATCCTGTCCGCTTTAGAGTTTCAACAAATCTAGCTCCACCATCCATAATTCTGTCTTCACTTGTTGATGCTGGATATTGCAGCTATTCTCTACCAGGTTTTCAAATATTTCTAGAAAAATATGGCATAATAAAGATAAATTAGTTTTATAAAGATCTATATTCTGTCAATTTATTTAGAATGCATGGTTTCAAACTAATTAGAATTTTACATATTAATAACAATGCCTGTCAATACTAGAAAATAATGCAAAAAACTGAGTGGGCAAGTAAACTGCTTTAAATTTCCGGGGGGAAAATAAGCTCCTTTCTACTCGTTTCCTATTAAAGTCCCTTTTCTTTGGAAATTGTTATTTCTCCCCTTACTTGGTATAAATCCCCAGTGTCTTTCCTAGGTTTATTACCTAGTGATCACATGAATTCACCCGCGTAGGATTCAAAGGGATCTGTAGGTTTGAAGAGACTCGCTCACCAGCAAACCCCAAAGCATCCCGCGCCAATCTCGGGGAAAAGCAGCTGCGCTGCTTTGGCGGACAAGGTCGGAGAGGAATTCAAACTTCCGCCTTTACATGAAAAAACAGCTTTCAGAGCCTCGCGAGAGCCAGATACATTCTCCCGAGAGCATAGAGATTGAACTTAATGCTGATCTCAGAATGTAATGATTCGATTTAATTAAAATGCTTCTCAATTAAAAATAATTAATGTAATTAATATTAAATTGATTAAAAATTAAAAGTGGAGCCATAAGAATTTGCAGCTTGTTACTTTTGGGAACTGTCTTTCCCATTATATCCAGTACACCCAAGAGGAGCCAGGCACAGGTTCGTCTTTTAGTCTAAAACGCCGTTTTTCCAAAATTGTCAACTTTAAAATATGTGTACTGCAACGTTTCATGTTGGTTGGGGAATTCTGAGAGTTGAAGTCCACACATCTTAGAGTTGCCAAGTTTGAAAAACACTGATCTAAACGTTATAAGGAAAATAATCAACTTGTACAATTTGTTGTGTGATATTCTCATCACAAGATCGAAGTTATTCAAGTCTTTTGTCTCAGATTTTTGTAAGCAACTTCCTATGTGTGTATATTAGAAAGAAAAACTACCTTGGTTTATATCCACATGAGATTTAAACATGTACTATGTACATACTGGGATGTAATGTGGGAGTGTCGGATTAGCATCAGAAAGACAGGTGCTTCTCTGCTTTCAGCCAGGGAAGGGGTCATTCCAGTCTATTTCGTAGGGTGAGCAAGCCCGACATAGCTCTAATAATTCAAATCTGTACAGGACCATTCGTCGGCATTTTAAATACCGTTAGTTAGTCACCTCGCTGTCCAGTCGTTGGAGTTACTAAAAAAAAGAGTCTCCCAGTTGCTCCTATAGCATGTTACTCTACATTATATCTCTATCGTATTTGTTTCTCTTTGCATTTCGGAAACCGGAAATCATTATCGGTGACCTACAGGAAGTGGTTTCTGGGGAGGATTGTCCCGGCTGGAGTAGTGTCGTTCCTTGAGAAGCTGCTTCGTGGATTTGTGCGGCTGGGAAACGGTGAGTTGTTGGAGAGCAACCAGCTCGCGGCCTGATAGACCAGTTTCTTTCTTGCGCGTTTTGTTCGCCACGAGGACTCAATAGCTGGGAGTCGGGGAAAGGTTTGCCGCAATAGCTGAGAGCCGTGGGAAGGGGCTGGTGTCAATGCTGGACGGAAAGTGACTTAATCCCAGCCTTGAATCTTTTCAACCAGCCTTCCCCAAATGTGCTTCGCATTGCATTGGGGAAACCGGTCTTACGTCTGATATGACTTATTGATGCCCTCTTAAAAGCACCCCTTTTCTATTTTCCTCCCTGAGCCCCTGAAAATTACTTTTTGCCTCAGAGCTGCCATGTCTTTAAGACTGCTGTTTGTGAAAAGAACCCTGTAAGGGTTGCTCCGCTTTCTTCCCTTTTAGTAAGAACTAAGAGGACTTTGTCAATTTTTCTGTAGGTTTCGGCTCTTCATTATTTGTGAGCTCCTGGATGGATTTTTCTCTCTTTTCTCTCTCTTTGTCACACATATATTTCTATCATTTCTTTCCTCCATTCTCCAGCATTCTTTTCTGCTCCCCCCCCATTATGATTAAAATGAAACAAGCCACTCTGATAGCAAGACATTCATAACTCAAATATTTGTGTAGTTTAGAAATCAAATGTGGTAATTTTGGTAATGTGATAATATTCCCTTACTCTTTTTAAATCTGTTCTTTGTCTACAATTCCCAAGTAATTTTCAACACTATTTAAAATACGATCCATGCAATAAGAATACAGATATACTGTACATATGCCTTCCAGCCAGCACTGACTCCTACCAATTGCCTGGATTTCTGCAGGTTTTTTGGCAAGATTTAAGAACGGTTTATTGCATTCTTCCTAGAATTGAGAGAAAGTGATTGTCCCAGGGTCACCCAGTTGTCTTTGTATCTAAGGCAAGACTAGAAACTACAGTTTTCTACCCTGGTGCACCAAATTGACTCTCTTACTGTACATATAATGCTAGTAAATTAGGTTCAGCAATAAATTATGTATCTATCAAAACCAAATCACACATATCAGCCTTCTCTGAATATGGAGCATTCTATATAATATTAGGACTGCAACTGCCCCCAAATCCCCATCTAATGTAGCTGTTTGTCTTACCAGGTAACAATTCTGAGAATTATAGATCTGAAAGATCTGAATGGTACCATAGGAGGAAAAACCACCTATGTAGTGTCACTTTGTATGTGCTTAAACAAAAAAACATTTTCAGATCCAGTTTGGTGAAACTAATTTTGATTCAGATTAAATCAGCAACTGTTTGCAACCTAAGATTTAGAAATCTAAAATCTCATAAAAACATAAATCAGTACAAGTTTATCATTTTGTTTTTCACAATGGCCAAGCAGCCTCTAGGTTTCTTGCAAACAGGAGATGGAGGAATTATTCTTTTCACCATTGTTCTGAGATTGGTATTTTGGAGATATTTGAGTCTCAAGATTAAATGCCCTCGATGTATCTGTCCTCTATGAAGTTATCCAAATCCTTTTTAAAACTATCCAGGTTGGTGGGCATTATTACATCTTGTGCTAATTAATTCAACAAGAATTTTACAGTTCTTGTAGACTAGGATGAACAACCCTAAATAACTAAAACGTTTAAAATGTATATCTGATATACTGAAACTGAAGACACAAGGTAGCTTTCTGATGAGATGAAGCATGCCCCCTTTCAGGGCATCTGAGCTTTTTGCCCAGAATATCTTTAATTTCATATTTTAAAAGACAACATGTATAATTGTAGGTTAAATTAGATTAAATATTCAGGTAGCAATGTCCCTTCTACAGGAATAATACCTCCCAAATGTTCAAATAAATTGGTGAAAGATTTTGTGCAAAGTGACATTCAAAGTCATTTTCTTTGCCCAGTGCCAGTTGTGCTGGTATACTGATCAATTGACAAGGCAGATATTGATGTAATATCTAACAATAGTCAGACATTTTTTAATCTCAATTATTTTATTCAATAGGTAGATGATAGAATTAACTGATAGCAAGTGTTGTGTTTTGATTCCCAACTTGGCACATCACAGACTTAACTTAAAATTAAGTCCTGCTCTTTCTATGTGTATTTCAATTTTAAATAAGATCCCTATCTCTGTATAGTATAGAGGGCAAGAAAGACAATTCTGTCTTTAAATGAGGACAATATTTGTATAATGTGCCTATACAATTTTTAACAGAATTCAGCTGACATTATATCTGGCCATGCTGCCTAGAATGAGAATTTCCTAATTATTACTATCTGCAAGGAATCTTGAGGTATCATCCAGTGTGTGTGCGATAGGATAGTATTTATCCTGAAATATATACCTGTAAATTCAAGAATGAATATATATTTATATAGTTATGTTAATACATAGATATAATATTGAAATACTTTATATAAGAATATACATAAACACAATATGAAGTGTTCCTTATTGGAAATTATCATACTTGTATTCTGATAATATGGGCAGTATTTTTGCCAGAAGGAAGACTTATTCTGAAAATCAAGGTTACACCTGGCCAAAAAAATCCAGTTAGATATTTTTAATAAAAATAGTATGTGACATATATTCTTGGACTGACCAATTATTTATCCGTTTACTTTATGGTGAAGTGTACCATCCTGTGTTTCCACATAACAGCTTGATTAAATAGATTGGGTTAAGAGTGAGTGAAGACTATATTTATATAGGGTTTTATAAAATTTCCTGACAGAATAATCAACCATTGGAATAGATTGCTTTCAGAAGTTGTGGGTGCTTTATTACTGGAGGCTTTTAAGAAGAAGACTGGACAGCCACCTGTCTGAAATAGTATAGCGTTTCCTGCTTGAGCAGGAGCTGAACCACTAGAAGACATCCAAGATCCCTTCCAACTCTGATATTCTATGTTCTATAGACTACCCTTACCAAGTGACTTCTATTACTGGAAATGGACTGCAACCCAGCCACTCTTAATCAAATAATTTTACCACCTTGGCTCTTTGTGCAAGCAATGCCATGGGCACTTAAATAGAACCTTTGTAGATATTTATCTTTTGGGCTTTAGATTATAGGAGATATAATCCAACATATCTGATAGGTATTAAGTTCTGGAAGACTGAATTAAGTCATCTGACATGCTTGTTATTGTAGTTTGGGTAAAGAAACATCTGCAAGAAAACAATCAAGCTTAGAGAGGACCAAAGATCCCTTCATTTCAACCCTGAGCTATAAATATTCAAATTTGTCTTTTATTTTGATAACATTTCCCATGATAATTTGAGTGTCTATTAAAAGTCCTTCAGGAAAAACTTTATTCAGTAACAATCTCCAGATAATGTCACAAAATAATCTATTTAGTATAAAGTAGTTCTTGGACAGCAATTGAGAGTGGGATTGCCATTGCTAAGCGATGCAGTCATAAAGTGCAATGTCATATGACTATCACTTAGCAGTGGCAATCCTGACAGGTCCAGTTGCTGTTGTGTTAACTGAAGACTGGGCTATTAACTGAAGACTGGGCTATTGAGGAGGAAGCAGAGGAAGTCCCAGGTAAGGAGCACAGGGTTACCAGAGGGTAGGGAGGGCTTGGGAGGCCTAGCTAATGCTTTGTGTGAGATGAAGGAATTGAGAGAGTGAGTTAGTGGAGGTTTGAGAGGGCTGGTGGAAGTTGTGCACAAGCAAGAATATGTGCTGCAGATGGGAACAACTTACCAGAGTGATTTGCAACTTTCCTTGCTGGCTTCCCCACTTTGTTTGTGGGGAGCTAGCAGTGAAGTAGTGATTATGTGACTGTGGTTGCCTGTGACATTGTAACTGATCTACATTGAAACCTATTGTAAATGTTTCTGGGCTACAAATACCTAGATAAGATTTTAGCAGGCATGCATGGTCATGTGATTGGCCAATCAAATTTATGATTGTACATTAAGGTTCCTTAGATAACCTTGGCCTCAAATTAAGGGGTAGTAATGTAAACACCATGCTATATATGGTATGGTAATATAGTACAATAAACATAGGTAAATCACGTTTTTCTTTGAGGTCACTATCAACTGTACCAAGAACTGCAGTTAGTGACCTTTTTGTACTGCCACCAGACAATATTCTTTTCTTTTCATAATGAACTTGAACATGTATGTACTTTTCCATTTGTTTTCAGATCCTGTTTAAAAGCGCCAAAGGCAAAGCAATTATCATTTGTTAAGAAGATATGGGTAAGGATATTGACAAAAATATCCTTTAGAAATATCTTTGCTTTTTAAAAATATATTCAATATATCATGAAAATGCTAATTTTGCTTCCAGTCATGTTTAAATGAAAAGTTGGGTGAGATTTCAGAGTAGTAGTAATTAATATAATACTTGTAGTTGCAACTGTTTTAAAGTTCATTTTGTTTGCTGAATAACAAAATGATACTTTTGTAATCTTACATTATTTGGAGATATATATCACTTCTTCAACACCTCCCCCTTTTAAAACTTCAAAGTTGTTTTTCCCTCAAGTTATTTGGAGATAAATCAAGATTTCGCAAAATTTAAATATGAATAAAGTAGGAATGAAATTACATGGGGATTCTAAAAATCTTCAAAAACCAAAGAGAAATAAAAAAGAAAGATGGGCAAGGGACAAACCATCACAAAAACCTGTTTCCCAGGAAGGAAGTGGCAGTATAAATAAACAGTTCTGAAAATTGGAGAAGGAAGGGAAGTAATTACCACCTCAAAGCCTGCACAATTGAACGTATTGAATGTTTCCTTCAGCCATTCTCCCTCATGAAGCTACTTACCATTAACAGCCTATAGAAAGAATTCTACAACTATCGTCTTTTTATAAGCCATGTTTTGAGTATTGTTATCCTGAGAGGTGAAATATTTTTTAAAAAAGAAAATTACCAGTACTGGTGGGAAGGGTGGGTATAACAGAAAACACAGAATTCGTTTTACTTTGTAGTGTGCTGAAATTGTATTCGTATTTAACATTTATCTTTTAAAATTTATTTCCTATTATGATGAAGTGTTTTAGATAACTGTCTCTCAAAATATTGTTGATAAGGATGCCTTTAATTTAATTTAAATATTACCAAGGAATGCTATAGTATTTTGAAAGATTTCAGATTAGTAGATTAGTGTCCACCTAATATTAAAGCAACTTGAGATAAGAAATCTTACAATATCTATCTCAAATAAGATCTCAATATCGTATTTACATGTTGGGCTTGCTACCATTCTCCTATATATTTATTTTTATCCCACTTTTATTACTTTATAAGTAACTTAAGGAAGCAAACGTATCTAATACCCCTTCTATTTTGCCCCCAACTACAATCCTATCAGGCGGGTCAGGCTAAGAGAGAGTGACTTACCCAAAGTAACCCAACTATCTTTCACGCCTAAGGGGTGAAACTCATGGTATTCTGGTTTCTAGACCAAAATGGTTCTCCATATCAAACTATACATAATATAATAATTCAGTGTTGCATTGTTTACTATTGTTAAACCTAATAATCATAAATTGAAATTATTCATTTCATGTTGTAGATGGAGAAGAGAAAACATATGGTGGGTGTGAAGGCCCTGATGCTATGTATGTGAAGTTGATATCTTCTGATGGCCACGAATTCATTGTTAAACGGGAGCATGCACTCACATCAGGAACAATAAAGGCAATGTTGAGTGGCCCAGGTTGGTATATCATTCATTTCTGAAAAATTGGGATTGAGAATTTTTCTGTTTTGTAATACTAAAGTAATCTCTAGAACTAGTTACTCAAAAAGAACAGTACAGTTTTGTAAGATTTAGTATTTCAATTTCAGTCAGAGATTGTCTCCAAACAAAAGTGAAAACGATTTTAGAATCATAGGGATTTTCCAATATTACCAGAGGAACAATTTTAAGCTTTAGGTACTTTTTTATAAATCAGTTTTTGTTTTTTGAAAAGGGATCAGTTTTGAGTTAGCCATAATACCAAATTGGGTCAATAATATATATTATGGAAAAATAATTTCCATATTCATTCTGCTAATGATAATAATTGTACAATTCTAGAGACTGAGAGTGTATCTGCCAATACAAGGAGCACTACTGGTGGGATTAATTTCCCTTCCTCACTTTTTCCTAACAAATATATTTACCTACTATGCCCATAAATCCATAAAATAAATTTGGGTTCCTACAAGCCAGATTTATGGGGAAAAGGAGCTTGTATTTCACAGCTTATATTTCATATTATATTTCACATTACGGGGTGAAGGAGCTTGTATTTCATATCACATTCACTTATAGTTCACATATGTTCAATCATGCTTACTACAGTTTTATTCTAGGAATAAAATTTAGGGATAATCAACAGCTATCAAAATCAGAATTAATTCAAATTTATGACACTTTTATAATGATTAACATCAGTATGGCACAATTCCCAATTCGTTTCTTTTTGGAAACAAAATCTGATTAAAATCCAATTATTGTTAAAATTACATTTAATGTTGCTAAAGGGATAGTTTTTAAATTTCAATTAGATACAGATAATCCCTGAGTTATGAGCGTTCACTTAACGTTCATTCAAAGTTATGTGATGAGTGCCCCATAGTGCTTATGAGTAAGTCCTGAAGTTACAAATATTGCAGCACCTTACGAGCGACCGCAGTGGCTCTGCAACATTCACCCTGGTTATTCTATCCCTCCCTATCCCCGTCCCAGGTCTCCCTAGGCACTAGGCCTTCATCGCGTATGATCTCATGGTACTTTAAGCTTCTGTTCTCTGCAACAGAGAATGGAACTGAAGCTGGGAGATGCTTTCACGTGCCTCCAGAGGCTGGATCGAGGCTCCACATGCCTCAGCGGCCTGGATCTAAGTCCGGGGGAGGTTTCTGTGCACCCCGTGTGGCCTGATCCAGGCTCCGGAGGCCTTTTCCAGGCTGCTGCCGCCTGGATTTGAGGCTGGGGAATGCTTCCGTGCAGCCCGATTTGGGCCTGGAAAAGGCCTGTGGAGCCTGGATCGGGGTGCGCAGAAGTGTTCCCCAGCTTCAAATTCAGGCAGCAGCAGCTTGGAAAAGGCCTCTCGGGCCCAGATCAGGCCATGGGGTGGGGGGTCACGGAAGTGTTCCCTGACCGCAAATCCAGGCGACAGCAGGAACCACTGCAGAAAAGAGATGGTTCTTTTCCAGGTGAGTCCGGCATAGCAGGAAGGGAGGGGGAAGCATGCAATATCTTAGTGGGTCGGGGAGGCCTTGGGGGTCTGTTCCATGGCCTTCCCCACCCTGAGATACCTCATGTTCACTTAACGAGCCACGCGAGCAAGGGAATGATCTCGTACCTCGAACGAGATTCACTCTACAAGTTTTCGAGTAGAATGGGCAGGCTCCATTACACTCAACTTGAGGACTACTTGTAAATGTGAGTTTAATTAGCTCTACAATGTAGAGGCCTAATCTGCTCTCACGACAAAAGCAAAGTTATAAATAATGGAGTCATGCAGCAACACCTGACAGAAAACAGGTCCCTCATATATAGGTATAGATACAATTTGCAGAGGTATTACTGAGAACTATAAACGATACCTGAATGTTGATTTTAGCTACGTTTTGGGATGCTTTCCCATATTCCTAACTATAATTTATGATTTAAGATAACAATTAACTTCAATCATATTTTTATATCTATAAATATATTAATGAAAATATCTGTGTTTTTTATGTGCACAGGCCAGTTTGCTGAAAATGAAACAAATGAAGTGAATTTCAGAGAGATTCCTTCTCACGTCTTATCTAAAGTATGCATGTATTTCACCTATAAGGTTCGCTACACTAACAGCTCCACAGAGATTCCTGAATTTCCAATTGCACCTGAGATTGCACTGGAACTGCTGATGGCTGCAAACTTCTTAGATTGTTAAATAGAATAAATTATAATAAAAATGTAAACCACCCCTCTTCCCCTCCAGTATTTAATACATATGTTTAGTTAGCAACTTTTTCGTATAGCATGTTTTATATGTTTGGCCAAGAACTGTACTCATCACTGTGGAGGATATTTCTCACAGTGGTTTTGCATAGGCATCGTTCATGCTCAGATTTTGTTTTGCTGCTTACACAAGTACGGACTTCTTACCAATTGATAAATAAACATGCCAAGTTATGCATGATCTTTGCCTTATCCTTCAGCAAAAAAAAATAATGTTATCAACGCTATGAATTTGCTGAAATTACTTTTTTCTGAGAACAGATCACAGTTAAAGATGGAATCCTCTATGGGGATGAATCCAACTTCACTCATTTGGAAAGCTCAATATTGGATATGCTACAAATGTGGTGGGGGGTTGGAATTTTACGTTAGCATATTCTCAGATTGTGCTAATAATAAAATGAATTTATGTTATAATTGTAAAGATGTTATATAGCTATGCTTATAACGTATTTGTTGCAATACTTTACTGCATTTAGTTTGTTTTAACTATTGGTAGGTATTATTACATTTACATAGTAATCTATCATGGCTTTTTCCATACTTCCAGTTCTTGTTTACTTTTAGTATCTTTATAAATTCATCTATAGCAGGGATGTCAAACCCAATCACGCTGTGGGCTGTATCGTGACATATCAGGATTTGTTTTGCCCTATGGGGGTGGGGTGGGGGTGGCCTGCACAGGCCGGATGCGGCCTATGGGCTGCACGTTTGACATGCCTGATCTATAGACCTTATAAAAATGATGATTCCTGACTATATTGTCATGTGAAACAGAGGACTATGACAGAAAGACACTTCTCAATTTAACATGAGCAAATTTCATCCTGAATAATATTTTCAATCATTACTGGACCTCATTTTGTGCAGTAAATAATAATTTATTAAATTCATATGCACCCGACTCCCAACAATTCTGAATGGTTTATAAATTGTTAAAACACATAAAAATACAGTACAAGAAACAAAAAACAAAGAAATTAATATGGCAGAGAAAACAAACCTGGATAAGAACAAGGAAAGAAAAACAGACATCAACTATCCTCACCAAATCCCTAATGAAGACCTTTGTTTTCAAGGCCTTTTGAAATCGCATTGGGGTGGGAGCTGTTCAAATCTCCAGAGGAACCTTATTTCAGAGAGCAGATGCTGCTACAGAGTAGACATACTTTCAGTGTCCCACAATGCAGCATTATTTAATCAATGGAACCTGGAGCAGGCCAATCCTGCCAGATTGAACCAGCAAGGCACACATTATGGGACAGTGTAACTTAGGACATTATTTAGTATAGCAGTTTATACATCATCTCTAGAAATATAGAGTATAAGTATGAGTTAAATGTTTTTATCCAGCAGTGTTTTTGACTGCTTCAGAGCTGGTTACAATAAGGTCGTTTTGGATATTGCTGTTTGCTAATAGGTATGCAAATGTTTCAAGGAACATTCTGCCATCCTATTTTGACCATGCATCAGGCAATTCAACTATACCAGAGCTAGTCCAGCCTCAATTTTCTTTTTTCTTTTTGCAAACTTCTGTTTAATAAGCATTACAGAAAAGAAAATGGTTTTGAATAAAAAAGCATGGTGAATCCCATCTCAGTCAGAGGTAAAAAGAAACCAAACCTTTGCAGATTTGATACGTGTTCAGACTAAGGCATCTGTTCAGTTTTTAAAAAATGGGGTGGGGAATTAGGGAATACTTAAAATTAAATACTTAATTTTTTAGTGACCTTACTTGTGAAATAACATTTTTTTTCTTTGTCTCTGAGTCAGTCTTGACTCCTGGTGACTACCTAGACTAGTCTCTGCAGTTTTCTTGGCATGATTTCAGAACTTTCTTCCCAGTGCTGCCTTCTAAGGGCTGAGGGAGTATATCTGGCCTAAGTTCAGCCATCTGACTTCATGACTTAGTCAAAACTAGAACTTACAGTCTCCCAGTTTCTAGTTTGATGACCTTTAGACCAGTTATAATACTAATTGCATGATCTGTAAAATATCTGGATGAATTTGTTTTGCCATAATTGTATATATTTTTCATAATGTACAGTAGTATTCAGGCCAAAACAAGGCATGATACTGGGATAGGGGGAAATCTAGAGATCCAGCTTTTCTAGTTGAATTTAACATTCAACTCTTGTGTATACTAGTTCCCCATGTAGAACTGATGCAAGTAAATATAAGCAAACACTACTTACATTCCAAGTAGAAATTTGCAGTAAAGGTTTCTTCTGGCACAATTTGATCTAGAACCTTACATTAGTCAATTGGTTCTTCATTTATTGATTTTCCCTTCTTTCCCAGCCAATATTCCTGTTTTATTTCTCACATACAAGTCGGGTCTGTTTTTTTAATCTATTCTGAATATTGTTCATTGTGTATGTATTCTGAAAGTATAGTTTAATGTGATTATTTCAGGATTATTCTCTCTCTTTTTTTGAAAAATGAAGGAACTGATATATAGAAAAGGTGCACAGTGAAAACAAAAAGTATACCATGAAATTCAGTTTTGTTTCCAAATGCTCTCACTATCAATAGTTTCTAGTTTTGCATACCCTGAAGATAATGAGAAACTGGACTAATTCTGTTAGGGTATACTGCTCATAGTGAGGTGGCCTCCTGGTGCTGCAAATGTTAGTTGCTATGCAACTGGCCCAACAAAAGGATGTGAATATAAATCTTCCATTACACTGGGCAAGACAAAACAACTATGCTGTCAGGGAAGTACAGAAGTACATCTATTAATTGGGTAAGATGTTCAAATATCCATTTATTTATAAAATAAATTATGTAATTGATGGAATTTAACATCCAGGTCTTTAGCTGATAGGAAACTGTCTCTACACATATGAAGCTTAAGGTTTATTTCCACACATTTTACACTGCAGAACTATTCCACTTAAAATATTCATATGGATGTATTCCATACTGAAGTGGAACCACATATTTTCTTTTATGAAACATGCCATTTTCCAGTTTTAGTCTATTATTAGTTTTTAGTGTGTAGTGACAGTATATGTTACATATGCTTATAGCATTGGTTGTAAATTAGTATTAAATAATATAATTTAATGTATATTTAAAATTAATTATGTTTCAGAACTCAGTTTTAATATTAGTATAATTGTTTTCTCCTCCAGATAGATCCTTTTTAATGCCTTTGACTCAATGGTAACTCCAAGCTGACTGCCTGGTCTATTCCCTGCAAATTAATAATTTTATAAGTTTCTGTTTTCCTGGAATAAAAAAAAAATCTTGCAAAAAACTACCCATGAGATTTGAGAGTAGAATAAGACTTCTTAATCTTGTCTATGGAAGCAGTGGAATACTTACAGTGAATCTGATTTTGATAAAGCTAATCAGGGCTTTTTTTCTCATAGAACGCCCAGAACGGAGTTCCGGCACCTTTTTTGGATGGAACCTTGTAGGATAGGCAAGGCGGGTTATATGATGTGTGTGAGTTCCGGCACCTTTTTTTTTTTTTTTTTTAGAAAAAAAGTACTGAAGCTAATATTACAAATGCTCCAGATATTTCAAATTATTCAAGGAGTCCTAAACTTACATTGATTGGATTCATATGCCTAATTATAAATATGGTTTACTTATTTTGATTAAAGAACAGTTTGAAACCAGGCATTCTGGTTTATAAATCATGATTTACGGTTTATACATAGTGTGAACCAAATTATGGTTCATTCAATCAAACATGTAATCAAGTCACTTGCTAATGCAGTTTTCCTCAATCAGTTATCCTCTAGATAACATGACCACAGAAGTCTCTTTGGACAACACTGGCTCCCTCAGCTAGGAATTGAAAATGAGTGCTGGCTCCTAGAGTCAGAAACGACTGGACAGGGCAAACCTTTATGTATGTTTTGGATTATATTCGTACAGCATTGTTCTTGTTTACACAGGATAGTAGCCCAATGAAATACACATGCCTTCTTCCTAAGTAAAACAAGTATGCTCCTCAAGCAGCCTAGTTAACTTGTTCCATAAACAAAGTATCAGACTGAACTGCTGAAATATTAGTAGGTTCAAAAACAATTCCCACTGAACTAATGAAAATAATGAGATAACTGATATAATAATAGTTTTAACAAGCAAGACAAACTGAAAAGAATAATCTGATCTAGATTCATTTGGTTTCTTGTCATATTAGACCCATGGAAGATTATCTGCGGAATCGGTTTCACTAGAATCCTGGCCTAGCCAAAGTCCTGGTGTAAAATGCAAACACAATAACAGTTTACACATGAGGACTGAAGAAAACTCATACTGGTTCCCATACCAAGTCCAAAGGATGTAATCTTGTGTGTGTATTTGTGTAATTTGTACCTTTGAGATAGAGTTGACTCCTAGCAACTTCCTGGACTAGGCCTTGCAGTTTTCTATAGCAATTTTTTTTCCAGAAATGATTTGCAATTGTCTACTTTCTAGGGCTGAGAGTGAGTGACTGACCCAAGATCACCCAGGTAGTTTCATACCTAAGATGGAACTAGAATTTAGTCTCCTCAATGCCTTAATCCAGACATGTCAAACTCACGACGTCATGTGACATTGCGCAACATATCGGGCTGGTTTTACCATTGCCTGCAATGGGGTGGGTGTGGCTTCCACGTGACGCCTCCGCCCCGCGGGCCGGCAGTTTGACACCCCTGCCTTAATCACTACACAAAATTACTCTTATTAACCAGTAGAATTTTAATAAAGATTATGGCAAATGCTTTAAAAAAAAGTCAAGTTCAACATATTAATCTATGTTTTTGTATATTAGCCACATTAGCAAATGTTCTGTATGACAAAAAAAACCATTTGTGGTCCTAATGGGAATTATATGGTTGTGGGTATCATTTGGCTGGATGATGGTGTAAGGTTTTCCACTTAGCCTCACAATTATCCCAGCATTACTCAGGAATTTAAAAGAGCCAAAGAAACTCCTGAGCCGAGGTTTCAGCAAGCAAACAACTTTTATTTTGATCAAAATAGAGTTGGGTGACCCCATCTCTCTTCCTGGCTGGTAGAAAGATGAAGGCAACAACCAGGAAAGATATCTTCCACCTTTCCAGAATAAAGAGATCAGATCTTTGTATCAGGAACGAAAAGGTACAGAAAAATAATTCCAAGATGATAACTCATATACAGCAACCCAGGCTCCATCTGTAACTCCTTTCTCCCCTCCCTTACCAGGCTCTTTTCATATAAGCAATATATATAATGATTACAAAGTATCACTACTAATATCAATATTACTAATGTCAACCTTAAGCATAATAAAATCCCTTCAATGGGAAAATCTAAAGTTGGAGTGAATAATCATCTTCCAATTGCTTGTGTAAATATTTTCATTATAAATAGATCAGTACATGCAAACCCTTCATGAATTGGTAAAATCATGTATTTCTGACAAAAACATTTAGGATTTCAAATTCCCTGCTCAGAAGGACAGGATGAATCTGCCCAGGTATATTTGCAAGATTTTACTGGATTATAACAACTGGCCCAGTAACGAAAAAAACAGGCACTACCAGAAAATAAGCATTTATTATGGCATGGTGTCATTTCCTATACATAGCTAATTATTTCTGTGATAATATATTATGTCTAGAATAAAGAGAAACTATTCTTTTTATAGCATGTTAAATGTAAGCATACATTTTGAAGGTAGGTTATCTATATGCTGTATTTGAAACAGGTCACTTGTGATGTCATTGCTGTCGATATGGACGAGAGTCCAGGTGACAATCAAAATGCGCTTGCTTTTCCTCAAAGCTCATTAAGTCGAGCCCTACTCTGAGTGACCTCACATCGTCCGTGAGGTTTCTTTGGCCCCCTTCCAGATGCAAGGCCGTAGTCGGAGAAAATACTTAAGGGGCATGAGATGTCTGGTGCGTCCACGAAGACATATACATATTTTTTTATAAACCGCCTGGTACCCTATACTCGGGAAACCAGCACAGCACGCACGTGGCCTGCGATCTTACCTAGTTCTGACGCCGTAACAAGAGGAGCTACGCTGCTACGGTTTGTTTTGAACCTTTTGGGTGTTTTGTTTTTTTTTTTTTTAAAGGAAGGCCAGAATTTCAGCAACCCACTCGAAGACGTCCCGTGCCCAGCTGGCACCAACTACGGCAGAGCTTCGGGGCGCATGCGCATTTTTCACGGGATGGCCGGAGTTCCCACGTGACCCGGAGGGGTGGGGGGAGAGGCGAGGAGGAGAAGGAAGCGACCGGGGAAGAGTGCCGGCGTTGCTGCCGCCGCCGCCGCCGTCCTGCGTCTCTCCCGGTCCCGGCCGGCGGCGCCGCGAGCGGATAGTGTGGGGAGGCGGATCCATCATGGCGTCTATGCAGGTGAGCAGCCTGCGGCAGGCTGGGATGGCTGTCGGTTCGTCCCCAGGTGACTCTCCCGGGACTACGGAGAAGAGTGGGGCGGAGAGCCGCGCTGCCGTCAGGGGTGCCAGAGGAGGAGTTGGTGAAGGTTGGACCCGAGGCTCTCACCCTCTCGTTCTTCGCCTGCGCTGACTTCCGTGGAGCGGCAGCGGTTGGAGCTGCTCTCGTGTTTCCTGCCCGAGCGATTGGGAAAAGCGCCGAGAGAGGAACTTCGTCCTGAAGGAACGGCGAGAAGCCGGGCGAGGGGCAGAGAAGGCCAAGGAGGGCTCTCCCCACCTTCGTCTCCCTTCCCGGCTGAGGAAGGGGCTGGTGAGGGGAAGGAAAGCTGAAAAAAGGCGGGGGTGGAGGCGGCAAGCCAGTTTGGGCTTCAACGGGAAGAGCAGGTGGCTGTTTCCTAGGTGTGGCTTTCAAAGACTTGGGCTATGCTCGGCCTGGCTTGGTTGGTGGTGAATGTGGGAAGGGGCAGTAAAACGCGCCTACTGGCTGAGGCAGGTCTGTTGCTGCTTCAGGAAATGAAATACCTTAAGTATCCCTTTTCTTCGGAATCCTTTGAAGGATCGTATTGCTCTGGAAGTATGGAGAAGGAGTTTTGATGGAGCGCCTGCTTGTGAGGATTTGAGAAAGAGGGAGAGGTCAGGAAGTCCTTATGGAAAGTCATTTCGGTGTGCTTTCTTTTGTACCTTAGTCATGGCATATTTTGTTTTTGTAGGAGTTACACTGGCACTGCAGTCTCCATTGGATAGAGTTTGGATTATTTGTCTGGTCCCATAGACCAGGGGTCCCCAACCCCTGGTCTGTGGACCAGTACCAGGCCACGGCATGCCAGAAACCAGGCTACACAAACAAGCAAAGCCCCATCCATGGGATGCAGATAGCACATGAAACCATGCCCCCTCCGTCCATGGGAAAATCTTTTTCCACGGAACCAGTCCCTGGTGCCCAAAATGTTAGGGGCCCCTGCCATAGACCAATTACCCTGACTTCAGGGATGTCTCTGTGGTACCAGGATTTCAGGGTCTCCAAGGGAGCCAAATTAAAAAGAGTGATGGAGAGAGGTGAAATAGGTACAGAATAATCTGTTCTTCCCACTAAGTGGTTTATTACTGTTATCTTCGACACATTTTGATGGCAGGCATATTCAAAAACAAGTATGTATGAGTTGTGAAATTCTAACTGACATTTCTGTTTTGCCTTTGCGTTGGAATCAGGAAGTCAACCTCCTTCTGATCAACTAATTGGCCACTGCAAATCTTTTTGTAATATCTCATTTGCTTTCTCCCCCTTATCCATTGAAAAATCTCCCCACAACCATTTCTACAGTTTTGTATTTATTTCTATTGCTTTTTAAATTAATAAAAAGGACAATACAGTACACAAAAATATAGTGATACATATATTGTCAAAGACAAAAAAACACATAAAAATTATTCTAACAAAAAGTGAAAAAACAAAAATGTAATGTCTTTTATAACAATAAACAGTTATAATTCTATATATGTCTAATGTAAATAGTGAAGATGTATATCATTTTGATACATTTATATGATTATTTTAACCTATTGTATAAATGAGTCCCATATTTCATTATACTTGTCCATACAAAGCCTAGGTCTGTAGCAGTGGTTCTCAACCTTTTTAATGCCACGACCTCCAACCGGTCGTAAGTCGAAGACTAAACCAGTCGTAAGTTGAGGACTAAACCGGTCGTAAGTCGAGGACTACCCAACTGGTCATAAGTTGAGGACTTTCCCTGCCCGGGAGCGCCGCGCATGCGTGGTGCCGCCCCCTGCGCCGGCCAAGGCGTAGCTGGCAAGCAGCAGAGACGGAGCAGGCCGACCACTGGCTGGGCCACCAGCTGGCCCAGCCCAAGGGAGGTAAGGCACCCGCTGGAAAAGGGGAAAAAAATGGCGGACAGCCTTGCTTGGCGATCCTCGTGAAATGGTCGATCGACCCCAAATGGGGTCGCGACCCATAGGTTGAGAACCGCTGGTCTATAGGAAATTTACTCATAGATAGCAAGTGCAATCAGGTCTTCAATCCATTGAGTGAAAAGAGGCATACATTTATCTTTCCAATGCTGCAATATTAGTCTTTGGCCTTAATAAGAGCATGGAGAATGAATTCACCTTGTCTTGTTCTCAAATTCCATGAATTAAGATATGTAATTCAAGAGAATATTACCCTCTGAGAATTTTAGTTTTAGTTGTACAATCATATATCATCCACTACTTTCTCCCAAAGATGTAGCTATAAGACATTGCAAAAACATCCATTTTAAAGAAATGCTACCATTATTACATCTGCAATAAAATGCTGTTTTTGATAGTCCATTCTATACAACGTAACAGTCCAATAAATTCTAAACATTTTTGTTGTATAAGTTGTAATTGGAGGTCCATTGACATTCTTGCTATAGAAGTTAAGATAGTCTCCCATTATTTAGATAACATAGGAATGTCTAATTCTATTTTCCACTCATTTTTCAACATTTGCTATTGAATTGATTTTTTAATAACAAATATCTATAAAAAGTAATAATAGTTTTTTTTAGTTTTAAAGGATTTAACAAGTTGTTCTAGTACCTCAGGTGCCTTAGAAACAAAATGCTGCTCTTCCAAATAATGTTGTTAGCAAATGTTATAATTCTAAATATTGTCATTGACTTATATCTGATAGATGATTTATTTATCTTTGTACATAGGATAAGTTAAAAATTCATCTTTATCATCTATCAGTTGGTCCAAAGTCAATATGCCAGCTTCTAAGCTGTTTCTGTATTTGACTTTCCCATGCTTGTTTTTTAAAATAATATTTAAGAATTATTGAAGTAGTATTCTGCTCCTTAAAAATGATTTACAGAATTAAAATAATATACTTTCATACTGAAATCTGTCAGCAACAAAGATCTCAAGAAGCCATTATTTAAGCAGTTGATGAAACCAAAGAACTATAAATGCCCAGATTACCGAAGTCTTCAGAAAGATTTAGTAACCATAACTAGAGACTGCCTATCAACAACCAGGAATATATGTAACTTACATTAAACCAGTTTTTCTTTTTAAAAATATATATGAAGAAGTAGTAGTTGTGCAGACTATCACAGCAAGTCCATCATCCAATTAAAAAATGTTTTTGCCTATTAAATGTTGGCTAATACACGCATTCAATAGTTTTCAGCTTAGCATAGAACAATTTATTATCTAATTAGCTGTGTGTAATATTTTGATTTTAACTAAAATGTTTAAAATATACAGATATACATATTTATTAAAAATAAACAACATAAAAACTAATAACTAATACAAAGTAAAGAAAAGACAGGAACAATGACAAAGAAAAAATAAAAAATGCAAACAGAAAAATCAAAGTTGCTGATTTCCTTTTCAGCAAGTATAATTACAAATAAAAAACTATCTCTTACTCTGTGGTTACAAAAACATTCTCTTTATTATATTACCTATTTTTTCTAATTATCAAATCTGTAAGTCAAGTTCATTATTTTCTGTTTCACACAAAAAGTCTATAAGGGGCTTTTACTCAAAAAATGACATCTTTTCTCTAATTAAAGAAGTCAATTTAGCTATCTTTGCAAATTCCATCATCTTCACAACCATTCCTCAATTGTGGGCAATTTGAGTCTTTCCACTTTGATACATATTTTGTACATATATTCTTGCTGCAGTTGTATAAAAATAAAGTCCCATGACTTTTTTTCCAGTTCTTTGTCCGTCAGTCTCAAAAGAAAACCCCTGGGTTCTGTTGTATGTTAATCATCAAAAACTTCTGCAGCAGTGTATTCATTTGCACCCATAATTTTCTGGCTTTTTTATATCCACTAAATATAATAAAATGTCCCTTTATGTTGTTTACATTTCCAACATAAATTTGAAATACATCCTATGCAGTTTTTCTGGTCACATATAACGATTATCCATAATTTTATAGAAATTCTCTTTGTTATAACAAAATGTAAATTTCATCTTGTCAACCACTTATTTTCCATTTGTAAAGAGTTCTATTTCCAATTCAGTCTTATATGTTCATACATTCTTTTATCTATTTTAAAGCTTTTTGATAATTATGTATAGGAGAGCCATTGATAAGTGTATCACTTTGCTATTACATCTTCTCTTGACTTTAGAGAAGAGCCAGAGAGGTGTTTTCGGACAAAATCTGGGTGTATATCTATTCCATATTCTCAATATGGTACAACTAACATAATGATTTTTAAAATCTATGTTAACCTTAGTTTTATCATATGATAAATAATCATGCCATCCAAATCATAGATTGTATCCTTCTAGCTCCAGCTCCAAAAGTCTTTTATTTCTCAGCAATGCCCACTTTTCATCCAAAATAAACAACAAGCAGCAAAATGCAGTTCTGTTCTTTTTGTAGAAGAGGAGGCAGAGTCAAGAAGGGAATCAACCTGGAGTCGTTATGTTCCCACAATTGGTCCAAGTCCAGCTCTTCTTGAATTCTATTAACTCTTATCTAGTGGCAATTTAGTGCTGACTGTTAGTCGACTAGATTCTTGTGTATAGGCAAGAGTAATAAATCATCTTAACTAGAACTTAATATGTGGGCCTGATTCTTCATGCCTGACATTAATAAATTAAGGAGAGGCAGAGCCTGGGGGTAGAGTCAAGAGAGGAGTCAGCACTAAGTTGGCGCTAGATAAGAGTTAATGGAATTCAAGACTGGCTACCCTTGAACCTCCTTGGGGCTGTAATGACTCCAGGCTGATTCCTCTCTTCATTCTGTCTCCACGCTCTGCCTCTCCTTCTCCCACACTTTGCTCTGCATCTTGTAACACCTTACATTTAACTAGTGGCTTTTCCCCTTTTTATACAAAGGTATGTATGACCACAAGGGTGCTTCAACTCTACCCATCAGCTTATTTCCCCCCTTATGTAGCTCCCAGCATCCTGAGGCCCCTGCCAGGGTACCCGGTCTTTGCTGTTTTCCTGTTGCCACTACTAACCAAGCATGACTCTTTGTGATGCAGTTGCTAGCCACACAAGGCTTTTTTCCTCAGCAGTTTCTTCATATGACTTGGGGGAGATGGCCTCATGTGTCCAGCAGCTGCCTTGTGAAAGACCAGAGTGGGTATGCCTTGTCAGCAGTGGGAGAAAGAAGATGGCAAATATCAGTTGGAGTAGCAGAGCTCAGGACAGCAGGGGCCCCAGAGTGCGAGATGGTGAGGATAAGCTTTGTGCCACTGCTGGGCCAAGCTTTGTGTGTGAAGGACTTTGCTGTGTGCTGAGGGTCATGATGTAATGGAATGTGGATGATCTTGGGGGCAGTCGGACAAGAAAGGAGAAACTCCTAATGGATTAACAGTCAGAGGAAGAAACTTAGGAAGGACATGCCCTAATGGATCAAGCAGTTAAAAGTGGCGGTGGGAAGTTTGTACTTTCAAATTTGCAAGATTCTGTTAATGTGGCATTACAATAAGATAGAATTAACTGATCTAGTTGTGGTTCCTTTCTGGTTTACTTGGGAGGATGACATAAGGAAGTGATGGCGAACCTATGGCACGGGTGCCAGAGGCGGTACTCAGAGCCCTCTCTGTGGGCACGCGCACCATCACCCCAGTCCTAGGCCTTCAGCTGGGTTTTATAAAACCTTTTCGTTTTAGTCCTCTGCCGCCGTATACAAAAAAAAGGATTCAATCAATCAGTCCATTTCAACTTCTCGCAGGAAAAGAGAAGATCTTGCAAAGTTGGAATTGATTGATTGAACTTTTTAGTCCCACCCAGTCTGCCGTTACCACCACAGCTGCACCCATCCAGTAGGCCAACCCCACCTGGTACCCGAAGATACATAAGTGGGTTTTGGGTTGCAGTTTGGGCACTCAGTCTCTAAAAGGTTCGCCATCACTGACATAGGGGTTTTTAGCAGGCCCAAAGTTGTGCTATGCCAAGACTGAGTTGGAGCTGGGCTTCAAGTTGTGAAGAGCTTTGTGTGGTGGCTCAGGTTTGTTGCAGAGCCGTGTATGCCATATAGCAGTGATGGCGAACCTTTTAGAGACTGAGTGCCCAAACTGCAACCCAAAACCCACATGCATTGTTGAGTGCCCGGTGGGTGTGGCCCATTGGTTGGGTGTGGCTCATTGGCTAGGTGTGGCCTGCGATGGTAACGGCAGACTGGATGGGACTAAAAAGTTCAATCTTGCACTTAAAGCGGTATATAAGTCTCATAAATAAATAAATTGCAACTTTGCAAGATCTTTTTTTCCCCACGAGAAGTTGAAATTGACTGTTTGAACCTTTTTGTTTTTTTGCACACGGCAGCAGAGGCCTAAAGTAAAAAGGTTTTATAAAACCCAGCTGAAGGCCTAGGACTGGGGCGACGGTGCGCGTGCCCACAGAGAGAGTTTTGAGTGCCACCTCTGGCACCCGTGCCACAGGTTTGCCACCACTGCCATATACGTAGGATGTGGGCAAGGGTTTTAGCACCAAAGAGTTTTAATGTTGCCCGTATTCTCCACCGTTAATAAAAAAATCCTTGATGTTGGTGAACATTCTTCAAGCCAACTGTGATAAATTCAAAGCAACTGTGTCTTTTTCCAGGTTCACACAGCTATCCTCTGTGATTTATGGAAAAGATAATGTTTGGCTTTTTCTGCTTTGAATCTGAAACATTGCATAGCCTTAAAAAATACATGCAGAGTCAGTTTGATGTAGTAGTTAAGCCATCAGACTAGAAATTGGGAGATCGTGAATTCTAATCTCTCCTTAGGCATAAAACCAGGTGGGTGACCTTGAGGCAGTCACTGATTCTCAGCCCTAGGAAGGCAAATAGTAAATCATTTCCAAAAAAACTTGGCTAAAAAAATTGCAGAGACTAAGTCCAGGCAGTCGCCAGGAATCAACACCAACTTGAACGCACAAATATATACTACATTCATACCCCTGGACACACATATATAGTAAGGGAATTACCTACAAATATGTATTGGGTAAAATGTCTAGGATTAACAAGATAGGGAAAATGTGCATAGCAAAGGATTACTTTTATTCCAGCTGTTTTGGGGAAAGTATTGTCCTAAATTCAGGGTCATCCTCTTTTCAAATAAAAATGGCAATTAACATATGCTGCCTGGTAATTCCTTATGACCATTATAAAGAAGCTGTCATATTCACTTCAAAATAATCATTCTATTTTTCGAGCATTTCTTATTAAACTCTCTGGAAAAAGTATTTCTCAGCAACAAACCGAAGTAGGAAAAATATAACAATACGCTTTCCATGTGTTTGAAGATATATTATACAGACCTTAATTTAAGATGAGTCTTTAACTTTAGTAGATAATAAATATCGTCTTGTAATCTTATACACATAACTTAAAACTTGATTATCCTTTGTAAAATTCCTGGGATAAGAATCTAAGGGTGATTTTGAGAAGAAGACTCAAAGGCACATGGCAGGTTGTATGAGAAAAGAAAGTAGAAGGGAATCCTGTTGCCCAAACAGACATATACTCACATAAGTTTTACCTCAAATTTTCCTATGGAGCTACTAGGATACTAAATACATTCTATCCTATCATTATTTTCTGAAATTCTAAAAGAGATTTAGGGGTGTTATCCTGTAAATAAACTGGAGCTCACATATTTATTTAATTAAATGTTTTAGTTAGTCTGTTTCACAGGCATATTTTGCAAAAACATACGGATAGGTCAATCTTTAATAAACCAAAACATAGCTTTATAAAAGGTAGTGATTTCTAAGTATATGTTTGTTTATTACTCTGTACATTTATGTAATTAGTACTTTAATATCAACTTTTGGAAATCCCTTGCAAAATAATAATATAGAGGAGGAGTAAAAGGAGATGACAGTGAATAAACATGCTCATTAATGCAAAATTTTAAAAGGTCCATTAAAGATGGAAAATAGGAAGTGAGAATGAAATGAAATATTCAGGAGAAAATGAAGTAGGGCAACATTCTGAAAAGAAGCATTCTGTATTTTATTAGCACACACTGCAACATTTTGTTCTGGGTACCGTTCGTCCGCAATTTGTATACATTTTTCCAATCCTCATTAATATTTTTTAAAGCGGTCTCCTTAAACTTTGAGGTTTAAATAAATAAGTGATTGACTGTTGGCAACTTATTGGTCACATACATATACCGCAGTCTCCATAATTAACAGAGGAAAGTGAAATTCTGGGCTCATATAATTTCATCAGTATATGAATGTTGTGAAACTTAAGGAGGATGCATTATGTAGTAATTGTTTTGAATATGAATGTTCATTAAAGTATATTTCTCTGATTTCTAGATTGCTTTTCCTGTATCTGCATCATGTCTTTCAAGTAAAAGTATACTTTCACTTTTTATCCTCATGTTTATGGCAGCTCATGTTTGTTTTATTTTTTTCTTAGGCTAACTATGGGTGATAAGAGTGCTAATCTAACAAATCTAGAAAGCACCAAGTAGTGGAAAGCTATAGTTATCTCACGATTACTTGGAGAATACTCTGATTATTATTTTTTTTAGCTGCTGAGTGTAGGGATATAATTTTATCCAGTCATGTACTACTCTTATCTATTCAAACATTATCTATTTGATATAATACTGTAAATAATGAAAACCAGTTTCTACAATTTCCTTATACCTTCATGCATTAATTAATTAATTAACGTATTTTTTTCCCATTCAAATGTGTTCAATTCTCAAAACTGAGAATTGCCATGAAAAGTCCCTGCAATTTTTTGATGAGATTTTTCCGAAATGGTTTACCTTTGCCTTCTGAGAGGCTTTGTGCCTAAGACAGGTCTAGAAATCACAGTCTCCCAATTCTTAAACCACTACACCAAATTGCCTCTCAATATATTAATAGTATGATGTGATGTATGTTTCCTCTGAATTATCCCTGTATATTCAGTTAGGTTCACTGTTAAGTAAGTTTCACATATTTGCAGTTTTACATTATGTGAATCAAGTCTAGATCTGTTTTGAAGTCATGCTACATATATGGACAGTTGTTCAGATAAAATTGAATTATATCCTTTTACTAATCATAAATTTAATTGGTGGTCAAGCCAATTTGCATAGTTCTTAGAAGAATATCTAGATAGTTTAATTGAAGTTTCTTTACTTTCTGATATTTATTGTGTTAAAGAAATGTTGAACTTCATCAATAAACATTTTATATTGGATATCTGTTTCTTGTACTGTACTGATTTTCCATATAACATATTTTGTTATTTGTGAAGTACAGTCTAGCTGTCCCAGTCTTGTTCAGAAATAATAGTTCTCTGGAATGATAACCAGTATGATATTCATTTATTTACGTACTCGTCTTACTAGGCTTATATGCTATTTGAGTCATTACCAATTCTTAGCAGCTTATGTATCCTTAACCTACCTTTGTATGTAAGATTAGAACAATATATAATTAAGAATAAAATGTAAGCTGCTGTTGACTTGCCACACAAAATGCAAAACAAATAATATACATGATGATTATAGTGTTTAAGACATAAATAACAGGCTTGGCCATTCAGACTGAGCAATGTCTTGTACTATATAGATAACATCTTTAAGGACTAGTCAAATACTTTATGAAATGTTTTAAGATTTTTCTTTCTCTTTAGAAGAGGCTACAGAAAGAGCTGTTAGCTTTGCAGAATGACCCGCCAGCAGGAATGACCTTGAATGAAAAGAGTGTACAAAATTCAATTACACAGTAAGTATATGTTTTTTTTTTACTTTTGTGAAAGATACTGACTTGTAGGAAAATGAAAATAGATTTGCCATTATTGTATCACTAAATATTCGTTTGATCCACTTATCCAGTTTACATTGCTATCAGACTTGGGTATAAATAGTGTTTACTTAGATGCATGTTTAAAAAGGATACCGTGTGGCAAGATGGGCAGCTAATAAATTTTACAAACAAATACCTCCTATTTATTTAAGTAAGGAGAGTGCTCTGATATTTTATCACAGTTTAAACCTTCTAAATAAACTAAGTTTGTGATATTGGACCATGAAATACTGTTTTATAACATAGATAGGCAATATGATACCTATATGACAATAAACGTAAACCCTCAAATTCTACTTATGAATTTATTTATACCTATATGCATATTCTGTGCGAATATTTTTTGTTTTGGGGCACTGGCAACAAATTTTGTCATGAACAGATTGATTATTTTGCAGTTCTCTTACCCGTTCTCTACTACAGGGTGGCAGGACCCATTCATGAGGGGGGCCTATACGATGATTATAAATGAAGGAGTTGTTTTTCCAACTGTCATTTTTCATATTATTATGATTGGTTGTTTTTAATTCTGTTAGCTGCCTAGAATTGCTGATTGCAAGATAGATGGCCATATAAATTTACTTAAGTAAATAAATAAAAATTTGGTCCAGCAAAGTGCCAGATGAATGGTGTTGGGCTTTGGAGGGTACTAGTTAGAATTCCTGATGATCAGCTGCAGAGACCTTAATCACCACTCCGTGGCCTCTATTTTTTTTGTTGTTGTTGTTTCCCTTAGGGCCCCCTGGTTTTTACAGTTTATCTTGTGCATCCCACTCCTTACATATAATCACTCATATTGCAATCATCTTCCAACATGATTAATGCAGTGCATTCTTGGTGACCACTAAGAAGCTTCAGCTGGTCCAGAATCAGCAGAATGAGTAGTTATGGAAGTATGTCAGAGCGTGCACAGTCTTATTGCGCGAGATAACCCAGGAGTAAACACAGTAAACAGTGGTCTATATTAAATGGTGGTTTATCTTACACTATCTACAATATCATACACCAGGAACAATATACATACACGTGCTAATACAGCAGGATCCAACAAATACCAGTTAACAGCAGGAAACGGAAGAGATAGAACACATCAGCAGAGCCTTCCCTTTATACCAGACATATCAAACACAAGGCCCGGGGGCCGGATGTGGCCCGCGAAGTGGTTTCATGCAGCCCGCGAAGCCATCCTGGAAACAGTCACTATTGACTACCTTGGCTGGGATTATTGAGATTTTTATTGCAGTAGTAGCTTGTGTATCAACCACTTATTGTTCTCTACCATTTTGGTAAAATCAGGATTGTTGAGGAATATATGGCTTTAAAGAAAGTGATATGCACTATAATAATATCTGTAAGCAGTAAGCTGAAGGAGATTATTCATGCAACATAAGAGTGAGACAAGCAATATTTTAATTGCAGTTCCTGTCAGAATTGATACATGTGCCCTGTATAAGGGATTGTGGAAATTTAATTCCAGACAATCTGTACCAGATTCCTTTTTTAAAAAATATATTTTATTGATTTTTTTAACATAAACACCTTAATATTGGGTAAACAGCGTGTTGTCTGGGTTTATATTTACAAAGTAATCATTAATAGTTAGTTTCTATATTCCAAAATCCACATAATAGCTTTGCTTGATTTTCTCTTCTTCCAATAATAATCTCTTTGCAACCTTAAATTAATACAATTCTTATTAATTTGATAGGTGACAATTAAATATAAATATTTTTCTAAAATTTCTACCAATAATAATCACATCAATATCATGCTTCTTTTCTTGGTCATCTTGGTTGCCTCATGATAAATCCTGTTTACAATTCTTGTTTAAATTTATTCTCCCTACAATGTTCAAAACATTTCTAAAATTAATTTAAAATTTCCCAGAATTAATTACCTTAAAGTATTTAAATCTATTTTCATGTCTTAAAAAATAAGTAAGAAAAAGACACAAAAGAAGGACATAGAAAAAGAAAAGACGTGAGAAAAAAAAATAATATACTACTTAAAATACATATTCCTCTTGAGCTAGTATACACTTATTTCCATTTTTTTTCTGTTCTCTTTACCTATAATTAAATCCAATCATCTAATCTTTTAACTCTATTCAAAACATTTTCCCATTTTTAGTTATCTATTGAAATTTTCTTAAAATCAATTACATTTAAATATCTAAAACATTTCCTTTATGTTGATCACATTTTTATAGTTTTCATATCAAAAAACAAAAGAAAAAAAGAAAAGAAAAAATACTGTCTTACTTGGAGGGTTCATGCCTCTTAAACTAAAATCTTTCTATTTCTTCAGCCATATTCAAACAAATGTTTAATTTTTAAATATTCCCTCTGATACTACCATCATCTAATTCTTCAATTCTCACTTTAGGCCTTTTCTTTTGCCAAGAATCTTTCCCAATCAATATATTCCATGTATCAAAGAATCTTTACATAATCTTGTAAATGTTGTAGATATAGTAGGCAAATCAAACATCATGTCTTTGTAAAAAGATTTTGCCCCTTCATATTCATTGAAGATTTCTCTCATCATCCCTTGTCTCTCCATTTCTTGTGGTACTCCTAACAGTTCAGCAATCCATTTTGTCAAATCTTTTCCCTTATCCTCAAATTTACTTTGTGGTCTTAGAGTACAAGTTATCTTTTCCATGTACAATGTTTCTTTTAAGTTTCTCCACTTGAGTCTCCACTAGCTTATATTCAGTTGTCTACTTTACATGATCTTTTTTTTGTTTTGTTTTCTGATCATTTGATTGTGACATTAAATTGAGAATGCATTCGTTTAAATTTTCAAATTCATTTTTAATTTCCTCATGGTTTGAAGTTAATATTATTTGCATTCATTGTAACAGAATATACATTTCCTCCTGGTAAGTATTTTTTTTTGGGGGGGGGGTATGTTCTTTCTGCATGCTCCATAATGACCAAAAATCTTTTCTCTGCCAAACACTTTAAAGTTGCAATTTGAAAAATATTTATAATCCAGGAAGGTCAATTTTTTCTAAGTTTTATAGTTCTCACTTTGTAGATAGTCCACAATGTTTTCTTTTGTTACAGCTGCTCTTTGTTTAATCAAAGCCCTGAAGGTCACAACAGGCTTTTCTTTCTGGGCTGTATATTTAGTATTTTCATCCACCACTAGATGTTAGTACTAGTCCATCTTTCAATTTTCTGTATTTTTTCCTTGTAAACTTAATTTGCCGCTTCTGTTTAGAGGAGGGTGGAACAAAGACACCCCCCTCGCTTTCAGAGGATTTTTACTTCTGGGTTTTTTTTCTCTTTTTTTCTCAGGAAATCACTCAGATAGAAGAGAGAAAATCAATATTCTTATCCAGTTCAGTCATGCTGTTTACAATCACACTTAGTTTAGTGCTTTTTGGCTTCAGCTGCATGTAGCTTGGGCTAGTCTCATGAATGATGCTAGCCTTTCTTCTGTCGGTTTTTGGAGAGCTTTTCCCAGATGTCTGGATCAATCACTGTCTCTCCAGGATCGGTGGGCTTCCCTCCTTCCTTGCCACCACTCTGGGGTGGCTTTGGGCCCATTTAGGGTCCCCAAACAGAGAGAAATCAGCCGTAGGGATCGGAGTGTCTCGATCTCTCGGCTGTTGCGCTAGGTGCACAGAACTGGAAGCCTTAGTCTGTACCAAATTCTTGTTCCTGACCTAGAGACAAGTAGAATTCTTCAATTAAAGTCAGTAAATATGTTTCAGGAAAATACTATGAGTTGGCTTCTGCCAATTTTAAAATTGTTTCATTACTACAATCACAAGGAGGGGTTTTTTTTTTCTTCCTAGCATTTTCCTGCAAGTGTAGGATCTGCTTTTCCCCCCCAGATCAACCAAGCATTGAACCATTGGTTATGATAGAAATTGATTGACCAGCTTGTTGCCTGAGCCTGTTGTGGGCTGAGAGAGAGTGACTGGCCCAAAGTCACCTAGCTGGTTTTCATGCCTAAGGCGGGATTAGAACTTATAATCACCTGGTTTCTATCTTGTTGCCTTAACCACTAAATCAGGCATGTCCAACCTATCACCTGCAGGCTGCATGCAGCCCTGGACAGCTAGTAATGCAGCCCCACAATATATAATAAAAATATTTAAAAAATTAGGATTTTTTATTTACATACATTAACTATATTTTATATTAACTATATTTTATGTTGCCCAAAACAATTCCACTTTGTTCAGTGTGGCCCAGACAAGCCAAAAGTTTGGACAGCCATGCACTAGATCAAACTGGCTCTCCTTACAATAATTTCTACTTTAGAAATCTCAGCTGATCACAAAAGTCTTCCTTCCCAAAGGCAGCAAACATAATAGTGTAGAAATGAGCAAGTAACAAGCAGTGAGTAACTTCAATAAGGGCTGTAAAAAGATTCAATCTTTTCAGTTTGATTTATTATTGCCGCATTTGCATTTATTAAAAAACGCCAGACATATACAGTGCAAACAGGAATTGGGGTTAAAAACTTACTGAATGATCAGGAAGTAGAATTTTATGAGTGAATATTGTGAAGCCCTACTCCAGTGGTGGCAAACCTATGGCACGCGTGCCAGAGGCGGCACTTGGAGCCCTCTCTCTGGGCACACGCACCGTCGCCCCATCCCCGCCTCCTCCCACAGCCCCCGCCTCACCAGCAGCCCTCCGGAGGAGAGTCACCCCCAGGCATGGCCCACGCAATGCTGTGCAGCCAAGGACATGATAGCTAGGCAGCGGGGACAAGATTCCGCTCTTGCACCCCATCGCACGCAGATAATGCTGCAGGGAACGGGCAGAGGGTGTGGCCGCCAAGGCACTGCTGGGCTGCCTGAATGATCTGTGGCAGGCCGTGGAGGTGGTGAGTGATTCAGCGGGCATGGCAGAGCAGGGACGGGTGGAGGGTGGTTTTGGGGCACTCGATCTCTAAAAGGTTCGCCATCACTGCCCTACTCAGTTGGGCACAATCAGGGAAGCAAGAAATACGCAGTGTCTTTAATTCTAGTCTGGAATAAATACAGAATCGTGCACGCCATAAAGAAATGTTCCACCCTCATTTATAATTATTTCATTAAAGCAGAACTACTGAATGATTTAGAATATTTCCTTACACTTTTTGCCACCTGGCTGCCATTTTTTGAAATGACTTGCTGGTGTCCCAAGGATGCTTTTTCAAAACGCAACTGGACTTCCTTGTTTTTCTTTGAAAATGTTTTACTTCTCATCCAAGAAGCTTCTTCAGCTCTTCTTCAGAGAAAAACAAAAAAAGTCCAGTTGCCTGTTAAAAAAGCACCTTTGGGACAACCATGATCTGGATGACTGAGAATCTCCATTGACCTGCTGGTGGTTTATCTTACTTTTTTTTATCATCAATATTTATTCTTCCAATTATTTCTCAACCTCCTTACAATTTCTAAGAGGAAAGATAACAGTTTGAGAATAACTCAAGAGCAGTTAGGAAAATACCAGCACATACTGTCCATTGCTCAGTTGTCATCGCAGGGAGAGGGAGCCGACTAGGTGGTTCTGCCCCAGGCGCCTAATGGACCCAGATCGGTTCCAGGAGGAGCTTGGGGAAATACCTGACTCCCTTGTCCACAACTCATCAGGGTCCCTGGTTGCGGCCTGGAATGAGGCGGCGTCTGGGGCCCTGGATCGAATTGCGCCTTTGCGACCTCTCTGTGGTGGTGGTCCCCGGAGGGCCCCTTGGTTTACTGAGGAGCTCCGGGAGATGAAGCGCCACAAGAGACGTCTAGAGCGATGTTGGAGGGCCAGTAACTCTGAATCTGACCGATCACTATTAAGAGCCTATCTTAGGACTTATTTAGTGGCGATAAGGGCGGCAAAGCGTGTTCACTTTTCCGCACTTATTGCGTCCGCAGAATCTCGCCCGGCCGCCTTGTTTAGGGTGACCCGCTCCCTTCTTAAAGTGGAGGAGGCGGAGGAACCCTTGCAGGGGAGAGCTGAGGAGTTTGTTCAGTTTCTGTCGGACAAAATCGCTCAGATTCAGAGAGACCTGGACTCCGACTGGGCAGTGCCAGCCAAGTTGCCAGGGGCTGGTCTTAGTCATGTTATCTGAAGCGAGTTTGAGCCTGTGACCCCTGATGAAGTGGACAAGGCCATGAGGGCAATGAATGCCGCCACCTGTTTATTGGACCCGTGCCCCTCCTGGCTGGTTTCTGCCAGTAGGGAGGTGACACAAGGCTGGCTCCAGGCGATAATCAACGCCTCCTTGATGGAGGGGTCTTTCCTGCAACCTTTAAAGGAAGCGGTGGTGAGGCCTCCTCAAGAAGCCTTCCCTGGACCCAGCTGTTTTGAAGAACTTTCGTCCCGTCTCCAACCTCCCCTTTGTGGGGAAGGTTGTAGAGAAGGTGGTGGCGTCTCAACTCTTGCGATCCTTGGAGGAAACCAATTATCTGGACCCTTTTCAATCTGGTTTCAGGCCCGGCTACAGCACTGAGACTGCTTTGGTCGCACTGACCTCTGGCGAGCCCGGGATAGGGGTTATTCCTCTATCCTGGTGCTTCTTGACCTCTCAGCGGCTTTCGATACCATCGACCATGGTATCCTTCTGCGTCGTCTCGGAGAGGTGGGGGTGGGCGGCACCGTATTGCGGTGGTTCTCCTCCTACCTCTCTGACAGGTCGCAGTTGGTGTTGGCGGGCGGACAGAGATCGACCCCTAGGCGCCTCGATTATGGGGTGCCTCAGGGCTCGGTCCTGTCCCCCCTCCTTTTTAACATCTACATGAAACCGCTGGGTGAGATCATTCGGCGACACGGGGTGAGGTATCATCAGTATGCGGATGATACCCAATTGTATATCTCCACCCCGTGTCCTTTCAGTGAAGCAGTCGACGTGATGTGCCGGTGCCTGGAAGATGTGAGGGTCTGGATGGGGGTGAACAGGCTTAGACTCAACCCTGACAAGACCGAGTGGCTCTGGGTCTTGCCTCCCAAAGGCCAACTGGATGGTCCATCTTTAGTCCTGGGGGGGCAAATTTACCTCCCTCAGTGCAGGCACGCAACTTGGGTGTCCTCCTGGATTCACAGCTAAATTTGGAACAACATCTATCGGCTGTGGCCAGGGGGACCTTTGCACAGGTTCGCCTAGTGCACCAGTTGCGGCCTTATTTGGACCGGGAGGCTTTACTCACAGTCACTCATGCCCTTGTCACCTCAAGACTGGATTACTGTAACGCGCTCTACATGGGGCTACCCTTGAAGGGCGTTCGGAGACTGCAGTTGGTTCAGAACGCAGCCGCGAGAGCGATTGTGGGCGCGCCAAGGTACGCCCACGTGTCACCTATCCTCCACGAGCTGCACTGGCTTCCTGTGGGTCTCCGGACGCAATTCAAGGTGTTGGTTATCAGCTTCAAAGCCCTTCATGGCATAGGGCCAGGTTACTTACAGGACCGCATTCTGCCGCACAGCTCCCAGAGACCGGTGAGGTCCCATAGATTGGGCCTCCTTCAGGTCCCGTCGGCCAGACAATGTCGGCTAGCGGGCCCTCGGGGAAGGGCCTTTTCTGTGGTGGCTCCGACCTGGTGGAATCCCACCCTGCCGGCCTTTAAGAAAGCCGTTAAAACTCTCCTGTTCCGGCAGGCGTGGGGCTGATGTCCCCGGGGGGCCGGGATATGATCGGACTCTTGGTATGACTGGATTATTTTATTCTTTTATGACTGTTTTTAACCTTGTATGCCGCCCTGAGTCCTTTGGGATTGGGCGGCATATAAATATTTGTAAGTAAATAAATAAATAAATAAATGGCAACCCAACCTAGTGATTCAGAGAAAGGGCATTAGAAATGGAAGAATTCTCTGTTTTGGATTCCAACAGTCCAATTGTTGATACAATATTTCTGTAACATAACTTCATTATTTTTTTTCAAAGGCCAATATTACAGAGATTAGTACTTTTGTTAAAGTACATAAAATGATCTTTTAAGAAAAAAGAGAGCCCGATAACTTACATCAAATTACTTACTGAAGATCAAATACTATGGTTATGTGTTTTCATCATTGTAAACCATTTTGTTTCCCAAGGTGGATAATAGACATGGAAGGGGCTTCTGGAACATTATATGAAGGGGAGAAATTTCAACTGCTATTTAAATTCAGTAGTCGGTATCCATTTGATTCTCCTCAGGTAATTTATGCTCAATTAAATTATAAAATATTTGGTAATAATGAATGTTTATTTTATTGAATTTTTTGCTAGGATAGCTCTTCAGAAAACAGCAAGAATAGTTTAATCATATATCTGGTACCTGCAGAGGTTGAATGAAAAGCAGTGTGTCCAATATTGTAAGACATCAAAAGACAGCAATAATGATATGGTAGAAACTTTGAGGTGTTCTTTTGGCAAGTTCTTTCACTTCAGTTGTTAGGATTTTGCTGTGCTATTGTTTGTTTGTAAAGTGGAAACCTACAGTGAGCATTTGTTGACAGGCTGTAAGCAATGTGCTGTGTTTGAATTTTTGACTGTTGAATGAATTCTTCCAATTGAAATTCACCACTAAATGTAGATTTTTTATGTTGATGACTGCATTAACTTGAATATGTGTTCTTGAACAAAACGTGTAAAGATGATGAATTGGGAAGAGTTGACTCACAGTATGCGATCAAAAATGAAGTGGAAGACACAGCAGACGAGTTTCATTTGAGAATAGTTGATGAACTAGGACAATTGGCAGATTACTCAAAGGGAAATTGTTGTCCATCTCACAGGAACATATAGGTCACATTATTTATGTTATTTAATATTGGAAGCTTTGCCAAGATATATTTCTTGCAAACTGACAGCAGGAAATGTGAAACTTTGGTTGAAATTTGCCAGCACTTGATGACATGTTACAGGAATGAAATTGAAGACATTCTTTATAGCATTATGACAGCTGATAACACATGTTTATCATTATGGTCCAGAAATGAAGCATCAGTCCATTCAATGACATCATAAAGCTTCACCTGTAAAAAAAAATTCAAAACTCAGCCTTTAGCAGAAAAACTCATGGGTTACAGGTTTTTTGGGGGGCGGAGAGCCACACAGATTTACATAGATTTCCTTGAATCCAAAGCATGATCAGTTCAAAACTTTACATTGCAAGAAACCTTTGAAACAATCAGAGTTGAGAAGGAAATTTGCTATAATGTAACAATAACAGGGTTCAGACCTCACAAGCAACCCACAAGGTAATTGCAAAGTTGGATCTTTCCATCTTAGCAACTTGGTCCCATGCAACTTCCATTTTTTCTCCAAATTAAAGAAATAACTTCCATGGGCTATTTGACACAATGAAGAGGTAAAAAGTACTATTAGGCCAGGCATGTCAAACTCGCGACATCATGTGACGTCGTGAGATGTATCGCAACTTTTTCCCCATTGTTGGCAATAGGGTGGGTGCGGTTTCAGTGTGGTGCATCCGGCCTGTGGGCCGGCAGTTTGACATGCCTATATTAGGAAGACAAGTTTTGAACTGCATGGATTCACAGCACAGAATCAGGATTGATTACTCTGTGAGTAGAAAATATTAAGATTCTTTTAAAATTCTTAATATATCTAACTTGTCTGAACAATCTTTATAAAAACCTTCAAGTTAAAAAAGTTAAGAAGAATAGTAAAAACAAATTAGAAGAAAAAAATCACATTGAGAATATTTGTCTGACAAGAATTAAATATATAAAGGTGTAAGTCTTCAACTTACAACAGTTCATTTAGTGACCATTTGAAGATACAATGGCACTGAAAAAAATGACATGACCATTTTTGACACGATCATTGTAGCATCTTCATGGTCATGTGATCAAAGTTCAGCCGCTTGGCAACTGACTCATATTTATGATGGTTGCAATGTCCCAGGGTGATCACCTTCTGTGATCCTTTGACAAAGTCAGTGGGTAAATAGTGATGCTGCAGTGATTCACTTAACGGTGGCAAGAAAAATAATAAAATGGAGCAAAACTCACTTAACAAGTGTCTCACTTAGCAACAGAAATTTTGGACTCAATTGTGGCCGTAAGTCGAGGACTACCTCTAATTAGGCAGTAGCACCTGAAGTAACAGAATGTACATAACAGAATATAACCGAAAAACCACTAACTTGGAAGAGATATTGGAGGCCTTCTAGTCTAATTCCCTGCTCAAGCAGGAGATCCTATAGCATTTCAGACAAATGGCTGTCCAGTGTTGGAGCATCCATTACTTATGGAGGCAAGTCATTCCACTGGTTAATTGTTCTCACTATCAGGAAATTTCTTCTTAGTTCTAGGTTGGTTCGCTCTTTGATTAGTTTCCATTCATTGCTTTTCATCCTGCCTTCAAGTGTTTTGGAGAATAGATCTTCCTTCCTCAAATATTGGAAAACTGCTGTCATTGTCATCCCTAGTCCTTTTTTTCACTAGATTAGACATACCCAATCCCTACATTCTTCATATGTTTTAGTCTTCATCCCCCTGATCATCTTTTGCTCTTCTCGGCACTCTTTCTAGCTCCTCAACATCTTTTTTATATTATGGTGACCAAAACTGTATGTAATATTCCAAGAGTGGTCTTACCAAGGCATTATAAAGTAGTATTTCATATGATCTTGAGTTTATCCTCTGTTAATGCAGCTTCTGACTGCTCTGGCTTTTTTTGCACTGCAGAATGCTGCTGGCTCATATTTAAGTGGTTGTCCTCTAGGATTCCTAAATCCCTCTCACAGTTACCACTATTGAGCCAGGTACCATCTATTCTGCACCTGCGCAACATACTGAATGATAAATTTCATTAAATTCAAGACTGACATACTGCGATATATGAAAGATAAAATTTGATTAATACCCTTCTCATGTCTTCAGTTATTTTACAGATTACGTCCACGTTTGAATTCAAATGTTTTTTGTATAAAAATTGAGCATTTTATAAATAGCATTAGTATTTTTATCTATAATTTTAATAAAGTATTAATTTTATTTTTACTTTGTAGGTTGTGTTTACTGGTGAAAATATTCCTGTTCATCCTCACGTTTATAGCAATGGACATATCTGTTTATCTATTCTAACAGAAGACTGGTCTCCAGCTCTTTCAGTGCAATCAGTTTGTCTTAGCATTATCAGCATGCTCTCAAGCTGCAAAGAAAAGGTATGAATTTAGAGATAATGTCATTTTCTTCCCATATATTTAAAGTGTGTGGTGGAGAAAGAATAGGAGGAAGCTTCTGATTATTATTTCTTCTAGAAACTGCTATTTAAAGTTTGGCAGAGAAATATTTTCTTATTTAGCCTGCTTATGTATTATTCACTTATTTCTTTCTTTATCCAGTTTATTTCTTGACACAACTTGAGGGTTTTTCCAAACCTGGACTGATTACATGCTAGTTTTGTCTGGTTTATCCAAACATAAGTAGAGAAATATTATATTTGCTTAAATATATGTGTCTGTACATCAGGAATTATAAGGTCACCTGAAATATTAACAATTTATTCACTGAAATTGTTTAAGAGTTGAGGAGCAGTTGAAAGTATTGAAAATCAGGAATAAAAGAATAAATGCCAGATTTTTTTCTTATTTCAATTAATGCATTTCTGAAATTTACTTCGTCCCTTTCCTTTATTTGTTAGATTTATGTCCTACTTTCAGTTGAGCCACTGATGTACAGTTTTGTATAATAAAAATAGGTTTATAATTTAATATAGTTTTACTTTATTGCAGAGAAGACCACCAGATAATTCATTTTATGTAAGAACATGTAACAAGAATCCAAAGAAAACAAAATGGTGGTATCATGGTAAGCACTTAGTTTGAAAACAATATTCTAAGTAATGAATAATTAATATGTAATTTACAAAGCTTCCTGTATAATGCTTGAATGTTTAAGTTTCTTAATATTCACAAATAATACTACAAATGAGTTTACTAGTACGTTACTTTAGACATGTCTTAATGAATTTAGGTGAGAAAGATCTATATCTTATAGACATATGAAAATTTCAAGTACAGATCTTTTCCAAGAAATCTGCTAGGGAATGAAGTATTGTCATTCTGAACTGCAGAAGCACTGAAAACAGGCTTTCCTATATGTAATGCAGATGCTGAGCTTTAAGGATTTTACTCGAATTGAGAATAGCCATGAATAAATGAGCCAGTTAGTACATTTAGTGTAAAGCAGTGCTTCATATCAGTAGAATGAAACAATGAATAATCTTACTGCTTACTATTGAATGAATAGATCATTAACAAAATGGAATTGAACTGAAGAAATAGGTTGCCAAAGCTAGCATAAAATAAAATGCAATGAATAGTTTAAAATATAACAATTTGTTTACTCTGCATGGAAATATCAAGACAAAATAGTATTGAGGGTTTTTCTACCACCTCTTATCCTCCAAACCCTTTATGATGTGAAGATACTTGCACAGCAACAGATTTTTTTCCCCAAATCTTCCACGGTTTCTGAGACTTTGGGCTTTTTGTATATTTGCATTTTTGTTTGAAAGATGCACTATTTTACTGAGCCTTAGTACATTGTCAGATTTGTGTGAACAAAACAAGGCAATTCAGTGGTTCAGAATTACATTGTCTCCTCCAGAATTTATAATTTTTAATCCTTATTTAATTTATTGAAGTGGTACTGTCAGGGGCTATTCCAGATAAAGATCTTCATAAGTTTTAAACAATGTATATGTGCATATTATAACATTTTACATTTTGTTTTTCTTTTTCTTTTTTTAAATTGAAAATTTTTATTTTTTAAAAGATACAATCATTTATAAAAATACAATAAAATTTTAAAATAGAGAAACCCCCCCCTTACCCTCCCTCCCACCCCCACCCCCCCTCCCTTCATTTCCCAGAGCAGAATACAGGGTTAAAAAAAAAAGAAAATTATAATAATTAAGAAAAAAGAAAAAAAAAGTGAGAAAAAAAATCATAATTAACCTTTAACTCCATAACCTATAAAACAATTCTCTATAATATTTGATATTCATTCATAAAATAAATAAAACTTTTTAATTCCATACTTTTTCTGAATATAATCTATCCACCTTCCCCATACAGTAATATATCTTTCTTGTGTATGATCCTTTAAATAAGCAGAAATTTTTGCCATTTCTGCAAAACTAGATACTTTAAATATCCATTCTTCTAAAGTAGGCAAAGAATCTTTCTTCCAATATAAACCTACTAGTAACCTTGCTGCAGTTAATAAATTCAACATCAAAGTAGTTTCTTTTTCATTTAAGTCAACAAAAATACCAAGTAAAAATAGTTGAGGAGTAACCTTTATCTTTTTTCTAAAAATCTTTTGAATGTTCCACCAAATCATAATCCAAAAAGCCTTTACTTTTTTACAATTCCACCAAATATGAAAGTATGTCGCATCATTATTGCCACATCTCCAACATTTGGGCTGTATGTTGGAATACATACAAGATAATTTTTTAGGATCTAAGTGCCATCTATAAAACATTTTATAAAAATTTTCTCTCAAATTTTGAGCTTGTGTAAATTTAACATTTCTTATCCAAATTATCTCCCATAAATCCAATGAGATCGGCTCCTGTATATTCTGAGCCCATTTAATCATACAATCTTTAACCAATTCTGTTTCCGAATCTAACTCTAATAAAACATTATATATTCTTTTTATATGAGCCGGACCTTGGTTTTTAATCTGAATAACCAATTGTCTATCTTCTAGTGTTATTCCCTCTTTCTTGTCTACAGTCCATCTGTCCATTATTTGTAAATATTGAAACCATGACTGTAGAATATTTTGCTGCCTTAATACATCTAGGGATTTCAAATGCCAATTCGAACCAGAACAAATTAACAATTCTTTGTATGAGATTTTATCAAAATTTGTCCCCTTAGAGGTTCCCTCAATTGCATGTCTGGGAATCCCCCAGATAGGTATTTTATAATTTAATCTATAATAATACTTCTTCCAAACACGAAGTAAGGCATTCCTCAAAATATGTGATTTAAAAGTCCGATCAACTTTCTTATTAAAAATTAAATATGCATGCCAACCCTATATTAAATCCCAACCTTCCAAAAAAAGAATATCCATATTTGTTAAATTAAGCCAATCACTTAACCAAGTTAGGGCGGCTGCATCATAATATAATTTCAAATTAGGTGCCTTAAGTCCCCCTCTTTCTCGAGCATCCTGTAATATCTTAAATTTAACCCTTGGTTTCTTCCCGGCCCATATAAAATTATTGATACCCTTTTGCCATTCCTCCAAATTTGCCTCTTTTTTAAGAATAGGTATCATCTGAAACAAAAAAAGAAACTTTGGTAGAACATTCATTTTTACAGCTGAAATTCTCCCCAACAATGACAATTGCAATTTTTTCCAATCTCTTAAATCCTTTTGGACTTTTGCCCATAATGGTTCGTAATTGTTCTTATACAATTTTCCATTTGAAGCAGTTAGATATACTCCCAAGTATTTAACCTTTTTTACCATCTGAAAACCTGTGGCTTTAATCAAACTTTCCCTTTCTTTAACTGACATATTCTTAGATAATATCTTAGTCTTATAATTATTAACTTTAAAACCAGAAACATTCCCATACTGTGTTATAAGTTCTAATAAACCATCAATCGCCTGATTCGGCTGTTCCAAAATTAAAACCAAATCATCCGCAAATGCCCGCAATTTATACTCATTCTTCCTTATCTTTACACCCTTAATTAACTTCGATTCCCGAATCTGAATCAATAAAATTTCCAATGTTAAAACAAATAACAATGGGGATAATGGACATCCTTGTCTTGTCCCTTTTTGAATATTAAAATTCTCAGTCAATCCCCCATTTACAACAATTTGTGCAGATTGCTGCTGATATATAGCTTTAAGTGCATGTAAAAAATTATCCCCAAAATTCATTTTCTCTACCAAAGAAAATAAAAATTGCCAGTCCAATTGATCAAAAGCTTTTTCAGCATCCAAAAAGATAAAAGCCACAGGAATCTGATTATTCTTATCCAAGTACTCAATTAAGTTGATAATTTGTCTGACATTATGTTTCATATATCTCCCTGTTATAAATCCTGCTTGGTCACTATGAATCAAATCTTTCATGACCTGCATTAATCTATTTGCCAAAATTTTTGTAAAAATCTTATAATCAACATTCAATAATGAAATTGGCCTATAATTCTTAGGCTCTGTAAGATCCTGATCTTCCTTCGGAATCAGTGATATAAAAGCTCTTTTCCAAGAAGGAGGAACTTGCATACCCAACAAAATACTATTAAAGAGTTCCTTTAATGGCTCTATCATTTCTTCAGATAAGATCTTATAATACCTAGAAGTCAGTCCATCTGTTCCAGGAGACTTTCCAACCTTTAACTGCTTAATAGCTAACCAATTTCCTCCACAGTAATTAAACTATTCATCCCATTTTGTTGTTCCTCTGAAAGTCTAGGAAAATGTACTGATTGTAAATATTTATCTATATCCAAACCCCTTATATTATCACTTGAATATAATTTTGTGTAAAAGTCCAAAAAGCTTTTTCTAATCAAATCTTGCTGAAAAACCTCAGTACCTTTATATTTTACTTTCTCTATAATTCTAGCTTTCTGTTTCTTTCGTAACTGATAAGCCAACCACCTCCCAGGCTTATTCGCATTGCAAAAAGTATTATGTCTCATGTACGACAGATTGGTAGCCACCTGATCTGCCATCAACATGTTAAATTGTTCCTTAAGCATCTTTATAGATACCTTTAAATTATTATCAGTAGGGTTAAGAACCAACTCTTGTTCTTTTGATTTGATCTCTTCTTCTATTTCTCTATGTCTTTGTGACCCTTTTTCCCTAAAAACTTTATTCAATTGAATCAAAATTCCCCTCATATATGCTTTACTAGCGTCCCACACCATAGACATCGATGTTCCCTTATTCATATTTATAGTAAAAAAGTCCTTTAAATGTTCTTTACACTTTTGTACGAACTCCTCCCGATTAAATAGGTTCTCATTCAATCTCCAGGATCTTCTATTCCCGTCTTCCGAATATAACTCCATCCACACAGGACTATGATCTGACAATGTTCTGGGAAAAATTGTATATTTTTGTATATTTGCATTTTTGTTTGAAAGATGCACTATTTTACTGAGCCTTAGTACATTGTCAGATTTGTGTGAACAAAACAAGGCAATTCAGTGGTTCAGAATTACATTGTCTCCTCCAGAATTTATAATTTTTAATCCTTATTTAATTTATTGAAGTGGTACTGTCAGGGGCTATTCCAGATAAAGATCTTCATAAGTTTTAAACAATGTATATGTGCATATTATAACATTTTACATTTTGTTTTTCTTTAAAGATGACACTTGTTGACACCATCATTCTATGACTTTCCTAACAGAAGATAGTCCTACTGAGAAAATGAGCACTTTGATCATTCAGTCTTTGAACTTTAACCTCCTGACTGGAAATGATAAATAGGCGATGAAGACTACTTCCTTTGACTGAATTTTTACTAGTATGCATTCTGAGCACATGTTGATTGCTGGTTCACACCATGCTACTGACATGCCTTTCGTAGTCATACAACGTTAATGCTGGAAAATGTCATTCAGTTTTAACATTTGGAAGAATTCCAGGTCTTCATGTATTGTGCAATAATACAAATTTCTTGGTGGTTTTGGTATACCCATTGCCGCAAAAGATTGTTTCAGGAAACATATATGCTTTCCAAACAATACTTTAGATGCATGATAGGGCCTATGAAAGGTTTTAAGTATATTAGGATGATAAGTAACCTATCTTTTACTTTGAAAGCCACCTAATTTGTTTAGATATGGATTCTGTGCACTGTGATCATACAGTTAGCAGCATAAGTTAAAACATGCTTAACTAAGAAATTAGTAAGATCATTGCATATTTACTGAACTGTCAGTGTCTTGACAAGCAAGTTTTTTCAAGTTATGTCAGCAGAGAGGTACGTTCTGTGGTAGATAAATATCTTTTGTTTTATATATGTTATGTTTCTGAAGAAAGGTATGAATAAATAAGGCAGAAGTGGTTTAATCAAGGAAAACTTCATTATGAAATAGAAACAGGTAGCAGTGATAAAACTGAATTTGCTGCAGTCCATGATTGGGCTTGTTAATATGTATACTAGAGCTATATTCCTAGTAGATTGCACACTTTTATTTCATACTAGCCTTCAGCATGAGCCCTGTTGCCTACATAATACTTCATTTATTTATGTGTCTAGAAATTTTTGAGTTCACCATTTCTTTTGTGGTCTTATATGTCATATTTGAATGTTACAAAACAATATTTTCACTGAAAAGCTATCAGAAGATATTTTCTTGTAAAATATTTCTTTATTAACATTTATCTTGTCTTTTAATTCTGTACCATAAAGGAAGAAATACATTTTGGACAGAGATGAACTGTTTTGACAAAAAAGTGTGGATCTTTTTATTTAAACTTAAGACAAATATATATAAATATATATATTTTTCTTACCTTATCCCATACAGCCATAACAATTTTCCAGGTTTTCTTTAAAGATATGACAAAAACTAGAATTACCTTTTATACAGAAAAACAATTGTTAAACAATAGTGAATTGATCTTCACCTATATGTAATTTTATGATACTGGATCTAGGCTGTCTTTTTAGGAAGCAATGATGTGTCTTTTATAAACTTGCTACCTTTACACATATGCAAACTTTCTATTTCAATGCTCTTTTTAATGTTGCCTTATTGTTGCACTAAAAAATCAAATCTAGTAGTCAATAAATGAATGTTTGAACTACAGAGTAAACCTCTTACTTGATTTTTAAAGTAAGAATCATATAAGCAAAACCAATCTCCCAGGATTAGCTGAAAATACTCTAGTGTGTGTGGATTTTTTTTAACTGCTGCATTGAATCTTACAAATTTTATAGATATGTATATATTGCTGTAGCTATATTTAAAATCAATATAATTGCTAAGCTCAGGGGTGGGAAGAAATCAAATGAAAGAAAAAGAGGTGTTCTGTCCAGGCACTGAATTCCAAATTATTGTTAGAGCAATGTTATCTTTTTTGTTTTAAAGAAAATTATTGGCCTCTTAATCAAAAATAAGATACTGTGGGAAAACTTGTATATAGATGTTTATATTTCTTCATTGCATTTATTAATGTTACTATAATAATTTTTGTTCAAACCAAAAATAATTTTGATGTTGAAATTTGTATTCCTCCTTGCTTTTCTTCTTTTCCCATTTGTAAATTAAATTGTGAAAACACGTTAAGTGTATACATGAAGGGTACCACTGAATATTTAAATGGAATCGTCATTTCCACAATTCACAAAAACTATGTATTCATACATTTAGATAATGTCAATCTGTTCTGTAATTCACTATGAACAACCTCCATATGTCTAGAGGTTCAATTTCTCATCTTAAAGATTAATGCAACTGTTTCCATATAATAGCTGATTTTTAAAGGTTGGTTACACAATCCATGTTTTAGTTTTGCATGTGTTTTATTTGCCTATAGATTTCTCAGTTTGGATTAAATCTAAATTGCTCAACAAAATACTACCTGGGTGGTTTTATACTATTTTTTGGATATGGAGGCTGTTTAAATATGTAATAAGGATTTTAAACCAAAATTGTATCATTTGGATTTCCATAAAACTATATGATCCCACACTAGGACATGGACGCAGAGGAAGAAATCAAGGTTTGCTTTTTTTGCTTTATCCTTAAATTCTCCGTCACCTGAAAATCTGTTTTGGGAAATAATGGAGCTCACGGCAAAAATATATGAAATGACATAGTGAAAATGAAGGATTGACACAAACGACCATTCCATTTTTGGGGGGGGAAATGGTATCACTCAAAAATATGTTCTCTACAACCGGTACATGCTGAGTTGATTCTGTGCTATCAATAAGAAGTTCAGGATCTACTTTCTACTTAATCACAGTTCAGTCTGCAATATATACATGGCAGATGCCCTTTTTTTCCCTGGAGGTTGCCCATCTTTATCAATTGCACTTGGTAGTACACATCATAGTTTATTATTCATTTTATTTATGTGGTATTTTGCTTAGAACATGCAAGGCAACTTACAAAGAGATGTTCCTTAATTTTATCTTGTTTATTAACCCATGAGGTAGATTGAATTAAAGGAGAATGATTGGCTTAAACTCAGTGAATTCCTGGGTTTCTTTAATATTAACCACTCACATCAATATCATTTTAAAATTTTATAGTCCACCTGTATGTTTTCTTCATTATTTATTTTTGGTATTTTAGTAGCCTGGGCTATCCTAATGTTATGAATAAAGAACCACCTGTCTTAGTATCAGTTATTAGTTAAACCGTCTTTTTCCCACTTCATGGTAAAAAAAATGTCAGTTTATATTTTTCTGTTGTATGGTATGATGTTGGTGTATGAAAAGGACATTCTCTTATCTCCATGAGACATTTTCTCAGAAAGTCCAGTTAGACAATATATTAAAAATTGTGAAACAATCATATGCTCAGCAATGCTGTTTGGATATTAATATCCTATTTTTTTCAGTGAAGATGGATACTGTGAATTAATTAAGTTTGCCTGCAGTCTCATATCTTTAATTTCACTTTCTTCTAATCAGGCTTCTATTTAGGAAATTTGCCTCAATGTCTGTAGCAATAGCCAACTACGATTGCATTTATTTTGCCAGACTCCTCTGTTGATAGCAATCTGAGAACTTCTACTTAGAACAGACTTTGACTGAATTATGTGTAATGTGCTATTTAATGCTGCAGTAGCACATACATTTTTGTATAATTGTACCTCATGTTTATTGTTATTAGATAAGCAAACATGAATCCATTTTCAATGCTGCTGCTGCTGACTTGAATTGGGTCGCAGATTGTCAGATGGGAATACTTACCAAAACACACCAAATGAAGCATATGAATTGTTTTAAAGTAATTCCAAATCTTCATGTTCTGGTCCAAAACAAAACAACTTAAATTGATTATTGTGAAAATTATTTTAATTCTTTCATGAATTACTAAAAACTGGAACAGGGAAGATATATTGGTTGTTAAATTTCATTAATATAATCTACAATATTTGCAGTGAAGGATGATCAACTGGCAGGATAAAATAATATAATTGTTGCTAGTAATTTATTAAAATGTGATAAAATTGCTTATATATTAAGTCATTCCTATTTCTCAGCATTTTCAGACCACCAGTTTTGTCTAGGTGCAAATGACATGGAACTAGTTTTAGTATTCAGTACTGTATCTTTCATGCTGTTTATAGTTAATGCCAATAAAAAAGGATAGGTGCACAGAATAAAATTCAGTAGACATTTTTGCATTCAACTGCTAAATTGGAAAGGAGAAAAACATATAAAATAATCTGCCTAAAGATGTCTAAAAACTGCATCTAGCTGCACTTTATATGATTTCCCTTTATATCCATTTACTTTTTTAATGTTTATTGTGGATACTATAACTTTTCAGTAATATCAGGAAAGGCAGCCAATGGAAGCAAAATAAAATGTAAACATTAAACATTCTAAAACAACTGAAAGGTGGTTGAAATGATGTGCTTTTCAATTGCTTTTCTAAAGTTTATTGAGATAGAATATAGTCTGAAAGTTCTCTCTCCCAGAAAGTTCTCTCCCCTATCAAATATAAAATCCTTTTGAAATGCGTTAAAGGCTCTTTATAGATACATAGCTTAATTTGTATAAATGACATGACTCTTTAACATTTTGGGGAAAAAATAATATACGGCAATTTATCAAATGTAATCAATTGTATCTTAAATTTAGAGTACATTGGTAGAAATCACTTGACTCACAGCTTGTACTTAATAGCACATAGTCCAGGGGGGCTTTTCCCAATTTGTCTTATGCACCAGTTGTGCCATTCTAAGATCAGAATATTCTTATGGAATATACATACCTTAATCAGCTGATGGTTGGATGACTGCAATATATTTTATATGAGGCTGTTCTGCAAGCTACTTTAGAATGGTCCAAAATACAGTGGGGCAAATTGGTATGGGTGCACCATTGAATACCCATGTCATACTTTGTGAGCTGCATTGGTTACCAGTGAGCTTTCAAGTAAATTCAAGGTCCTGTTGGTCATCTATAAAGCCTTTGTGGTACAGGGCTAGATATTTGTAGCTTCTAGCCTATTGTTTCTGGCTGCCTTAAAAGAAATATATCAGGATCAGCATGTTTACGGTTCCATCAATTAAAGAGTGCCATCTTAGGGGACACACGAAGTATGCTTTCATTGTTGCTGCCCTTGGAATGGTATCCCCCCCCCAAAAAAAATCCTAATGACCCTAACCTTGCTGGCATTTAAGGAAGACATTTAAGAGCTGGCAATTCCCATAGGTTGGAAAGGTTTATGTTTGGTCTTGCTAATTTCCAGGTAGTAATAGTAATAGTAGTAAAGTTGGAAGGGACCTTGGAGGTCATCTAGTCCAACCCCCTGCTCGGGCAGGAAACCCTACACCATTTCGGACAAATGGCTGTCCAGTCTCTTCTTAAAAACTTCCCGTGTTGGAGCATTTACTGCTTCTGGAGGCAAGCTGTTCCACGGATTAATTGTTCTCACTGTCAGGAAGTTTCTCCTTAGTTCTAGGTTGCTTCTCTCCTTGATTATTTCCACCCGTTGCTTCTTGTCCTGCCTTCAGGTGCTTTGGAAAATAGCTTAATTCCCTCTTCTTTATGGCAGCCCCTGAGATATTGGAATACTGCTATCATGTCCCCCCTTGTCCTTCTCTTCGTTAAACTAGACATACGCAATTCTCGCAACCGTTCCTTATATGTTTTAGCCTTTGATGTTTAATGTTTGGTTTTTACTGTTTTGAACCATTGCAAGCTGTCCAGAATCATTGAGTGGTCTTAGATATTGACTAAATAAATAAATAAATATTCCTGCAGAATATACAGACTGCTTGTTACACAATTGCAAAACAGCAAGTCTCAGAGCTTTGCATAAAAGCAACTGAAAGCTCCACAGACTGTTGATGGAGGCAGACAAATGTTTCATGTCAACAATTAAGTCATAAATAAGTCATTTGTGGAGAGAAAGATATGAGGAATTTCATCTGGTACTTCAGTCAGTAGTGAGGGGAGATGGTGAGAGAATGCCAACAGGTCTGCTAGCTGTGGTCCAGGTGATAGCACAGAAGTGTCAGGCAGGGAAAGGCTGCTAAATTGCTTGCTAGTTGCTTGGCCTGAAAACATGCATCTTCTAGCAATAAATTCCAAATGGGACGTCCCACTGTGGAGAAATTGCAGCAGTCAACAACATGGTAAATAGAGGGAGGTAGCAAAGGAAGAGAAGATGCCCATATTCCTCTCTCTAGCTTAAACACTTGCAACAGCAGTTCAACGGTGATGTTAACTTACTAAGGGCTGTGTTTACATGACAAGTCCAAATTTCTATACAGTTAAATAATCAGATCTAACCCAGTGGCGGGGAATGGAGGATACTTGTAAGGGACAAGATTGGATGGATGGTGGATGCGAAGAAGTGGAGGAATATTTCTAGTTACTTGAATCAAGTAGCATGCATTGTATTAGGGTACCCCAGTAGCAAGAGCTAATTCACCAAGGTGAAAAATCAGACTTGAGACAGGAAAGGCCAAAATATAGGCTGTGCAAAAAAAAAAAGGAAATTAAAATCCATGTCTGCTTTCTCTTCTAACAAAGAGCTGTATCAGTTGTTTGATAACCCAGGTGCTGGGTTGAAATGATGCCCAAAAGTGCAAGAAAAGATCAAATAAGTTACCTGGCATTGGGGGCAGGGTGAGTGGGTGGAAGGATGATAGAAAATCCAGTACTGAAATGCACTTGTTTATGGTTTACCACCAATAAAAGCAGAAAAAAATGTCTTGTACTCCTTCAGGTTTATATCATCCAAATAAAAGTATTGTTAAAGGGAAACGTCTTTTCTCCATCCTGGGACTGAATCCAGAGGACGGCGGTGCCTTCAGTTGCCACCGGAGGGCGCGAAACACCACTCGGGGTTTGGGACTGGGAGGCGCTGGGGAAGGTGATGCAGAGGCGGCTCTTCGCACGGTGAGAACTTGGGGGGGGGGGGAGCAGTCCCGCATAGAGACGCTCCAACCTAGGCCGAATGGGCTAGGTCCCGGCCAGAAATCGGAGAGCGAGCCGCCATGGCGTCGGCGGCTGCGCCTTATCGCGGCGTGCAACGAGAGTGGAAGGGTAGAGAAGCGGTGGGTTGGAGACGACTTCCAAGGCGGGGTCGCTTCTTGTTAGTATTCGCCGATTTTGACGACGTCTCCAAAGTGTACCGGGAACCAGGTAACCTTGGCCGTACGGCCCGTTGCGAGGACGGCTGGAGCGGACTCTTCCAAAGCAGCCGCCCTGGCCTTGGATAGCCGCTGGAGATGCTGCCGCGGGACAGAAAAGAGCTGCCTCCTCCTGCGGCCTGTAGAGAGGAATCGAGCTGCGCAAATCCAGCCCTGCCTCTTTTGCTCGTCACAAAATAATAGAGTTGGAAGGGAACCTATAGTCCAACCTCCAACCCTACACCATTCCAGACCTGGGGTTGTCCAGTCTCTCTCTTTTTTAAAAAAGCCTCCAATAGTATCTTCTGAAGACAATCTCGTTCGGCTGAGAGACGGGACGGCGGGGAGCCTCTCGTTGTCCCTTCGAGAGCCCCTTATCCGATAGGACAAGGAGCGCCCAGGTGATATATCCCACCTTGGGAGCCTCGCAGTGTTTCTGAAAGATCAGTTCAAATCGGGATGTTCAGGAAACATGTCAAGGACTTATTTGTGTATATATATATATACATACACACATCTTCCCATGTAACTTAACGGATGTCCCATTTGACTTAGTTAGGTCCGGGGCTTTTTTTCTCATAGAATGCTCAGAACGGAGTTCCAGCAATTTTTTGGATGGAACCTTGTAGGGTAGGCAAGGCGGGTTGTATGTGTGTGAGTTCCGGCACCTTTTTTTTTTTTTTTTTTTTAGAAAAAAAGCACTGGTTAGGTCTCATTTCACTTAACAAAGCTTATTTCTGAAATGTATAACATCACAGATATGTAATGTTTTTGAACAAAAATATACCCACATAGTTAATCATTATTCCTTCAAAACCTGAAAAATTTTGATATTAACATTGTACCAAAAGTAGAACTAAAACAGCATATTTTCATTGTACTGGTTTCATGCCTACTAAAATCAAACTCATAGATATGTTAAATAATATTGTTCCCAACGCCTTCCTCTCTTAATTGTTCTCTTGTTTGGTTTTTCTTAAAGAACATTTCAATGATGAAGGCAAAACTATGTTCTAACTCTGTATAATAAGTTTGGAAGCTAGTTACTTGAATAAATTCTAGACTAAATGAAAATTACACATGCTATAAATAATTACAACTAAATATGCTTTCTTGAATTATTTAATAAATATATATTAAATTTAGACTCAGCATTCCTTTTAAGATGTCTGGGCAGGCCCTATGTTTAAGATGGTCTGGTCCTTCACTATGATCTGGTTCAGACACTGAGATATGATTAGATATTCAATGTCAACCATTAGTTTTGTGGCTGAATGGAATGCTGAGCCCATCAGTTAGACCAGGGGTATGAAACGGGCCAGTTTCATCATACCGAAGCCAAGCCCACCCCATTGCCGGCAATGCAAAAAGAATTGTGATACGTTGTGACATGTCATGTGACACGGCGAGTTTGACACCCGTGAATTGGATTAACTGAAAGTTTATTTAGATGTAGCAGATATTTAGATTCAGTAGAGCATGGGTGGCAGCTTTAAGACTTGTGGATTTCAACTCTCAGAGATTTCCTAGCCAACAAGTCTTAAAGTTGGCAAGATTGTCCAACCTTGGCAATATTAAGACTTGCTGGTACTGCAAGAATAGAGTACTATGTTCCTAATCAATGATATTAAGAAAAACCAAATAATAAATAAATTGTTATGCCAGTTGCACATTTTAGTTTGGCTTGATGGTATTTGAGAAAGTGACTGGTTTGTGTTTACACAGTGTATTTATGAGGGCTGAATGAAAAATAATGTTTGCAGTGTTATAAGTCATCAATACATGGCACTGCTAGCACACTCAAAACTCTGATATCTTCTTTAGCATTTGTTCTTTATTTTAACTGATGGGAAGTTGTTATAAGAAAATGTTGGTGTTTCTGTTATTTTGTGATATAGAACCCTGCAGTGAGTGCACATTGGTGCACTTTAAATCACATGTTATAACTATTTTTTTTCTGGCAATGGGAAGAAATTCATCACCAAAAGCAACTTGTTTATAGAATTGATTGAATTGGCATGAATAGTGGGCATTGCTGGCCCAAAAATATAAAGTTGGTAAGCCAGAAAAAGTTGATCTGGGTGAGCATGAATGAAGAAGATAACATCTAACAGCAGCCAATGAGTTTCACAAGAGAAGAATTGATGAAGTGATTAAAGACAATTGATGGATAACTTAAAGGGAAACTGCTATCAAGCGTGAAATTTCACAGAAATGTGTGGGTCACATTATTGATGTTTTGTGTAAGATAAGTTTTTAGCATGTTGACTGCAGAGATGAAAGCTTCAGGAACTGAAATTTGCTAGCAGTTTTTGCCACTTTACGAGAATGAAAGTGAAGAACCTCTTGACATCATGATGACAACACAGTAGCTCATCATTATGATCCAGAAATGAAACAGTTACAAAATAATGTCACTAAAATGTCACCTGAGGGGGGGGGAATCAAAACAAAGAGGCAGGAAGACTTGTGGTCACATTTGTTTGTGACATAGATGATTCTGTTAGTATGGATTTATTTGAACCTGGTATGATTATCAACTCAAGAGTATTGACTATCGTAACTTTTAAAATAGTGATTAAGAACCGTTCAGAAGCAAAGAAGGAATTTTTGCTATAATATAATAATGCTAGGCCTCACACCTCACAAGCCATCCAAGAGGCCATTGTGAAGTTCAATCTTGCCATTTTACCCATCCCCATTTAGTGCAGAACTGGAAATATGCAACTTCCACCTTTCCCCAAAATTGAAAGAATACCTTCAAGGGCATCTGTTTGATTCAAATGAAGAAGTAATAGTAATTTCAGTCTCTAATTGAAGAGACAAAGCATGTAGTTTTTTCATGATGGCTTCAAGAAGCTTGTCTGGCATTGGCAGAAATTTTGTATAATGAATGGCGGTGAGTATGTGTGAAGAAGTAAATACAAATAACAAAAGAACTCAATCTAGGCTATTTTCCTGTTTTACTTAACTAAACATCTCTTTTTAAATTAAATATATGGAGATGGAGTTTCTTTTCATTCAACCCTTATTGCTTTATTTTTTAATAGTTTGTGCATATGCAATCAGACAATAGTTTTGATTCATTTTACCCCGCATTATATTTAGATTGAGGTTTCATAAGTGTCTGTATTTTCTGGATTTTATTATATGTAAATATATGTTGTGACATATGTCACACATCACAACTATTTATTTTACAGAAGTAAAGTTGGTGGTCCTCAATTTAACACACAATTAAAAAAGAGAGGGGGAAAGCAAAATGCTCATTATATGTAATGAGCATTTTGTTTCCCCCCCTCCTTTCTAACTGCGTGTTTCATTTAGGACCACCAGTTTTACTTCTGTAAAATAAGTAGTTGTGATTTGTGAGAGCAAACATGAGATTAGACATTGAGGTTCTGAGATGTCAGATCTTTCTAATATTCAGCTTGTAGGGCATCTGAAATGAATGTTAAAGTAGAAAATTGTGCATTCAAAAGAGTTGCTTTATGTTTTGGATCTTATCTCATACCTTGAGGAACTTTGGGGGGTGTTATCTCAGAAGGTGCCTTTTTTATTTTATGATTGATATCCTCATTGTGAAGGAGATTTCATGAAACACAATTAAACAGATACACAAACATTTTGTGTAAGAATTCTCATGTGTCCATCAGCTACCACTCCTGAATAGGAATCACTGCTTTATTCCTTTTCAAAGTGGCCATTCAGAAAAATTAATTGGTGATTAATATTTTATGCACTACTGTAAGAATAGCCATGTGAATGCACAAGCCTTTGAAGTTTTAATTTTAATGTTTTAGCGTCTTTTGTCATACTGTGTTTGTACACACAGTAAATAGCCTCTATCTTAATGTAAACACCTCATATTGTATCATTCAATGTTCATTATGTTTAGTTTGACAATATAAATTTTCCTTTTTAGCCTACTTAACATCTTCTGGAGTAGCCTCCTGAGTAAATGAGATTATCTCCAGGTTTAAGATTTAGAGATTTTGTAAATTTAGATCCGAATGTTCTAAATCAGGGGTCCCCAACCTTTTGGGCACCAGAGACTGGTTCCATGGAGAGACGTTTTTCCGCAGACCAGAGGGTGCGTGGTTTTGTGTGCTGCCTGCATCCTGGACTGGTTGCTGGCATGCCGCAGCCTTGTACTGATCCATGGACCAGGGTTTGGGGACCCCTGTTCTAAGTTAGTGGTGCTTTCTGGATATGATATTTTGTGATTCAAAGGTAGGAAATAGAAGCAATTGATCCTGGTATTTCTGTTATGTCTGTTAAATATAGATATACATTTAACTATAGATATACATTTCTGTTTTTACAGCCTGTATTATTCCAACAGTGAAATTGAATTGTCTTGCTATGAAAAGACAGAAGGCTGCCATCTCTATACCGTTATATCAAAAACCAGCCCCACCTAGAGAGCAAATTATAATTTTTGTGGTATGTATGATCGGATGTTTGTGCATTTTAATTATATTTTTAATTATTGTAGGTCCAATAGCATTTTAAAACACCAGCAGATTTTAACTTTTTAATTTGTGTATGCTGCATTTCATTATTTAATACTTTATCTATTTCAGGTATGCTTTAGTTTCTGAATTTTCTTTTCCTTCACAGTGAGAGAAAGCATGTGGAAAATTAGCAGGAAATGAAACAGTTTCCCAATCTCGGTAGATATATATTACATTGTTTGGTTTGCAAACGTTACTTGATATCATTTGGTTTATTTTAAAAAAAAAAACTCCTCATTTTACATTTTACAAATCCTTCTGTTCAAGACATGTGGAAATAGATGGGTTATAGTCACTGCGTATGAATAGAAAACCTTCCTGACCAATCGCTACACTAAAAAAAATTACCATTTATGAAAGTGTATTGTAGAGGCAAATGTGACAATAGAGATATTTGGGTTTTCTTTCTGCTATCAGATGATATGTGTTTTCTCAGCACTTTGAGCCAGTTAGGAATTTCTGTATCGTCAGTATGGTTTGTAACTTAGTCATCTAAAACAGAGCTGGCTGTACAGTTCTTTAAAAAACAAACAAATTAAGGCTTCAATTGATTCTTGAGTGGCAGGCTAGTTGCATTTCAAAAAGAAGCTAGGGCCAAAGAAGTTGAAAGGCCAGTACTTTAATATAAATATAATATTATTCCTAATTTTCCTCAAATTTATTTTAACAAATAAATAAGAAAAACAGTTCGGACTGTACTGAAGGTTTAAGAACCTTGAGGCCTTTCATCCTTTGCATGCTTTTTCTATCAATTATTAGTTGAGAAAATTGAGGCTGCATTCATATATCATAACAGTAGTACAGAATACCCGTGCTACATTAGCACGATCACATAGGACTCAGTTTAAGAACTTAATTTACTTAGAAGTGGACAATCACTTGACTATGAGCCAGCAATGTGCAGCAGCAACCAAAATAGCTAACATAATCCTGGGTTATATAAACACAGGCATAGAATCAAGATCACGAGAAGTACTATTACTGCTTTATAAAGCCCTAGTAAGACCACACCTAGAATACTGCAGCCAATTTTGGTCACCATACCACAAAAAAGATGTTGAGAGTTTGGAAAAAATTCAAAGAACAACTAAGATGATCAGGGGACTAAAACATACGAAGAATGGCTATGGGATTTGGGTCTGGCTAGTCTAAGGAAAAGAAGAAATAGAGGAGACATGATAGCAGTGTTCCAGTATCTAAGGGGCTGCCATAAGGCAGAGGGGGCCAGGTTGTTCACCAAAGCACCAGATGGAAGGACGAGAAACAATGGTTGGAAACTGACCAAAGAGAGGAGCAACCTGGAACTAAGGAGAAATTTCCTAACAGTGAGCACAATCAACCAGTGGAACAGCTTACCCCCAGAAATTGTGGGTGCTCCATCACTGGAGATTTTTAAGAAGAGATTAATCCACCTGTCTGAGATGTTATAGATTCTCCTGCTTGAGCAGGGGGCTGGACTGGAAGACCTCCAAGGTCCCTTCCAGCTCTATTCTATTCTAAATAAATTTGGGAGTGGGACACGGTGGGGAAGTGTCTGTACGGTCCTTTACAGTATATTAAAAACCCTTGTGCTCTTATTTGGAGTTATAACTTCAAGATTATCTATATATTATACAAAAATTGCACATAAGCAGTTCAAGACCTGGGAATATCTGCTTACACCCAAAGAAGTAGAAACTCAATAAGGCTTGAGGAAATGATATGGGAAGCTCATGAAAATGCTGTCACAAAGCTTGTGCTCATGGTTTCTATTTGCCTAGAATGATATGAAAGTCAATCTGTGGAAAAAAAGCTTTGAAAATAATGGTTATTTATCCATGCAAGAAATGAAGTTTACAGGATCAATTGTCACTCTATGTTTAGAAAATAGTGTAACTTAAAATAATTTTTATTGGCCATCAGAGGGCAGTATGAATTTATTATTTGTTTTTAGCTTTGACTACAGAAGCTAAGGCATTTTTCAGCAGACTATTCTTTACACTCTTTTTAGACTGCATTATCCTGTTCCATATTATGTTTTTAAAAAGGGATTAAATTTTTAACTCTGGCTATTATAACATTTTGTAACAGCTTCTTATTTTGAAAGGCATGTTGAGTTTATGCTAGATGTTAGAAAACCTAAAGAACACAGCATATGGCCTATATACCACAGAAGTATTTTTAACCTATGCCATTATTTCTTGCAAAATGCTTGTTTAGTACTATACCTATACAATTATTTCTTTTCTTTCTCTCCTCTTTCCATGCTCTCTCATTTCTCAACATACTTCACATACACTGAAAGTCTATGGCTGAACAGTATACCGTGGTCATTTTCCCCAAATCCTGGCAACAATTTAATTCTAGTCTGTGAAATAGTAGATTCTGTTGAGCTGCATTCAGAGAGTAGGAAGGTTAAATTAGAAGGCATCCAAAACTAGGAACTGGGGAAATACTTCCATTATGGGGACAAGCCTGGAGGAGAAAGAGGGTTGGGGTTTGATACCTGCAATCTTAACCAAACTGGGTTTTAGGCAAAATAACTTTTGCCTAAACTTTAAATTCAGAGAAGATTTCCCCAACCTAATATCCTCTTTAGTTAACGAAAGCATTCTCTGGATTTTCCCTATCAATGTATCAGTGGATAGACCGGCTTATGAATTTTTGGATTTTAAGTTCAGCACATTTGAAAGGTATCAAGTTCAGGAAAATTGAGATCAGTGCTTTTTAATGAGATAGTGTTTGATCAGTGAAGCCCCTGGCAACAATTCTCATGTTCTTACATAATTCAAGAGTCCATGCAGTTGGACTCTTGCACTGCATTATCTATAGGACTGAGATTGAGGATAACTCTTTAGAGTAAAATCAGCAGCCCAGTTGTTATGAGGTAGGGTCTACTGCTATAGAATAACAGCTATCTTTATTGTTGCTATACAATACTGGCTTTCAATAGACATCCAGGCTCAGTTCAATAGTATTTGTTATCATCTTTAAAACCCTATACAGATAGTCCTCACTTAATGACTGTCCTGTTTAGTGATCATTTGAAGTTAGGGTGGCACTGAGAAAGTAATTTTACAACTGGTCTACCCACTTACGACATTTGTAGCATTTTGCAGTCATATGATCATCAGCTGGCTTCTGACATACAGAATCAATATAGAAGCCAGTAATAAAATTGCAAATCCTGGTCATACGATGTCTTGCTTAATGGCTAGGTGATTCGCTTAACACCTAGGAAAGGTATAAGTTTGGCAGTCATGTAATCTCACTTAAAAACTCTTAGTGACAATATTACCAGTCCCAATTGTGGTTGCTAAGAGTGTGATTGCAAGTTTGATTGCCTTGTTCAGAATAAATCTGCCCATTGTGTCAGTTCATCTAAAGCATGGGTGTCAAACTCGCCATGTCACGTGACATGTCGCGACGTATTGCGACTCTTTTTGCATTGCCGACAGTAGGTGGGTGCAGCTTCAGTATGATGAAACCGGCCTGTGGGCTGGCAGTTTGACACCCCAGATCTAAAGAGAGGTTATGAGAGTTTTAGCCCATTAATAGGTAAAAAGTACAAAGATTAGAATCCATACTTTCTTGATACTATAGAATTGTTTGGATCCCTTGCTCCTGGATTTCAGGAATAATCTCAAAGTTTTTCTTTTTAACCCAACCTTAAAGGCTGAAGCCTAGTTGTTTATGTTGGCTGCCATCTTGTATATACAAAGGGAAAGCTTGCTTAAATGTGGGATGGGTGATATAATGTGAGGCTTTGTTTTTAAGGCTGTTAGTTTATATTGCCCTTGCAATCTTGCAGTTGGGGCAAATTCATAAGAATTCCCAGTCAGAATTCTGGGAATTGTGTTCTCATAACATCTCAGCATGGTATGTTGGGGAAGTACTGTAAATGTGAAGATAAGTAAAGAATAATGGTTGATTATAAAAGTTGTACTATTTATAAGTAAATATAAGGACGAGCCCTGAATTTACACGATTTATGTTCTCTTCCTAAAAAAAGAGAATCTTCTTTGTGAAAAATTTGCCTTAATGTCTTGGTTGTTATTCCAAAACTGAAAATACACTTATGAATGAAGAATAGCATTTATATTTATTTAATCCCCTCTTGCCTTGATTTTTTTTTTTCTCCATCTCTTTTCTTGCCTTTGCTGGAGGCAAATTTTAAAGTATAAACTTGGGATGAAGAATTGTCTAGGATTTTTTGATTTCAGATTTTTTTTTGTTTCTTTGATTTATATAATGTTTTATAAACATTAGCAATATTGTCAATAAATTATATTGTATATATTAAAGTAAAGTAAATCAGAGGTCCCCAACCTTTGGGGCACCAGGGACCAGTTCCGTGGAGGGAAGTTTGTCCGCGGACTGGTTTTGTGTGCTGCCTGCATCCCATGGATGGGGCTTTGTTTGTGTGGACCGGTTGGGGACCCTTGAAGTAAATTATTCTACTACAATTTCTAAGCAGTGGAGTGAGGAGTAATCTGGCTTCAAGACTGCAGAAGTATAAAATATGATAAAAAAATACATCAGTGGAGGAGATCTTGTAATTGGCCATAAAGATTGAGTAATCTCAGTGGGCATAGAACGTTGATATCATTGCAGTTATATGTGTAAATAAATAAAGTTAACAACAACAACAACAAAACTAGAACATGATTTAAGTACAATAACCCTTTTTTTCTAGGACATTTTGTCCTTTCAGTGAATATAGTACTTTTTATATCTAGATCATTAAGTATTATGTGTAATCAAAACAAACCCTCTGCTAAACCTTTTGACTCTACAATTTAACTTTTTCTCATGAAAAGCTTAGGTTTTCTTATGCTTGCCATTGTTCATTCTAATTTTTAAGCATTATGTAATAAGGAAATATTCATCTTAATAAATTGTCCAGATTAGCCTGATGTATATAACATCAATAGGGATAAATATAATGCTAAATTAAAGGGTTGAAATACCTTGTTTTCTTTCCTTATGTAGCCAGTATGGTGGCAAATACAGCATTATTTTCAGGTTACAAAGATGATACTGCAGTAAGATATACAGTATTTTTTATATTCTTCTGTTTCAAAAATTTTGAAGTATTTAGTAAATTGTCTTTCTAACCACTCAGCATGGTGGGTTATCTAGTTCATGGAAACATTTATGTGCTGAAATAGGTAATAGAGTTGAATAATCTATGACATAGATTCTGCCTTTTTTAGTTTGCAAAAGAAACTTTTTAATTTCTTGCCTACTTCCAATCCCAACTGCCATCATAACCCCAGGACTACTTCTATAAGAAGTAATGCCTTCTGTCCAAAAAGTATTACATGCAGAAAATCTGAATTCAAATTACATTTACATAATTGTAATACAATTCAAATGCATTAATTTACTTAAAAGGGTAAATTTGTATTGTCCTCTAACTCAGCTATGAGAATATACCTCTTTTCCTTGTAAATTTTTGTCAGCTTATGAAAGATATATTTGCATTATATGGATAGGGTGCTTCTTAAATATATCCTAACTAGTAAGTCCAAAAATTAATATAGTATGACATGATGTCACCATATATTATTTCAGACTCAGAGAAAATGTTCATGAATTCTAGAGCAATTTTGGGAGTCTTGTTCAAACTTTTTACATAACATTAATCTTGTTAATTTATGGAAAGGATTAATAGTTCATTTAAAATACATATAGTCCTCAATTTACAACTACAATTGAGCGTGAAATTTCTGTTAAGCAAGACAGTTGTTAAGTGTATTTTGTCCCATTTTACAACTTTTCTTGCCACAGTTGTTATGTTAATCACTACAGTTGTTAATTTAGTAACATGGTTGTTAAAATGAATCTGGCTTACCCATCAGCTTTTCTTGTCAAAGGCCACAAAATGTGATCACATGACCTCGGAACATTGCAACTGTCATAAATATGAGTCATTTGCCAAGTGTTTGAATTTTGATCATATGTCCATGGGATGTTGCAATGGTCAAAAGTGGAGATGTTTTGCCTGCATACAAAGTTCTTTTAGATTCCAGGTAATGCGTGGTGTAGAAATTGCTGTCACATGGGTAAATATGTTTTAGAATTGTAATCTTCCTAAAACTATGGCAGAATACAGTGATATGTTTTCAGGAAGAGTAGGTCTTGCTTTTCTTCCATACACTACTCTCAAATACTGCTTTGGGGTTCCTTCAGCTCTGGAACAAATTTTGAGAATGCGGAAGGAGGACATCAAAAGGAAGAATTGGGAGATGGATGTACTTGTTTAACATTGGATTCTACCTCCATATTTTGTTCATAATAGAGGCAATCCTCCTCCTCTTCTTCCTCCCCTCAGCTCTTCCTCTTGCAGTCACACCTACCCATGTTGCCTAGACTCTGAAATGCGTTTTTCCAGGATAGAACATGTTTGGATTTTTCTGGTTAATTTAATCAGAAAAACCTCTTAATCAAAGTTATTTTAAACCTGTAGGTTAATACTTCTCCTTTTTTACTTCATCTTTAGTCTTTTAAAAGGCACAGTTTGTTTAAAAAAATTGAAGAAGGATCACATAAATTGACTTTGTTCCACATACCAAATTGTATTGTGCCATTGATCAGCTATAGATGGATGTGAATTCTATAGGAAACAGGGGTCACTAGTTGACATGGGCAGCTATAGAAATCAATAATAAATAAAATAAAATAAAATAAAACATAATTTCTGCTAATTGAATTTTATTTCTGTTTTTTTTAATTGTTACTTTATGGCCTTTGTTTTACAATCAAAATTAATAATTAAACAAGCTGGATCTACTGAAAACCTTTCTAAATTCTTCCATAGCAGCAACTGCGATCACAAAACTGATCTCAGCTACATGACTGCCTTGAGATCAAAATAAACAGTCAGATGCCTTTAATCTACTTTGTAAATGTCCCTTAATGATGTCATTATGTAACCAGATCAGAGAAGTGTTTAATAATACCATTGTTCTTTGAAACAAAAAGTATCATTTTTTTTACAAACACCCCCCCACACACACACACAAACACACACAGATACATACCCATGCCCCTGGGATATATGCCCAATGTGATAAACTGCATGGCTATGAAGGAGTCACCCTCTGTGCTAACAGACAGTTATAGTGTAAGAGCTCTTTAGAAGAGTATCAGAGAACACTTCCTCTAATGGATTTCTCTAGATCAGTGGTGGCGAACCTATGGCACGGGTGCCAGAGGCGGCATTCAGAGCCCTCTCTGTGGGCATGCGCGCCATCGCCCCAGTCCTATGCCTTCATCTGGGTTTTATAAAACCTTTTCGCCTTAGGCTTCCGCCGCCATGTGCAAAAAAAAAAAGAAAAAAGAAAGAAAGGTTGAATCAGTCAATTTCAACTTCTCGCGGGAAAAAAAAGATCTTGCAAAGTTGGAATTGATTGATTGAACTTTTTAGTCCCGCCCAGTCTGTCGTTACCACTGCAGCCACGCCCACCCAATTGGCCACACCCACCCAATGGGCCACACCCACCTAGCACTCGACAATGCATAAGTGAGTTTTGAGTTGCAGTTTGGGCACTCGGTCTCTAAAAGTTCCCCATCACTGCTCTAGATGGTCCAATTCTCTTTAAAGGTTCTTCTCTGGATATTCCTGCTGAGGAATGTTAGGTGCTTGACTCCAGCAAAAGGTCTTTTTCACTTGCAGGTACCTACTTGTAGAAAGACCTTCTAAAGAACCAAGAATTGATTTCCCTTTTATTCAGGAGATTGCTCTTCTGGCATTTTTGTAGTATCTGGATACTTTTTAAAGTTCTCCTGCTATTTTAAAGTAGTCTTAGTTTAGCAACTGCCTAATTTAGCAGTTCTTCAGTTACAGTGGTGATGAAAAAGTAGCTTTACAACCAATCCTTGCATTTACAACCTTCACAGGTCTGTAAAACAAAGGAAAGCTGAAGTAAGATCATAAGCAGAGTTGTGGTTTCAGAATCACTTTGTTTAATGACTGAGTTGCCAGTCCCAATTGTGGTCATAAAATGAGGACTCTCTGTAATGTCATTTACTTACAGAACTCCCGTCATCGGATTGATTAAAAATGTTATAATATATTTTTAAATGAGTTTTCAGGACATTTGTATTATGTTTTATTTTGTCAATAAATGTTTTGCAGTAAAAATAGAGAATCTTTGATTGCCTCAGAAATAATGTGGTATAAACATGTTTATCCAAGAACTTAATAGGCAATTCAGAAAATGCTAAAGGAGGCAAACAGTGCACAGACCTAGCTTTATATTGCAAATTATAATATACAAAGAAAATGGAATTAAATACAAGCAGTTCATACTGCTTTGAAATTTTACCCAGTTTGTTAGAAGGTTTGTAAAAACATCTACTCTTGAAGGAATGTTGATCCCATAGAGGAATCTGAAAAAATATGGGAAATGCAATAGGTTATTTCATAAAATAATACTTTACTTTTATGCATATCTAGTGGCCATACATGGAGAAGTTTTAAGGCATATTTAGTATGCAATTAATATTTGGCTAGAAAGTATAGGATTGATTCAGCATGTGTGTTTCATATGACATCATATTCCATTAAAGTTAAAATAAACATAAATTTTGTTTGCCTCTGTGGCAAACCAAAATTAGTTTTTTAATTGTCAACAGTCCATAGCAATTTATTTAATTACAATGGCGCCTAATCACACCAATGTGAAGGCATATTACAAATCCCTTTTCAGATGCTAAAAACTAGTTGTAAACATTCTTTATTGCCTAAGAACTTTGTGCTGGATCATAGCTTAGAAACTGAGTTCCAGTTTAATATTTTTAGTTCTAAAATGGTCTCCTATTGGTGGTCTTCCAAAATAGTTGCCTATCTTGAGAATTTATTTTAAACCTTATTAAAATATTTACGAACCATATACTAAATGTACTGGGACCTTTGAATTTTTCCCAGGCAAAACCCCTTTGATGAAATTTTCAATTATACTTGTAGATTTGCCACAGAAAAAAAGTATCTGATCATTATTGTCATTTCAATGCTTCATAAATGTTACATTAAGATAATGTGAGTAATGGCTTCAGGAGAGTCACAGTTCACTTATATATTAGTTCTCTTGGTAGTCACTCATAAAACCTTTGCTTGGGTTGATTAGAAACATATACTAAAAAAATGAACACCCTAATTAACAACTAAAGCCACACACAACCAGGCACCATATACAGTATTTATTTATTTATTTATTTATGAGACTTATATACCGCTTTAAGTGCAAGCACTCTCCAAGCAGTGTACACCAGTAAGCAATGTATATATATATTTACATTGCCCCCAACAATCTGGGTCCTCATTTTACCTACCCCAGAAGGATGGAAGGCTGAGTCAACCTTGAGCCGGTGAAATTTGAACCGCTGACCTGCTGAACACAGTCAGCTAAAGTGGCCTGCAGTACTGCACTCTAACTGCTGCGCCACCTCGACTCTTACAACAGGTAGGACATCCCAGTGCACATATTAAGGAAAGAGAGATGTTCCCTGATTATGGCCTCCAGCATGAGCCTAAAGCTTGGAAGAATAAACCTTTGATCCAGGTGGCCAACTCAGATTGGATCCTGCAGAAAGATTTAGATCAGATTGATTTTGAAATTTGCTGGGTGTTTTGGGGCTAGCATTAGAAATTCATCTGTCCTGAATTTTTTAGAAGAACTGAATGATAAAATGAATGATAAAACTACAACTGAAATATAGTTTGAAAAATGAAAAAATGATAGTTTTTAATTAATGTATCCAACCAAAATATTATACCAGATCTTAGCTCTTGGTGATATGTTTCACTTATATTTATGTACAAATTGTTTAGTATGTGGATTTAACGTGTAGTGACAAACACTTTCCCCATATTTTTTTCTTAGATACCACTACCCAATGCCTAAGTTTTTCTATGTTCAGTTAACTAGAGGTGACCATTCTTTTTTTGGTGAAGGAAAGATTCTTCAAGTTGCTAGACACAATGCTGCGAAGAGCAATACTCTTCAGAATGAGCCAATCCCTCCAGAATTCTCTTAGATGAGTGATTTATTTTTGCCTTCTAAACACAGCATGCACACATTTTTAATTATATAATTAAATGAAGTAATTAAATGGAATAATATTTGGAGGAAAGTTGGATTTTGCTGTTCAAAGGAAATGTGCATACACACAGTCACACATGAGCTAGTGAAGTGGAATGTTGGATTAGAGCCAAACTCTTGCTAGATTTACTACCAAGCCTTCTACCTCCCTTATCAGCACTTGTTTCAAGTTTTAATTTTGTATTTTGTTTTCAATGTAATGGTTCTCATAGATCATTAGTCTCAATCTAGTGCTTTGGTATGTGGCTAGAGTACTGTGTCTTGATTGACTCTTCCATTTCTATGGGCATGTTAAAGGTTTTCTAGAAAGAACAGTTGTTCTTAAACTTCATCACTGTTGATTCTAGCATTAGGACCATGGAACTGCAGTTCCCCACCATGCATGGGGCAGAACAGGTTGAGAAAGAATGCTTTATATGTCAGTTATGTGGCATTCCAAATTGATGGTGGAATCTGTGGAATATATTGCTTTTTCGTATAAAGATCTCTACATGGTCATTTTTATTATTGTAACGTAAATATCATGATATAGTTTTATTTCAATGTAGATTTCAATGCAGTAATGTGTATATGATTAAAATTATTAACATTCTACTATTTAAAAACATTAATTAAACTAAAAAGAGAAAAGTAACAATTTTATCATGATTAATTATCATCTAGGTGTCAGTGAATTAATTACCTAATATTGAGATCTCCATTGTATTGTTACTTAATGTGTGTACATAGCTAGGTGTAAGGGACTATATTGTGTGTGTGTATGTATGTGTATACACACAGATACATGTATACATATGCATATATACATGTGCACACAGAAACACACATGAAGCAGATTTAACAAAAATTAAATTATAAAATTACCAGATATTAAAAAAAACCCAGTTTATGGGTTGTATGTCATATTATGTCATATTTAGTCATAACAGGCGCTATCCAATTGAATGCAATTCCATGCAAAACATCAGAGACATTATAGGAAAGTATTTTGATTGTGAGAAAAGAATTATTAATGCAGTTTGAAATAATATTTCTATCTCTTCTAGTTTCAATCACAGCATTACAGGAATGCTTTCATGTAGCAAAAAATAAAAATACAGACTGTTAGATCAACTGGTTCCAACTACCTATTCTTAAGAATTTGTTTCCTTCAGATCTTCTAAATGATGACATTTTAATGTTTTTGTGAATGAGAATGAAATTACAAAAACATTTTGACTGAGCTTCAGAACAGCTGTCAGATGGTTTTAAGCAGTCTATTAATCCCTTGGTGTATCACTAAGCAGTTGTATGAAGCTAGAGTTTTGTTATTCTTTCCGCCTGCCCCCAGCAGCATTTTTTTAAAAAATGTAAAGATATTATGAAAATATATAGGACTAAAATAAAAGGACTAAAGTAATAGCATTTCTATATTTACCAGAAACGTCTAAATGAAGTTGAAAGGGACAGAATAGATTGGAACTTTGAAAGTAGATGAATGTAGTCTTAGTTTTCTCTCATACTATTTCCAGATTTAAATTACTTTCAGAGAATCTTTAGATCCTGCTTGGGAAATTCAAGAATTTTCTCTGTTTGCTAAACAGATTAGAAGGAGTTGGGAGAACTTTTCCTCCTAGCCCTATTAATATTAATTCTTCCCATCCTTGAGTCAGAAGGAAAGTATATTGATATAAGTTGTATTGCTCCTATAGTCTAATTTTAAGTACCTCAGCATCAAGGCTGGGCAGCATTGGTATCTTCACATAAGTTGGTGGGAATAGTTTCACCAAGGGTAATGCATAATAGATTCCATTTTGTCCTTTCCTATTTCACCTAGCATCACCTGCTGGCGGAGAAACCAACCACCAATTTCTCTCCTGAATGTGCAGTGCATCAGGGTTGGGAATTAAAGACCTTTTTAAAAAATCTACTCAGTTTTAATTATTATTATTATTGCATACTTATTCTGCAAATTAATTTCATAGATACTGCTCCCCCCAAATGTCTGAATAATTGAAAGAGGTTATTTGAAATACAAAGCAGAGAAACCCATACCAAAAAACTCTCAGTGCTGTTAGTACTCTCTGGATCTATGTTATCTTTCTCCCTCCTGAGATCACTTTTCTGAGAAAATCCCTTTTGATTAGACAAAAAACCTCTTTTCCTTTTCACTTCCTGTTCCTCCTTTGAGTGTGTGAATTTCAAGGGCTTTCCTGAATTTATGATCATCCCAGCACACACATACTGTATGCATGTGACTTACACACACAGACACCAGCATGTTTGCTGACTGACTTATTGCTAAGAGTTATTCCAACATAAAGCAAAAAAGACCAGGTGTCTGGCCCCTCTTTACAGCCAAAAATGCTCAAGGGGGTACAATACCCAGCAATCCAATAGAGAGGGAGCATTTTTAGTAGTCTGGCAGATCACTGTCCCTGACTAGCTCATCTCCAAGTTTGTCCTAATGTCGGCTTAGATTACTATTATTAAGGATGGCTTTAGGCTGCCTTAGCAGTATATTGGGGATGACATGAAGAGGAGGTCAAAAGGACACATCTCTCAAAAACAATTAGCAAAATACATTTTTTGCAGTGGCATGCATGCTGTGAGTCTGAGCCCTGAGAAATAACGCCTTTCCTTCAGCACTCAGTACAAGTTACTTGACTTTGAATAGCCACTTTTAATTGGAATTCCTAAATCCTGAACATGGCTCTCTCATATTCCATCTAGCATAGAATATATATAGTGGCTAGATATCAAAGTGGTTAGAGCATCACCTTCAGGTGGGAGACCGGGGTTCAAATCTCAGTTGGTACTTACCAGTAGGGGTCCTTGGAGAAAAACCCTCTAGTATTCCACATGCCTACCTCAAATATGACGGTGACACAAACTAGTAGGGTCATGCTATCTCACTGTCACCAGGATGAACAAGGTCTGCCTCAGATGTTGGAAACCAGGGACTGTCATGCCTCCGTCCGAGCCTGACTCTGAGGACGACATGGAGTTCCCTATTGAGGCCCAGGAGGGGGTGTCTGTGGCTTCGGAGGACTGTGGGGAGGAACAGGCTGAAGCAGGCCAGGGCCCTTCAAGTTTGGAACAGGGAAGGCAGAGCTCAGGCGAGGAGCAAGGCCCCTCCCTAACAGATCCCAGAGCAAGGAGAGCAGAGAGGAGGAGGGAACAATGGAGGCAGGCTCACTTGCTCGGGAGGAGAGCGTCACACCCCACTTCACAAGGCACACCTGGGGAGTAGGTATTTAAGGAGACGCTGTGGGATGGGGCATTTGCCGGGAACAAACGTGAACTCTTGTGATGTGAGCTCTTGTACCTGGACTCTTTGTATTTTGGATCAAGTTTGTTTCCTGCTGAATTCTCCTTGCTGTCCTCAGTTTTGCAGTTTGTAGGTTACGCCTGGGGAGTAGGTATTTAAGGAGATGCTGTGAGGTGGGGCATTTGCCGGGAACAAATGTGAACTCTTGTGATGTGAGCTCTTGTACCTGGACTCTTTGTATTTTGGATCAAGTTTGTTTCCTGCTGAGTTCTCCTTGCTGTCCTCAGTTTTGCAGTTTGTAGGTTACAGGCAAGCTGGGCGTGGAAAAGATCATACTTTGTTATCTGTTTTAGTTTAAAGAACTGTTTAACTCCATTGACTGTTTTATTGAACTTGTGCCAGCATATGTGGGGGCTGTTGGATGAACGTTGGCAGTGCTTACAAAGACAATTATTCTGACCAGCTAAGTGCTTTGCCTCCGTTCGGGCCCTGGGTCACCACAGGGACAATCTGAAGATAGGTATCCTACTGGAATTGGACAATTAGGCTTGACTGAGTCTGTTTTGGAAGGAGGCAGATGAAATACTTTTATTCTTTTCTTGCATTCAGTAATAAGTGTTGTCCATCGTTTGGACAACATCTCTTGCTTACTTATTTTAATCCTATTTAATATTTATGTTCATTCCAAATATTTAAAATTCTTTACATGTTAGCACAGTAAACAATCTAATAAGACTAACAGTATTACTACTATCATAGATTATTTCATTGTTAGTTTTGTAATAGGAAAATCCAAGAGCCCTGGTGGCGCAGTGGTTAGAATGCAGTACTGCAGGCTACTTCTGCTGACTCCCAGCTGCCAGCAGTTTCGCAGTTCGAGTCTCACTGGCTCAAGGTTGACTCAGCCTTCCATCCTTCCAAGGTCGGTAAAATGAGGACCCAGATTGTTGGGCAATATGTTGATTCTAGAAACTGCTTAGGGCTGTAAAGCACTGTGAGGCGGTATATAAGTCTAAGTGCTATTGCTATTGCTATCCACGTATTCTGGGAAACCTGATTCTATATGGTCCTCAGATCAAATTGCTATAAAAAGTGCTGTCCTGATAGCTGGTTTTGCAGCTGATCAGAACAATCATGAATCGTGTAATGGAGCAACGGAGATAGTAGATGTGTGACACATTAGATACAAACTTCTTACTGAGCAACAAGTTTCCAGTGTGTTTTCCTTTTGCTTAATGTTGGACACACAGTCTTTCCAAGTACTGTATGGTGGAATGTTATGAGTTTGAATATTTATTGGGACTGTTTGGTAAGATCACAATGCAAACAGCAGTGATGAAAACAGGGAGTGTATGGGAACACAAACTTGCATTCATGAAAGAACTGCTGTATAGTTGCCAGCTTACCCCTGCCAGGCAGCCAAAGTGAAGCCTGAGAAGGGAATAAATAGCCAAGAGTTTTAGTTTTGTGATGAGACTCACACGTAAGTCAGGGATCTCTCGGTACCACCAATCATCCATCCAGCCCTTTCCTTTATTTTTGACAATGGTTAGGAAGCTGATGTGAAAGGGTCTCAAAGACTTACTGTTTGGTGCCAATGCCAATAAATAATGCAGAAGAGTTGTTTTCCTGTTTACTCTTGGCTTGACTTTTACTGTCTATTTTTATAATGTGATTTGAGTGTAAAACATTTAGTTGCTCACTAACTTAGAAGTTATGTTCTTCTTATATTTGATTATTTAGTAAAATATAAAGTTGATATACTGATGTCATATAGATCAACAACTGGGCTTCTGTTGCTTAAATTTTGTGAAGACATACTTTAGAATATGCATGCTGGTCAATATCTGGGATATGAGATCATGAATTAATGTGGGTTTGCAAACCATTGCTTGTAGCAATAATAATCATTATTCCTATCCTGAACAACTCCTAATTAAGGACATTTCAAATATCTCTAATAGGTGGGACTTAATATTCCACTGTATATTAGTTGCCATATTGAGGGTAAATATATGTTTTCAATCTCATTTACAAATGGAAAATGTGTTCTTTTCCAGTAGCAAATTCAGCTATTTTTATAGTAATAAATGGCAATCTTTCATTTAGCTGTTCTGTGTTTGGATTTCAAGAACTAGTCCATGTGCATAGAATCAGAAATAAATTTGTACCCAAAGAAAATTCTGTTTGATTTGTGACAATAACTCTGTGTATGCTTAAATGCAAGAACTTTTTTTTAATTTAGGGCACTTTAAGAATCATCAAAAAATGAATCAGTCATTGAACAGAAAAATAATTTTCAACTTCCTTTATTACTTTGCTGACTGAAAATTTTACAGATTGCTTTTAAAATAAGTCCAAGGAGTATGGATACATACAGCATGGATGACAAAAGCAGACAGGATGAAGGGAAGCAACCCACATAATCTAACAGTCTCCAGAGCCCTTTAAAACACCATTAGGTAGGGGCAGTTCAGATCTTCATGAAGTTCATTCCAGAAGGCAGATGCTTTTACAGAGTAGGCACACTTCCAGGCTATTGATAGATGGTATTGTGTAATTGAATCTTCAGTGAACCCTGACCAGCTGATCAACACTTTGAATCATACCTGGAAGCAAACTGGGAACTAGTGTAGCTCACAAAGTAGAAGTGTTATATGGGCATATTGAGGCACATCCATCGTGCCACACCACTGCGTTCTGGACCTGTGGAAGCTTTTGACTAGTCTTCAATAGCAGCCCTGGGTAGAGGATATGGTCATAGTCAAGCCATAAGGCAGTGGTTCTCAACCTGTGGGTCAGGACCCCATTTGGGGTCGAATGACCATTTCATGGGGGTCGCCAAACAAGGCTGTCCGCCATTTTTTTACCCCTTTGGCCACACCCCCGGCACCCAGTGATGTATAAGTGGTTGGGGGTCACCACAACATGGGGAATTGTATTATGGGGTCGCGGCATTAGAAAGGTTGAGAACCACTACCATAAGGTGTCCAAGGAATAAGTGAATTTCAGAAGGGCTCCCAGATTTTGGCCAGCTGGCACAGCAGCTGAAGCTGTGCAAAAGCTTTCCTAGTACAGCTGCCACCTGCTCATCAAGTAGGAGCTGGGAATCCAGGAAGATCTCAAAATGTGAATCACCCTTGAATGGGGCTGTGTCACTCCATACAAGATTAGTTATAGAATATTGTGAAACCTAGGTGGTCTAAACACCCAAATTAGGCAGTTTAAAGGTTTCTTCCAAACCTGCCCAACTTCCAGACACTATGACAAAACCTTGACAGCTTGGATGGCACAGGTTTGAACAATATAATTATGTATTATTATGTACTGATGATACTAAATCCCAGACTGGTAGATGATCTAATCCAGCATTTTCATGTATGTGTTAAAAAGGAGGCAGGGGAGGACTAGAACCCTGAAGGACCCCAGAAAGAACAAACCTAGGAAGTAATCTCTCCCCCCAGTCAGCACTGTCTGGAACCAGCTCCAGAAAAGGACAAAAAAATATCCAGAAATGGTGCTCTCAATTCCCAACCTGCGGAGCTGGCTCATAAAGATACCTTAGTCAAAGGTATCAAAAGCTGCCAAGGGTTCAAGCAGAAGGATGGTGACATCACCATTATCCACCACAGGTCATCTACAAGTGTAACCAAAGCTGTCTCAGAAAATTCCAGACTGAAAACCAACTCAAATTGGTCTAGAATAGATAAGTCTGTTTCCTGTAAGGTTCTCATCAGCTGCAAACCAATCACCTTTTCAATTTCTTTTCCCAACTTGGAATGTTGGAGACTGTTCAATAGCTAGCAAAAAAAAAGTTAGTCCCAAGGATAGCATCTGGAGAAAGGGCCATTGCACTGCCTCTTTCAAGGCAGGAGGCACCATATGCTGCATCAAAAAGCCATCATTGCTTCATGGATCCAACTATAGATCACTTCCCTGGCCATTTTGTAATGATGGCAGATGACTTCCCCAGGGGTTTCATATAGAATGGACACAGGAGTGTCTACTTTGAGGCACTGCATAAAGTAGAGAATTCTTGTTAGATCTTCCTTCTTCCAGCACTACATCTGGAACCCACCCTGTAGAAAAGAGAAGAACCACTGCAAAACAGTATTCTTTTGTCCAGTCTCTCATAAACTGGTAAGATAAATACCATGTTCAATGGTATCAAGAACCACTAGGACAGTGGTTCTCAACCTGTGGGTCGGGACCCCATTTGGGGTCGAACGACCATTTCACGGGGGTCGCCAAACAAGGCTGTCTGCCATTTTTTCCCCCTTTTCTTTGGCCACGCCCCTGGCACCCGGTGATGTATAAGTGGTTGGGGGTCACCACACCATGGGGAACTGTATTATGGGGTCGCGGCATTAGAAAGGTTGAGAACCACTGCACTAGGATATCAAGGAGGACTAGAATGATTATACTCTTTCAATCTCAGTCTTTCCAGAGGTTGTTCACATAATCAGTGCAGTTTCCATGCTGATCCTTTGCAGTTGTAGTACCACCACTTTTTCTACTGCCTTTCCTCCCAAAAAAGTATAGCTATGTCTATACTTTTGCAAGATAATTAGGTCATATGAAGAATTCTTGAGATGTACCACCATTTACTTCACAGGTGATGGAAACATTTCCCACTCAGTGTTATTTAGTAGTTGGATCTTAGCTCCCACCACCTCAAAGGAGGTCCTCGTTAACCTTGAAAATCAGGAATATAACTTAGAAGTAGCAGAATTAACTTTGCAGAAGACCCTATTGTAGAGAACCATGGAGGTGGCCTTGAGAGAAATATTGAAAGTTATTACAAAAAACAAAAAAGACCAGAGGCATTCCTTTATCCCTGGGGAAGGAAGGAATATTAGGAAGATATTCTGTTCTGACTCCCTGCTAGAGAAGAAGGCACACTTATTTGATGAACTGTTGATACCAAACCTGAAATCCTTAAAAATGTACTGTATAGATAAATTACAATAAAAAATTTAAAAGAATATAAACAAATATAAAAATTGCATTCTTTGTGTAGTTTTGAAGAAAAATATTGGATAATTGATTCTGTTCTTAGAAGAAAGATGGTTCAAGAGTAACTTCTCATGTTTGATCAGAATGGATCAGACAGGAAATGAAATGGAAGAAGAAAAAAATGCAAATAAGTCAGAAACCAGTACAATGTTTCAAATTGCACTGAAGCACAACATGCCTGCCAGCTTTGAGGTATGTTTTACGTGATCTCTCTCCCTCTCTCTCTCTCCCTCTCTCCCTCTTTCCCTTCCAAAGATGATGATGAAGGAGAAGAAGTAATAGTTGTTCTTCATTTTTATCTCATGGCTTAATTGATAAGCCTGATTTAATGGCAAAAATGAAGTAGATTTCAAGGAAGTATGGATTTGAAAGAAGCAAGAATAATCTGGATTTCAGTAAGGGATCTTTCATGTTAGTGTGGGGTAAATAAAAAATCTTGCAAACTGTAATAGGAATCTCCCAGCCTCACTCATAATTAGTTAAGGCAGAGCCTCTTTGTAGAACTTTTTTCCCAGATCTCTCAGCACCTGGACTGAGTTGCCATTTCTGAAGTAATCTTTCAAGTGACTTGCCCCCAACCTTCTTATCTCTCACATCAACATTTATTCCATTAGCTCTCTATCCTTTATCAAGAGGAAAATGTTGGTTCAAGATATAAATCATAGAGATTAGATTCAAGTCAATTTACTGGCACCCAGGTCCCACTGATATCAGTGGAAAAGTTCAGTCATAATTATCTTGTATCTTTTTGATTTTAGTGAATATTAAGTGTATTGAATTTTCTGTCAATATGTGCTCCTTTGTATAAACATATCTAAGCTCTTGTCAAAATAGGACATGAAGCAAAAATAACACTAAAGTGGGAAAGGCAAGAAAAGAAACAGTTAAATATAGCAAATAAATAGCCACTGATGATTTTCCCCCTAGTATACACTGTAGGTAGTTCAGCTTTCAGTTTCTTGTTTGGTTCTGACAGTTGCTGAAATTCTTTTCTTTGGCCTTCGGCCATGAATTACCAATAAAGTTCCTTTGTCATACTGAGACTTATATGCCGGACAGTAGCCACGTAGAGATTCAAAGGGATAGTAGACCAGGATAAAGTTTGGTTTGATCTCCAGCCACTAAATGAAAATTGGTTCCCTACTTATCTCTTTCTAGCTCATTCCTCTCCCTTTTATCCTTCCAACATTTTGAGAAAGATTTTCATTCAGATCACTGTGACAATATGACTACAGGAATATTTTGCAGGCAATATTTTCTGAAAGTAGTGACTATGGCAAATTTTCACAGAATGTTTTTTCACAATTATAGCTAATCTTATACCTGGGTTAGACCAGTAAAACCACCAGGTGAAATAGGCTGTTAAGACTTGTGGACTTCAACTCCTAGAATTCCTCAGCTAGCCCTGGCTGGCTGAGGAATTCTGGAAGATGAAGTCCACAAGTCTTAAAGTTGCCAAGTTTGAAGACCCCTGGTATATAACATAATTACCTTAAGGCATAGCCTTCACTTTGCAGAAACTTCCTCTGAACACATTTACCCTGGGGCATTCTCTTAAGTAAAAATTTTACAGAGCACAGAACGTATTTCACCTGCTGTTCGGTTTCCGTTTTGACCCAGGTGTTATATTTGGAAGCTAGATTTTAGAACAGGGGTGTCAAACTGCCGGCCCATGGGCCGGATGCATCATAGCAAAACCACGCCCACCCCATTGCCGGCAATGGCAAAAAAATCGTGATACGTCGCAATTTGTCACATGATGTTGCAAGTTTGACACCCCTGTTTTAGAACATACAATGACACACTATCTTGTAATTTGCCATAAGATTTGCTGTTAATAGGATTTTAATTTAAGAATTTTCAGTATTCAATTACGGAAAAAACAGAAATCACGTATTATAGAGAAAATAGAATATAAAGGTAAAGAGATATACCAATAAAAGTTGATTTTTAAGAGTTTTTTAGATTTTTATACAAAATTATATGCTAGTGAAAATATACAAGCTTTAGATATAGATAAGTACCTACAGGCAGCACATTTTCCTAGACTTTCAAATGAACAACAAAAGGAGATGAATTGTTTAATTACTTCTGAGGAAATTATTTTGGCAATTAAACAGTTAAAAGTGGGTAAGGCTCCTGGTACAGGTGGATTATCAGCAATTTATTATAAAATATTATCTGAAGAGATGATAGAACCGTTAAAGGAACTTTTTAATAGTATTCAGATTGGAAGAGAAGTGCCTCCGTCATGGAGAAGGGCTTTTATATCGCTGATTCCAAAGGAGGATCAAGACCTTACCAGCCTAAGAATTATAGACCTATATCGCTTTTGAATACAGATTATAAGATTTTTTCAAAAATTTTGGCAAATAGATTAATGCAAGTTTTGAAGCAAATGATTCATAGTGATCAGTCTGGATTTATAACTGGAAGATATTGAAATATAATGTAAGACAAATTGTTAACTTAATTGAGTATTTGGATAAGAACAATCAAGTCCCTGCGGCATTGATATTTTTGGATGCTGAAAAAGGTTTTGATCAGTTGAATTGGCAATTTTTATTGAAAGTTGTTGATAAAATGAATTTTGGGGATAAATTTTTATATTCTCTTAGGGCTATATATCAACAACAATTGGCACAAATCATAATTAATGGGGGATTAACAGAGACATTTAAAATTGAAAAGGTACAAGACAGGGATGTCCGTTGTCGCCATTGTTGTTTGTTTTAACATTGGAGATTTTACTGATTAAAATTCGTGAATCAACTATAATAAAGGGAATAAAAATAAAAAAGAATGATTACAGGTCGAGAGCTTTTGCGGATGACTTGGTGGTGACATTATCTCAACAGATTCAATCGGTTATAGATTTGATGGAAATTATAATTCAGTATGGGAAAGTTTCTGGTTTTAAGGTAAATAATAATAAGATTAAAATATTATCTAAAAATATGACTATGAAGGAAAAGTAAACGTTAGTTAAATTGACAGGTTTTGAAATAGTGAAAAAGGTTAAATATCTGGGAGTATATATTACAGCTTCTAATGTAAAATTGTATAAAAATAATTATGAGATATTATGGTTAAAAGTTCAAAAGGACTTAAACAATTGGAAAAAGTTGCAATTATCTTTGTTGGGGAGAATTGCAGCTGTTAAAATGAATGTTTTACCAAAGTTTCTTTTCTTGTTTCAAATGATACCAATTTTAAAAAAAGATGCCAATTTGGACGAATGGCAGAAGGGTATTAATAAATTTATTTGGGCGGGGAAAAAACCAAGAATTAAACTTAAGATCTTACAAGACGTACGGGAAAGAGGAGGACTTAAGGCGCCTAATTTGAAATTATACTATGATGCTGTGGTTTTAACACTGGTTAGTGATTGGCTTAATTTAACAAATAAAAGTATACTTTATCTTGAGGGATGGGATTTATTATATGGGTGGCATGCATACTTAATTTATAATAAAAAAAGTTGACCAAGCTTTTAAATCTCATATTTTAAGAAGTGCTTTATTGCGTGTCTGGAAGAAGTATTATTATAAGTTAAATATAAAATACCAATCTGGGGGATTCCTGGACAGGCGATAGAGGGGGTATCTATGGGTGTGAATTTGGATAGGATTTCTTATAAGGGACTACTTAGATTGGTAGGGAATGATTGGCAATTAAAACCGTTAGTTGAGTTAAAGCAAGAAAATATTGTACAATCTTAGTTTCAGTATAATCAATTGTTGGCTAGGTGGAAGTTAGATCAAAAGGTTGGTATTACTTCAATGGATGAGAATTTGGTAAAACAGATTAAAGATCAAAACCAAGCGCATATAAAGAGAATTTATAATGCTTTAATAGAATTGGATTCAGAAATGGATTTAGTTAAAGATTGTATGGTAAAATGGGCCCAAAATATTGAAGAACCGATTCCATTGGATATATGGGAGGTAATTTGGGTTAGAAATGTAAAATTTACCCAGGACCAAAATTTAAGAGAATTTTTTTATAAAATGTTTTATAGATGGCATCTGGATCCTAAAAAGTTGTCTTGTATGTATCCTAATTTACAGCCCAAATGTTGGAGATGTGGTAGTTTGGATGCTACTTATTTTCATATCTGGTGAACTTGCAGAAATATAAAAGCTTTTTGGATTAAGATTTGGTGGAACATTCAAAAGATTTTTAGGAGAAAGATAAAGTTTACTCCACAATTATTTTTATTGGGTATTATTGTAGATTATGATGCTAAAGAAACTAATTTGATGTTGAATTTGATAACAGCTGAAAGGTTATTGGTAGGGCAATATTGGAAGAAGGATTGTTTGCCTACTATAGAAGAACGGATGCTTAAAGTCTCAAATTTAGCAGAAATGGCTAAGATTTCTGCTTATTTGAAGGATCATTCACAAGAAAGATACATTTCGGTTTGGAGAAGATGGATAGATTATATTCAGAATAAATATGGGACTAAAAAGTTCCATTTACTTTATGAGTAAATTTTAGATTATTATTATTATTACTAGTTTACTGTAGTGGAATTTTTATTAGTTTTATTATTATTTTTAGTATTAATATTGTTTAACAATTTGGATATTGTATTGTTCAAGAATTAGGATATTAACTTGTTTATATTAATATGTTTATTTTAAATTTGTTTATTTTAATGTTAAAGGGGAGTTAAAGCGCATTATGGACTTGGTTATTTACATAGTTGGTTAATGTTAGTTAGAGTATGATTATTATATTTGTTACCCTGTACTCAGCTCTGGGAAGTGGGGGAGGGAGGGGGGTTAAGGGTGGGTGGGTTTTAGGGTGTATATTGTAACTTTTATAAAATTTTTCAATTAAAAAAAAAGAACTTTCAGTATTATTTCCTGTCAAACACAGATATAAATTTTCACAGAGCAAACATGATATTTACAAAGTAGTTTGTATTTATTTTAGGTTACAAGACCCACAGAAAATGTATCAGCACTGTTACATAAGTTAGCAAACAGTTAAAATATTTGAAGTTGCATGTAAACAACTTCTTGGACTTGCACAATATTTGATGAATGGGTAGGGTGTGTAATGTGACTTGAAGCCAAGTTCTGCCCAGTGAGGTCAGCCACATAGCCTGAGGGCAAAATCTTGTCCTAAATATTAAGTCGAAAAGGATTATGCGGTCATCTAATCCCATTTACTCTGTTTTATGAAATAGACTTGAGTTTTATTTACCTTTTTAAAAAGAAATGTCTCAGAACTCTTTAGTAAATTGTCTGGTTTTTCGTCATAGTTTTTCCAATTAAATTCTATTGTTGTCTGCTGTTGCTGTTCAGCATTGTAACGACAGTTTTTCTAGCCTGCCATAGTTCAATTGTGTTGGCTGGGATTTCTTACGGACTGAAATCTATCACATCTAGAGGGGATCAAGTCAGTATCAGTGCCTATAAGAAAACCCTTGCTATGTAATGACCATTGCACAGATAAAGAGCTGCTGAAGCACTTTATATATGTCAGTGTTAACAGGATGAAAATCAGGTTTTAAAGAAGTTCTAAATCATAAAAATAGTAAAAACAATGAAAATGATACTTCGTTATCTGAAAAAGAAAATACACTATGAAATCTATTTAGCACAATAGATTATTCATTTATTTTCAATAAATGCAGTTTTATATTTTAGAAGTTCAGTTTTATAACCATTTTATTTATTTTTTTCTTGGCAAATAGATAATAAAGAAAAGTGGTCTCCACATATGAAGAGTTTTGTTACTCAAGTATCAGTTGGAGATTTCTCAGCTTAAGGTGATGGAAACAGCAAAAAGTTTTCAAAGAAATATGCTGCAATAATTGTTCTGCAAGAACTTCGAAAACTTTCTCTTCTTCCTGTGATTTAAAGGCCAAAAGCATTTTAAGAAATAATGGAGCTATAAGAAGAAATAATGGGGCTATAAGGACAAATATTCTAAAGAAGAATAAGGGGGAAATGTAAATATTAGATTACCGTTACATAATTGCTGTAAAAAAAAAGGAGGAGTATATATTGTATGTGTATGTGTGTTATATTTTGCTTTGTTCTGTTTTGTCTTGTTGGTTAAAAATAAAAAAATAGAAAAAAATAAAAGCCAAAAGCATTTTAAAAATGTCAAAGAACAATGTTAAAAGTAAGAGACTTTGTATAAGTGACTTAAAACTTGGTATGTCCTAATAAAATAGCTATGAAATCTTCCACTTAATCTGGAAATACTGTATATATCACATTCATTGACCAACAAGTCATTTTTAATTCCTAGCAACCATATAGATAGAAGGAAATAACATTTCTGGGGAAAGCTTGCAGCAGGTAATAGGCTAAGCATTTAATTCCCATGTTCCCACTTTCCCAGAGCTGCACTGCAACTTTGATTTGGACAAAAAAAAAGTAATTTAACTGCAAAGAATAGCAATGATTATACAGGTGGACTGCAGTTTATGGCAGCAATCCAGGCAGTCCTGATGCCATTGTAAGATGTGTTGGTTGTTCAGTGGGAAATAATGAGTGACATAGGTAAGGAGTGCAGGAGTGTTGCAGGGAAGTGGGGGTGGCCTTAGCAAGCCTGGCACAGGGATGCACAAATTGGGATACAGGGGTACCACAGTGTGACAAGTGCAGGGAGACCAAGAAAAGGAGGGCATGGGACAGTGGAAGCAAAGGAATTCTAAAGGTAGGAGGCATAATCCATGTGCACACAGGGAGGTTGACGAACGGAAGGAGCAATTTGGTGCAAATGCAGGGGAATCAAAGGAAGGAAGCTCCAGGTTGGTGTGGTGCACGGGTAGGCTTGGTGGGACTTACCTTCGTTGCCTTTGACTTTGTTTGTGAAAAGTTGACAGGAAGGATCATAAATGGTGATCACTTGACTGTGGGATGCTACAACCATTGTAAATAGGAATTGGTGGCCAAGTGCTTGGATCATAACTATGTCACTTCAGGGGATGCTGTAATAGCCAGAACTTTGAGAACTGATCATAAGTTAAATTTGTTCAATGCCCTTGCAACTTTAGACAGTTGCTGAACAGGTGGTCAGTAAGTGAGGGCTACCTGCATCTAATGCATCTATGATATGAATTAAAAATGGAAAAGAATACATTTTAGAAAAGATAGATGGTTAAATTTTGCATTGTTATCCCATTCATATTAAGAAAAGGTATGAGATAGAAAGATAGTCATTTAAAAAGATTGCCATATGTTATATCATGTGCTTAATATAAATTGAGAATACAAAATTAGCTAACCATTGCTTTTCCTGAGAGCCTGGGCCACCAGAATGTTTTTATGAAAGGACAATAGTTCTCACATAATGACTCCTATATGATGAGTAGCTTTGTTTGTTCTGTTTTTGCTTTTATCTTTTCTCTAAAGATCTCTGATACAGACACAAAGCAGTCTGGCTGCATCCAGTTAGATAGACCTTATGGGCTAATGTATATAGTCAAAGCTGAGCAATATTAAAAAAACAAACATATATTTTATCATCTATGCATTGCTGTTTCACCAATCTAATTCCCCCCACTCCAAAATTAACTGAGGAAATAGATGCTCATTTGTTCAGTAGCAGCCTGAGAACCCAGGTCATTTCTAAACAAGTGTAAAGCACTGAAGCAGTAGCAATGGAAAAGGCCCATAATGCTTCTCCTACCTTTTGCTTTCTCTTTGAAGAGTTTCCTCTACAGCAGTGGTTCTCAACCTGTGGGTCGGGACCCCATTTGGGGTCGAACGACCATTTCACGAGTATCACCAAACAACGCAGTCCGCCATTTTTTTCTCTCTTTTCCTTAGCTGTGCTACTCCCTTTTATTCTATTGGCTTTTGAAAGCCAACAGAATAGACTGTCTTGAATAGAGTCTAATTCTATTGGCTTTCAAAAGCCAATAGGAATTGTCCAAGCTGTCTCTGCCCTGCTGAGCCCACCAAAAGTCCCATTCTGCAAACGGTGCTGCAAGTTGTCTACAGCGAAGGCGAGCTGTCTGGAAGTTTCCACCCCTCCCTGCTGAGCAACTACTAAAAATGTAAGTAAAAGAGGGCCAGGGGTGGGAGGTGGGAGGCCGGCGGGTGCAGGGAGGGTTGCTGGCATGTGTGGGGCCCGGTGGGTGCCTTACCTCCCTTGGTCTGGGCTAGCTGGTGGCCCAGCCGGTGGTCAGCTTGCTCCATCTCTGCCGCTTGCCAGCTACGTCTCGGCCGGCGCAGGGGGCAGCACCATGCATACGCGGCACTCGCGGGCAGGGAAAGTCCTCGACTTACGACCGGTTGGGTAGTCCTCGACTTACGACCGGTTGGGTAGTTCTCGACTTACGACCGGTTGGGGTCGCGGCATTAAAAAGGTTGAGAACCACTGCTCTACAGCTCTTCCTTCCTTCCTTCCTTCCTTCCTTCCTTCCTTCCTTCCTTCCTCCCTCCCTCCCTCCCTCCCTCCCTCCCTCCCTAAATTACATTCTGACATAATCTTACTGTGTAAATAAATAAACCATACCAAATAGATTGATGAGGTAACTATCAATATATGAAACATTAAAACATTCTATGACACTATTCTTATTATTGTGGCTCTAGTTCAAAGCAACAGCTAATGCTTATCTGTGTCCCCATTGGATGTAAGGCTTAGTGTTGATCTAAATACTAATATTGATGATTGAAACAGGTCCCCCAAACTTGCCTATTATTGAACAATTCTCTGCTCTTACTGGACATGTAGCAATTCCATCTTGTTATGTGTTTGTGTTCCTAATCTCTCATACATAGGCAATTGTCTTATTTGAGATTAAGCAGATATTTTATTTTTGATTTTTTTAAAAAAAAACTAGAAATGCCAACATTTGTTAATGGTATTATCCTTTAAAAATTATTATTTTTATTATTACAAAATTTTTCAAATCTGAAAATTTCAATTGGAGTTTCATAATTGCCTTATAATTATTATGTCTATAAGTACAAATTGAATAGTAACATGCTTATCTATCAAAGATGTGGGTTTTCCCCCCTTTTACTGAATATTGGTGTGCTTTCCTGTGCTTTAATGCAGCTTCTTTCTAAATTTCTGTGAGGTCAAGTTTCCTAAATGGAGTGTTTATTTCTGGTTGTAGTAGATTTATTGCCACTTCTGTAATTCATGAGCTTCAGTTTTGAGGGGCTGGCCCTAATTTGTGTATTCATCTGAAATTCCTTTTGAAAATGGGGGAAAGGACTACACTTAGTGTTATCTGCATTAAATCTGATCAAACTCAGGTGTGTAAGTCAGCCATATGCCATTCTCTGTATAGTTTGTGAAACATTACCACTAGGTCTTCATCATAAAAGCCATTCTTAGCCTCTCAGCTAAGTAGTCAGTTTTGTACAAATCCCTTCTTATGTTATTTTATTGAAATAAGTTAGGAGTCAGGAAAAAAAATAATAATGGAGTGAAGCAGTTAAAACCCTTTAATCATAAGTGATGTTTCCTTACATAAACAGCAACACAATACAAAGCAACATCTTTCTCAATTAAATTTCTTTCATTATAGTTACTCACTTTACAAGCTTTATTAATACCTGAGCAGCAAAAAAATATCAGTCCAAGGAATGTGAAAGCTTATTTACTTTTATTGGAATTTAATTGATAGATTGTCCATAAATTTGATTGGAATCTAATGTATATTCATCATATAAAAATCACTTTCTAATTAATGTACTCTGCTAAGATAATCCATTTTACTTAAAGTCTTTGTTTTCTATTTGGTTTTTGTGTGTGTCTATGTGTCTGTCTCTATGTTTTTTTTCTATAATCGTTCATTATTTAATAATGTAATATGTACCCAAATGAACATTTTGGATAACTGAGTTGCTTAAATCCAACAACTTTATCTTATCTGTTATACTGATATACAAACCCCTGCTGACATCTGATTTCTATATTAGTGCTGCAGTCTTACTTTATTTATTTTGAGTTACCTGTAGATTCTTCTCTAGTACTTTACAAATATGTGTTTTACTTTCTCTCTGCATATTATATCCAGCATACAATTCTGTACTATTAGTATTGATAACTAGCTATATGACTAATCATTTTTTTTACTTTTAATTTATCATGAGGGATCCTTTATATAGATTGTTTAGAGGAGGAGTGATGTGTGTCAGCCCTAACTTTTGATCCTATCTAGTTGTGTACTATTAGGAAAGGTAATCTCTCTGACCCTTCTCCTTTTTTCCTGCAAAAATAATCCAGTGAAATTAACATATCTTACAGAATTGTTGCAAGGTTTGAAGCAGTCAGACGAAGTAAATCAGGATGGTAGGTTTGCTGTTGTTTGTACCATTTAAAGCATATTGTATATAAATGATGGAGAAGAATTTAGAATAAAAAAAACTTAATTATCTTGATGTGAGGCAGAAAAGTTCCTGTGAATTAAGAAAGTTGACACAGAAATTATATAGAAATGTTAGTTTGATGTGTATTGCATTTGTAAGATTTTTTCCTCCCAGAATGGGCTTATGCAGTTTCTCTTTTCAGATCAGAAACTTCTCTCCATTCAGTAGGAACTGAATGACTCTCTAGAATTTTGCAATTCTAAAACTATGTAATATTCTGATATATAGCTAAGTCAGTCATGGTGACTGCTAAACTGTGAATGTGGGTACTTCCCTTTCATTTCAGTTAAATCACTTTATCTCTAACATTTTAGCTAACATCTTGTTAAATGCTGTTCACAGTTTAACTTTTTTATTATCTTTTCCTACAGTCCATTTTAAAAAAATTCTTAGCTTCCTGTCCCGCTCAGTGTATTCATCAATATACCATATTTTAGAAGAATTCCTAAGATAGCAGAGCACAGAGACTCATTGAGAAATATGGATATAAAAATCTAAAACTTGCCCTGCTTGTTTTTTTCAAACATATATGTATGGATCATCCAAGAAATCTACCCAGAATTCTTATCTGAGGCACAAATGACCAGGCTCAAATTATCCTACTTCCAACGCAGTATGCAAAGACCCAGCTCTCTGGAAAAGGTTTTTAATACTTGGAAAGGTGGAAGGAAAGAGAGTAAGAGAATGACAATAGCAAGGTGGTTGGACTCAATTATGGTGATGATGAGTATACCCTTGGAAGACCTGTAAGACCATGTTAGGACAGATCATCATGCAGAAAATCTGTCCATTGTTTTTCATTTCAAATAATAGGAAGATCTTAATTTTCTCCATTGCAAATACTCTGCTTGGGATTTAATAACAGATTCTTTTGTTTGCCTTCTTTCTCCTAATAATACAACTGCTGTAGTATTAACTTTGTATACTTTTATCTATACACTTCTCTAATGGGAAAAGGAAGCCCCATCAGTACGAATTTTGAAGCTAGCTCTGGGGATTCACAGAGAAACCTTCAAAGCTCCAGCTGACTCCTAAGTCAACAGTTTCTTCTCAGACACATATAATTAATCAACTTTGAAAACAGCTCTGTGTTTATATTCATGTTCCAAACATTTAATTTGTTTATTTAGTTGTATTTGACTTACTTGCTTTGTTATTTTTAACATTTCCTACATGGGCTTCATTTATTGGTTTGTTCAACACTGTTCTTGGGTTGTTTTTTTCCAGACAAACCTTAAAAATGGTTAAAATGTTCATCTGTATAAATAGCCAGATATATAATTATTTTCCAAACCAAAAAAACCACTTTGTGATGCATTTACTTAGAAATGAGATTTGCAGGTTTTAATAAATAGGCTAAAATTAAAGGTTAACCATTAGATAGTGCTTAGTAACATACAGCATAAACTTTTATACAGGTTGAGTAATTTTATCTTATTTATATAACATGAATCATATTCTAAATTGATGTATAATTATTTGATTATTTATAATAATCATTTTTATATAGCTGCCCATCTCACCAAAGGCAACTCTGTGTGGCACACAGCAAAAAAATCCCAAAATCTTCAGAAGGGATTCTAGAGCCTTTGGGGTGAAGGGAAGGCTCCCATTTTGATCACAGTAAGGGGGTGGAAGAGATAGACTTCATTTCCCAGTAAGAGGTCCTAGTCTTTTAATTATTTAAAGAAAAACAAGTTAACATAGCTATAATCAATCAGTGTTGAATACTTTCACGTCTTGTTGATTTCAGTCAGAGCATTAAGCATGGGTTTTAATTGCTCCCATGAAAGTCAAGAAGAATTAACATGATTTAATGTTTTTGGGTACTATTGTTTTTAGTTTGATTGCTTTGAGTAATTATAAATAAACTTTATGGCTTGAGACATACAAGACTGTTTTCAAAATATTCACACTAAAATCATATGATATCTGACAGAAACAAAGTCTTGGTAGATTTATTACTGCCTTCAAAAACTTATCAAAGCAAAATGACTTTTGTATAAAGTACTTAAACCTTGCTTTCATTTGTTTTAATTGAATGTGGAAGTAAAATATCTGGAGATAATATGTTCATTTTTATCTGTCACACAAAGAACAAGCTTAGATGTGATGAAATGGATCCAATTACTTATGCTGGCTGTTAGATAAACAGAAGAAAACCTCTGATGACATTAGTTGAAGTTTTGTTCCCAAAGTTAATTTCAGAAAACTCTTTCTTTGTAGTCAGACCTTTAATCCTCGATAGAGGTTATAATAATACTTAAATCAGCTCTACGAGTCTGAGAAATAGCAGTCCATGCATCAGGCATTGAATTTTCACTTCACTATTTATTTTAAATGTTATTTTATTTAGAGTGCAATCATAAACATGTCTTTTAGCAAGTATGCCCTACTGAATTCAGGGGGGATTATTCTCTGGCAGCTCATAATTCTGTTCATTTGGTTATAATTTAAGACATTTAATATTTTTTAAAAAAATAGCACTTAGCATTTTGACATATACTGTTCCATAGTCCTTTACAACACTCTCTGAGTGGTTTACATTGTCAGCATATTGTCCCCAACAATGTGGGTCCTCATTTTACCAACCTCAGAATGAATGAAGACTGAGCCAACCTTGAGCTAATCAGGATTATTTTTTAAAAAATGATTCATTTTAACTTTTTAATTACATTTTACTTTTTTGTTACTGTATTTCACATATTGCAAGAAAATACTTTATTTTCCAAAAAACTGAGAGACTTAGTCCATATCTAAATTACAACAGCAACTGAGACTTATCCTCACAAAGTGATGCAATCACATGATACGCTTTATGATTTCATAGCTTAATAATAGCAATTTGGGAATCCACCTGTACAAATATCAAGAGTTGCTTTCATACTTCGCTATAATGTGCTGTCACCTCTTCTATCTGTCCCTCTTCCTTTCCTATATCAGTTTCCTACCTTCCTTCTGATTTGAGGTTGATCATAATTTATTTTTTGAACCATGATTAAAACGATATCATTATCATGTTATTGTTATGTTATCTCTTTTTTCTAACAATGTAGGTATCATATATAGAAAATATTCCTTGCAATCATAACTAGATTAGGCTAAGACAAAGTGACTAGCTTTGTAGCTCCGTAACTTAATGAGAACTTTGGTCTTTGCAGTCTGAGCCTAATCAATAATATATACTGGCAATTGCCTAATGTACAAGGTGAGAAAGAAGACTTGAATAAAAATTCCTCAGGTATAATTTGCCTTGTGGTTATATTATTTTTTTATTCATTTTACTAGGTTAAAGTGGGACATGAAATTACAACTGGAACAGGACCCAAGAAGAAAATAGCGAAACGGAATGCCTCTAAAGCTGTGTTATTACAGCTTGGCTGTAAAGCCTCTTCTCTACTTCAGGAACAGTCAGAAACGGTAAGGGTTTGTTCAATCACAAGAAGAGAAATGCCTCATGCTTCTTCAATATTTGTTTTTTAAATATACTCAGTCCAATTGCTGTAAGAACATGGTACAGTTATTTCCGATCTTCCCAGCCAGCTTCTCACAAGCAAAGTAAATTGGGAAGTTGGATTCGCTTAATGATCTTATGATTTCCTTAACCACCACACTAAAAATGGTTGTAAAATTAATCCAGTCATGTGACAATTTATTTAATGACTGCATTGCTTAGCAATCAAAATTTTGGCCCCAATTGTGGTTGTAAGTTGAAGAGTGCCTGTATGGTTATTGCCTTCTGTTCATGTATGGACTTCTCCTAACCATCTGGTTGGCCACTGGGGCAAATAGGATGGTAGAAGCACATACCACTCAACTGTTCTCATTGAACAATCTGGTGTCCTTATTTTCAAAGCATCTCATCTCCTATGTGTACATAAACAATATTTAATAGTGATTGTATTCTTCTGTGTCATGCACATTTTATGTTCTTATGTATATTTATATATCAGCTAGAAGAGATCAAGCGATGGAATTGTCAAAATGTTGGCTGTCCAGAACCAAAAAGTTAGTGAAACATTTGTATTCATCCATTTTTACATCAATTATATAAAAATTTTAAATAAAAGATATATGATATAATAAGATGCAATAATGCAAATGAATAATGTTTTAAAAATGTGATCATTTTAATATTTTAATCAGAATAATTGTTTCAACAAAATTATGGATAAAGCTAATTTGATCAGAATCAATTGCAAATGGTGATCACGTGACTGCTATGTCTGTTACTGAAGGCCCACATTTGAACATGTGACTGTAGGGACATTGCAATAGTTGTAAATATGATCATAAGTCACTTTTTGTAACTCAGAAGGGTTGCTAAATTAATGGTTTTAAGTCAAGAACTACGTGTATTATAGGAAAGGTACTATAAAATCCAGTGACTGACTGGTTAGCTTGCAAAATACAACTAATCCTTGCCACCATTGGTTTGTACCACCAATGTTTGGGAGAAATAGAGTTGAAAAAAACTTTAGAAAGTTTATTCAACTTACCCCTTAGAAGTTATAAGTTTCATAACTATCCTGTTTACTAACTTAAGAACTATATCTTTTTTAATGCTCTTTGCCCTTGTCAATCAGCAGTGCTTTAGACAAAATCATTTGAGACTGTCTTCTAGTAATTTATCACAGATAGTTCTGTTTGATCTGCAAGTTTCATTAATGTTTTTCAAAATAAAGTTATGATCATTTTTTTTATTGAAAATTTTTAAAATTTTACAAAAACAACCCTGCCCAACCCTCCCCAACCCTCCCATTCCCTCCCCCAATCTTCCCAGAGCTGAATATAGGCTTAATTGAAAGTTCTTCAAAAAATCTTTAAAAAAATTATAAACCATAAATAAATCTAAATACATTACTTAAACAACTTATAAAATGATTAACAATAATATACATGTAAAAAAACATAAATATTAAGAAAAAAAATACTTAGAAAGAAAAAAAAATAAATAAAAAAGAAAGGAAAAAAGAAAAGAAATATAAGAAAATAAAATAAAAATAAAAAATAAAAGAAAAAAAGAATACAATCTATAAAATATTAAGTTTTATATATAAGTTATTGAAAAACTAAATAATATTTTTTTATATCCAACTTATGTTGTATAAAATCTATCCATTTTTTCCATACCGCAAAATACTTCTCTTGCGATTGGTCCTTCAAAAAAGCCGAAATCTTTGCCATTTCGGCCAAATAAGAAACTTTAAAAAATCACTCTTGCAAAGTAGGCAAAGATTCCTTCTTCCAACATTGCCCTACTAACAACCTTGCGGCTGTAATTAAATTTAACATCAATGTAATCTCCTTAGTATCACAATCAGTAACAATACCTAACAAGAACAATTGTGGGGTAAATTTTACCCTCCTTCTAAAAATTCTTTGAATATTCCACCATATCTTAATCCAAAAGGCTTTTATATTTTTACATGACCACCAGATATGATAGTAAGTAGCATCCAAACATCCACATCTCCAACATTTGGGCTATAAGTCAGGATACATATGAGACATTTTTTGTGGATCAAGGTGCCATCTGTAAAACATTTTATAAAAATTCTCCCTTAAGTTCTGGGCTTGTGTAAATTTGACATTCCTCACCCAGATAATTTCCCAAGTTTCTAGTAGAACTGGTTCACCAAAATTTTGTGCCCATTTAATCATACGTTCTTTAATTAATTCTGCTTCTGAATCCAATTCTACTAGTACCCCATAAATTCTCTTAATGTGAGTTCGTCTTTGATCTTTTACTTGTTTAAAAAAAATTTCATCTTCTCTAAGCAAACCCACATTACAATCTATCTTCCATCTATCCACTATTTGTCTATACTGAAACCATGAGTACATAATATTTTCTTGTGCTAAATCTTCCAAAGATTTTAACTGCCAATTTTTACCGTCCCATCTAAGTAATTGTGCGTAAGAAACACTATCCATCTTGACTCCTCTCCTTATCCCCTCTATGGCATGCCAAGGTATAGCCCATAATGGAATTTTAGAATCACTTCTATGATATTTCCTCCAAACCCGAAGTAAAGAAATCCTTATAATATGAGATTTAAAAACCCTATCAACTTTTTTATTAAAAATTAGGTAGGCATGCCATCCAAAAAGTAAATCCCAACCCTCCAAGAGGAGTATTTCTGCATTTGTTAAATTAACCCAATCACTAATTAATGTTAAAACCACAGCATCATAATACAATTTCAAGTTCGGTACCTTGAGTCCACCTCTCTTACGAATGTCTTGTATAATTTTAAGCTTTACTCTTGGTTTTTTCCCTGCCCAGATAAATTTATTAATACCTTTCTGCCATTCATTTAAATTAACCTCATTCTTTAAGATGGGTATCATTTGAAATAAGAAAAGGAACTTTGGCAGAACATTCATTTTAATCGCTGCAATTCTTCCCAAAAGAGATAATTGCAACTTCTCCCAATTTTTCAAATCTCTTTGTATCCTGACCCACAACCTTTCATAATTATTTTTATACAATTTTACATTAGAGACAGATAAAGTAACCCCCAAGTATTTTACCTTATCAACCACCTCAAAATCTGTCAAATTAACCAAAGTCTGCTTATCCAGATTGGTCATATTTTTGGGTAATATTTTAGTCTTATTGTTATTAATTTTGAAACCCGAAACCTGTCCATATTGATATATCAATTGTAATAACTCTACTACAGAATAAGTAGGTTGAGATAAGGTAACCACCAAGTCATCTGCAAAGGCTCTTAATTTATATTCTTTTTTATTGACTTCTATTCCTTTTATTTGTTGTGATTCTCGAATTTTAATCAACAATATTTCCAAAGTTAGAACAAACAGCAGTGGTGACAATGGACATCCCTGTCTAGTCCCTTTTTCTATTGTAAAAACCTCTGACAAACTCCCATTAACTATAAGTTGTGCCGTTTGTTTTTGATAAATAACACCAAGAGCTTGTAAAATTTTTTCTCCAAAATTCATTTTCTCAATTAGTCTTAACATAAATTGCCAATTCAATTGGTCAAAAGCTTTTTCAGCATCTAAAAATATCAATCCTGCATAAACTTGATTATTTTTGTCTAAATATTCTAATAAATTAATAATTTGTCTGACATTATTCTTCATGTACCTTCCAGTTATAAAACCTGTTTGATCCTCATGTATAACCTGATGCAAAACCCTCATAAGCCTATTAGCTAAGATTTTTGCAAAAATCTTGTAATCTACATTTAGGAGAGATATAGGTCTATAATTCTTTGGTAAAGTAAAGTCTTGATCTTCTTTTGGGATTAAAGATATAAAGGCTCTACCCCATGACGGGGGAGTCTCTAAACCCTGTAATATATTATTAAAAAGCTCGCTTAAAGGTTGAATCATCTCTTGTACCAAAGTTTTATAATAAATAGATGTCAAGCCATCCGTACCCGGTGCTTTACCTAATTTTAATTCTTTAATCACTGTCTCAATTTCCTCACTAGTAATCGAGCCATTGATTTCTTGTTTCTGATCTTCTGTTAATTTAGGGAAGTTTGCTTCATTTAAATAATTATCTATATCTAAAACCTGTACTTTAGTACTCTTATATAATTTTTGATAATAATCTAAAAAAGATTTCTTAATCAACTCCTTCTGATATACCAATTTGCCATTATAATTTATTTTATCTATAATTCTCTGTCTCTGTTTCTTTCTCAATTGGTAAGCCAACCATCTCCCTGGTTTATTAGCATTACAAAATGTATTTTGTTTCATATACAATAAGTTAGTTGCAGTTTGATCAGCCATCAACATATTGAATTGTGATTTAAGCAATTTTATAGATTCTTTAACTTTTTCATCTGTAGGATTTAAAATCAAAGTTTTTTCTTTTAATTTAATCTCATCTTCCAATTCCTTACGTTTCTGAATCTGCTTTTGTTTATAAGCATTATTCATTTGTATCAAAATCCCTCGCATGAAGGCTTTACCTGAATCCCATACCATTGACATTGAAGTTCCCTTATGCATATTTAAAGCAAAATAATCCTTTAACTGTTCCTTTAATTTTTGAACATTCTTTTCTTGTCTAAATAAGTTTTCATTCCTCCTCCATGATCTCCTCTCCTCTTTTTCATCAACCAACTCCATCCAAACTGGACCATGATCCGTCAATGTCCTAGGAAAAAATTTAACATTCTTTACCCTAAAATATAAATCAGTTGTAATCAAGAAAAAGTCAATTCTTGAGAAGGATTGGTGTCTATCTGAAAAGAAAGTGAAGTCTCTCTCCTCCTGATTGTGTTCACGCCAGTAATCTCGCAGCTCCCAGTCCTCTTTCAAATCAAAAAAAGCTTTAGGTAATTTAGCCTGTTTAAAAGAAATGGAAGATCCTTTTTTATCTCTTTGTGTATCTAACACACCATTCCAGTCACCCATTAATATAACAGATATGTAGTCCAACAAAGTTAATTTCTGGTGTAACAATCTATAAATTGTTCCGTTGTTGATTTGGTGCATACAGTCCCACTATAAGTACTTTCTTTTTTTTTTTTTTTTTTTTTTTTAAATTTTTATTCATTAATACAATTAAAACAACAATGGACAAACATGACATTCCAGAGTGAATTTTTCTATCAGTTCCTATCATAGTACAAAAATTTTATAATTTTATAATTTTTTGTTCTTAACCTCTATATAAACCTCATCTTTTATACAATACAATTATATATACAATTATATGTACAGTTATGTATATCTTTTAGTTCTACCATTAGTTTGAAGTCCGAGCAGTTCTTAATTCATACCAGCGGTAAAATTTGCCCCAGATTTCGAAGTATTCGTGTTCCGTTTTGTCTTTCATAATCATTGTAAGCCTGTCCATCTCAGCACATATTAAAATTTTATGCAGGATCTCTTCTTCCGTTGGGGTTTCCTTGTTCCTCCAATTTTGAGCAAAAACCAGCCTGGAGGCCGTTAAAATGTGTAGCATTAAATAAAATACGCCTTTGTCATGTTTTTGCGTAGTTAAACCTAATAGAAAGAGTTCTGGTTTTGGTTCTACCGCTTGCTCTAATATTTCTTCCAACCAAATTTTAATCCTGTTCCAAAAATCACGAGCTCGCGTGCATTCCCACCACATATGATAGTAAGTTCCACTTTTCAAATTGCATTTCCAACATTTAGGGGAGACATTGGTATACATTTTAGACAATCTTGTGGGTGGGAGATGCCATCTATAAAACATTTTGTAAAGGTTCTCTTTGTAAGAGGTGGCCAAAGTAAGCTTCTTGTTTCTTGCCCATAGTTCTTGCCATATATGCAGATCAAAATTAAGACCAAAATCCTTACTCCAATTCAACATAGTCACTTTTACTTGTTCCTCGTACGTTGCCTGATCTAGCAAATAATAGTATAGTTTTTTAATCATTTTATCCTCCGACCCCAAAATTATTTTATCCAATTCTATTGGTTCTAATTTAATACCTAACTCTTTTTTGTCTTTCCGATATCTTGCCTGCAGTTGCAGGTATGCCCACCATTCTAATTCTATCCCTTCATCGTGGATGGTTTTCCTGGATTTCAATTCCCCTCTTTCATCTAAAATATTTTTATATGTTATGATCTTGTCTAATTGAGTAAATTTTGGGTGTACATATATTTCTAACGGTGAGATCCAACTAGGTACTTGGGTATAATTTGGTTGCCAAATTTTTGTCCATACATCAATAAGAGCTTGCCTAATATAGTGACTTCGAAAATATTTATGTACTTTATATTTATGATCCCATAATATGGCATGCCATCCTATTTGTAGGTCATGGCCCTCCAGACACAATAGTCTCCTATTTTTTAGTAATATCCAATCTCTTACCCATACTAATGCTGCGGCCTGGTAATATTTCTCCAAGTCTGGAAGACCAAATCCCCCCCTTTCCTTTGAGTCCTGTAGTAATTTTAATTTAATCCTTGCTCTTTTTCCTTGCCAGATGAATTTACACATCATTTTGTTCAAATTTTGAAAAAATTTCTTGTCTAATTTTATAGGTATACATTGGAACAAAAATAAAATTTTTGGCAACACATTCATTTTAATCACCGCGATTCTGCCCGTAAGAGAGAGCTGTAGGTTAGTCCAAATATCAAAGTCTTTTTGAATCTGTTCTATTAACTTATCATAGTTATCCCTTTTAAGCGTAGCGCATTTGGCAGTCAGTTGTATCCCTAAATGTCTAATTTTATTTGTAATTTGAACACCAATTCTATCAACCAATTCACTTTTCTGTATTTTAGTCATATTTTTGACAAGCATTTTAGTTTTTTCTTTATTTATTTTTAAACCTGCTATTTCCCCGTATCTATTCAATGTTTCCATCAGCCTAATCCCTGATTGTAGTGGTTCTTCAATAATAAAAACTAAATCATCTGCAAAGGCTTGTATTTTAAATGTCTCTTTCTTGATTTCTAGACCTTGGATCTGTTCATCTTGCCGGATTGCTCTAGTTAATACCTCGAGAGATAATATAAATAACAATGGTGATAGTGGGCAGCCTTGCCTTGTGCCTTTTTGCATTTGGAAACTCTCAGTCAGTTCTCCATTGATTATTACTTTGGCCACCTGCTTAGAGTAAACTGATTTAAACATATTTAAGAAATTTTCCCCAAAGTCCATATACAATAATTGATTAAACATAAAATCCCATTTTACATTGTCGAATGCTTTTTGGGCATCAAGAAAAATTAAACACATTTGCTTTTCATTATGTACTTCATAATATTCCAATATGTCCAAAACAGTCCTAATATTGTTTCTTATATATCTTTTAGATAGAAAGCCGTTTTGATCAATATATATAAAATCCACTAAGAACCTTTCCAATCTTTGTGCCATTATTGCCATGAAGATTTTGTAATCTGAATTCAAAAGAGAAATGGGTCTATAGTTCTTAATTTGTGTCAGGTTGGTGTTTTCTTTAGGAATCAACGTGAGGAAGGCTTCTTCCCATGAAGCTGGTATTTTAGCTTGGGTTAAAACCTCGTTAAATAAGTCCAACAGCATTGGGCTTAAAGATTCTTGTGCAATTTTATACATTTCTGCAGGTATACCATCTGGTCCAGGTGTTTTATTATTTTTCTGTTTCTTAATTGCAACCGAGAGCTCTAAATGTGTTATCTCTTTATTTAGGAGAGTTTTAAATTCTTCTGGCACCTTGGGTAAATCGACTAGTTGTAAATACTGTACTATGTCATGGTTATTTCTCTTTTCGTCGTCCTTATATAAATTCTTGTAAAACTCATATGCCACTAGCTTTTTTCCTTCGTTCTGGCACACCATATCACCTTTGGCGTTATAAAGGTTGGTAACTCTCTGCTTATTATTGTGTTTTTTGATTTTATAAGCCAACCATCTCCCTGGTTTATTAGCATTTTCAAAGAAATTTTGTTTAGTACGTTTTATCTGCTGTCCTAGATCTTCCTTCGTAATAATATCCATCTTATGTTTAATTAAATCAATCTGTTGTTTCAAATCACATCTTTGTGGTTCATTTTGCAGGTTATCCTCAACTTTACGTAGTTCTTCTTCCAGTTGTCTTTGGCGTTGTGTTTTGATTTTGTGTTGCCTAGCCATATAAGAAATTACAACGCCTCTCATGTAGGCTTTGGTTGTATCCCATAAATTTTGGCAGTTTGTATCCTCCTTTTTGTTTGACTTAAAAAACAGATCCAATTGTTCTTCTAATTTTGATTTGAATTCTTTATGATTTAAGATTGCCCTTTTTAGAGTCCATCTCCTCGTGTTTTTTTGCCCCTTCCATTTAATTCTAATCGGATTGTGATCAGCCCAGGTATTTGTATCAATCATAATCTCCTCTACTTCTAAATTTAAGTCAGCTGACATCCACACCATATCAATTCTGGACCAAGATTGATGACGTCCAGAATAAAAAGTAAACTGTTTTTTCCCAGGATTCCTTTCTCTCCAAATATCCTGTATATTAAACTCATCTACCATTTTAAAGAAAATATCAGATATTGTTCCTCTAATTCTTTTTCTATTCTTTCCACATTTATAATCTAGATTATTATCCACAATTGCATTATAGTCACCCATTATACAAATGCTATCATGTTCCAATTGGCTAATAATGTTGTAGAGTTTTTTATAGAAATGTTTTTGCCCCTCATTCGGGGCATAAATTCCAACCAAAAGAATTTTGGTTTTATTCAAAATTACTTCCACAATTAGAATTCTGCCATCTTCGTCCTTATAAATTTGCTTAGCCACAATTTCTTGTTTAATATATACTACCACACCTCCTTTCTTATATTGCGAAAGTGCTGCGAACATATTCCCCAATTTGGGACAATTTAATAAGTATTGATGTTGTTTTTTAATGTGGACTTCTTGTAACATTATTATATCTAAATTCATCTTATTGAGCCTATTGAAAAACTTCTTCCTTTTTGTTGGAGAGTTGAGGCCATTAACGTTGATAGATATAGATTCAACACATTTCTTCCCCTCCTTATCTATGTTTAGATCTAGTTACTATTGCTGGTCTAGACTCTTGAGTTTGTAAATCCTTCCCTCTTTCCACTGTTGATCTTATCGGTCTAGCCTCTTTAATTTCCTTAAACCTACTCTCCTCCTGCTTTTCTTCATTTTTCCCTTCATCAGTGTCCTCTCGAAGCTCAACTCTTTTACCTCTAGCTTCAATGGCTTGCACCAGTGTCTCTCCTTCCTCTCTTGCTTCTCTTTCAACTAAATCTTCCTTACTACCAAAGTTTTCCCTGTAGAATTCCTCTGCTTTTTCTATTGAGTCTAGGCGAAACTTTTTCTCCTGCCATGTTACCAGAATTCCTTCCGGAGTTAGCCATCTAAAATTGATATTTTTCCTTATCAGTTTGGAAGTTATGTATTGGTAAGGCCTTCGCAGGTCTCTCACTCTTTTGGGCACTTGTTTAAGTACAATCAGCTGTTTACCTCGATATTCCAGTGTATCATCTCTGAATCTGAAAAGAATTTCATCCCTAACTGATTTCTTAATAAACCTAATGTGCACTTCTCTGGGAAGATTGTGTCGTCTTGCGTAATTTGTGTGTATTCTATAGGTTTCATCTATCTCATTGGCCATCTCCTCTCTTGTAGACCCCAACGCTCCTGCTAGAATATCTGACATTATTACTGGGAGATCTTCACCTTTCATCTCTCCTACATTTTGAAACCGTAGATAATGTGCAGCCTTCTCAAGTTCCAAAGAAATAACTGTGGTTTCTAATTCTTTATTGGCTTGAACTAGCCTTTCATTCATTTCATCCACTCTCTGCTCTTCTTTATCAATCCTTTCCTCCATTTCTACTAGTTTTTGTTCATTTTTCATAAGTTGGTGGTGGAAGGATTCAAATTTCCCATCCATAGATTTAATTTTATCTTTAAGTTCACCTGTATCATTCCTTATTTCACCTATTTCTTTTTTCAGATCTTCATGGTTTTTACACATTAACTCTTGCATTGATTGCAGCATTTGTTGCAAGTCTTTAAGTGGGTTTGCCCTATCTTTTTGAGCCATTTCTTCTAGTGATCTTTGCCTAACAGAACCTGGTTCCAGCAATGTAGTTTGAAGTGTCTGCTTTCTCCCTATTCCAGCCCTTGTAAGATTTGGAGTGCTAGACATTTTTTTCAATTTTCCAAACCAACCTCCCCACTTATTTACAATTGTTAAAATGTTTTCCAGAGTATCAAAGTTGTTACTAAGAATCAAGAAGTTCTTAACATTACAAGGAAAGGGCAAATTTGCTACACAGTCTCTTTCCCTAGTAGTTTTTCCCTTCCCACTCTTACAGCAATTCTCGATTTAACCAGCAGGTGTCACTCTAATATTGTCTCTGGTATTAAACTTGTCTATTCATTCCAAAATGTCTACCTCCGTTTTTTTCCTTCCAGACGATCTCTCTTGTGCCTTAGAGTAGCTAGCCTTCCAGGGCTAAATTTCAGTCTCTGGAGTAAGGGAAGAAGGAGGACGCCCCCTTTCTCTTCTCTACAAATCCAGCCAACGTAGCAAGTAAGCAGGCAAGCCTTTTTAGCCAAACCTTCCTTTTCGCCGCTTTTCCAGGAGTGAGGGAAATCCCTCCTCCCCTCTTGTAGGCTACTAAAGTCAGTAAGTTTCAAGTGAAATCCTCCAGTACGATCTCACACCGGATCCCTTCTAGCCAGAATCTCTGCTCAGATGAATTTGACTGGAACTGTCATGTCACCGTCCAGCTTTTCCACCGCTAAGCTTCGGCCAGCTGACTGCTGGCCGAAGCTTAGTACTTGTATCGTAAGTACTTTCTTACGATACAAGCCAACTTCAATCATAACATATCTCCCTTGAAGATCAGATTCTACCAAACAGGCTGATAGGTTTTGCTTGACATAAATGACTACACCCCCTTTTTTCCCAGGAGCGGGAGATACAAAATGAGATCCCAAGCGAGCATTAACTGAATATTTTTGATCTTTAAATATAATATGTGTTTCCTGCAAACAAATAATATCATTATTATGTTGCTTTAAATAATGAAAGATTTTCTTTCTCTTCTGGGGGGAATTAAGGCCATTAGCATTCCAAGTCAGGAGCTTTACCATCTCCCTTGACCAGAAGCCTGGAGAAGACTGCTTGAAGATCTGCCATTGAAGAATGTACCACAGAACTCTTGGGTCTTGCTCCTCCCACCGGCAACGAAACAATTTCTTGAAGAGATTCTTTAACTTCTTTCTTCTGTTGTTCCTTTTCCTTACGTCTATGCGCTGCACGGATCATTCTTTGCTCTTTGATCTCTGTTTGTCGCGACCACTCCGCCTGTAACTCTCCAGCCAACATCACACCTAATCCTTCAGACTGCTGTTCCACCTCTTTGCCATCCAAAACTTTCTGCATCATAGATGATGGTGAGCCTGCTCCCAGGACCGAGCTGTAAAACTCCTTTGCTTTAGTAACTGTATTAAGTCTATAACGCGTCCCCGCATGGCTCATAATACCCATCGGAATCTCCCATCTGAATGGCATCATTCTTTTTTTCAGCTCGTTAGCTAAAAAAGCAAAATCTTTTTCTTAGAATTTTAGATGGGATCTCCTTTAAAATAATGACGTCTTGAGCAGCAATCTGAAACCTCTTATTATAGAAAGCTTGTATGATTTCATTACGCAGAGATCTCTTTGCAAAATAAATCACCACATCTCTTGGTAAATTTTTCTGTTTTGCGACCCAAGAGTTAACTCTGTAAATTTTTTCAACTTCTCTGAATATCTCCTCTTTCTCTCTATTCAAAATAACAGCAAGGTCATTTACCACAATCTCTGTCAGATCTTGATGCATGTCCTCTTTCAGACCTCTGATTCTTAAAGCGTGTTCCATTTCCCTGTACTGAGACATAACAATGTCATCTTGTGAAATTTCCATCTTTTTTTCCATGCCTTCAAACCTATCTTCCAGAATAGCAACCTTGTCTGCGACCTCTTCCACTCTAGAATCTAGCTTCTCAACCAAGAAGCAAGTCCTGATATAGCCATTACTATATCTTGCCTCAGAATAGTATTATTCTGCTCTAAAAGATTCTTCATTTCCCATCTGATTTGAGATACAGCATTTCCCATTATATCTTTCATATCTTGTACAGTTATTGCTGACAGAGGAGGAGAAGGTGGTGATGTAGCTTTAGGTTGTTGTACAGGTAGAATCGCAGGAGAAGAAGCCACCTTAGGAACTGTAGAAGCTGCTTGCCTCTTTAAAGCCATTTTAAAAAAAAATCTTACTTCTTCTTTCTTCCTTCTTAAAGAAAAGCAATAAAAAAATCCTCAAAAAATAAAAAGCAAAGGAGAGTTTAAAGAATATTTCAAAAACACAAATCCACCTTCAGAAAAAGAAAAAGGTTTAAGAAAAAACTATAAAAACTATAAAAAAAACTATATAGTCCATAACGTTCCGTTTAACTCACTTTTTTCCGGAAAAAAAAAAAACTTTCAAATCGCCATTTTACTTTCACTCTCCACACAAACAAAGAACAAAGAAAAAAAAAAGATCGACCTAAACTAAAAAGCAAATAAAATCAATAAGTCCAATCCTTTATCCAGCTCTGTCCGCTTTAAAAATCACTCACCCGGTCCCTTTAAGCGCGGAGATGGTAGCGGCGTTTCACTTTGTTCCCGAGGGAACAAAGACAGCTGGGAGGCAGAGGCAACCCGAACTCCAAGGGAGCTCTCTTTCCGCCCCCCAAAGAAAAGTTCCTGGGGGGTTTAAGAGGCTCTACCTCTATTCGCGTGGTTCTCTTCCCCCTCCCTTCACCCGGGAGGGAGATTTCAAGCCGCGGGACAGCTGGTGTCTGCCATACTCCACGGTTCTCACGCTCACCCAGGAGGACGGCTACAAAGTAGCCGCCATCATCGACGCTATCCACCGGAAGTAAAATAAAGTTATCATTAAAAAAAATTAAAGGCATGTAGCTTTATTCAGTAAGGCTCTGCAATAGTTTCTGTGACATTTGAGCATAGTTTATCTATGTAAAATATTCTCTCTAAAAATGTCATCATAACCTGATAAGAAGCAGTGCTATAGCCATTTATTTATGTTTTTCCCATGCTAGATTATGAAAGGGTAGATTATGGGTTTCAAGAATAAGAGACTGGTTAGAATGAACTAAGCCAAGACCAAGGCATAGTGGGCAGTTTTCCCAACTAAGAGTTCTGCTTTGAAGCAGGTCAGCTTGTCCTTGTAGAGTCCTACTGTTTAGTATCTGTTCTGTCTCATTCCAGTTTTTGAAGAGTGGCCAATTTTTATTCAAAGCCCAAAATGTAGCTTTTGGTCTGACAGCTTATTCAGCTCTGCAATGGAAACAATCCCTGTATTTTCATATCAATATTTAATTTAAACTTTTTATCTATATTTACTGATTTGAATTTAGAGGAAGAAAAAGGAGATATATTCCCAGTCTCTATCTTGCAAAATCTGTTGGGATAAATATTTAAGTACTGAGAATTATATATACATAAAATTATATTGTATGAATATTCCATAGTTGGTATTAGATTCCTGGAAGCTTTTATCTTTAGAGAAATATCTATTTCTGGGCAACATTTGCATGACCACACTTGGCCCAGTTAGTCACTGACCCCGTCACCTCTCATTGCTTATGGCTGTAGCAGCATATGGGTTTTTGCACTAAAACAATATTTATAGCTAGGCAGCAATGGGTATAGAAGGAAGTACAGTACATATGGAAGAACTGATAAAAGACAACTCTTTCACTCTGACTGACTGTCCCTTTTTTACCTGCAGACCATCACCCATTCTTCCTTTCCTCTGTTCATCATGACCTCCTCCATTTGTGGTGCAGAATCTTTCCCCTTGTCCTTTCCCCAATTTGGCCACACAAGTCAGAAGGCAAGCTGCCAGAGGAAGGGCATTTCCTCCCCCACCATCCATCTTTCAGGCTAATCTTCATAAAATGTCCTTTAAAAAATTAGATGTATTCTTCTGGCAAGGAAAGCAGAATTTTAATTACAGAAGAAAAGCAACTGCAAATGTAGTAGATGTAACATAAGCCCCACAAGAAGCATAAACTAATCCAATAGAAGCAGAAAGGGAGAAAGTAAAACACACAAGTACCTTAGGATATACCCCTAGCACCAGGATCTCTAAAAGAGGAGGGGCATCATTAGGACTCTGTTCACATCATCTGTGCTGGATGCAAGCAGTTCTCCAAACAGTATTATTTGGAGCTTTGCTGTTTGTTTACATTTGGAAGTGTATTGCAGAGTTTGTGAGTATTTTCCCAGCTTAGGTGTGAAGAGCTCTGCCAAGTGTTTTTTGTTTTTGAATTATTGATTGTAAGTAAATGCCTGCAGAAGAGTACTGTATTTACAAGCTATGTGATGTCCCAATGGTTAGTTGGCCTGGCAGCCAATAAGCATTAGGGAGATGTGCTCAGTGGCTGTGAAGATTGAGTTTTAAAATGAATATCCTGGCTCTTCTGGCCACTCTTCCCAATCCTTTTTCTTGAAGGACTGAGTATTTAAGTTGGGCAAGTGGAGAGAAACTTTACCTAAAAACAAATCCAGGACTATTTTAATCAAATGGTCTACAACCAACTGTATTGAAGAATTCCCACGAAACATTAATCCTAATTAAGCCTGCCATGGGAACACAGCCAGAATAAATATTTTGTGATTAGTTATACTAGAGGTGATTATATAGAGGAACTACTTTTTATCTATAAAACAAGACAAATTGTATTCCGTGCACACATTTCTCAGTTAACATTCTGGTATAGGGAAGAATAGTATTTTAAGTAGAAAATTTGTGGGCAGTAGGGAAGCTGTTCTCCTCTGTTGATTCTCAGTAACAGTGATTGGTTTGGGTTCCTCATAGCTGACCTTATTTATGGTTTCAGAACTGTGGAGAAAGATTTGGACAAGAATTCTTGGGTGGAAAAAAAGATCCACGCAGATTTTGAGATTCACCTTTTGGTGGGGTGGTTTACAGAGTATGAAGAATAATGTGTGAAAGATATTGTGAGAAAATTGAAGATGTTAAGGAACTGTTTAAGAGAAAATGCAAAATTTGGAAATGTGAAGGAGTTAGCTTTAGAATTAAAGGAGATTATGAAAGTGAAGTGAAATAGAAAGAAGGGAAGACATAGAAGATGGAATGTCAGAAATTGCTGAAAATTGAAAAATGTATCATCCCGAAAAGGTTCAGGGCTGGTGGAATGTGAAGGAAGTTAATTGTATGATAGAATTGATCTGGCAGAACACGACCTGAGAAGAACAGTCCCCAGCTAAGGAATGAGTAGTGCTCAGTATTAGATGAAGAGTAGCATCAGCTGAGGAATATGAAATGGGAGCTGCTAGCAACTAGAGGGAGAGAGTTAATACTAATGTCAATGTCAGAACACTATTGGAACAGTACTCTATCACGTAAAAGAGGGAAGAAAATTCACTTTCTTTGAGAATGGAGGACTTGAGATTTGTTTTTATAAGGAAATAAATGTTGGTATATTTCTGGGTTTCTTTTTGCTTGATACAAAAAATGGAGAAATGGAGATGGAAATGGAGTCTGTTCTTTTAAGACCTTGGCTCTGTCCAATGTTGAAGAGCGTTCTTTAAAAAGGCCCATACTGTTGTTCTTCCATCATTCTGTAACAGGACAATTTCAATAATGGATGTGCTTGGATCTCTTAGAGCAGTCAAAACCATTCAATGGTTTTATGGGAATCGTCTTATGGAACTTATTTCACCTTTATTATTGCATCTTCCTGGATGGGTCAGATTTGTTTTTCAGAGTGAACAAGCATAAAACAGCCAAATTTTATGTTGTTACTTGTAGAAAATGTGAGAATATTCTGAGGTAATGTCTGGCTCTGTTATAAATGGGATATTTCCATTTTAAATCTGTGCCATTAATATAAAGCTATATAAAAGCTTATGTAATAAAGATCAATTGTGTTATACTCAAAGCTTCCCTGATTAAAGTTATGAATAATATTAGAGGCCCAGGACTATTCCTGGATATCAGTAAAATAATAAATAATTTCAGAGAAACCAGTTGGTAGTAGAAACAAATGTCATTTTGTTTTTTCCCCCAATATGTTTTAAAAAATTAATCCAAATAGTATTTTCTATGACTCACAGCTATTAGAAAAATGTATTACGTATATATGCAAATTTTAGTGTAATTGAAAACTATTTCTTAGTAATGAAAAGTAGCTACACCTTTACAAATAAAATCAATAATGTTGCTTAGAGTTCTAAATAATAACTTAGTATTTCTTTGTATCATTGTCCAATAAAAAATAATGCAGCTATAACTATACTTCAAGAATCAGAGTAAATATTTTCAGTCAGACAACCAAGTATATCAAGTAAATTAGCTTCTGAACTTTAGAATAATGCTTGAACATAATTCCCCAAGCTTGTTGGTATGTATATTTTTTCTATATGCATTGGGACTAAATTCTGTGTGCATCTAAAATGTTCATGTGAAAATCAAAACCATGGAAAAACATTTATTTCAAAACACTTGTTTTTCTTCGTAACTCATTTATTACTTTGGACTTATGCATGAAACCAGGAACTTTGTTCCTTAGGAGTCCATCTGCTCCTGCTGTTTGTTCACCATCTGAAATCATAATCATCTGTTTGTGACACACTAATCATTTTCACAGTAACTAATTGTGATGTCACAAACAGATGATTATGATTTCAGGTGGTGAACAGCCAGCAGGAACTAATGAAGTTTGAAGGAACAAAGAAGAAAAAGCATGGGGAAAATAGATATTCATGTCATAGTTGTTGTTTTTTACAAATTCATGTTTGCATGAATATAGTTATTTCTGGCCTTTGGACAGCACCAGGTAGGAAAACATGTCAAAACATTTTTAATCCCCAGTTGACTAAATCTCCCAGAAACACATTGTCATTTACTTCATTTTTTTTGCATAAACACAGTACACCAAGACAGATACTATAAAATGCAGCATATTTGCAAGTATTTTATGTGAAATGAGAACCACATTTATAGACTTTGTGTTGAATAATTTTGAAAATTCTTTCTTGCATATCTCCACATGTTTCTTTTGATCGAGGGAGGGAATATTAGTTGAGCCTTCCTATGGCTAATGGAACACTTGTGAACAATAACTACAGCTATGTAAGATTGAATAAAATACCTTCCTTATATTTTTTTTACCTGCTAAAATCTGATGTGGTACTTAGAAAAGAGATTGTTTTATGAGTTGATATACTGTATGTTTTTACTACATCTAAAATTTTACAGGATACCCATTTGTATTGTGTTTTACTAATTTGGCTTTTATTTTTTAATATGTGTGCATTTTTTCTTTAGATTTTTCAATGTGCCAAAAATCATATTTAGCACAAGTTCCATAATTGTAAAAAAAAATTGACAAAGGAATCAGCAATCTGTACCTTGATGCTTTGTTGGGCAAAATAGGAACATTCTCTTAAATTCCTTGACAGTGATATCCCTAAAACTTTTTCCTGCCTATGAGAAACTTTATAATTTCATTTTTGTTGTTTATTTTTATTAAGTGATACTGTCCATCTACTTTCCTTATTTTCAGCGCATATGCATCCCAAAGGTGCTTTTTCATGAGGTAACTGGACTTTCTTGTTTTTTCTTTGAAGACGTTTCGCTTCTCATCCCAGAAGCTTCTTTAGCTCTGACTGGATGGCGGGAAATTGAAGGATGGAAGGGAAGGAGAAGTGAAACGTCTTCAAAGAAAAACAAGAAAGTTCAGTCGCCTCGTGAAAAAGCACCTTTGGGATAACTATGACCTGGATGACTGAAAATCTCCATAAACATCCAGTGCATACGGTTTCAAAATCTCTTTTTTATGGTCTAGGTTCATACTCTATCTATTGTGAGTCACTTTCAGAATTTATAAGTATTGCCTTAGTATTGGTATCAGCATTTTCACAATGTTCTCATTTTTCTCAAGGAATTGTTTTACTTTAGGAAGTTATTGGACAACTTTTGAGAACAGAAAAAGAATATTGATCTCTGCTTCTTCAATTTTGTTACACAGAAGCTGTTGAGTTTGAATACGTTGTTGAAAATTATGTACACTTGACATTTTTCTGCATGTTTGTGGACTACTCTTTATTCTTTGCATTAGCAAAAGAATTCATCAAAAATTTCTCAAATTTTGAATAAAGCCACAATGTTTCAAGTCAAAGGAGTTACAACCTTTTTACCAGAATAAACTTTTTCCATCTATTGATAGATGAATACCTCATATTTTTAAAATTTCTCAGTAGCATTTTCTAGAAAGTGCAATAATTGGAATTAGTTTTTCTTAATTTATGTTTTTACTTATAGCCATATTAAGCTATTTGTTCACTTACCATTGGCTTTGTGTCAGCAATATCCATCAACAAGGTTAAGAAACTGGTCATCTGTCATATGAGATAAGATTGCCCTTTGATAGCATTAAGAAAAACATTAATTTCCTACTCCTGACCCCAGGCTAATTGTGAACAGATGCAAAATAATTTGAAGAATCTGAAGGTTGTCAATTTATATTTTCATTAAACTTTGCTATCATATCTTTTTATTACTATAAAGATGTGTGCATAAGCATTTCACAGTCTTGTTTTTAGTTTCCTTCCTTGAGTTGAAGAGATTTGCTTAGTATTGCTTAGTATCTATTTTTACACAGAATCTTCCATTTTATTGTCAGGTTTTTGTGACCCATAATACACTTTCAAGTGATAATGCAAATATATTGTCAATGAAAGCATTTTATGATGCTTAGCTGTACTTTATCATTGCTGTTATTCACACTTCTGAATTTCCATCTATTTTCTGGTTCCATTAGCTGTGCCTCTTTATTTTTTATTCTCCTTTTAGGTCATAAAATTTAATAACATATAAGACTAGTGTTCCAAGATGTATTTTTAGTTAGGCTACAATTTCAGTTAACAGATTTATTTTCACAGGTGAGTATCAAGGTTTCAGAGCATTTAGTTGTGATTTCTTTATTTTTTATCTATTAAAACCTAGATAATCAGGTATTTTTATTGATTTTATATGTGTATGTATATGTGTGTGTATAAGTGTATACATATTCAATTAAGCAGATAGGTGTGCATATTCCTTACTCGCTGGAAACCAATTCTTTTAAGAGAGATGCATGCTGAAATACACATTGGGCTGTAGTTATTGTTTTTCTACAGAGCATTTCTTTCAATGGAATGCATATACATCTTGCTGTACAAATCAGCAGAGCTAGTCATGTATACATTCCTTTTCAAAGTGTAATATAATTGGACTAGATTTTTACAATTAAATTAGTTCCAGAGATAAAATGGATAATATTTACAGTGACAACATCAGGATGTTTTGCAAGAGATTTCATAATTATTTTACAGTTGTTCATATTCTTTATAAAATGAAGCAAACACAGTAATAAGAAAGTGAAATGAATTCAATTATTTTTATTAAATATTATTGATAATTTAAAATGGGAAGAGGTGAGTTAATGTAATAGAAAAGCAGAACTGAAATTAATGTTACACTGTTGTATTTTTTTTATTCATTAACCAGATATAAAATGAGAATTCAAAAATGGGTATTTAAAATGTAATTGAAATTAAAAAAAATCATTTACTGTAGGGACTGAGACAATTATATTTTAAATGTTATTTCTAGATAATATGGATAGTAGAAACCTCAAAAAAGTATTGGGTGACATATTTGTTTTTGTGTATACTGAATAGCTTCCAAAAACCTCATAATAGAAGGTGTTACATAAGTGGAAAGTCCTTGTCATTATTGCTAATTGAATGATCATATTACAATAATGTGGATGCAATTTAGAAACATATGGTATATCATGACAGAGAGCTTTTTATTCATCCTGTGATGCATATTAGTTGTTTTAACTTTTAAAGAGATTAGTAATCTGGAAGAATTCCCAACTATTGTTCCAGACAGCAGTTAGATATTTGGGTGGATCGTGTAAAAACACTGAAAAGGCTGAGAGAGCATGTGAAATGTTTGTTTGAAGAGATATTACATCAGTGAACAAGACATCTGTACTTTTTGATGTGGTTTTAGAAGGTTTATAGTATTGTACAGGAATTTTAAATGGGCACTCTTTCGCCATATTAATTCTATTATTTCTGTATTTTTCAGTTATATTATTAAAGATGTGGCATCCTTATATATCCGGAGTGCTTTTATGTTAACTGAATTTGCACAGGTCCAGTTCAAAGGAAATATGAGCACTTGCAGTTTCCCTGAGCTGGTGTTGCCTTTTGTTTTGTTTTTCTGTAGATATATCAAGAAAATCTTGTTTTACCATTGTAATTCACTACTTATTATAGAACAAAAAGAGGAATATTTTCCTGATTAAAATAGGTGGGAGGTAAGGCACAATTAAATTAATAAATTCAGTATTTTGCATTAGGGACAGTGCTTGCACCTGGCATTGCAGCTGCCAGCTGAGTTTACTATGGATACCCAGTTTGGATTCCCTCCCCCCAAATAAAGAAGAATTGTGCTGGATTAGGCCAAAGACCTATCAGTCCTATATTCTGTTCACATTGTGATCTGCATGTACTTATGAGAAGCAACTGTGTGCCTCAGCAACTATATTGACACATATATTAAATACTTATATAATATCTACCACATTGATAGCTACTGTATATTAGTGGCAGCATTCATAAATTTATATAATACTTTTGAAAACAATATAGATTGATGTCCATTAATCTTATAGTTGTAAAGTAATATTTTCATATTTCTCAGTCTGAAATTTTATTTTCTATCGTGTGATTTGATATCGCATTGTTTAGTCACATTGTGAAAAATAAAATGTTGCCCAAGTACTTGGCTCAAGGCCTTAAAGTAGAGGTTTTCTTAAATCTAGATCTACAATTGTAGAAAGTCCTTATTATCAACAGCCAATATATATGTTAAAAATATAGGCTAGACAATTGCTCCATTGAACTGTATTATGAAATTGTCTTATAGATAGGCAATAATTCTCTAAGGATTGAAACAGAAATGTTTCTTACATATGCTAAGTATTATGGATTGGACCTGGGACTGTACATGTGAAAAGTTGAAGTTCACTGAAGTAAACCTTATAGCCTCTTCAATTCACCAAGAGTGCCCAGACAAGATGGTGAACTTAGGAATCATAGGCCCAGATCTGATATTCTACTGAATCACACTGAAAATAAATTTAATTATATTTTGTAAAAAGCAGGTATGGGATGATGATAGGTGATAGACAATGATGACTATTAGGAAGAGAACACAAACAGAGAGGCATTATTCTATATACTACCTTAAATAACTGAGGGAAATACATTGTTTAAAATTACAAATAATTAAATACATGAAAATTACATGAAAATTTAGAATGATTGTTGCTCTTAATTTTGGCACCCAAAATTAAATCATCTGTCTCCTAATGTTTATCAATGGAAACCAGCTGCAACAAAACATCCCCCAGTGCCTCCATAAACTATCTGACATCCAAGGAAATGAGCCAGACATCTATTTGTTTTTTCAGTATATCTCCTGCCACTAAGAATACTGCTACAATTGCAAGAGAACTCCTCATGAATGGAACATCCTCAAGTGGTAAAGCTATAGGTCTAAAAGGAGTGTCATTCAAATCCCATTGTTGTATAGTATAGCCTTCAAAACAACTGAAATACATGGCAGGTATAGTAGATTGGAATAAATTACTCTTTACAACCAGTACTCAGACATTGTTGTATTATAATTGTGATCTTAGTAAAAAAAAAATTTGCACAGCATTTGTAAATTTAGCCAGTGTTCTAAGAAAGTAGAAGCTCCTGTAGGAGGAATGGCAGAGCCAACAGAAGGGCTAAAAAGAGGGGCCAGTTTAGAGTCTGTTTAGAGTTTGTACCCACAAACAAGTTAAGTTCAGACCCCCTTGATTGCTAATGAACCTTATCTAGCTCTAGCCCATGCTGATAGTTGAGAAGAGTCTTGTGCATAAGCTTTTAGAAATAATAAGTTAAATTGAATCTTCACATGGAGCTGGTTTTTCATGCTCACTAAAATAATCCACTTCCAACATGCTTTGATTCTTATTGATAATGGGTGACTATTATATTAGTTGTTATATTATTTGATATTGATTTTTTTATTGTCTCACTATGCTTTGTTGTACACTGCCCAGAGTATCAACTGATTGGACTCGAAATAAAATATTCCATATGCTAAATGAACCCATAGATACTGACCTCTTACCACCCATCATGGTTTTGGTCAGTTGAGGCTTTCATATAATGTTTCTGAATAAGATTTAGACATAAACTAGGATCTTAGCCTCAGTTGTACACATGCTACATTCCCTTTCTTTGGTAAAGATAGTACTAGTCAATTTTGGCAAATTTTGGCCAGTAAGACTCAAGCGCAACAAAAAGAATAGCCCAGTTTACCCCAAGTGTGATGATACTATTCTGTGCTCAGATAATTACACACTATGCAAGCCACATATTGCAGCCTACATAGGAAGTATATGCAGTACATATACACTAAAAATATGTTTCATTCTTATACTGTAGTGTAAAACCCTGTTCAAGATAATATTTTTGCCAAATTATTTTCATACTACCCTAGCTCTAGGATACTATTACTAGACACCAATTATGTGCGCATTTCCCCTTTCCCCACCTTCATTATTTATTTGAGCTTGAAAAACAGAAGCTTTGTTTTCTTTTTGCCGAGATTGTAGCTAATCACGCTTGCTTCATTCTTACTGAACTTTGGCAGATATTATCTGTAATTCTCACTTATACCTTTAGAGTTTCAAGAAGCTTGCGATTTTGGCTTCCTACCCATATTCTTTTGTAAAGTTCAGCTTAATATCTTGGCTGCCTGAATTTTTGGAAGGAGCAAGAAGCTCTGTGCTGGATCACTGAGCACCAAGGAGAAAGTTGAACAGAATCTCTGTGGGAAATGGCTTAGTGAGTTGTCAAATGCCTGTCACTGGTCTCTTCACTTTCTCACCACAGAAAGCAGTTTCTGTTCATGATTTTAAAAGTCTTTTCCTTTATAAGTTATTGTGTTCCAGCCGGTTTCCAATTTAAAAAACCCTACATTTACTGAAATACTGCACCATATTTTAAAAGAATAAAATAAAATGAATTTCCTATTTTCTCAAGCAATAATCATTATCTTGTCCATCTTTTAAACCATAAACCTATCTTTGTTTTTTACTGACAATCCTTGCATGTACAGTTCAATGTACTGTTATACTTTTAAATTATTCAAAATGTAAACATTCAAAAATTACCTTGAAGGGTATTATTCACATAATAAGAAGGGGAAAAAATCACATGAAATCATAATTAATCTCCAGCTAGAAAATGCAACATCTTTTTCAAGATGGTTATTTGATGTGAATTTTTCTTTATTCATATTGCTTATAAAACAATACATGTTCTACAAGCAATAATTATTATTGGAAATATGGTCTGATTTTATTTATTTTTGCTATTTAAGCATATCAATATATTCATTTTCTCCTTTAGCAATTTTTATATAAAAGCTTTAACAGTGTACTTCGATTAATTTCAAATTAATGGAGTCAAGTACTTGACGTTTTGCAGTACTGAATAAAGCATTTTAATAGATGAGGTTACCTTGAGTATTTAAACCATTTCTTTATATCAGTGTTTCCCAAACTTGACAATTTTAAGGCATGTGGTCTTCAACTCCCAGAATTCCACAGCCAGCAATGCTGGCTGTGGAATTCTGGGAGTTGAAGTCCACATGCCTTAAAATTGTCAAGTTTGGGAAACACTGCTTTATGTATTACCTTTAAAATCATATTAGCTATGTGTAAAAACAAGATTGCAATTTATAATGTTAAAACACTTAAGTAGGATTTTTTTAAAGGTTACAACCGCTCATTCTGTGACCATTCAAAGTTATAAAAGAACTGAACCCATGTTTTCCCCAAAATAAGACCTACCCCAAAATAAGACCTAGCTTGATTTTTGGAGTTGGGCCTAATATAAGCCCTACCCCAAAAGTAAGCCCTAGATTGTGGTTGCCCATGGGGGTTGGGCATGGCTAGCTTGACGTTGCTCATGTGGGACGTGAGGGAGCCCGGCTGGGAAAAAGAGACAGAATCTACGGAGTTTCGCATGGTACCAATGAGGTAGAAGATACTGTTACCATACCAAAGCCATTTAGTCCAAGGTGACCAGTGAATGTGGTTTCAGCTTTTACATTGTCCCTTGACTAGAAAAAGTCTAATTCAGGGATTGCTCCCATGTTCCTTCAGCATGGCCCAACCTCCTTGTGTTTCTTTCCAATTCTGACTCAAAGCCTCAGTGATTCAGCAATTCAGCCTTCCTAGCATGCAAGCATAACCCTACCCCCTTCCTTTGACTACCACCTCCTCATTTACCTATTTCCACCCACCAGGGACAGGCTTTCTTTCTTGTTGCTTGTTCTTCTCTGGACCAGTCCATGAAGTTCCAGTCATCACAGCATCCCTTCAGTCACATGATCACAATTTGTGTACCTGGCAACTGGCTTGCATTTACAACAGTTGTAGCATCCTGTGGCCACATGATCACTACTCGGAATTTTCCCTGCCAACTACCCACAAGTAAAGCCAAATCACTTTGATAAGTTGTTTCCACCACTTTTTCTGTTATGGAATATGAGATCCCAAGGACAGGGATCCCATCATAACCCCAAGAACTCCCTGTACGTTGCAACTGTTATTGCAGTGCCTCCTTGCTAACATATTACCATGCATGTACTACGACAATGGCTAATCAAACAAGTAACTAATAAAAACATATTTAGGTCAATTGAGTGGATTTATATTTATATATTTATTTATTATTTATTATTTATATATTTAGAATATCTAAAGTGTAAACTCCATCACTTGAAATTACGTAAGGAGCAAAATACTTGATAGTGAATAGAATGAACAAAAGTCATTGTGTACTCGACATGGCCAGTTTATAAATGTGATAAACAAACAAATAAATATTATAGCAAACTCGGAGTTTAGGAATATTTTTTTTAGTAAAAATCAAGCCTATTAGTGTTCCAGTATTGCTTTTAGATGATCAAAGTATGTGTAGTTTTAGTGTCCTAACTGGAAGATATCCTTGACAATCTTAGCATTGACACTTCCTTTTCTGGTGAAATTTTACTACCACCTATCAAAGTTCTAACAAAAGTTCCTTCCCCTCCACAATACATTTAAATAGTAGGAAGTGTGACCTTCTCAGAGGTTAAAGGTACTGTAGTCTATATAAAGTTAAGTAAATTATTTTCAGTTCTCTACCTGCAAAGATTAGTTTTATGTTTAATGCATACAATATGCCCTTCAGTGCAACTGCAGTATTTTTGCTCTTTTGACACTTTTTACAACTATTCATCAGAAAATACGCAGATTATCCACATTTGGTGCACTTCAGAATAACTCTGTTAATGTCAGAATCATACTGATACTCACCAGCGACTGGAGCATAAGATCCAAGGACATGGATTATCTAATAATCAATCTAATCTGGATATTTTTCTTTAAAGTAGGGTCATATAATAGATAGGAGTCACAGTTGTGAGATGTGTAGCACATATAAATCAATATATATTAAAATGAATAAACTATTCAAAGAGCATAGATTTGTAATGAACATTATTACTGAATTTTTATATGAATTTTTATTTATGTTTTAATTTTTTATTTTAAAATAGACATTTTGAATCCTTATTTGAATACAAAAGCTGGTTATGATTCAAAATAAATAATAGAATATTCTATTCTTATATATATTAATGTTTTATGCAATAACAAATGGCATTCTTATTTTCTCTAAAATATGCTAATTGGGTTTGGATCTGTCCATGCTATGAATATTCCTCTATCACATAGGCTGTATTGGCCTGAAATGGACTGAAGACTCAGGCTGTATGCCTACTGTGACATGATTTAGAAAAGCACCTGTAAAACATTATATTTTTTGAACAGACTGCATATATCATAATGGCACCTGTTTAAGTAAAATAGGTTTGTATGATTTAACTGTGCATTTTTATGCTGTCATGTACTCATGGTAGCTTACAAACTTTAGAAGCAAAAACAGAATATAAAGATGTTTAAAACAGATTAAAAATACAACAAAATAAATATAAATATTGAAATCCTAAATCATTTAACAATTAACAGCCAAGCAAACAGTGGGAGCATAGCATAATGTAGCCTGGGGACAATGCAAAAAAAAAAAAAAAATGTTTCTTATTCCAAAACAAAACAAACAAAAAAACAACAACCCTAGCCTCTGACAGCAGGGCCATCTTCAAAAAAAGTTCTCTTGTGGACCTTAACAACTAGTTAGGGTCATAATCTTTTTTGAGCTATAAAACAAGTCTGTTTCTCCCAAATGATTGGCATTCTGAAGCTCTCTTTACGAAGCTGCATTTTCAGAAAACTTGCATTGCTCTTAGGAATGAGGCCTGCATGTTTTGTTTTGTTTTTTTTAAAAAAAACCTCTATATTGATAGAATCTAGGATGTGTTCACATGTTATGTGCAGGTCTGTCACTTGGTAACAATTGCCAAGTAATATCTTTAATTTGAGAAAGAGGAAGGACTATAAATTCATAATCAAGGTTATTCAAAATAAATTGCCAGTTTGAAGGCATTTAAGCACCTTTATTTGATGTTTTATACCTAATAATAAATCCTAGTCATCATAATATGTATGTGCTTTTGAGAAATAAAATGCAGCAGATAACTTGATCTCTAAAGTGCATTCCAGGGATGAATGACTCCCACCTTCTCTTCTCCCTCAATTAACATTTTATTTATTCTTCACACCTTTGCTGGAGAATTCCTCAACCTTTTAAAGCAGATGAATCTTTCATATTATTAGAGAGTTTGTTTTATTATTTTAGACTGATCTTTTCAGTGATAGATTATTATTTATGATTATTTGAACATAGTGGCAATTTACAGTCAAAAAGTTGGGTTAGTCTTCTATTCTAGTTATTATTATTGATGTTAGTCAGTAATCTATCTTCTTTCATAAGTTTATTGGTGCATTTCAGTGTTCAGATTGCTGGATATTTGTGGTGACTTCACGCTAACTGAGCAAAACAAAAAACCTTTCTATTTTATCTAATTAGATGACCCTCTCCCGTAGCAAAAAAGATAGTCATTGGTTTAATCTTTTAGTCAGTGCTTTTTTGTTAAAAAAAAAAAAAGTGCCAGAACTCACACACGTCATACAACCCGCCTTGCCTACCTTACAAGGTTCCATCCAAAAAAGGTGCCGGAGCTCCATTCTGGGCATTCTCTGACAAAAAAAGCCCTGCTTTTATTGAAAAAAAGGACAAGGGGTGACATGTTAGTGATGTTCCAATATTTGAAGGGTTGCTACAAAGAGGAAGGGATCAACCTATTTTCCAAAGCACCAGAGGCAAGAAACAATGGATGAAAACTAATCAAGGAGCGAAGCAATCTAGAACTAAGGAGAAATTTCCTAAAAGTGAGAACAATCAACCAGTGAAACAGTTTGCTTTCAGAAGGGTGCTGCATTCCTGGAGGGTTTTAAGAAGAGACTGGACAGTCATTTGTCTGAAATGTATAGGATCTTTTGCTTGAGCAGAGGATTAGACTTCAAGGTCCTTTCCATCTCTGTTATTCTGCTAATCTGTTATTCAGTTAGGTGCCCAAAAGTATTTTATTTTGAATTTTGTGCAGCATCTAGGGACAGATTTCTCTATTTTTTTCATCGTTTAGCTTTGAAAAATGCTGTTCAGAAAGTAAACAAGAGTCAGTCAGATATTTACAGGGAAGAACACTAAAGTGTTTGGACTGACATGGACAGTTGCATGAAGTTGATGCTGATTTTTTCTTAAGATAGAGAAAGCAATGATACTGACTCTGAAATCCGAATTTCTGTGGTGTAACTTTTAAAATTAACACATTTAAGATCACATAAATTGTATGTGGATGTTCTTTAAGTAGAGCTTGAACTTGTTATGCCTCCTTTCTGTTCCCAGTTCAAGGTTGCTCAAAGTTTCCGGATCTAGTCATGCTTAGATTAGATTTAGTGAACCCCAACTGGTATGAGTATTTTGTCCCATTGATTTCAGTAGATCTTTTCTTTTGCACCTTTGTTATCTTCACCAGGCTCTTCCAGTCAAGGTCTTTATAGTTCTATGTAAATCTATTCTTCAAGGTCTGAAGTTTATTACGATGTTCTCTGGTCTGGCAACAGGACTTGGTTGGTTTTGCTAGTTTTTACCTAATAATTTGCCTATGATCCAACTTAAGATGAGGAAAACAACAAAAACTGGATTGACACTGGGATTTTTTCTGCTTTTAATTCCGACTGCATGAAAACAACCAAGCTTAGAGAGCACCAAGGACTCCTCATTTCAACCTTGAGCTACAAATATTGTTCTTCATCGGCTTCTGATTTCCTTTGAAACTTACTAGGCCATAGTAGATCATTTGATGCAATGAAGAACCACATTTGTTATCATCTGCAGTACCTATTTCCCATAGCAGAAAAGGCCTTTTAAATTTGGGCTTCTGCGATATATGAAATTAGTTTTTTATGCATATATGCATTTTCACATAATTGTTGGAGTTGGGAGGATTAGTAAACAGTAGGCATCCAGTTGAACTGTATTGTTGAAAAATGAGAAAGAATTGTATTTTTAAAATATTTGAGTATATTGCATGTTTATATAAAGTATTATTGTTCAGTGGTGTAATTCTTCTGGACTTTGGGATATCTTTCTCTTTCATTTCACTTTTGTATGCTACAATTCAGTATCGTTCAGGAAGCATCCCAATTTTATGTGTAGCATTTTCCATGGATTCTGGGATACGCCCATTGAAAGAAGAGATGCTCCCATCTTTGAGCTCAATTTGATGGCAGAGTACTGAATGAAATGAAGTATTATTACTAAAAAAATGGAAAGATTATATAAGAAAATAGAAGTGTAGTGATCATAAATGGAATAACATAATTCTGAATTGTTTATTAATATGCTCCACAATGTAACTCATTATTGAAACTACTTTTACAAATGGATAAATCTAAATGACATTTTTAACACTGATACACTGAAGTTTGATTTTCTAAAATAGCTGTAAAACTGTTAGAACCTTTCACAATAATGTAACCAGTACTAAACAAAGCAGCTTGTGCTCTCTGCCAAATTCCTGTTAAGCAAATCTTTGATAAAATTAGAAGCCAACCTTTTACTGGAGTGAAGCCAACACTTCAAAAAGCTTAAGTTGCTACAGACAGAACAGCAAAAGCATAGTGCTGAATTGTTTGTCAGGTGATACTTGCTCAAAATTAAATTCAGCGCATTTAATTTATAAAAATATTTCTTCACAAGAAAAGCCAGAAAGAAAAATTAAAATGGGAGGGGGGTAGAGAGAGAATTTGACTGGAGAATATCAGTTTGTAAACCTCCAGCATATGGAGAATGAACGAGCTTTTCTTTTCTTTTCAACAAATGAAAATCGCTCTGGTTGCTCAATGTCATATTGTGAGGCTATAATTGAATTACCATCATAATTTTCAACAGTTTTGAACAGATTGATCAATATCATTTGCCAATTAGTTTGCATGCATTCCAGATCTGAGTTCACTAGCAAGCATAAAATCTTTCTTCATTCTCACTTTAGACAAATAACAGTTCTACTAACCAAGAAGAAAATTAGTAGCAGGTGAAAAACATTTCCACTGAAGCAGAAAACAAAATATTATTTGAAATATGATCTTTTTTATTAACTAAACCTACCTTAATTCTTTACTGAGATTGGATACAGCTTGCTCAGTTATTCAGCAGGATCACATATTGTGAAAAGAAATGTATTGTATTCTATATATAGAGGCTTAGTAGGCTTTGAACTAGTTTTTTTTTTTTAATCTTTGTGAGTCTTTACTTTGCCTATGATGAAATAAGAGGTAATTGAGACCTCTCTCTATATATTTGGCAATCTCTATTTTTTTACTATGAAATCTAAAGAAATTTTAGGATTTTGCTTTTGGATATATTAAGCTATTGTCAACAGAATTCATGCCATGCAGAATAATAAATTTGGTTTTCTATCTCTCATTGTTCTCATCATTTTCGTGAAGCCTCTAATTTTTTCTTAAATGACTGAGATATATATATATATATATATATATATATATATATATATGTATATATATATATATATATACATATATATATATGTGTGTGTGTGTGTGTGTGTGTGTGTGTATATGTATGTATGTATGTATGTTTGTGTGTGTGTGTTTTCTGAGGTTTTCATGGGTGTTTGTATGTAGGTCTTTGGTTATTCGGGTTTTCTCCCGCGATAAAATTGGGAGTGTCTTGGCGACGTTTCGACGAAGTCTCATTCGTCATCTTTAGGCTGGTGTTTTCAGCTTTGTGCTTCTGGGAGCAATGTGTGAACGTAGCTGTTTCTTCCTTTTAACTGCCAGTGGGGGTATGAATTGATTGGATGAGAGCTTGGCTGTGTTCTGATTGGATGGAGGTGTGTTCTGATTGGTTAGGAGCTTGGCTGTGCTCTGATTGGATGGGGGGTTGCCTGTGCTCTTATTGGTTGGGGGAGTGTTCTGTTTGGGTGGGGGCTTTGTTGTGCTCAGGTTAATCTGAGTTGCAGGGGGATGTGAGATGATGCGCATTGCTATTGTTTGGCTTCGCGTTCGTGGTCGTGCCTCATCTTCATGGTGTGTGTCAGTTTGCTTCATGTATGGATTGGAGGGGTTTAAAGTGGCTAATGATGCAGCTGTGGTCTGGCTTCTGGTTTGTGGTCGTGCCTCATCATCGGTGTGGGTTTGGGTTTGCTTTTTGCGTGGACGTGTGGTGGTGACATCCTGTGTGGCTTTCATGAGTGTGGGTCTGGTTTCATTCTTTGTGTTAGGGAGTCGTTTGTCAATAAGGGTGGGTTTCCAAATGGCTGGTAGGCGGGAGGTATCATCTGGTTTCTTCATGCTGTGTGGGCGTTTTTCTATCTCGATGGCTTCTCTGATTATTCTGTTATTAAAATATTCAGTTTTGGCAATAGTTCTGGTATTTTTAAAGTCAATTTCATGTCCTGTGGCTTTAAGGTGTTGGACCAGGGAAGATGTTCGTTCCTCTTTTTTGACTGAGTTCTTATGTTCTTCAATGTGTGCACTTATTCTTCTTTTGGTTTGTCTGATGTATGTGTTGGGACAAACAGTGCATGGATTTCATATACTCCTTGATTTTCTAACTCAATTTTGTCTTTGGGGTTTCTTAGGATGGTGGATATTTTTCTGTTTGTGCAAAATGCTGTCTTGATGTTGTGTTTATGGAGGATCTTGCTGATTCTGTCTGTGGTTCCTTTTATGTATGGGAGGAGGGCTTTGCCGTTTTCTTGTTCTCTGTCTTGGATTTTAGTGGGGGTTTCTTTTTGGATTAGGTTTGTAATCTTATTTCTTTGGAATCCATTGGATGTTAGTACATTGGTGAGAGTGTGTAGTTTTGTTTTTAGGTGTTGTTCATCAGCTAAGCGTTTTGTTCTGGAGATGAGTGCCTTGGCTACGGAGTTGATCTGTGCTGGGTGGTGGTGTGAGAGAGCATGCAGATAGCAGTTTGTGTGTGTTTTCTTCTGGTAGATGGTGCATTCTGCAAGACAGAGAACAAGAAAATGGCAAAGCCCTCCTCCCATACATAAAAGACACCACAGACAGAATCAGCAAGATCCTCCATAAACACAACATCAAAACAGCATTCTGCACAAACAGAAAAATATCCACCATCCTAAGAAACCCCAAAGACAAAATTGAGTTAGAAAATCAAGGAGTATATGAAATCCCATGCCCCGCTTGCCCCACCACATACATCGGACAAACCAACAGAAGAATAAGTGCACGCATTGAAGAACACAAGAACTCAGTCAAAAAAGAGGAACCAACTTCTTCCCTGGTCCAACAACTTAAAGCCATAGGACATGAAATTGACTTTAAAAAGGCCAGAACTATCACCAAAACTGTCACTTTAATAACAGAATAATCAGAAAAGCCATCGAGATAGAAAATGCCCACACAGCATGAATAAATGCCTACCAGCCATTTGGAAACCCGCCCTTATTGACAAACGAGTCCATAACACAAAGAATGACACCAGACCCACACTCACGAAAGCCATACAGGATGTCACCACCACACGTCCACGCAAAAAGCAAACCCAAACCCACACCGATGATGAGGCACGACCACAAACCAGAAACCAGACCACAGCTGCATCATTAGCCACTTTAAACCCCTCCATACATGAAGCAAACTGACACACACCATGAAGATGAGGCACGACCACGAACGTGAAGCCAAACAATAGCAATGCTCACCATCTCACATCCCCCTGCAACTCAGATTAACCTGAGCACAACAAAGCCCCCATCCAATCAGAGCACAGCCAACCCCCCATCCAATCAGAGCACAGCCAAGCTCCTAACCAATCAGAACACACCTCCATCCAATCAGAACACAGCCAAGCTCTCATCCAATCAGTTCATACCCCCACTGGCAGTTAAAAGGAAGAAACAGCTACGTTCACACATTGCTCCCAGAAGCATGAAGCCGAAAACACCAGCCTGAAGATGACAAATGAGACTTCGTCGAAACGTCGCCAAGACACTTCCAATTTTACGCGGGAGAAAACCCGAATAACCAAAGACATATATATATATATATATATATATATATATATATATATATAGAGAGAGAGAGAGAGAGAGAGAGAGAGACAGAGAGAGACAGAGACAGACAGACAGCAATAAATGCAAGAGCACCAGGAAATTATAAAACTATACAAAGTTTTAATAAATTTAAAACACCAAACTTTCGCCGGCAACTGCCGGCATTGTCAGGGTGGTTTCCAGTCGATGGGAGAGGCTATTTATGGTTGTGACGTTCTTTGCGCCCAGCTCATGGATCTCGTCATGGGCCCCAGCCAATCCATCTGCACTTTGATCCTAGTTTCCGTGTTACTGATCGTTGTTTTCTTGCTTTCCTTTGTATCAACATTCTCATCCTTTTTCTCCTCATGTGGTTGTGGGTTGGGGGAGCTTGCACGTTTTTGTTGTTTGTTTTCCTTATCCTACTTCCTGTTACTCCCCCTTCTCATTCTCCTCCCACCTTCCCTCTTTCCATAGTCTTTATTCGCAATTATCACCTCATTGCTTTCTTCTATATAACCAGCTTTCATTGTACTTGTCTTATTGTGACTCCAATGAAAGCTGGTTACGTAGGAGAAAGCAATGAGGTGATAATTGTTTTATAATTTCCTGGTGTTCTTGCTTTTATTGCTAGCTAAACATGAGTTTACCCAGGAATCACCTTTTTATTTTTAATATTCTTAATTTAAAGTTAAAATGAAACACTTGGATGTATAATAAGAATGGTGGCTTTAAAGCTACATGTGCCACCAAAAACATTATTCTAGAATTACTAAATTCTAACTTTGAATATATATATAAGCAAAATCATATTAATGACATTGAATTAAATTTAGATTACAGTAAGTTATAGTTAGTTAATTTCTCCTTATCATTGGTTTGCTTCAGTCTACACATATTTAGAAGAGTCGCCCCAAGCATGTTTTTGTGCCTATCTGTTCTAGTACTATACTTCCCATTTGGTGCCTTTCCAGATAATTTGGAAAGTGTCACCAGTGTTAAGAACTGTAATGTAAAAATCCTAGGGGGATGCAGATTGAAGTTAGAATACTGGAATAAAACCTAGCTGTAGTTTTCACGCAGCTGTGCAGCTGTGTTGGGTGACTCACATTCTTTTCTTAAACTGCTTTATAGAATTGTTTTAACCCTGAAAATGAAAAAAGGAAATAAATAATTAGTTACATGAGTCTAAAAGTTTGAATATGTTTTATCTGCTTCATGCCAAAGCCAAATATGAACATGTTATTCAATATTTTTGTACATTTCAAAGTATGCTAAATGCTGCACAGCGCATTAAAAAACATTTTGCAGTGATGTAGAATTCATTCATTCATAATAATGTACATAGCTTTGGTTCTAGTAATCTATGTTTTATTTTGTTCTGCTTCTCTATAACTATTTATGTTTTCTCTCCATAAAGTCTTGTAATATCATATATTAGGGATGACACTATAAAAAGTTCTCATTTAGCAACCATAATTGGGACCACCAGTTCTGTTGTTAAGAGAAACAACCAATAAATGGAAATCACATGATGAGGGAACTTCTCTAGTAAGGTGCTGCCGGTATTCAGCTGCTTTGTATCTCCTCCTTGATTCAATAGCTCATCACTATAAGGCAAGCACAGCAGATAATGAGTCTGAGGAGTACTAATCAAATAGTATTATATGCTATTATATATATTATGTATTCTATAATACATTCTAATAGTATAGCATAATAAAGCTTACGACATTAACATGTGATTAATAGTTTTGGGAGAAAGACCCGGAAAAGAATGTTAAAAGATAATAGGAAGCCTCAAGAAAAGACAGAAACTAAGGTATGGATGAATTAATTAGTTACCGTACTTCAGATGTAAAAATGGTTTATCTGTTTAATTTATTTATTGACCCAAAATCACCTAGGAATGTTTCATACCCAATGTGGTACTAGAACTCACAATCTTTTGGTTTCTAGGTCAGCACCTTAACCTCTACACCAAACTGGCTCTTTTAGTAGACATAAATAAGTACCAAATTATGTCTTGATTTGTTACTATAATATACTAATAAGTAGAATTAAAAATACAAATACAAAACAATGTATGTAAAAAATAACAAAAAAGAAAAGAAACTAATGAGAAAACAATACATAATGCATATTACAAAAGCTCTGTCTTGGCAAATCACTCAAATAAAGGTTTAACCTGTACAGAATCATATTCTGTCCACATAGAATCATATTGATCAGTGTTTTCATGGTATTGATAAGTAATACAGTTCAAAAATTGAAAGTGAACTTATTTATAATTCAGTGGAAATAGTAGCTTCTTTCCCAAAGCACAGCCACTGCTTTAGCTATGCTTCAAGTTCAAGAAATCCAAAAGTCTTTAAAGATAAATTCCAAAGTTTGATGTATAATTGAGCATGACATTAACTTATTTAAATCTTATTCCTCTTGGCAGAATCATAGTAATAAAGTTTTAAATGTCAGTCTGAAATAGAATTACTTTATAGCAAGCCCAAATCATATGTTTAAAACTCCTCTCAAATAGAGTGCACTGGTAGAGTTCAAATAGTTTTGTAATCTTGGTGAACATCAACTGTCATTTTTCAGTTGTCAAAAATCTCCTTTGTTTAAACCGCAACACATTTCCACATGTCTGCATTGTAAAGATTAGACATTTGTCATGAATATCCTGAATTCTGTTCTTTAAATAGGTTTTTCCACATTTGCGTGGGATTATCAATTCTCATTGAATGACTCTAATATCTGCTTGAAATGCTAGAAGTTCAATACTTTCGCCACAATGAGCTTTGAATCATTTTCCTAAATGAATAAGTGATGAAGATACATTTGTTTAAACGGGCTGTCTTTTAAATGAGTTTTAGAAAAAGATCATGTTTTAAGTTATATTTATGCAGAAATATTAAAAATGCAAGAGTTCACAAGCTGGTAAGATAAGATAAGACAGGACAGGATAGGACAAGATAAGACGACAAGATAACATAACCTTTATTGTCTTTTTTTTTTAACTGTGGGCACAATGGCACACATCAAAAATGAAATTCAGTTGCCCGCTCTCGAAGTGAAACACATAAATGACACACACCTAAACATACTATATATAACATATATATAGACCCACACCCCTACATATACATAACAAATATTAAATACTGTCCATCTTGAATATATAACGGAAGGAGGAAGCTTGAGAGTTCACAAGGTTAATGCTGTATGGAATGAAACTATGGCTGAATATGGATGTTCTGCTACAGATACCATGAAGCCTCCTCTCAGAAGGAAACAAGGAAAACAGGTCACTTTAAGTATATTGCCCATTAAGTAATTGTATGGGTTCTCTAACAAATCTTGTACTGACATAAATCAGAAGCCATATCAAATTAATAATGTGCAACTGGATATTTTTTTTTTCATTGTTTAAATAAATAAATATTAGAGATATTACTTTAAGCAGATTTCCCCTTGGCAAATGGCAGTAAGTTGTCAATGGTTGGGATTTGTGCACTGAAGGACATAGACGTATTTTATTTCTGTCTGGCCTTCTGAAACTCTTGTTATTGTTTTGAGTCACACGGGGTATGTTTCATGGGTTGGATGCATGAACTTCACTGTCATCACTTTTAAAATAATTTTTAAAGTTAATAAATGTTAAAGGAAGAAAGCATGTAACCAGACCGAAATGTGTTTTCAAACTGTGAGCAGCAAAGCTGTGGTGTGAGAAAATTTCTTCACCTAACTAATTTTTAAATCCCATTGATATCTGCTTAATGAAAGGCCAATGTGTTTTACATACAAGTGTCTGGAAATGAAACAGACAATATCTTTTAATGATTTGCAGCAAATAGCACTAAATAATAAATGGCTGCTTCAGAGTAAAACCTTTCACCTACAGTTCCTGTCCTAAGCTTCTAGTTTGCCAATTTTCTTCTTGAGCCCTCTGATACTATGCCCTCTGACATAGATTTCTTCTTCCAAGAATCAGCAACAAATAAGTCCAGGACAGGAAAATGAAAATACAGAGACATGGCAGAGCATCTAAAAAGTGAAATAGCAGAAAGTGAAATACAGAGAATCAGAAAAGGAATCCATCAAATCATTATGTTGAACCCCTTAACCTTTTGAGATTGTGAATGAGAAATCTTCAAAGAACCTCAGTAAAAAGCAGCTGAGCGGAATAAATGTATTTGGGTTAGCACAGGGATTGAAGAATTACTTCTCCAAGGGATGATGGGTCTGGGTACACAAATTCCGAAATCAGGTATCTAGCATGCAAGCAAACTGAGTGTGCCAAAATTAACTTTATGTTTAATTCAGATAGAGTTTGTGCCCCATTCCTGGCTCATTTTTGGAAACTGTTTCAGGTTAAAATATTTGCTTTATATTTGTTTTATTTTTATTTTGCTTATTATTAGGCTCCCTCAGCTGAGAGTCAGAGATGAGCACCATCCACTTGAGTCTGTCATGACTGGACAAGGGAAACCTTCAAACATTTCTGCTGCTGCAAACTAGATGTTGTTCTATACACCCGTAGTCTCACATCTTTTTTAGTAAGCACAGCTTCAGCACAATACAGTGCTACAGTGTTGCCCTTTTTCCGGATGCTTGTGTCCATCTTTGTGACTTTGTGACTTATTTAAATGAATGGTTAATTGATGTCACCACATGAAAAACCTTTAGTTCCCCAAACCATTGAAAAGCTGGATGCTATTTAATATTCTGAAATCCAAGGATGAAAGCACCGTCTGTTAATTGTCAACATTTGATTAGAAGTTCTATTTTTTTAAAGGATAGATTAATGAATTTTGGAACATTAGCCTATCATTCCTGTAATATAAAACTCCTGACAAACTGGCGCAATAATTCATTCTGTGCCTCAAGCCTTATTCATCCTTTTTCCAGTGGAAATAGGGCAACAGACAACACCCTTGTATGTATGTTTACTAGAAGTAAATTTCACTTAGTTCAATGATTTAAGAGAATATAGGATTATAAATTACATTTAGTATTTTTTTTCCTACTCATCTTTCTCTATCTTTGATTTCTTTGGAAACCAGATAACATTCTTAAACATTTTTAAGAATTTGTCTCTTTTGAATTTCAAATCTTTTTGCGTTGTCCAAATAATAAATTCTACATCTGTGAGACTTCTAAGAAGTGTTCCAATGACAGTTGAAAGCACGATTCAAAGCACAAAATTAAAATGCTAAAATTTAAACTAGAAAACTTTTGTAGAAAATGATTCAAATTATACAGAATAATATAAGGAAATCATAACACAATATTATTTATTTCTGGCTTAATAGTTTTATTAGAAGGAATATTTCTTGGTTAGGGTTACATGCAGCAAGATCATACAATTCCAGAATACTGCTAGTAAAATGAATTCAGACATAATTTGAACAGGCCATAGGAAGAAAATCAAACTGCATTTTGCTTTGTTACAGTGAATAGGATTATTAGCTCAAGAAATTTCTCTTCAGTCACCTTCTCCTGTGTTCTCTTTTTTCCTTTTCTACTCAACAGAAATTTAGCATACTCAATGTTATAGAAAATAAAATTTTCATTATATTGTTTTAAAAGTGAAAGTTATCCAAAGTCCTGAAGGCTTTCTATCTCCTGACCAGGCCTGCATCTTCATTTTTTCAGGCCATAGGCTGAAATATAAAGCCTGCTTGCATTATGCTCTTGTGCTCGTTCTCAGCCACCAAAAGTGACAAAAGCATTCAGCAACTATCCAGTTCTGAGTTTTTCAATCTTTTTCATCTCATAGGTGGGACTTCTGGGTCATCAAAATAGATGGTATGATGTTACATGTTACTGGGGCTTGCAATGTGAAATGGAGGCTGTCCACCCCTGGATATGTCACAGAGGTGGGGCTCCAGCACATGCAGCACACTTGTAGACTTTTCAAGGCACATTAGTGTGCTCTAGCACAGTTGTTGAAAACCATTGATCCAATCTCAGGACAATGTTCTAGTTTCTAAACATGTCCCTTTAAACTGATGTAGAGGAAATATGACCCTTTTCTTGCTTGATTTATCAGATGTGCATGTTGGGTGTTTATTTATTTATTATTTAATATTTCACCCCATATCATAACTCTTGGTTGTTTACAACAATTACAAAATACAACAATTAAATGTTCACGATAAATCAAAATGTAAGCTGTTCAAAGTTACAAGTTAACAGAACCTTGATGATATCATAATGCATTCCAATGTTCTCTGAAATAATTTGGAAGGCTTTTAATGATGGAGCCAATCTTTTTCCAAGGAGAGTCCATTGTAGAGAATAGGGACATCATGGGAGTCTTGGATTGGCTTCACTTCCTGGAAAGGGGCACTACTTCATCATGGAAGAGACACTTTGATCCCAAACATACCCAGGTGGCAAGCCATATAGGATTTCAAACATGCATAGAAGAGGTTTCCAGAAGCACTATGAACTGGGGGGGACTTTGGACTAAGTTACTTCCTTTCTACAATAAAAATATACAGGAAATTTACATATTTATTTAAAGACTTAGAGGACAGCACAAGAACTACAACTATGGTTACCTAACCACCATTGACTTCCCAATCAAACACAAGAACACATTTTTCTTATTGCAGAAGTGGCTGTTGCTATGAAATGCCAATAACAGCAAGTATCTGCACTGTTTTAAGGCTTTGCACTGTTGCATCTAACTTTCTAGCATACCAGAGAGAAAGTAAAAGTGTGTTTTAAGTACTTTTCTCTGAAATTTTTCAGAAATGAAAAAAAAAGAGTCCAGAAAATTGCTTGTGGTTCCCTTCCCTCTTAAACTCTATATTTCAATAGCTGCTTCCCTTCCTTGATTTTTGTGAAATGGATTGTTTTTTTCAAGTATAGTGAAATGCATGCCTTCGATTGCTGTATGAGATATATGCCAGTCTAATACACAGGTCGGCAACCTGCGGCTCCGGAGCCGCATGCGGCTCTTTGAGCCTTCCCCTGCGGCTCCCAGCCTCCTCTGCCTTTGCAGAGAGAGACAGAGACAGAGAGAGGAAGTGCGCTTCCCTGCTTCTCTCTCTCTCTCTCTCTCTCTCTCTCTCTCTCTCTCTCTCTCTGTGTGTGTTTTTGTGTGTGTGTGTGTGTGTGTGTGTGTGTGTGTGTGTGTGTGTGTGTGTGTATAAAAAAAGAGAGTGCACTCACAGTGTTCTCCGAGGAGCTGAAAAGCTTACTGGGCGGAGCTCTTCCCTTTGCTGCGTCTCTGCAGGAAGCAGGAAGGGCAGGAGAGAGCTAGCTAGCCCAGCTAGGCTGACTCAGGAATTCTGGGAGTTGAAGTCCATGAGTCATAAAAGAGACGAGGTTGACTACCCCTGATCTTGTTGGACAACAGCCTGAAGCTTGTCAGGTGAGCAGCAGATAGGAGAGTGGGGGGAGAGAGAGAGAAAGAGAGGGAGAGAGAGAGAGAGAGAGAGAGGAAAGAGAGAGAGAGAAAGAAAGAGAGCGGGGGAAGAGGAGTGGTAGACCAAGGGCAGATAGAGAGAGAGAGAGAGAGACCCTTTTGACATCTAAAATGAAGATAACACTGCATATATCCTTTTTTTACCTGTGTGTGTGTGTGTGTGTGTGTGTGTGTGTATACATACATACATACATACACATACACATATACATATACATATACATATATATATATATACACACACACACATACATACACACACACAAACACACATACACAAACACACACACACCTATAATAAAGGTAAAAAAGGATATATGCAGTGTTATCTTCATTTTAGATATCAAAATGGTTTTGCGGCTCCCAGTGTTTTGTTTTTGGTGGGAAACGGGTCCAAGTGGCTCTTTAAGTGTTTTGGGTTGCCTACCCCTGGTCTAATAGATTCCACTACTCTTCAGTCTCAAAGAAATAAATGAAATTAAAAATAAGCTTTTAGTAGTTTACAAAAATTTTGAAATGAACACAGGTGTTTTTTAGGATACCAGACCAAACTGCATTTTATAACAACTTTGAAAGATTGTTGTTTTCAGCAGCAAAATACTGCCTTTTGGGTACTGAGAAAATTTGATATCTTGGCAAGACAAACATTGCTTGGAAGGGGGGCCTCTGGATTATATTTCATGTCATTGAGTAGGAACCAAGAAGGAATTTTAGTACAAAAAACAAGTCATAGGTTCAAAGATGTATCTGTTAGACATAATCAGTTTTAAATCACTGAATAAAGGCTTGTATTTTTAGAGCAACTTTGTCACATACAGACATTACATACACACATAGAGTGTAATAACTAGAGATGTAACTACTGTGGAGTAAAAAACAGGAATTATTAGGTAACTGAGAAGTTAAAAATCGATTTTACATGTTTATAAGAATATGTATTTCTCTTAGTTTTCCTCCTGAATTTTAAAGTAAAAATTTGTAAAGCAAAGTGATAAACATAAACAGTTTTTTATTCTTATAAACCTCTTTTAGATTCTGCCCTTTTCAGTTTATTTTTTCCAAGAAAAGTTGTTGACCATAATATATTGGCAGTCCCATCTACAAAGTTTTCGTATACTTTGTGATGCTGAAGTTCTCTAGGTATAGTTTTCTCTAGCTGTCTAGATATTCCAATACATTTGCTTCTTACAAGGGAATTTGCTGACAAGATTGTTTGAGATCAGCCATCTTGCAAACTTTTAAAATGAACTATTGGAAAGAATAGCTGATCAAAAATAGTATCAGTTTATTTACTTCCACCAGTATGTGCTGAACTTGGTCTGATTAAATTGATTTGATTTAAAAATATAAATATATTTCCATACTACTTACTAATCCTTGTGAGCTAAAGTCCTTATGAAGTCTCTCTGTTAAGTTTATTTGCCAACTTTCTCATTTTTCCATTTGTGGCATGTGTAAAATCAGCTAACAATACACCTTCCATCTGCTTTTGGAATTATTGTACTGCCCCGATCTTACCCAAATGATATATATATATCTTATTCTGTTACAGATACATTACAGTAATAGAATGGCAAAGAATTCATTACCTACTTGATTCTGAACTGGAAGCTCCACTGAAGCTAGCCATGATCAGATATGAATAGATTTAATTGATCTCCATTTTTTTTGCCTGTTCCAAAATTCATGGCTATAATACATGAACATTCTAAATTATTTTATAATAATAATTATAAAAAATTGTGGTTATTTAATTTTGCACATCTCATCATGACAATGGAAGGATTAATCCAGCTCTATCTGTAGTAAAAAGATGAATATTATGGTGGCATTTTAAAATTGAAAATATGAAAAGTTGTTCACTCATAAAGGTGTGTGTTCCAGTTTGAATCAACAGTGTGAGTATAGAGACTCTTCATATATTATCTGAATGATATAAGACATTGTTCAGATATTTTTTTCAATGTACAGTGAGATGAGAAATGTCCCCCGTGGTTTGTCTCCAACATCTGATAATTACATATACTACTTTACAACATAGAAGTTCCATTTTAGCTATTGTAGAAAATAACTGTCATCTATTAATATAGTCATGTCATCTATTAATATAGGTAATCATTTTGAATGCCCTGTGTACTCATAACATACTGTGGTAATGAATTTTAGAAGTTGTTTATTTGTTATTGCTTTATCAACTGAAAATCTATTACTGCTTTCACAAGACTTCCCAAAATGCAGTATTTTTAATATAGTTTTAGCTTTAACATAATTAATAACTGTATATATCTTTTTCTTCTTCCTCTTCTGTTTTTATTAATGTATTTTAAAATACTATAAATATTTCTCAAATTATTGGTGTATTATCTCTCAAGCAAATAGCAATATACAATAACACAAATTATTTCTAGATGAGGCAGAATATATATAAATAAAACCATATTTAAGCACTTAATAACAGAAATAGTTTTACAGATACATTTCAAGAAACAATCAGAATAAGAAACTTAAAAATAAAAACATATTATGGAAGCAAAACAATATTTAGATAACATTCTTAAAATAAATTAGTACATTTTTATCAAAATGCTTGAATACATCTATATAAATTTATAATATTTTACAGATTTATAAATTGATCTTTCCCTCATCATTTGTCATATGAATTTGTCTATTATATATAAAATATTCTACACACTATTTAGCTGCTTAATAATCTCTGATTCTTTTCTTGATCTACAGTTCCCTTTAAATGTATCCTTTTATAGTTATACAATCCTTTTGATATGTGATAATACAAATTATATACCATATTATAAACTAAACTTTGTGGAGGTTTATATAGTGATTCTGACTGTTTTATTTTCAGTACTCCTCTTATACATTCCTAATGTTTACTGTGCAAAATAAGACATTCTTTTTCAGTGTTCATAATACGTAAATGAATACTAAACAATAGTTCTTTATATTTTATATCCTTTGCAAAAATAGTTATTAAATTTTCTTTCTTGAGTAATAACTTTCTTATTTTCCTCTATTTGAAAACCTAATTAAATCATATTTAACATGCATTTACTAATACTAAATTAAATTTGGAAACTACTTCAGGTTATTTAATTGATTATAAGAATTGTCATATTCTTATAATCAATTAAATAACCTTATAATTGGGAAACTATTTGGGTGAAAAATGTTGAATTTACACAAGCCCAGAATTTAAGGGAGAATTTTTATAAAATGTTTTACAGATGGCACCTTGATCCACAAAAAAATGTCTCGTATGTATCCTGACTTACAGCCTAAATGTTGGAGATGTGGATGTTTGGATGCTACTTATTATCATATCTGGTGGTCTTGTAAAAATATAAAAGCTTTTTGGATTAAGATATGGTGGAATATTCAAAGAATTTTTAGAAGGAGGGTAAAATTTACCCCACAATTGTTTTTGTTAGGTATTCGTTATTGATTGTGATACTAAGGAGATTACATTGATGTTAAATTTAATTACAGCCGCAAGGTTGTTAGTAGGGCAATGTTGGAAGAAGGAATCTTTGCCTACTTTGCAAGAGTGGTTTCTTAAAGTTTCTTACTTGGCGGAAATGGCAAAGATTTCGGCTTTCTTGAAGGATCAATCGCAAGAGAAGTATGTCGCGGTATGGAAAAAATGGATAGATTTTATACAACGTAAGTTGGATATAAAAAATATTATTTAGTTTTTTAATAATTTGTATTTAAAATGGAATATTTTGTTTTTTTTTCTTTTTTTTGTTCTTTTTTCCTTTTCCTTTTTTTATTCTTTTCTTTTCTAAACATCTATTTTTTGTATTCATGTTTATATATATATATATATATATTAATGTTAATTATTTTATAATTTTTCTAATTAATGCATCTAGATTTCTAACTAACGTTAGATTCACTTATGGTTTAAGATTTTTTGATGAAATTTTAGTTAAGTCTATATCCAGCTCTGGGCAGGTCGGGGGAGGGCATGGGAGGGTTGGGGAGGTTGGGGGGAAGATTGTTTTGTTTTTGTAAAATTTCAAAATTTAATAAAAATTATTTTGAAAAAAAAAAGAATTGTCATATTTTTCACTGTCAAAATATATGTGCATATTTGACAAATCTCATCTTTCAGCATGAAAATGTGTCGTTCAATCATAATGTCCCTGTTGTTATAGTCATCCAATAAGGTTTTACATGTGTCTGGAACATTATGGCATATTTTTCCTGATGATTTAGAATTTTCTTCTTGTTTTTTTACATAGAAGCCATTATATATCAATCCTTTCTTTGTCTTCTGCTTCATATTAAGTTACTTTCTCTCTCATATATAGGAACTATACTACAGAATGTTTTCTTTTCTGGCAATAGCTGGAGATTTTTCTGGCACATAATCTATAAAAACAATGTATTTGCATAGAATGTCATATTTCTTCCACACAAGTAAGTTATTAGTTGCATCCCAATTAGAATCTGAACTGAATGATTTAACTGAACTACAAAACAGAATTGCTAGATTATGTATCTTTTCAATATTTAGGCCAGGTTTACCCAGTCTGACATCCAAGATACTTTGAGATTACGATTTCCAAAATTGTCAGGCATCAAACTGGGAGTTTAATCTTGTTATAGCTGAAGGACACTAGATTGGAGAAGATAAATCTAAGTAAACATAGAACTAAAATGTTTATTACCTCATTCCTGTTCCATCAGACAGAAAAATGTGATAAGAGTAGGGAAGATACATAATAAAAAGTCTCATGTTACATGTGCATAAAAAGTAAAGGAAGAGAAATCAGAGACAACTGAAAGCAGAAGTTGTACATTTTTCAGTCTATTTAAAGTATGCAAAGTGTGTCATCTAAATATATACAATAATAAAACTAATGGCAACTTGCCTGTTCAGAGTGGAACAGGCATTCCAAAATTTAGTTATTAGTAAGTTTTTACGTTTTCTGTAAGGTATGTGTAATTCTGAAATGATTTTTTTTCTGTGCTTTTATTCTTTTATTCAATAAACCATCCATGGGTATGTCACAATAGAGAAAACAGTACAAAATGCCAGCAGTTCTTAATTCTTTCCTCTGAATGTTGACCAAGGATATTTTTTGAAACAGATTCAATAGCAGCTTTGCTCAAAGCTCTTTACTGAGTAGGCTTTATTTTTCCATCACTCCATCATTCAGTCTCAAAATTTTAACTTTGGCTTTTTTTTCTGTTCTTGTTATTTGTCCCAAGAAATGGAAGAATTTTATTAAAAGATCAAACGCTTAACTGCAAAGATAATAGTTGTAAGACCAAGTGCTCTTCCATACTTTGATCAGATTTATTACTCAATAGATTCTTAATCATTTCAAAGCAAATGTAATGTTGTGTTGTAATCTGTTTCTTGATCTAAGTCAAATTATTTGTTCTTACTGTAGAAAATTTCTCCTTAGTTCTAGGTTAATCAACTAGTTAAATGACTTGCATGCAGATGTTATGGGTGCTCCATCAATGGAAGTTTTTAAGAAGAGATTGCCCAGCCATTTTTCTGGAGCTGTACAGAGTGTCCTGCTTGAGGAAGGTTGTGGGGTTGGACAAGAAGACCTCCAAAGTCCGTTCCAACACTTTTATTCTGTATTCTCTAAATAATTTAATTTCCTTACATTAGGAGCATATTGTCTGGAACCAGATATAGATTTGGAAAAAGTATGTTATGCCAGTTATACAAAAATGATTTAAGTTCAGAACAAGATGAAAATATTAAAAAGAAGCTTAAACTGACTCTATCTTAACACTCTTGAATAAAACAGAGAGGCACAGAAAACATTGTCAGGCTTTCAAGTTTCCAATCAGTATTCTGTTTCCTGATCTGGTCTACTAGCTGATAATTTTGGGGGATAAAATTTAAAATTTAGAAAATATTCTAAGCTATAGAGACAGTGTACTATAATTTAAGTAAATAAATAGCTGAATAAAGGTATTCAACTGTCACTGGAAGGTAGAACTGTGCATTATATGTTTATTATCCAAATAATTATTTATTCTTGAAAAATAAACATTATTTGTATAATAAATGTATAAATGAATCTTTTTTTGATAATTTAACTATTACAAACTTCTTTTCCAGTATAAAAACTTGACCATATATATGCACTTTTAATACAGAAACATATGAATAATCCTGTTTATAAGGTGTACAGAATAACCAACGAATAATCATTGGCATGTATATCTCCTCTTTTGTTTTATTTTCTCAGTATTCAAAAGTAACAGTCAAGTTAGACTTCCTTAGAAAGATAAAATAATATTAAGTTAATTAATTCTTTTTATCATTTGAGAAACTACTGAAGAGAATGCTTTTCTGAGGAGCATTTGCTTAAATAGTTTATTACTGTTATTTTCTTATATAGGTTTAATTATTGATATTATTTTATTTCTTATGATTATTTTTTATTATCACAGGTATTTCAATTTATTGTATTATAGTTAGTTAATTTGTATTTATTGTGGATGTTTTAATTGCTATGGATGTTCTTTGCATAAGTCATAGACTAAGCTAAATCAAAGTTTGTCCGATCTCTTTTTTATTATTTTTTGCAGATAAAAGTATATACTTTAAAAGTTCAGTTTTGAAATACTTTCTGTCTTAACAATTAATTTTGTACATTATAATTTTATAATTGTATATATTTATATAAAAATCATGTTATATTACTATGTTTTCAGAAATTAATATTAACAGATACAGTTATGGTTAGCTAATCTATACCTTTTCTATCTTATGGAAAAACTTACCTGAAAGTTTTGATTGGTTAAAACACAATGGGCAGTGGAAATCAGTATTAGTGGGCCCATGTGATGACAACCACATCATACGGAAGATTATAAATTAGCAAAGGAAGTGAAAAAAAGAAAAAATAAATTACATTGTGTTTCTGTGAAACTAAGTAAAAAGAGAAAGAGCCTATCCTACCGGGATTTTGAAGAACACTAAAGTTCTGGCTCTTTGCTCAGGCCTTGGTGAAGATGATTGATGCCCTTTCTTCCTTTCTTGTTCTTCTCTTGGTTTGTTTTCTTTGCCATTATTGTTCTTGTGCTGTTTTTGTTGTTTTGTCTTGTTTCTAAATGGTTTTAAAAACATTTAGGGTAAACCACCCAGAGTCACAGGAAGTTGGCAGCAGATAAATTTAATAAATTATTATTTTTTGTCTACTAGATCTTAATGAAGTTATATTGGAATGGAGTTGATGAACACAAGCAGGGAAGGGAGAGTGTAAAATATATGTCAGAAGTACATATGTAAGAAAATATTAATGAATACAGTTGTGTGCAAATGATAATAATACATATTCTAGAGATAAAGTTTGAATAAATGTGATCCAAAAGAAAAGGTTAGATCGTAAAAATGATGGAGAAAGAGCATTACAAGTGCTTGCATCATTTCAAAATCTAAGAATCAATGATAATGGTGACTGTTGAGATTTGCAATGAAAAAGGTCTTGACCCAGAAAATGGCTCAATCATAAGTTGAAAAATATGAAACCTGTATTTAAAAGATTAGAAGTTAATGTCCTAACAAAGTGAACAGAAATTAGACATAGGATAGGAGAATATGAAAAGTTACTTGGAACAGAGTGAAAAGAAATACATTATATAGTGCTAAAGAAGTGTGTAGAATTATGTCGAGGGGAGTATGAAATGGATGATTAGTAGAGAGGTGAAATAAGATAAGCTGGGGCTGAGGAAAGTATAATGTAATTGCTGCAAAAATGAGAAGAGAGATGGTACAGTATAATGTACCTAGAGAGAAACAAGTTCAGAAAACAATTAAAGGCAGCAAGGAACAGTTAAACAAAAATACAGACTAATTTGGATGGAAATAAAACATTGTGTATTTACTGCTTTGCCCACTTTGTTATATAGAAATGAGGGCTAGGTTTGCTGTGGGATATTTAAATGTGTCTTGTAAAATAAGAAGTAGCAGGTCTAAAATGGAGGGGATAAATGAATGTGAATTGAATACAAAAATGAATGAGGATTGAATTACAAAATGGATACGTGAAGGGTCACTGCTCAAGAGGAATTGCAAGACTGAGCTAGTGGAATTACTAATTAGTATTTTTACTTGATATATGTTTATGTCTAAGCACAGAAGAAGGCTACTCCTCAAAATAACCATCTTTTGAGCTGGCCCAAAGTCATTGAGACCTTGAGTGGTTAGAGGGGGACGAGAGTCTAGAATCCTGCCGTTCCTAATCCATCACTTTAACCTCTGCACCTCACTGAATCTGGTCTTCATAATCATGGCAGGCTGTCTGTCTGGAGCTGACAAGAGCGTAGAAAAGAGAGAATTGAGAAATTTAATGAAGTCGTGCTTGGAGTTGGGAAAGCCAGATAGTTTGTAAGGCAATGAGAGGTATTATGAATGTGGCTTGTGTAAATTAGTTTTAACTATTTTTCTTTTTCTTATCTCACACCTTTAATTTCTTCCTCTCATTTTTTTGTGTTTCTGTTCTGTACTCTGAAAATATTGCTTATCATGAAAGGAATAGCATGATGGGTGTGTATGGATGTGTATATGTAGATGGTAACAAGATTATACATCTTTAGGTTCTCCAGTGGTGCATTAACTAAACAAAAAAGACAGCTATTTGCTTTGGGAGGCTAAATTAGACAAGGAATTCCACACAAAAGATTCTCCTATGTTTAGACTTTATAATATAAACAACTAATTTAATGCATCACCAATGATACACAATAGATGCCATCTTACAACTTGACAATGGGTAAAACACTGATGTAATCTGAGAGAAATTTCAAAGTGATTAATTTGGAATAGAAAAAGATCTGTTGTGTAAATTTCCTTTCCTCCCTTTTATTAAAAACATACAGTTAATGTAATTTAATTGTATATAATTAACAAGACATAATAGCAGCTGGTTTCTGTAATATGAACAACAATTTTGGGACTTTGTAGAAAAAAAAATATGGTGCATTTGATGATTTTTTAAAAAATTTCATTTCTTTTGGCATTTAATTATGAAAATAAGTTATTTTTTCCTGGAATACCTTTCAAACTCTTATGACATACACTTTTCTACTAATTTTTCATAAAATACACCTTTACATAATATATCTATATTTTTATAGTCAAATATACATTTTTTCTAATTTGTCCTTATTTATAGGAAGTATTCTTTGAAATTAATACATTTAATAATGGGCAAAAATAATGTTTATCTTTGTTCTTAGTACATTGCTTAAATTGACATGCTATGTTTTGTGTGTGTGTGTGTGTGTGTGTATATATATATATGTGTGTGTGTGTGTGTGTGTAGGTCTTTGGTTATTCAGGTTTTCTTCCACGTAAAATTAGAAGTGTCTTGGCAACGTTTTGACAAAGTCCCATTCGTCATCTTCAGGCTGGTGTGTTATACTTTCTCTGCTATGCTTCTACAGCTTTTAAAGACACATTAAAAATAGATTTGGGCAATTCTTATTTTTTCACTTTTATTACCACTACTATGTTCTTTAAGGAAATTTTTAAACAAAGTTCATGTTTCAGGTGGGTGTGGATACCAGCAAGGGCTGGCTGAATGGAAAGATTGCTTGGCTCACCTGCTGTTTAGCTTGTTGCCTGTCCCTACCTCAAGACATATTTAGAAGGCAGTGGTATTCCAAATTAAGAAAGCTAGCAATTTGACCTGTGTTGTGTGAGGGAGAGGGTGATTTAGAAATACACAATATAAATAAATAAATAAATCCCACCAAATGAGAAATCCTCAAAGTTTACTCAATTTACAAAAGAGCTGATGAAGACAGTTAAGGGGTTTGGTGAATTTCAGGATATAAAATTAATCTTAAAAAAACCCTACATAATAATGAAACACCTATCTGGAAGAATAAAAGTGATCTCAAGAAAGAAGGTGGGGCAAGGGTTTTTTTTAAAGTCAAATGACAAAATTTGAAACACAGAGAAATAAGAACTCTTGTTAAGACATATATAAAATTGCTATTAAAATATGGCAGGGAGACAATAAATAAAAGACTGTATGATTAAATGGTTGCAAATTTTTTAAAAAACAATTTCATTACAGCAATGGGAGAACTTATATAAATATTCAGTAAAATTTACCACAAGATATAATTTGAGAAGAAATTGGTACAAAATGTTATAAAGTAGTACATAACTCCACCCATAATTGCTAAAATATATAAAAATCATATAACAATAAACGTGGAAAATATTTTTAATACATTAAACATTAAAAGTATTGGAAAGAAATACACAGGATTATTTTAAAAAATAAAAATAATGCATAAAGAAAGTTTGTTTTGCCTACTAGTAATTTTTCTAGATAAAATAATTTTTAGAAAATCACTACTTATTAGTTAAATTCTAATGGTAATATAAATTTGCTAATAAACAAATTGCTAATAATAGCAGATAGGGAAATCTGCTTGATGTATACCAGCAATGGCAAAATTAAGAGAATAATTCAGAGCAGAATTTTGACTTAATTTAGACAAGAATGATTTCTCTATATATTATCTAGCACTCTGATAGTACAGGTTTTTAAGGTGGAAATATTTAATGTAATATTAGTAGCCTGAAGCCATTTTAATGTGTATAAATATTTATTATAATTATCAGTCAGGTATAATGGGAGAAAATTTAGAACTTAATATTTTTACTAGGCTTTTTAAAATTATTAATTTTAGAGGATTAAGTGCATTTATTTTAGGAATAGTGATAAATTGTAGTGACACGTAATATAAACATTAGTGTTTTGTGGTCATTGTCAATTATTTCTTAAGATGACATAATGAGTATATAAATTAATTAATGAAATGATGAAAGTTAAATTTTATGACAATTGTAAATTCTTTGTTTATTTACTAGTATTTTATTTTTAATTTGCTATGCTCTTTTTCATTTTATTCTTTTTCTTTTTTTCTTAAATATTTTAAATTTAAAACATTTTTAAAAATTTAAAATGTATTAAAATAAATTTTAGATTGTCCCCCCCCCCAATTTACATAATTTAGTCCTCTCAAATTCAAGGAAGATTTGAACTTTCCCTGTTTAAGGGATGATGGTGGTGGTGATGATTTCCTGTTTATACTGATGTGAATCTTTTATTCAACCTCCAATGGTAGGAAATTATGTCTTCTTGCATCCATTTGGCACCAACTAACATCTGCATTCAGCATATATAGAAGAAAGAATAATTCTTCAGCTATATGGAATTAATATTTTCAAAGTGCCTCCATACTAATAAGTAATAGCCATTGAAAAGCTAAAGTATGCTCAGTTTAATCATTGAAGCAGAGATGCTATGCTTCCTTTATGAAACTTGCTGAATGTTTATGAAGTTTTATAGGTGTCTTATTCTATATATATTTACTCATAAGTATTCCCAGGTGTCTGTATGCGTGCTTACAGTCAGCAAGGTTCTAGGAGAAATTCATTAAATTTACTTTCTATGTTAAAACTATACTGCTATGTTGAATTTTGAAAAAGTATAAGCATTAATGTGTACTTGTAAAATAAACAGCTTAAGAAGTAAAGCAACGTTTTAGAAATTAGCAGTAAAATTTGTCATATGAATGTAATTATTGTCACCTTCTACTTAAAATTAGCAGAGTAATAATTATGTTTCTTTGGGCATTAGATCATTCAGTTTTGTTTGCAGGTGCAAAATAGCATGTATCATATTTAAGTCATTTTAGGAAGTATAGACACTAAAATTTATTTTATTTATTTATTTATTTATGAGACTTATATACCGCTTTAAGTGCAAGCACTCTCTAAGCGGTGTACACCAGTAAGCAATGTATATATATATTTACATTGCCCCCAACAATCTGGGTCCTCATTTTACCTACCTCGGAAGGATGGAAGGCTGAGTCAACCTTGAGCCGGTGAGATTTGAACCGCTGACCTGATGAACACAGTCAGCTAAAGTGGCCTGCAGTATTGCACTCTAACTGCTGTGCCACCTCGGCTGTAACTGAATTCTAAAGAAGTTAAGATAGGCTTGAGTTATTTGCTCATATGTCCAGTCCCTTTTCTCCTTTTGTGTGCAACTGCTAAACTAAAATCACATTTCCCATATTTTTCCAAATCTAGAGATTTAGAAAAAACTAGACTATTGAGGGTTTTTTAAATGGAAGACAGCTTAATATTCTGACATGTCCTAAAGCTAGTAATCATAATTTTCCACTTTGAACAAACAAGAAAATATGGATAGAGTTTTTCTTGTTTCAGTATTGTAAAATGTGAAATTAAGGAGCTGCTTATGCAGAAGGAAAGATTATGTGTAGATGAACTTAGTAATAAAATTGTACATACTGAGTTGCATAGAATGTGGCCTGTAGCTGTCAAGATTTTATTTTCTTATTTATTTTGTTAATCAAATTTACATAACTGCCCATGATTCTGAGCAATGCACAACAATGGTTAACATTAATTTGCGGGTCTCAAGAATTGCATCAGGAAATCTGAGGGTTAATGGCTATAGTCAAAAGTCAATAATAATAATATCTATAAAATATCATCTATAAAAAAGCAATGGCAAACAGAAGAGATGTCTAGGGCACTAGAGCAGTAGTTCTCAACCTTTTTAATGCTGCGACCCCCAACCGGTCGTAAGTCGAGGACTACTCAACCGGTCATAAGTCGTGGACTACTCAACTGGTGCAGCACCATTTGCAGAATGGGACTTTTGGCGGGCTCAGCAGGGCAGAGACAGCCTGGACAATTACTATTGGCTTTGAAAGCCAATAGAATTAGACTCTATTCAAGAGAGTCTATTCTATTGGCTTTCAAAAGCCAATAGAATAAAAGGGAGTAGCACAGCTAAGGAAAAGGGGGGAAAAATGGCGGACTGTGTTGTTTGGCGACCGCCGTGAAATGGTCGTTCGACCCCAAATGGGGTCCCGACCCACAGGTTGAGAACCACTGCACTAGAGAAATATGAAGAGTGAATCCAACTGAGCATATGGAATAGCTTACATTAGCGATTATCCTGCGACAAAAAGGGTGATAAAATATAACTATTTTCATGTTCTTACTGCCTCTGAAGATAATCATCCATCAGCCTCCTTTATGGTGGCCCTCCCCTGTAAGAGCGCAATGGGACACAGGAATATCTATTCTATAGGGTTGTTGTGAAGAATTCTAAGAATATGACCATAAGAATCATTTAGATACTCTCAGGGTTTAATTGACTTGGCCAGTCCATTCTTTGGAAGAACCATGTCTCTTTTGGTTGTTGAAGGCAACTGGAGCTGACATATGGTTAAGTACATTCAGTAATGATTTATTTGAACGGAAGGTGGTTTCATCTGGCATGAAGGAGGCTCACTCCTCAATAGACCATTGCTAACTTTGTTCAATTTCCAATTTCCTCTTTATGCAGAAGGTTGCAGAAAAATTGCTAGGCTGCAGCTTCAGAAGAACCCTATTCAGCCAGGATTCTTAGTGAGATATTCACTGATATGACATTGATCTACTTGTCAATAACCATTAGCAGAGCTGGGATAGACATGGTACAACTGTCTTGGATCTCTTTGAGTTCTTGTTAGCTATTGATTTAATTATGTGTATCCTTCTTGTTCAATTATGAGAATTGAGACCAGGAGGATCAGCATTAGTGTTGGTTTTTCTCCTTGTATCCAATTGCATTTGGTGTTGATGGGAGACAAGAGATCAAATCCAAAGACCCTGACTTGCAGGGTGCCACAGGGCAAAAAAACTCACCCTTTTTAAAACATGTTCATGAAGCTACTGAGTGAGATCATCTGTTGGCATGGGGTCAGATATAATCAGTACGCTGATGATTCTCAGCTGTATATCCTGATTCCTGGCCAACTGAATAATATTGTCAAGATCTTGTCTCAGTGCCTAGAAACTATGGGGATCTGGATGGGGAAGAGAATACTTAAACTCATCCTTAGCAATACCAAGGAAATGGAGATGTATGGACCTTCCAGATTTAGGAACTTTCATATCTAGCTCTGAATGGTGTTGCACTTTCCCAGACAGAACTGGCACACCTTTTAGGTCTTCTTAGAATCTCTGCTACTGGTTAAGGAACAGGTAGCATTTTTAGCCAGGAAAGTCTTCATACAGATTTGTCTTGTGTACCAATTGCACTCTTTCCTGGATTGGGACTCCTTCCTCATGGTTATTCATTCTTCCCTACATTATTTCATATATGGACTTTGCAATTTATTTTATATGTGGCTGTCCTTGAAAACCATATGTCAGCTTCAGCTGGTCCAGAATATAACAGCAAGAGCAATTATGATGGGCATGCCACCATATGCCCATGTAAGTCTTCTGCTTAGCAAACAATAGACTTCTGGCTGCAGTTCAAGGTGTTGCTTATCACTTATAAAACATTACATGGCATAGGTCTTATTATTTGAGGGACTGTTTCTCTTCCATTTTTTCTGCCCTGAGTCAGCATGTTCTGTATCCTACTCGTTAAACAGATCGTCCAAATCAAGAAATCAAATCCACACGAAGGCTATAACTAGTTTTATTAATTTAATAACAGAATCTTTCAAGAGTGTATCTGTCTGAGCCTCTCCTGAATATTTTCTATCTATGTGAACTTGGACTTAAAATATATTTGATCCTTCATCTCTTTGGTAATAGATTTTGCATATCTCCATCAAAATCATCTTCCTTACTCTGTACGTGCCATCTGATGGGACCCATGAAGCATGCTTTCTCTGTCATAGTGCCTATTCTCTGGAACAGTTTTTACCCCAGAGATTCAAGTGACCTCAACCTTACTCTTTTTTACATAAGCCTTGGAAAAATGAGTTTCTTTCCCAGGCATTGGCCTAAGATGTGGATGTGGGTTTCCTATGTGAAGCATTTTATGTCTCTTTAACTGGGATGATCCTCTTCCTGTCTGGTGTTGTCCTGTTATTTTGATTTTACCTTTGTGCACTGCTCAGTCATCAAGCAATTGGGCAGTTTTAGAAATAACTAGCTAACCAATTCAGGGATTTTCTCTTGATCTCCATCCAAATACTAACAAAGTCAGATATTAGGGTTTTTTCAGTCAGGTGGGAGTGAAGGTCAACTCAAGGGAGTCTTTTCATTTCTCTGAGCATTAAAGTGACTCCCTGAAATATTACACTTGAGATGTTTTTGTTCTAAGTCCCAGATAATTTGTTCCATTCTGTCCTTACAGAATAACTGCTAAAACTCTCTATTCTACCCTAGATAAGCATTTGCAGCAGTGTGGCATGTTGTGGAGTACTGTTCTGAGACTCATAAGAACCCTCTTCTCTTTGTTATATCTAAGCAGATATCAAAATGCTCATCTCCATTGTTATACTGCATTATAAATTTAGAGTTTGAACAGATGTGTACTTAATCAGAATCTTTGTGTGGCTGTGTAATCTCTATTCTACAAAACCAAGTTAAGAGCAGGTGATATCTATAGTTCACTGATGATGCACATTGTATTTAAACAAGTCTTTGCACTGAAGTAATATGCCATACATTTTAGAAGTAAGGTGACAGGAACTACCACTACACTTTCATGTTCTTCAGCGGTGTGGAAGAAATGTTGACATACAGCCAAAGCAATCAAACTGAACTAATTTTCTTTTCTAGTTTGATTTAACATGATGCTCGGAGCCCTTGGAAGTTATTAAACTCTGCAGTGTGTATGGTCAATTTAATTTCCCCATGGAGATTGTTTATCAAACAATTATAAGAAGGCACTTAAAATCAGAAACCTTATGGGAAAACTCTAATCCTCTGTTCATTTGTTTTTAATTTCTGATATTTCATTTATGTTTTGCACCTTTTATTTTATGAAGGGCACTTTTTTAAAAAATATTTTTCTCAATGTTCTCTAAAGCAAAAAAAATTCATAATTTTAAATATTTTTAAGTAAAAAAAGGAGCATTGTTTGCTTTGAATTATTTTGAAATACACTTTCATTCTGGTTTATATATACAGTTTACCAGTTTATATATACAACTAAGACAGATAGATAGATAGATAGATAGATAGATAGATAGATAGATAGATAGATAGATAGACAGACAGACAGACAGACAGACAGACAGATACAAACACAAACATTATATATGAAAACTGATGCCCCAGACTGAAAATAAATTTACAGTGTTCATTATAATAATTAGAATAAAATCAAAGATCTTGAATTTGTTTTTACATGAACAAAATCTCCATGTTGCTCTATATTAAAAGAAAAAAATGTTTAGAATTTTGGTATGCTTATTAAACTGTCTAGGCTGAAGTAGATTTATATTATCTGCAAAATTATTTTTCTCAAACTTTGATTTTATATTATAGAATGAAACTGGGATGGTAGTTTCCAACCATTCTTTGCATGCATGAATAATAGTAAATAGTATAAACATTGCCTAATTCCTTCAGCAAATTAGCCAAACTCAGGGAAAATTGTCTTTAAAATAATTGTACAAAGAGCTCCATTAAATTATTATTTTTATTCAGTGTAGAATTATTTTCTTCCTTTTTTCTGTTGATACCAAAAATTAGGCTGAATCAGGGTAGTTGCAGGGGAGGGGTATCACAAAACCTAAAATGGCCATGTGATTGAATCCCTGTCCTTTTTATATAGTTGCATGAATTAAAGGGTCAGGGCTTTGATCATGGGATTCTAGTCGCCATCTTAACTTTTTTGACATGCTTCCTCTCATTGGCTGCTGCTGCTGCTGAGTCTATGACTTGTATGACTAATGCAGTTCCCAAAATAATTTTTCCCTCTAGTTATTAAATTTGATGTGTTGGAAAAACAGGTACTAATTCAAACTGATGTCTACTTTTCTATGTGCAAGGATTTTTTTTAAAAAAAATAACCTCCATCAGAAAAAAATTAGAAATTAAAATTATGGGAGAGTATTTTGTGCTTTTCTATTGGCATCCTTAACAGTAGTGAAAACCTGAGGCTTGAAAATCAGAATTGTATTTCATAAACAGTTTCTCATATACAGACTTATGATCTGGAGCATATATTTATTATTTTCAATTTGCAGCAGCATGTAACAAGCCTCAAATTAGCATATTTAAAAGTGTATATACCTCTTGTATATTATCTTGACTCTTGCTCTTCATTAAATACAAATTAATATTTGAAATTAATAATATAAGCAAAATTGTTGCTCTCCAGTCAGTGCTAATTTGTAAGAAGCTACATAGAAGAGTAGGGAGGAATGCTTTTGGAGTATGATTGAGAAACCTGTTGAGAAAATAGGCAACTATTGACAGGTCTGATTCATGACTGAGTGACTGTTCTGCTAGTCTTCACATGATCCCCACAGAGGGAAAGCTTTGACCACCTGCTAAACAAGGTCTGTTTGAAGTTTCTTCTTAACAGTTCCAAGACGTTAATTCAGCAGGACAGCTCCACTGGAGTTCTCGATGTCACCAAATCAGCAGCTGTTGAGGTCCATTCACTCCAGCATGAAATGTTTATATAAGGGGTCCTCCCCCAATTTATTTTATTTATTACTATGGAAAAATAAATAGGAAACTGAAATGTTCACAACATTCAGCTTTTACAGATGCCAATATATTAATGGTTCTACTGTTCTTAGGATTTCTGTTCAGTCTCTCCTTTCCAAACTTGATCTGCCCATAATAGAGGAGAATAGCTAAAATGAAGTAGATTATAGCACAATCTGTACATACAGATGTCCTATTAAGTTTGATAAGTCTTAATGCCTCATATACATAAGTTTCACTTTAAACAGTTAAGAAATGCTATATTGAGGAAAGAAGTCCAAATATGAAAGCCTTTGTTCCTTTTTCATTATTTAATTTATCAATAAAGTACTGCGGGGGGGGGGGGAAACGGGACAGAACAACACATTCATGTGATCAAAGTTTTTGATATTTAAGTGCTTTAATTTGCTAGATGTACTGTCAGTTGTAAATATTATCAGGAGAACTGTTTTAACCTTAGGGAATATAACCACATAATTTTTTTTCTTGGTATAACCAATTTGTTTTTCTTTTTATTGTAGACTTGTAAGTCTTAAGTGTATTTTTATAAGACTGTTAATGTGTTCCATTCTTTCTGATGTGTTTTGTCCTCCCTACTATTATCAGATTTCATTATATGAGTAGAATTATCAGCTCAACCCATTGTACAGCAAAGCAGTATTAAGTCTGTCTGGAATTTGCTGCTCTTTAAGTTTACAGAAAAAAATTGTGTAAATCAGGCTCTCTAGTTTCAGTGGGAGGCACAGGGTTGAACAGCATCCATTTGTCAAGTTGATTGCTCCTCACTGAGGTTGCCTTTGCTTGTCTTTGAACAGGAGTGAAATCCTATGTGAAGCCCCATTTCTGTCATTTACACTAACATCCATCCTCTTAAACCAAGGCCTCCAAGAAAAAAAAACAAAGTGTTGGCACAATATAATCAGTCACTCAAGTTGTCCGTCATTTGTTTTTTAAAAAAGGAAGTTACTTTTAAGTTAGTAGAGCAGAAAATTGTGGAAAGTTGGGTATAGAGCTGTAGTAAAGGGAGGACAATTTAAACATAAAGAGAAGACATCCTGTCTGTTTTGTTCTTTTTTGTCTTGTAACCAGAGAGTATTCATTTATTTGTACATTGATTTCAGTATTCTTGGTAGGTGTATAAATATTTTTTTAACTTTTATTTCAAAGAAATACTAGGTTTACACTTTGCCTATATTATAGCTCACATGAATAATCAGGATGGGACCATTAGGCACTAATCAGAACAATGAAATTTAATCAGAATAAGAATTAGCAGCAGACAACAAATTCCACACTCATATAATTCTTTCCTGGCTCAAACATAGCTGGATATGCAAAACAATGTGCACAAAATTCCACACTTATCTGTATTCTTCCAGGTAGAAGTGGTTCAAGGTGAGGGTAACACAAAAAAGAAATTGGTAGTTAAGAGAAGGAAGAGGAAGAGAGGCTAGAAAGATTGAGGGAAAACAAGCTGGCAGAATAATCCATGATGGGATTTTATGTATTTATTAATTAAATTTATATCCCAGCCTTCTCACTGTCAAGCAACTCTGGGCAGCTTATAACATCATACAGGTTCTTCCAATTCTGTTATTCTGTTATGTTGAAGCCAAAGGGGAAAAGTGTAAGCTTTCATGACTTACAGCTCCCTTTTCTTTACATTCTCCCCATAAGACGCAAGTCCACTCCCAGATAGAACCTTAAAACATTAATATTAAAATTCATAGAAATTAAATAAGTTAGGAACCAGAAAGAACAGTGCCTGAATGAAAAAAAGACAGGAAGGTGGTCAGACGCTGGCCAGCCACTGGGAGATGCCGTACAAGGCATTAGAAGCAATAACTATGATGAGGGAAGACCCAGGGATGATCCGGAATGATCTGATCCACTTGCCATTGTCCATGATTTAATCAAGAATTCCAGATGACTAGCACAAAAGACCTTATGAGCAGTTAGAAATCTATGTAGATCCCCATTTTTTTTTTACTTAGATTGTGGGATAGAGACAAACTCTAAAGCTGCACCACTTAAGAAAAAATATATTTTAAAACTAAGCATATTAATACAGCATAAATGCAAATCTATGCTTGCTAATAATGTATCATTAAATTCCATACTTTATTTTTTTTAATCTAAATCAGTGTCTGGAAAGTGTAATCCAAAAAGAAAAAAACTAATCAAATGTTATTCTTTGTTTTAAATAAAAAAATATTACATTGTAATATGATGTGAACTTCATAAATATCACAGCTCTCCTTTAGAGCAGCCCGTGATTATTTTTCTTACTAAAGATATTGATAACATTCCTTATTCCTCTGAAGAGGAATGAAATATTGTTCTAGCTTCTGCACTTAAACTGTGAAAAAGTATTTGGGTAACTTAATCTGCAGTATAGTGAAAGCTTAAACTCAAAGTTGAGTTTTAAATTACCCCTTTACCTCATAATTCTTCTTTATTTAGGTTAAGTGGTAGATTTTAAAGTTAGGGCTTAATTACACAGCTTTATTTGGAGCATAGGAATTCTGTCCTAAAGCAATTTACAATGGATTTTATCCATGAAAAGAATGATAATATTTTAAGTAAAGAAATATTTAATAAGATTAATTTATGCTCTGACTGGGTATTTCACCTATACATGTTTCCATTTTCAGTACCAGTCTAGATTCTAAGAAACATCCACTTACAGGTATCTTTGACTTGCAACTGGTTGCTTAGCAACCATTCAAAATTTCAACAGACCCTGAAAAATTACTTACAATCAGAATTCAAAGTTCAGATGCCTGAGTCACTTGTATTTTGGGTGCTCAGCAACTGGTTTGCATTTATGGCCATTTGCAGCAGCCACAATCAAATGAACATTATTTACAATGTTTTTGCCAGAAACTGGTGTTATTTCTGGTTTCTGGCAAAAATCACCCCATAATGAACAATGGGTTCACTTAACAACCACAACCACAACATTTGTTTAATGACTGCCACATTTGCTTAACAATTGCTCCCCCCAAAAAGTTGCAAAATTGGGCATAGTCGCATGATGACCTGCTTTATGACTGTCTAGAGTCTTATCACTGAAATTGTGGGCTGCCAATGTGGTAAGTGGACTACCTGCATCATAATAGGCTATAAAATTACATATACATTTTGCATGGAATACTTTCAAAATTTATACTTGAGCTTTTTCTGTGTGAGGTTTTGATGAACACTACTTTCTACTGGTCTAGACAATAGAACAAGAGTGTGGAAAACCAGCATGTAAGATCCCTTAATTTAAGGGTAAATTAAGGGCTCTTACATGCTGTTTTTTTCCCACTCTGGTTCTGTTGTCTGGACCTAGCAATGTGTCATGAGCATAAGTATGCAAAAAAAAAAAAAAAAAGGCAGAAACAGTATACAGCAAACCACATTTGACATTCTATTAATTTATAATATTATGAACTGGTATTCTGAAAAACAAAATCTATGTTTTTCTATCATATTTACTTATAGGATCATTCAACATATAAAATAGGTGGGATCCTAGCTTAATCAGAGTACAGCTATCGAAATGAATGTGCAAATTAATATGACTACCATTAGTATGGCTGATTTAAGTGGCTTTGCTCTAGTTTTGATCAGTTATATGCAGCTGATCATCCCAAAACATGAGTTTCAGATTTTAAAACCAGCTTTCTATTTTTACCTTTTTATAATTTAGAAAAGTATTCATCAAACAAATTAAGCCTATAGCAAATCATGTATATATCCTAATGAATATTTTAATTTTTTTATTCAGTTGTGGACCGTCAGAAACTGTCTGTTTTTTTAAAACAAATAATTGTCAAATAGGTTCCCCAAAAAATATTCCTGTAGTAAATGAAATGAAAGTAAAACTAGAAAAGTTATTTTTTTAAATGTTGATATTAAAAATGTTCATACATTTTTCATTTGATTTGTATGAATTTGAACTTAGCTATTACTAGGACTGTTCAAAACATGGTTCAAAGAAGGAAAGTAAAAAGTTTGTCAATCTCTTAAAACATTCAGTAGACAAATTATAACAAGAATTAAAAGGACAGCACTTTTATCTATGTAGAGGAAAGAGGAAACGGCCTTGAGGGAGAGAAGAAAGAACCACTCCCAAGGCAACAGATAGAGAAAAAACTTCTAAGTAAGGGACAGCAATGTAATATTTGCAGACATCTCAGACCAGCCCCTTCCTAGTTCATACAAAGATAAAGAGAGGGACACCCATTCAGACTTACAAGATTTTGTTTCTATAACTTTACAATAAAACTAGTATTGACCTACATGACTTTGATTTCCTAGTCTGGTCTATCTTGAAGGACTGACATGCATGAGTATGCCAAGTCAGAGTCTGACCTTTTTTTGCTTGAAATAGTGATCCCCACTTCGTCTCACAATATAACATTATTATTCATATCTCTGCTCTCTTGAAAGTATAAATGCACAGCAATTGCCCATAATTTTTTCTCGGAGGGAGACAGGAGCAGTAAGTAAATAGGGAGATTTAATAAGTAATTGCATCTCTAACGTATTAAATATATATAATTAATAACACCAGAGGGAAAACTATCCATTAAAATATTTTTAAATCATCCTAAAATGTATTTTTAGGATTAATAAGCTTTCACAGCCTCACACAGTACAATAGCTTATTAGGTTTTGTTAACATAGACTACTTAGTTGACTCTACAACCTAGATAGTTCATGTTTCTTGATAGGATAGACTGTATTGACTTTAACAGCTGGAATTTGTATTGATAAAGATTTGTTTGCTTCTTTCTCTAAGAACATTTTGGAAGAGCCTTTATTACTGAATAATACAGAAGCCATAATAGCTGTCAAATATGGCCAGACAAAGTAAGGGCCTCTTTAGAAGAGGTGTGCCATAATCTCCTTCAAGACTGCATGTAATGCTTTCTTTTGTTAAAGAAGTGTTCACAATCTCCTGGATCTAGCAACTGCTGAACTACCTGTGTCCCAAAGGTGTCAGCATCTTTTGAGAAAATATACAATGAAAAGGATGTTATGGTTAGAAAATAGAACACTGATGTTTTTTATAGCAATCTGTTTATTAGCCATACAAAACCAGAAGAAATCTACTCCTTAAAACTTTGAAGTGTCCTGTTCTCAAGGCAGCTACTTTAAGGTCCTTCTCATCTATCAGATCACGTATGCATGCATAGACAATGCTTGCAGTGGTGTGACTACAAAAATATTGTCCTGGAATTATTAGAAAGCCATTATGCATCCATTGATAAAGAAGCCTAAGCCAATAGTATTAGAAATTTAAAAAAGAACAGATCACAAGATACTGTACAATTCATAGAGAAGAGCTGAGGATTTTTATGCAGAATACATAAAATTGTATCAGGCATGACATGTAACCTATTGAGGCTGTTGAGTATATTGAGAAAGAATGCATGCAGGTACTGACAGCATTGGGTAAAGATGAATATGAAAACAGCAGGTTTTACTTCTTTTTTGAGAAAATATATTGCAAGACTTAGCACTAGAATTCATAAATAAGTTTACATTTCAACCTTGTATGGTGGATTTGGAAATCTTTGTTCTTTCCCAAGTGCTTTACATTTTTAAATATATGTTAGACTATACACCTGAAACTATAATGTATGGAAAGGTTTTTATGTGAATGCATAGCAGACAGATGCCAGTGTAACAAAAATTCTTTCATTATCATGAATCTTCATGGTAAAGTATTGATTGCATGGCAAATTGAGCTTGAAGGTCATACCTAAGAAAAGTTGGCAAAGGAGTATACTGTAGGTTTCTTTCCCTTCAAATATCTCAAGATTACATCCCAAGAAGTGACTGAAACACAAAAGAATATGATAAATACTTTGTGCCTTCCTTTAATCTCTGCTGTTCAAGCAGTATTTTGATCAGTAGTGGGCAAAGATTTATATATAGTTCAGGAGAAAGAGAAGCAAGGAAAAAAAATCTTCATTATCTGTGTATCTAATTCCTCCCTGTAAATTTCTAGCTACCTCACTGCTTCTCTTGCCAATTTAATGAGTAGATAAAATTTCTTATGTGTGTGTAAGTGATTTTCTTTTCCTTTGTAAATGATGTGAACCTACGATCAAATGTTATCTTTGCTGCTGACGCAAGGAAATTAAAAGCGGTATTATCGTTCTGTTCAGTGTTCTTTTTAGAGAAAACTGCTGGTTAGGTCAATTTACTTGGCTCGATACCATGCTTTAATCTTAACCTGGGGCGTACTTCAAATACACAGCAGCTGGCTCAGACATCTTCATGCATGATTGCATGTTAATTTCTCTTCGTTGAGAGGTGGGAATCCAGCAAAAAATTCTCTGCTGAATGAAAATGTTATGGGATTCCTAACGGGTGAATAAGCACTCTCACATGATCGAATAAACCTGGAATTGGTTGCCTGAACTTTCAGGGGCCTGATTCCTCCAGGGCATAAGACTTTAGTTGTATTACAGTATGGATAAATTTGTCCCAACAATTTTCAGTCTAAGAATGTGGCAAGAACAAAGCATAGCATTCTCTTCTGCTGCTTTGCCCACTTTAAGTGCTCTAATTAGAACAAAATGTGCATGATTTTCCAGTAAAAACAAGAATTAGGAGATTTGGGCATGTGACGGCTAACTGCTGGAATTACCTATCTGTGTGAAATATTGAGAAAGAAAAGATGCTGTAAACAGCCTTTACCTTGTAATATCTAATGAGTACCCAACATCCCATTCAGCAGATTTTATGGGCAATTCATCAGATTGTTCATGCAAATTAAACATATGCGGTTGAAGCTCTGTTCATATTAATCAGGGTGACTAGTTTTCAGTACAGGTTGGCAGAGAATTTGGCATCAGGAGCGTTGGCTGTAAAACTCCCTTTATAAATACTACCTTACATTTACTTTTCAGGCTTTTATTATTGCATTTTCTAATCTTCCAATATCTTTTTTTAACTTCTTTCTTGAAACAAATATTACACAGAGCAGACAAACTTCAAGAAGAAAGTATTTTGCAGTGGAAAAAAGTTAAACTCTAGTCTTGAATAATGTTGTCGTCGTCATCATCATCATCTACTTGTAGTGAATTATGAAACTAAACATGCAATCCTTCATCTAGGGTGAGGAAGAATACAAGTAGGTTTAGCAAAATTTCACAGAAATTTTTAAAAAGAATTTGATAAACAAAAAAAAAATAAAAACTACCCATCTAATATTTCTACTACTTTCACAATCTTGTTTGAGGGAGCTGTTTTTTAATTAAAAAGTTATATATATTTGTCACATATTATATTAGCCATTTGTACATGAATAAATGCAGGCGCCAATCTTGTTGAAGCCTCTAATTTATTATGTGTCTGGATTTGTACATAAGTGAGCTAAAACTAGTACAAAGCAGAACCAATAGGACCTGTTTGAGAAAGGTTCTTGATCATTCTGTTACCTTACAGTCCACAATGGCTGGGTTCTGAGAGCTACTAGCATAGCATTTTGCAGAATCAGTTGCTTAATGAACAGTCTGTTTTCTCTCCCTGTTAGATTAAGTGTTGCTTCTTTTAAATCATGTGTGTCATTTTTGTATAAATTTATTAGGAAAGACAAACTTCCTTTGAATTGCTCATTATTGTTGTTTCCTGCTGCGGTGTATAAAGAGGAAGGCTGTCATCTCAGAGGGGGTTGTGAATCAGAACTGTGGGGCATGTCATTGTCACATTGTTTTTTTTCTGCCATGCCTCTGAAGAGTTTGCCAGAGCTCCCCATTAAATATTCTTATTTTTGGATGCAACTTGATTGTCACTTCTACTTAACTGCACTCATTTCCAGCCTCCAACAATGTGCAAGCTTTGTTTTAGGACCATGAATTGTGTAAAGAAGCACTTTAACAAAATATAAATGTTGGCCTATTTAGTGTAAGCAAATCTAGAAATTAACCCTGTTTATAACAAATACCTTCATAACAAATGCACAGAACTCCGTTGCTACATACTTTTATGTACCTCATTACATACCTACATACTTTTACATATCTACTACATAATCATCACATAATTTTCATAATTTTCTCCTTTTACATAATGTTTTAAGTGTATTCCCTCAAGTATAATTATTCAGATTGATATAATGAAGATAAATTATCTCAGTATTTAAAAGCTGTTTTCATAACATGGGCCTTCTTTGTTTTTGAATAATAGCCATAGCTCTTAATGAGTTCTGAGCTTTATTTTGGGTTTTAAGTCACAGTTGAAGTTGAATAGTAGGTGCATTTTCCCCGTGGCTAAAAGATGTTACTGTTAAAAGAAAAGTTAAACTTAGAAGCTTGAAGACAAAGAATTCTATCTTTAAATTAGAAAAAAGTTGTTTCTGATTGCTGAGATATTTGTTTGACAAGCAGTCAGGTGGAAGTAGTACAGTATGAAAGTTAATAGTGTACATAAAAAAAACCTAATCCAAATTAGAAATAAAAAAAAACTTTGCCAAGGTACACTTTCCTTTTATAAAGATGACTAAGGCTAGAGGTAGAAGGACTTAAGAAAAAATGTAATTTAAAAAGAGTTTATGTTTGTAGTTTATTTAGATTTAAGCAGATTGGTATTCCAGGTTGTACTGGTCTGTTTTATTTTATATCTCAAGGTAACACAAGTGTCCAGTACAGTCATTCTATTGAAAATATACTGGCCCTTCCTTTTTCTGCAGTATATGAAATTAATTTTTACTGAGACAAATTAGTCAGGTTTAGGCAGTATTGTCTTTCTTTAGCGGAAACATTTTCATTAAGATCCTTTATCTGATAATGTTTTACTCAGAGTCTTTCTACTGAGGCTATGTAATCCCTCAGATTCAGTTTTAAAAAGATGCTTTGGAATATGAAGGAGCATGAACAGCATTGTCTGTGACCCATTAAAACAACCAAGCCTGTTCCCAGAATTACATGATCACAGCATGTACATAATCCTGCAAATAGACAAGGCTGCTGGAATTAATCACTGATAGGTGCTGCATATATGCTCCCATGATTTCTGAAGCACTCTTCTGAATCAAATGCAAAACATCCTACATACAAGGCATAAATTTTGTTATGGTATTCTAGCATTCTCCAATGCTTTCTACATGTCCACTAGCAGCTAACCAGTAAAGGAAGATGCTGCCTGGATGTTTTTTGTGATACATGACATCAAGAATGCAGTAATTCAGTCATAAGGCCATCTCAGACTAACTGACTATCTACATTGGTCAAAAAGCACTAAGCAGGCTAATGTAGTGGGCAGGTGGGAAGGAAGGAAGGAAGGAAGGAAGGAAGGAAGGAAGGAAGGAAGGAAGGAAGGAAGGAAGGAAGGAAGGAAGGAGAAAACTGTATAACATTTAAACTAATGCCTTTATGGGGTCAGGGGAAGTATGCTTGGAAATTTTCAACCTATGGATAACACAATTTGAAAAAAATGTTCAAACAAACAAGTTAGAGTACTCCAACAAATCCATTGTTCTGCTTGAAATGAGTGTGCTGGAGTTAAAAAAATGCATTAAAAGAGAATTCACTGCTTTTTTCTTTGGTATATGTACTATAAGGAAAAAGTCCCTTCTAATGTGAACAATATAATTTCTGGTTAGACTTTTCAGGATACTGATCCAAGATTTGATTGCAATACAAATCACACTAGTACAATCAAGGAAATCTAAAATATTATAGATTACTAAGCACATGAGCATTAATAATTAGGCAATTACAAAAAAAAATATGAAGTACACATTATTGTTGCTGTTATTATATTTTTATCCCACCTTTGCTAAAATGTTTACAGTAAACAGTTCAAAATCAAATCAATCTTTATTATGGTCATAGACCTGGATAAATAAACCATTTCTCTTGAACCCCAAAAAACAACAATAGTGAATACTGAAATAAATAACAAACTACCATTAATCCTCAATTTATGACCACAATTGAGCCTAAAAGTTATGTTTTTAAGTAAGAAATTTGTTAAGTGAATTTTTCCCCATTTGACGTCTTTTCTTGCCACATTTCTTAAGTGAATCACTGCAGTTGTTAAATTAGTAACAAGTTTGTTAAGTGAATCAGATTTGCCCACTGACTTTGTTTGTCAGAAGATTGCAAAAGGGGATCACGTGATCCCAGGGCACTGCAACCATCATAAATGTCAGCCAATTGTCAAGCATCTAAATGTAAATCACATGACCATGGGGATGCTGCAATGGTCATAAGTGTGAAAAATGGTCATAAGTCACTTTTTTCAGTGTTGTAACTTTGAACAGTCACTACTAAGTGAACTATTGTAAGTCAAGTACTATATTAGCTAACAAAAGATAGAATATCTGAATATATTTTTACATATTGCAGAACATAAAGAATAAATATATGTAAAATAACTATGATTTGTGGAAAAAAACCCTGAATGTGGAGTTTGTAGTTGAAAGATTAAAATTCTAAGATTGCATTCAATTTACTTGACAGTTCTTAATGAATTTCGTGTAAAAATATTGATTCATTATCAAAATGATATGATGTTACTAAAATTGGCTTCTATATGGACGACTAGAATGTTAGCAAGAAATCATTGATTTTTTTTCCTAAATAGTACTTAGGAAGTTATTGCAATTTTAAACTTAACATCTGTATAAATAGATTGAAACTAGAGTTTTTATTAAAGCTACAGTTGTTAAACATAAGGAAGAAAATGCTCTCCCAAGAATATACTGTATTAGCTGATTTTTAAAGAAGGAAATCCTCACTATTATTTTGAGATATTAACGGAGAAATTAAAATTTTAATAATGATGATGGAATGATGGAATAGATTAAATACACTTGGATTCTGAAATATCATTCCAAAGGGTCTTGAATAAATTTAGAAATCATAAAATAATCCATTAGTCTTCAATCTTTTGGGCTAATAGCACTGATCATCTTACACAGACAATCTTTTTATAAATAAATGTTTCAAAGCAGATTGATGATTCCAGTTGCCTGTCGTTGTAGTCTTCATTTACAACCATAATAAAGAAATATTCTAGAAAATGAAAGTAACAGATAACCAAAACATTTCTCTCTTTTTTAAAAAAGCCACATTAAAAATAATATAAACTACTAAAATCAGGAGCACTTTTGGGCATTGGAAGAGGATTCAGGGATCATTGGAATTGGCAGTGCAGAACTTTTGTCAGAGTTGAATGAAATTTGGTGGCATAAAGAACATTACATGAAGGAGATAAATTTAATATTCTTTTCCTATTGGAATTTCTTCTGTTGCTTCTCTACTATTGCATTCAAATTTTACATCAATGTGCACCATACAATCTTTTTCTTATTTGGGTTGTTAATTATATTTTGCCAACAGTTTATAGATAAGGCCCAGCAAATGTTCCAAATTACGTATTATGAGATTTTGAAATTCAATTACTTGTTTCTGCAACTCTTTTAGTACAATACTACTTATCTAAAAATATTGAAATCAATCAGGTAGACTGGACCATTATAAATCAAGTCTCTGAAAATATTTTATCTTTCTCTTATTAATAATTAAACTTTGCAAACTAAATGACATTAGTTCTTTACTGAGCTTTTAATGCTTTTCTATTCATGGAAATAAACATTTAATAGCAAAACAAGAGAAGAGAATTTGGACTTACTGTTTTTCTGTTTATATTCCAGACAGTCAATATTTTACTTACTGCATTATCTTTTATACATTGTTTATCTCTGTTTATATTATCCCAAAGATATTTATGCAAATTCTCTGAAAATCCTGCTCCTTCCAGAAAGGTAGCTAGACTATAAGGGGATACATTCTCATCTGAAATCTGACAAATACCACTGTTTCCACTTTTGATCTCTCTCTCTCTCTCTCTCTCTCTCTCTCTCTCTCTCTCTCTCTCTCTCTCTCTCTCTCTCTCCCTCCCTCCCTCCCTCTCCCTCCTCCCTCCCTCTCCCTCCCTCCCTCCCCCCCTCTCTCTCCATCATGTCTTTTGATCCACTATATCTTATAAAATTCATGAAAATAATTTTTAAACAATGCATTGCTTATTTTTCTACTTATTCAGAGTAAGGGTAATGTTTTCAATATTTTCTAGCAAAGGTTCACCATATTAGTTGGTTACAAGAGAAACACCAACGTGTTTTCACTATCTTAAAGATTAAGAGTACATTGTGACATTTGTTTGTTGTGGTCAATTTTCTTCTTCTTCTGTTCAGTCCTGTCTGATTCTTGGAGGCTGCCTAGACAAATCCCTGTAGTTTTCTTGACAAGGTTTTCAAAAGTGGTTTGTCATTGCCCCCTTCCTACGGCTCCTCCAGGGGTGCATTCAGCCAGTTCTCCGAACTCAACAAAATTTAGCTACCGGTTCTACCAAACTGGTGCGAACTGGCTAAATCCCATCACTGTTGAGAACCACTGGTATACATCATTAAAAGTCACAATAAATGACTGAGTCTTACAGATGCTACACAAATTTTCCAGCCATGCTCCCACAATGTTTTTTAGTGGATTGAGTTGGGAATTAAATGCATTGTGGGAATCCCAGAAAGGAGCCAGCTATGTTGGATTTGGTACCAAACAGATCCAGTCATGCTATATTAAGCTAACAGGTCATCCATGTGACAGGAACTCCCAAATTATGAGAGATCAAATAGGGTTTGAAGTGAGTGGGATGTAAACATTTTTGTATGAATTGGATCTTAGAATATCACCAGTTTTTCTGTTAGTTATTTTTCTTCCTTCTCTCTTTCCCTTTCACACTCATTGGTCCTGCTTGGCCAGTGGGGAAAGGGTGAAGATGTTATGAAACCTTGCCAATACTTGTGTGAGGTCAGGTTCATGGGGTACCTGGCACTTCCTTGAGAAATTGGTTGATTCCCAAAGTGTATCTTCAGTAATTGTAACCTATCAGAACCATTGTAAATGAGATTTAACAGGATTAATGATTGACCCAATCAGTCTTTAACAAGTTTTTTTCTCCCTTATAATTAGCATATTTTCTGCAATCCAGAAAACAAGTTCCTGGAGCAGTTTCAACTCCATCTACAGCCCAGGTAACATCTATTACCAATACGTTTAGACAGTGTAGTTTAATGTGAGTCTGTGAAACCAAAAAGTTACTTCTAGAGAGGACTCAGGAGATAACCAAGACTTGTGGGAGATTTCTGTCAGCACATCATCAAGGCATGGTATTTTGGTGAGTTTTTATGATCCCTGCTAGATTGGTCCAGTGACTTGGCATATTGTCTAGAGAGACTTTCTAATCTATAATGAAAAAAGAGGCATATTTCCAAGAAATGTTTGTATTTTGTTAACTAGTGTACACATTTTCTCTGGAATTTTTCCAAGGTTTATAATGTTACAAGTTTGAAATAATGCCATAAGGAAGATGGCCAAATTAGTATTGTGCATGAAATTCAAAATAGTGGTTGAAATTAGTCAGCAACCAAAGGAACCTTACAAAAGGCAATTGAACAATTGATACGGAATACCATTTGCAGTGAGACTTGGGCCTGGAAATCTGTCTCATTTCCTGATACAGTTGGGGTTTCAAAATCAGAAGAACACCTGACAGTCAATTTGAACAATATTTATCAAAACAATATTGATCTGCTGCTACCCCAGGACTGTATATAGCTCATGAGCCCTATTTATCAAAGCCCAGAGTCTCCTTTTGTCATAGCTGCAAAAAAATAAGTTTAACTTTGCTTTAACAAACATACTTCAAAATTCTTTGCCCAAACCATGGCACATAGAATTCAACAACCCAAGCCACATCTCTTTGCTTCATCACTCTTTCCACTGCAGTCTTCGAACTCTTTCCAAATACTATGTACTGTAGTTTCAAAATATTGTCCAGTCTTGAACTAGATGAACCATAGCTTGACTTGCTTTAAAACATCTTATTATGTTCTTAGAAGTTACTGAATTGACTTTATTTTGGGAGACATGCTCCATAACCTATTTGGCCTTCATAGGTAGGACCGAACAAATAGTATCACTTCCTCATCTATAAATAATAATATCTTTATTTTGAATAGATGAAGCCTTCTACAAGTCACAACTTTAGATTCATACTCATTTTGTCAGCTTCTTGCTCACCCAGAATTCTTCTTTTTCCACAAACACAATTGCACATTCCATAAGATTTGTTGTTTTTGATGGTTTGTACTTATCTATCCACTTGCAAGAGAAAAGAAGGCATATGACAACTGATTCTCTGAGATATTTAATAGTCTAGTATTTAAGTAAATAGGTATGTTGATGCAACTGAAGTTCAAAACACCTGTTAGATTGTCACAACAATAATGTACTGATTATAACAGATTGAATTGAAATTTATTTTACAAGCAGTTTTTTCATGAATGAGCAAATAAACCAGATGTTTGTGGTTGAAAAACCTGAGGAACGAAAAAAGGAATCACACACTTTAGGGTATATTCACATGGTCTATCTTCCATACACAAATTTTATAAACATGCAGCAAGATGATGACCAGATGGTGACCAGGTGGTGGACAAATGTGAATAATCATACCAGATTTCTTGTGGGAATATTCATATTATACACAGATTATATGGGCTAATTTCAGCCGTAGGCTTTACATTTAAACCTCTGTCATTTGAACTGCAAAAGCCACTAATAAGCTTTTAAAAAATAAATTAGTAACAGAAATAACTTCCCCAACAAAATGCAAAGCACTTTCTAGAAGACCATGCATTTTACCAGGCAAAGCAGCTGAATGACTAGACTATAGCATTAGCTCAAATAGAGTTGTTGTTGTGGGCAAAGTAGGAGGCAGCCAAAACTTAACAAATGTAGTTAAATAGAATCAAATGATATAATTCAATAAAGTATTCCTTGGCATCCCTCCTCTGGCAACAATTTTAACAATTAACATCTTCGTGAATCTGGGTCCTACCTATTTTCTTGAACATCAGAACGAAGGGTAACATATCTATTTCTGAGAGGTGACTGTTGAAGTGGGATGGAGGCTTAACTGAAAAGCACTGGATCATGTTCCGACCTAAATTTCAAGTAGTAGGAGAACTCTTAATTTCATTATGTATCCATGTGGGGTGTTTGTCTCTCTGTGTGTGTACTTATTATCAGCAGTTAGTCCATTGCAAAATGAAAACATCTTCACTGAAGGTTAAAGATTATACTCTATCAAGCTGGTCCAACTGCAGGTTAGTAGATAGAGTTTTTTTCTAACTTCTCAGTCTAGGGCTGAGAGAAAGTATCTGGCCCTAAGTCACCCAAACAGTTTTCCATACCTAAAGAAGTACTATAATTGGTATCTCCTGTTCCTACCCTAGCATCATAGTCACTACACTACATTGGGTCCTGGATAAGCATCAATCTAATGCTCTTCAAATAGCTTAGACTTTCAGAGTTCATGAAAATGTGTCTTAGAATTTCACATTGTTGCTTTTATATGATGTCTAAATATGTGAAATTACTATTTTCTAAAATTAATATAATTCTTGCTTTCATGTCTATCAAAACTAAATAGTTAAAGTGAATATATTCCATGTGAATATATAATATTCATACTTCAAGAAAAAATGTTGGTTGAATTTATTATTTTTTGCTAATTCAACTGTTTGGGCTAACTTGTTTCATAACTGAAACCCTGAAGTGCTTATAAACATATCATTTATCCATGATGGAGGTATATACAATCACACAATATCATCAGACTAAAAGTTGAAAACTGGATAATAATAGTTTACTAAGAAATACAGAACCATAAAAAAATGATAGTTTCTCTGTGTTCTCCCTATTTAAAAAAATAGACACATTCTTTTCTACACCAGATGAAGCAACTACTAAAGAGTCTTGAGGTTGTAATCTGAGATGTATTTTCCCAGCCTATGATGAAGTAGTGCTACACCCTCTTGAAAAGACAACAGCACCCACCGGGTTTATTAGCACTAGCATTCTCTTGATCCCCCAAAGATTGCCAGAAATTTTCAAAGGGGAAAAGATAAATCAGACCATCATGTTTAATCTTACAAGAGTAATCAAACAAGTCCTTTCTAACAATTTGAAAACTAATCTGTCTTAGTCCATTCCATGACAGAGTGAGATACTAACAGCCAATCTCCCTATTTTATTTTCACCACCACCTTCTTAACATCCAACTCTCAGTTGCCAAATACTGAAAGTTAGGATTACTTGGCATTGTGAACTGTATTAGAGTTTACAGCAGGAGCAGCCAACCTGGGTTAAATAAATCAGTGACCAGGAACAAATGTGACCTTTCTTTCATATCCCTGTCCAAGCTCTGAGTATAGTTTATTGCTTTTGACCTTACTGGCCCATACCCATGCACTCTATTTTTTCTGAGCCATAGATACTTTAAATGTGATATATATAGCATTATAAATTAACATGGAACAGAGATGGACTTTGTTCAAAATTGTTGATAGAAGCTGATTCACTGTCATTTGACTGTCTTTTATCCAAAAAGCATTTGCAATAAATAAGTTACTTTATTGCCAAATAATATCCCTTAATGTAACTATTGCAAATAGTAATTTCTTGATTTAAGTCAAGAGGCACACAATATTTGGAGGCTAAGGTATGGTCTTTGAAGGCGGTACCAAGGCAGCACGTCCAAAAGCAGAATGAATAAAGACACAGGAATAGCAGGGACTGATCAAATATTAAATTTGTTGAAGTTCAAATTTCAAATGAATGTGATTAATATGATTATCCTCCTCTGATTAATATAGTTAATATGATTACCCTCCCCCCTTTAAAAAATCATATTCTATCACATTAGATTACAGTGCACAGAAAATGATGAGAAAGTTCTGTGCAGTGGGTATCAAATTTGAAAATTTTTGGAGCCACATAGAGCTCTTGTTCATTTCTGTATCGATAAGGATAGGATGCTGCATAAAGCAAAATTGTTGCAGAAGTCCGTCCCTGAATCTTTGAGAATAGTTGATGTGTCATCATCATCATGATTAACAATGCTTGATAATGTGACTCATTATGCTTTTTTATAATGTACAGAGTATATTTACTGTGATCATCCACAATACCACACAATTTATTTTGGAAATTCTTTCATTCACCTGTGTCCTATGCTCTATAATATAATAATCCTTATAAAAACAGTCTTTCAATTTTACAAAATCCAATCTGGGTCAGTCATCAGGACCAGAGGTTTAGTCTTCTGGGACACCTATATTTGCCTTCATTTGTGTTTAGATTTTATTTATTTATATATTTATATAAATAATATACATGTCACATGTTCCGACTAATGAAGCACTTCAAAGAACTTTCAGGCATGTTTCCTAAAATCTTTATTGCAGAGCTACAGTTTTGCCGGTCGCCATGATGGACTGGTTGATGCCAGAATCTGAACTTCCTTTCGCTGGCATCAAGCTTTCCTTGCTAAACCCCTCCCTTCTTATGCAGTCACAGGTCACATTATCCAATTAGTGAGAAGGTCAAAAGTTTGCTTCCTCTTTCTTTCCCGGGCTTTTTCCCCCTCCCAGTCTAAGCTAAGTATTAACCCAATAAATGCCAGACAGTTTTGCATATTGTCAAAGCAAGAATATACAGTATTTGCAGCATTGACAATACATCTATAGCTTTTATTTATACAATATGGGGTGTGATGGCTCAGTGGTTAAAGACACTGAGCTCGTCAGCTGAGAAGTTGATAGCCTGGGTTTGAGATCTAAGCACCACGCAACAGTGTCAGCTCCAGTTCCTGCCCCAGCTCCTGCCCACCTAGCAATTCAAAAGCATGCAAATGTGAGTAGATTAATAGGTACCACTTTGGTAGGAAAGTAACAGCAGAATAACAGAGTTCGAAAAGACCTTGGAGGTCTTCTTAGTCCAACCGCCTGCCCTGGCAGGAAACCCTATACCAAGGGTAGGCAACCTTGGCTCTTTTATGACTCGTGAACTTCAATTTCCAGTTAAAGTCCACGAGTCATAAAAGAGCCAAGGTTGCCTACCTCTGCCCTATACTATTTCAGACAAATGGTTGTCCAATCTCTTCTGTAAAACTTCCAGTGTTGGAACAATCACAGCATTCCGTGTGCCTTTGGCATATAGCCATGCTGGCCACATGACCACAGAAAATGTCTTCTGATAACTCTAGCTCCCTTGGCCAAGAACCAGAGATGAGTACTGTGCCCTAAAGTCGGATATAACTGAACAGAGAAATCTTTACCTTTTACCTTTATATTTAGTGAATATGGAAAAATTATGGACTAATTGCAATATATTTCAGTAGCTTTAGAATCAACCACTACAATTCCTAGAAAACTGAAATTTATGGACATTTTTTTCCAGTTCCCTTAAATGGATAACATGGAGGAAAATCCACTTCTTACCACCTATTGAGGAAAAAAAACATTCTGTAGAAATTACTTTGGGGATTAATGGCAGTTGCCAGCTGCATAAACAATATAGCAGCATTGTTCAATTTGGGGAGTAAATGAATTCTCATCAGATTAGTGCAAATCTGTAATTAATATGACATCTTGTAAATATTTTCCTTTAATCTCCAAAAAGCAGGCCGTGGACAGCTTTATGTAAGGATAGGAAGCTGGCTGGGATTCTGTAGAGTGATGAACACATCCTGCAAAATGTGCAATCATTTTGACTCCCACTGAAAACAGCATGTGATGTTCTTATAGAAGAGGAGATCCTTTATTCATTAAGAGAGAAAGGAGGGGAAGGCCTCCTCCTGTGAAATGCTTAGCATTCACTGTACTAATTAACTTGCTTTGGTAATGGGACCTGTGAGAGATCACAAGCTCACTGGGTGCATGCGATACCCACAGGATCGGGGTGATCTTCTTGTAGGATTTGCAGTATCCTGGTCTATTTCAAAAGACTTTCCTTTATTTCAGCATTTTCAATAGAAGTGTACACATCTGTCTTTATACCCAGCAGCTTTCCTGGCCCACAACAAGTCCTCTGTGAATTTCCCCAACCAAGCTCAGTGGGATCTCTGTCAGCTGCAAGATTTATGTCATCTTTTTCAGCCCTGAGAACTGTTCCTTAAGCTTTTCACATCTGGATTTAATTGGAAAGACATTAAAAGACATTAAGTGTGCTGGAAAAGCATATTTTAAGGAGGATCTTTATAGACACTTCCATTAAGGGAACTAGGAGAGATTGGAATGGGATGTGGACAGGACATCAGCTGTTATTAGGGACAAAATTGCACTACGAATGGCTTCCTAACAGTTCTTGAAGGAGACTCTGTTGTACTCCAGTGCGAATTAAAGGCAAGGCACAATCATAGAAATTTTAAATATTCATAAAACTATATTTTGGGCACTATTTATTATTGCTCATTTATTCTTTTAAGTGTCACATTTTTAAGTTCTGTTGTTTGGAATCACAGTAAGTTACAATGTTCAAAAATAAAAAAATACAGACTGTGTTACATGTTTTTGGTGATAAACTAAGACGGATTGGAAGGTTTGCTTTACAGATCAGAAGATGCTGCTATGAGCCAGCATAGTTGGCCAAATAAATGATCATCTTAAGAAAAGAAAGATAAGTTTCATATCTGAAGGACATTGGAGAAAAGGGCTATATCTCTATTATATCAGATTCCTCATTCCAAATATGGGCACCCAAAAGCAAATGTTCTATTACAGTGGTTCTCAACCTGTGGGTCGGGACCCCATTTGGGGTCGAATGACCATTTCACGGGGGTCACCAAACAACGCAGTCCGCCATTTTTTCCCCCTTTTCCTTAGCTGTGCTACTCCCTTTTATTCTATTGGCTTTTGAAAGCCCATAGAATAGACTCTCTTGAATAGAGTCTAATTCTATTGGCTTTCAAAAGCCAATAGGAATTGTCCAGGCTGTCTCTGCCCTGCTGAGCCCGCCAAAAGTCCCATTCTGCAAATGGTGCTGCACCAATTGAGTAGTCCTCGACTTATGACCGGTTGGGGGTCACGGCATTAAAAAGGTTGAGAACCACTGTTCTATTAGATTACAATGGAAGGAGAAAAGGGCAGAGAGGATTATATTGCTCTTGAATACTTACTAGCTGACTTTGATTTCCTTTATCCTAAATTATTTCTATTCCATATAATTCTTAATTAAAACTGTAAGAACTTATTCTTTTCCCATATTTTTCTGTTTTTTTCTTTTAAATTGTGGTTGATGCTAAGCTGTTCTGGCAGTCTATGATTAAAAGGATGTCTAAATATAATCAATCAATCAAACAGACCATTAAACAGGGAGCTATAGAGACGGGGGTCTATCTTTTAACATTGCATGGTAATGCTATCCTACAATATAAATGTATTTATATCCATGAATCTGCCTATTAAAGCAATATAAATAGAAAAGTCCTTCAACAAGTTGGCCTATTAATGTGTACTAGGATATCTAAGGAGACAAAATGACCATGGAACAATCATTGATAGTTTAGTATGGTTTTTAAAGCGTTGATCAGCTCTGAAACCTTCACAACAGTTCAAAAGGAGAATACATATTAATGCATAGATGTATACCTTAATATTGCATAATTGCAAATTACATTGGGACTATTAAAGATTTTTTTGTAAATTACACTAAAATTGGTACCCTAACTTGGAATTAGAGTTTAGCAGATAGCTGTTTGCTGTGGTCAAATAATTTGTTGCTGTTGACAAATAATTTAAGATGTTAGGCTATATATGGATTGATAAGCAGTTAAATGTAAACATTTTTTGTTGTGGAAGCAGAGTACTACAATCTTTCTTTCATTGTTCTTAATATATTCTTGAAATAAAGGTGATATTAAAATACTTTTTCCGAAGCAAAAGTATCTGTAGCTAAACAAACAGGCCTTTGAAGTTAAAAAAATGTGTATGTGTGATGGTTTCCTTTTTATCTTTCAAGAAAAGCAAAACAAACAGTAGTAAAAATCTCCTTCTGTAAACCATCCCAGCAAAACAAATGGGTTTGATTTATGATTCTCCACCTAAGTCTGGGGGGGGGGGAGAGATGAGTTCAAGATTTAGAGCACATAGAATTATTATTTCTAAATTATTTACTCACAGATAGCACTGCTCTGAGTCAATATCCACCCATCCGCATACACAGTTTTGCATATTATCATATGTAACGGATGCCAATGAGAAGAGGGTTGTTGGCATGGAAGAGGGTGGGCTGGAACTAAAGGGTATTATGAATACAATACTGGTTTTGTATTCAAGTAGAATAACAGTCCCATTGAGACATCTCATCAATCTATTGAAACTGTTACAGTTATATATGGATTCCCCAAGTGCTTGAGTTCTAAGATAACTTATGAATGAATTGGAGGGCTTTTTTTAAAAAAAAAGTTATTAAACAAGTAATATTGGCTTATCTTTAAGCCAAACTTGAAAATACAAATTCTAAAGCCTTCAAAATGTTAATATCAATCTGTAAAAGCAATTGATAGAGTTAGGAAGGAATAAAAATATACTGGACAACTCTTGCCCCATTAGGTCATTGTTTCAGAGATATTTCCTCACTAGAAACAGAATAACCAAGGACAGGCAAAAAAGCAGAGGGATAGGAGCAATCCCAACGTCCTATGGCTTCCCCATTGAGTTTCCGCATGATATTTGTGGCAGGAGGCATTGGAAATTTCCCTTCCCCTCTCTTCCTTTTCCTTGAGGCAGGTAAGTCACTGCTACTGAGTGGGGGGGGGGGAGCAAGGGATTGCAGCACTGGCTGGGAAACTTTAACACAACACTGAAAATGAAGATCATGTCACAGCATAGCAGCATAGCAGCAGTTACTAGCAATGAAACAGCCAACATTTCCCCAAATTTCATTCTTGTAAAACTTGGGTCCCAGATTTGAACATATTTTATACGTTAGCCCATTTGAAGTACCTTGGTTCAAAAAGTGTTGCCCTATGAATACACCATTTTGCTTAGTTAAATATCATGATAATGAGAGTTTTAGTAATATATACGTAGATTTCAAAGAATTTTATTCCACATTAGAAAAAAATACCTTCTATTTAAGAAATTTTCTTCTTTATGTGAACTAGTTAAAATATAAGTTATGGTATAGCTATGATATAGGTATCAATAATGCCTGGTTTGAAAGTCAGGTGTAGTAGTTAAGGCCAGGACTGACAACAGCAAAGCACTTCTGAAAAATGTTGCCAAGAGAATTTCATGGAATTAAATTAACTAAAACTCAATTAATTCAACATACTAAATATGAGTATTTAATAACTTCTCTTCTGTTACATTATAGACAATGATTTGTTACCAGATTTTGAAGAGGTTCTAAAAAGGCCATAATAAAAATTGGCAAGAACAAAGATTATTTAAAAAAAAAACCAAATGCCTAAAATATATATTGCAGCAAGATTGGTGTTGAATAGAAAATCATCTGGAATGAAAACCTTGAAATTCCTCCAAGTTATATATGTAATTTGATTATGTAACTGAGAAAATAAGATAGGGAAAGCATGCAGAATATGACTTTTTGAATTCTTCTCACCCACTTTATCAGCAATAGTCACAGAAGGCATCTTTATTTTCTTCCATGTAGTGATATAGTATCTATAGATGCTCTTGATTCATATCATTGTAAAAATGCTTTCCCTAATATTTTGAAAATATTCTGATATATAATTAAATTATAACCTAATCTAATATTTCGGGAAAGGAGGAATATGATGAGAAATAAGCCTTTCCTTTCCTGACACCTCCTAAAGATAAAGCAAAAAGACACTGATAATCAAGGGTTATTAGAAAACTATTTTCTTGAGAAATTATTTTAGGAGATATTACAGGTAATCCTCAGTTTGTGTTCATTTATTCAGTAACTATTTGAAGTTATAGCAGCACTGAAAAAAAATAAGATATGACTGACCCTTGAAGTTCAAGCTATCGCAGCACCCTCATGGTCACATAATCATGATCCAGGCGCTGGGAAGTGTGGTCACGTGATAACATTGATGACTTCTGCTGGCAAAGTTAACGTGGAAGCCAGCAGGGAAGATTGCAAGGTACTCTGGTAAGGTTGCTCCCACTTTTTCTCCCACTCACAGCACACATGATCGCACACTCTAGTCCGCATGCATCCTCCACCAATCCTCCCCTGGCTCCTATAACTTATATGCAGCTGGCACCAGCTCTTTCAAGCCTTCCCTGGCCTACACATCCACCCTCCCAGCATCCTTGCACTCCTTATCTGGGACTCCTGCCTCTCCCTGCTTCTTGTAAACCCAAACATTTTGGGTTTACAATGGCAATCAGGACTGCCAGGGATTGCTGTCACTAAGCAATGTGGTCAAATGATGTCCTTTATGACTGCATCATTTAGCAACAGCTATCCCAGCCCCAATTGCCATTGTAACCAAAGGAGTTCCTGTATTCAATTAATTGCATAAAACTTGCCCTGGGAATCTATTTTATCTTCCATACTGAAGGTATGTGTCTCTTTTTATGCAGATCTGAGATCAAGAATTGTGGATATGCTAATGATACTCTGCTTTGCTAAGCAATTTGTTTAAATATCAGGAAGCAGGCAGAAACCTGAGCTGGGGGCTAGTGAGGAATATAATATTTAAAGGATTGAAAATTAAAAGGATAGAAGACTCAAATTAATCTCAGTTATCCCAAGTTTAAACAGGCCTGTGCTGAATAGCATTCCAGATTTCTTTAAAATGTGGTTTTGCTGCTTTTTTAATGTACCATAAGTTGCTTCCAGATAAACCTTTAGTGATGTAAGCCATAGCTTTTTTGGGGGGGGGGGGCTGGAGAAAGAAACCCTAAGTTTTCTCAATCTCCTCACTTGACTGTTGTAATGAATTGAGTTTCGATCATGTTGCCCTTAGAAAACATCTACAAATTGTAGTTAGGCCAAAGTATTGCCATTGGACTATTTTGTGGCAGGTGGAATGCTTACAATCTGTTTAAATGTTTGTTTGCTTCAAGGTGCTGGTACTTTAAAGATAATAAATGGTTAACTCAGACAGAAAATAGATCAGGATCTACTGGTAACTTTCTGGAGAATGTAGTAACATGAAAATTTTTAGGCTTCCAATGTTTAACAACTGCTCCTTCTAAAATAGGCTAATGAAATCAAGAAAGAAACAATTCACCAGAAACTAATTTGTGAAATAATTTATGTGGAAACTTCTAGAGTGAGAACAGCATCATGGACTGCAACTGCTTAGCAGCATGTTGTTCTGCAACTTTTTGTCTGCCTTTTTAAGCCATTTTTGCACCTAACTCTAGTCAATGATCTTATGGACCTAGTAAGTCCCATATGTCTATAATCTGCCCATTCCTTCTTTGAAGAGAACTTTTTGCTCCACTGGACAATAGCCATTACTTGTTTTCTGTTCAGTAACTGAGGTCTTATGCCATGTTCCCAAGCTTACCTGAAGGTTCATAAGTAGCCTTGTAGCATAGAACCATTTCATTTCCATCATCTAACTCTGGTGATCTTCCCAAGAGAAGTCTGGCTGCTCCAGATGCTAATTATATATACTGCTCACAAAAATAAAGGGAACACAAACGTATAGGATCCTATATGTTTGCATTCCCTTTATTTTTTTGAGCAGTATATTTTGTTCTATAGTATTATTTCTATAGTTTGCCTTGGTGGTATCATATCTGTTGTGTGCTCATTATGTCCTTTTTTGTTATTACTGGCATTCCCCACCACTACCACACATTTAGTTTTTCTTTCTTTCTTTCTTTCTTTCTTTCTTTCTTTCTTTCTTTCTTTCTTTCTTTCTTTCTTTCTTTCTTTCTTTCTTTCTTTCTTTTTGTGGATTGATTTTTCGTCCAGTATTAAACTGTTAATATTTTTGTTGGTGGTGTTTTGTTTTTCTCAGTTCCTTTTACTGTTTTATAAGTTTTGTGTTCGGAGGGCTTTGGATTGCAATTCAGAACTCATAATATGGAACCACCAACAATGACATTTCTATTCTTTCATCTAATTTTGTAAGCTTCTTTACATAGTTGTCAAAAAATCTTAAGTCAATTAACAATATAATACCTAGAATTAATCCCATTTTGCTCAGTGCTATTTGCTCCCACTTACTCAACTTGCTCCAGCATTTGTGGAAAGATTTACTTAACAGCATTCTTTTAAAATCATAAGAATTCAGAATTAACTTAGAAGTGGACAGCCAAAACAGTAGATTGGTTCAAGGTTTAGGAGCATTATTGCTTTAATAACAGATTTTTTTTAAATAACTGCTCATAGAACATTAAGAGCTCATGCCCAAGTTATCTTGTTTTATTTCTCCCCCATCATCTTCTTTTCTTAATGTGCTGCATTCTTTAGTTTATAAGCCTGAAGGTAGAGACTGTGTGGCTTTGGTTCTGTACGTTGCTCTGAGAGCCTTTCGGCTAAATCTTGAAATAGGCATGTTTTAGATGAATGAATAAATATAGGAATAACTAAAGAGTGTCCTTTCTATAAAAATAATTAGATTAGGCTTCCTTCCAATCTTCAGAATGTCTGCCAGTTGTATAAGCTATCTTATACAATCTTCAGAATGTGTGCCAGTTGCCTAAGATATATGCACAGGAGAACTATTGAGTCGCACCTTGGAAAGAAATTGAAAAGCATTGTTATTGTAATAAGAACTATGCTCTTAAAATAATTAATTAAGACAGTCACTACATATCAACTGCAAACTATTGTCATTATCATAAAAACCAAACTGAAATCATGTTTTTCTAGAGTAGCCTCTGGATGCAAACTGTTTTTATAAGAACGATCTGATGTTATTAAATTGTCATTACAATATCCAGTTTCCCACAAAAGAGAACCAAAGGGAAATAAATTAACAAATGTCAGTATGATTTTCTAATTGCTAATTGGCTTAAGGAAAGCTAAAAACCACCAAGCTGATTGGAAACATACATCTCCAGCCAGATCCAGACATATTTATAATAAGAAGAGGAGCCAAGACAAATAAAGAATGGAATTGTGCATCCTGTTGGCATTGTGTTTTGGCATTGCTGTATCTGTACAGAAAACAAGTGATACATGAAATGTGTAAAGACATCTGTTTTGTAACCTATGGGGCTCTTCTTGCAGTTATAAAATCTTCTGAGGGAGAGAAATATTTCTGTATATCTATGCAGATGCTTTTTTGTTTAAAAATAATTCAAAGAGGTTCTAGAAAAGAATTTGTTCATGTTTGATATTCCGTCTGTCTTCAGTTTAACAAAAATTGACTAGCATCAAGTTATCAAGATTCTGACCCAGTTCATTGCAAATATGCTGAGTTTAAACTCACTGTCTTTGGAACACATCATGGATATGATTCCCATTCATTTTTTCTCCACAAATACTGTATATTGAAAAGTCTTTCAGGATATTACAGGGGAATAGTTAAAAGATAGTAAAATGTATTATAAAACGTTAATGTTTCATTTAATTCTTTCACTCTAGTATTTGATTTTAAGAACCAATCCTCAAATCCCTATCAGATGCACAAAACATCCTGGAGGAAATTAAATATGCTTTTATGATCAAAACTCAGGAATCTCCAGAAACTAATGACCTCAGAATCTAATGACCAATGTGACTTTAGTGGACACTTTATTCCCATCCCAAGCAATTTATTCCAAATATTTGTGCTACTCAATTTTTGCAATCTTCAAACAAAGAGTGATTGTTCTTTTTCAGAAATTTCTACTTCTCAGAGAATTTCATGTTTTATTTCTTTGTTTATTTGTTTGATTATTTCCTGTTATGTCCCCAGAAACTCAAATGGTCCAGAATTATACGTTCTTCTTGTAAAACACAGGCACAGGTATTATTCTACCTTTCACTACCTTTCACAAAAACCTCTATGGAGATTTTTTAAAAGATTACCATAATGTTAATGAATGAAGGCTAATGCTTTCATAAAGTAGATGTTGTCTTATTGTTTTTATAGTTTTTATTGTTAAAATCGTGCCACATTATACCTTAATCTTTCCATGATTAAAAAAATACAGTACAAAATGTGTTTTCATTAATGCCCCTTCCTTGCATTTTAGCACAGTGTTTTCATAGAGATTAAAAGTACTTTAACTAATTCACAGCTATTTCATCATTTTAATAAAGTTCTTCATCCTGCATTATTTCTCAGTCTAGTTAGGAATTACTTAGAAAATAACATAAGAATTCAAAGCCATGTTGTTAATCAGATGGGACTTGAAGGTAATGCTATTTAGAATAAATATAATTACCTTCATTCTAAGAGTCTGAGAATATTCATTTCTTTCAGCCCTATCTCAACCAAGTCTCTTTAATTTGTGTGTTTATGTGTATGTGTGTGTAATGAAATTATAGTATAGTGAAAGATGCAATGCAGTTATTCTATCATGTAAAGGGTTGTAATAAATATTTAACTACTTTGTTTTAGCAAAGAATTCAGACAGATACATGTGTTTCACCTTTTTATCCTTGGAATTCCTTAAATGGGAACTAGTGCTCTTACCCAGAAGAATTACTTGCTTTTGTTGTAATATTTTCTTCAAAGAATTAGAGATACATGTTGTGGGTAAAGAAAGAAACAGAGGTTCCCATGAATGAATTCTTCAAACTGTGTGAGAAACTAGGTTAATATTTCATTAAGGAGCTACAAAATTGCTGAACAAAATCAGAAATACTCAACTGAAGTGACAATGAAACTGTTTTATGTTAATCCCTGTTTTAAAAAAAATTCACTGTCATCATTTGTGAAAGTAACACCAGAAAGAACTGTGAGAATGTTTAAGAAAAGTTGTCTCCAAGAAGTGATCAGCCTATTGAAAAGTTTTATTTAGCAAACCAATGCCATGTTCTTGCTTTGGAAAGCTCAGGGTGACATTCAAATGATTTCCAGATGGTCTTTCTTCAGGAAACCTTACAACATAATGCTTATTTTCATCACCATCTTCCAGAGTTATTGTTTTGCTAGGAGATTAACAAAATAGGGAATCTCACAATCTTATATTTGCTCCAGTCTATCTAGCAAAGTAACAACTATTGTATAAGGTGATGAAAATTTAGCTTCTGATTTAAAGTACATAATGATGAAACCCCATCACATCTTAAAGTTGTTGATCAGATGCCAGAATGATATTCATATATAATAGAAACACATCATATTAATGAGTAGCTAATGGAATAATGGAAATACGAAAAGACCATTTTCTGTGTATTCTTAGAGGAGAATACTTCAACTTTATTTTATTTATTATTAAATTTATCTGCCCATATAAAGCAAATTATTCAAGCAAAGGATATGATGAGACAATTGGATCTTATTCCTGCTTTTTTGGAATCTGTATTGCCAGGCAGATATCATTAGAAAGTGCGCAACGCAGGAGAAAGCAAGAATTTTCAATTGATATATAGTGGTTCTCTTAACTGATTTAATCAGAACCATTTACCACATGATCTCACCACCATAGTATCTGAACATAAATATTGTTGTTCTATTTTCAAAAAATCTCCCCTTGAGGTGACCTTTGAATCTCATGTGCCATTTGCTAATAAAAATGTCTTGAAGATGTGCAAACCTGGACTTTACTTCTGTTGTTAATGTATTATTAATCTTTCAGAAGCGTCAAGCATGAGGGCAAAAATTTAGACAATAAACAGACTAACTCAGGCACAGTTGCTCAGGACTGCAAAGATTCAAAGGCCATCATCTAGGAACATCCCAGCACCTGTGACTCTCACTGCATCCTTATAAACCTGTCATCAGGCAATGTGATGTGTATGTAGAAGGAATAAAATCAATTATGCTATCATTTCAGTCTTATGTGGAGACAGTACCATAATATTCATAATACTGTTTATGAGCAATAGAAAAAGAAAGAAAATATTACATTTTTTTCCTATCTATACTGATTTTTTTTAAAAAAATTAGTTATTTAGGCTGCCCCAGAGATATTGAAAATCTAATTCAATAATCAGAGTTCTTAAAAAGCAAGTAATTAACAGTTGACCCGGAAGGGTAAAGAAAGCTACAGTTGAATCCAACTCATGGAAAACTAGAAATCAATATTGAATTAAGTTTACTTTTTTGCAATGTAGAACAAATTCAGCTTTTCTCCTCTAATTAACCAAGGGTAATGCTGTGATAACTGTTTTTATGTCAGCATTATACATTCTTCCTACTATTATATTATAGTTGTAAAATGCACTTTTCAAGTTGTTTCAAACTGAAATGTAGATCACGAATTTTTGCTTATACATTAGTGACAAATCCCAGGGGAAAACTATGGTGCTTTTAAATTTCTTTTTCTGTTTGATGAAATATTTCTCTCCTCAATTCTGTTCTCCATGGTGTGAAACACATTTATACTTTGTTCTGTGTTTTTATTTGCCCCTCCATTGTATTTACATTGCCCCCAACAATCTGGGTCCTCATTTTACCTACCTCGGAAGGATGGAAGAGACCTCCAAGGTCCCTTCCAACTTTATTATTATTAAGGAAGGTTAATAAGGTCAAAATGGGAGGTGTGGCCAGGCAATTGAAACTCCTCACCTTTTGTAAATACATAAAAAATGGTGGTGCTTTGTTTGTCAGATCATGCCCACTATTGAAGACTGAAACACACACATGTACAGATTGCCCTGCTATCCAGCTGCAGAACTTTGAGTACAATTCAGCGTGTTAAAAAACATCTGCACTAATATTTTTAAGATTATTATATGGCACTTTATGTTAAAGATGGATTTCATTGGACACATCTCAACAGTCAGAACCAACACTAAGCTGAATTTTCAATGGCTAAGAATATAAGTCTCAAATGTCCTCCCAAAATCCTTGGCTTCCCCATGCCAATTTGAAACAAGAGATTCAAATGGATGCAACATGTAAGTGCCTGTTGGTCATAGATTCTAACTGTATGGATTGTATCTAGTTTTTCTCCCACAGCAGAATAGACATTGCTAGCAGATTGCATTCCTCTTCCACCTCCACTTCTAGTAATGTACCTGGCCCTCATCTCCAAACATGAGCAAAAGAGACTTCCAGTGTTGATGGCCGTGGCGATGGCAGCTTTCTTCAGCCGTCCACCCTGAGATGTGTCAAAGCCAGCTGAGACAGCGAGCAACAGCTGTCTCGCGGCTTGGAACCTCTCTCCCCAGGCGAAGGGGAGGAGGTGAGCTTTCCTCAGATAGTGGTAGAGCTCCCTGAGGCCCCAAAGTTTTCTTTTTTGGTGGTCAGAGGGTGAGCTCCCACGGAGTCTGGGGTGTTCTCCACATTCCAGGATGCCTTTGCCCTGATTTTTCCAGGGCAAAGCTAGACGCTGCTTCCACATCTGCGCTTAAAATGAACTTGTGAGTAAAATTTAAAGCAGACAGAGCTGACCAGGAGAGATTAAAATGGGGATTATTTCGGACTTTAACTCTGGAAAAGAACTTATCTTCTCCTTCCTTTAATTAAGAGTGGTGAAAAATGGCGCTGAGATGTTGATTCATTGAGTGAAAGGACCGGAACTTCTACTTGGAACAATGTAACAGATTTTGTATTTGTATAAATTGCAAGAATCTTGTTTTTTTCTTTTAAGGGGACTATTGTCTTTTTTCCCCTTCTCCTTTTTTCTTTTTTTTGGGGGGAGGGTATTTGTTGATTTTATAAGATTTTAGCAGACTTTTACAAGTGGTCTTAAAAATAAAATGGCTTCAAAGCGTCTCAGAGCTTCTGTTGCTTCTAAAGCCTCGATCTTCCTGGTAATGCAGACGGCTCAGCAAGCTAAGTCTAAGTTTCCACTACCTTCTCCATTGCCTCCAGCATGTATACTTAAAGATTTACAGGATGCCTTGGAAAAAAAGGCACGACAGATTAAAGAAGAGATGGAGGTTTTTATTGAAAATAAATTCATAAAATTGACAGAGGACATAGCGTTTGCGTTTCAAAAGTTTGTTGGTCACATAGATCTTCTGGATGAGCGTATTGATGATGTTGTGGAAAATTTTGAAAAACTGGAAGATCGAATTGACAAAGTGGAAAATAATGTGGAAATAATACAGGATGAAGTTACTATGTTATAATACAAAAACATGGAATTTGCTTTAAGAATAAGGGGAATGAAGGAAAATATTCAAGAGGATTTGAGACAAGTGGTGGTAAAAGATATAGCTCTTATTTTGGGGGCTGAGCCTCAAGAAATATTGAGAGAGATGGAAAAAGTTTTTAGGGTTAATTCTAGGGTTGCGAGACAAAGGAATTTGCCACGAGATGTGGTTATCTATTTTTCTAGGAGATCACTTTGTAATGATATTTTACAGGCTTTTTATAAGCAGAGATTTCAAATTGCAGCTCAAGATGTTATAATTTTAAAAGAAATACCTTCAAAAATTCTTATAAAAAAAAGGATTTTTCTTTTTTGGTTGATGAGCTCAAAAAACGCCAGGTTCGATTCAGATGGGATATACCTGTTGGGATAGTCCTGAATTATGCGGGGATATATTACAGACTTAATACAATGTCAAAGGCGAAAGATTTTTACATTTCGGTTTTGAAGGTGGGTTCTCCCATTATCTTTACGACCTGAGATAATAGAAGAAAAGTTGGAAGAGCAGTCGGTTGAAAGTGCTATGCTATTGGATGTGGGAGATAAACAGGCTGAACCTTTGCAGCAGTCTCTTGAGACAGCAGATTTTTTAAAGGAACTGAGAATGACTCGTGCAGCCTATAGACATAAAATAAAAGAACTGCAGAAGATGGATGTTGGAATAAAGAAAAGGAAATGATGAACTTTTGTAGTAGTTTTTTGAGATAGAAGATGTTTTAAAGGAAAAGTGAATGATTTGTATTTAGTATGTTTTAAAGGAACAGTGAATGATTTGTGTAGTATGCAAATGTAAAGTAAAAGAATAATAGAAGGTGTTGATTTAGTGGAAAAGTTTAAATATTTGGGAGTATATATATTATAAATTCTTAATTTAAAGTGAAAAATAATTATGAGACATTATGGGTAAATGTGTAAAAGAATTCAAAATTTTGATGATCTCTGTTGGTGAGAATTTTAGAAGATGAATGGTTTGCTGAAACTTTTTAAGTAGGAGGGTATTAATAGACTTTCTTAGGGGTAAAAAGCAAAGAGCCAATTTTATCGAACGTAAGTTTGTTGGTTAGGTTATATTGGAGGGAAAATTTTGTGTTTATTATGGACAAATGGTTGTTTAAAAGAAATATACACTTCAGCAAGGTAAAGATGGATAAATTATATGTAGAGTAAATATGGGTTATGATATGGGTTTAAAATGCATTATGCAGATTATGAATTATTTATAGTTTTTAATTTGGAAATGCTTATATTATTTTTTTTTCCTTTTTTGTATTTGAGTTAAAGTATATTATCGATTTTATTATTTGTATAGTTGGATAAGTTTATTTAGAATTTGTTTATTTATTTGTAACCCTGTAACCAGCTCTGGGGAGGGAGAGGAGTTATTTTAGGGGGGGATATTGTTTAAAACTTGTATAAAACTTTTCAATTTAAAAAAAAAGACTCCTGTTGCACCAACAAATGTTTACTCACATGATAAATTGATGAGAATGTGTGTGTGTGTGTGTGTATGTGTGTGTGTCCATATTAACCATATATTTTATTTTGAAATTTAGATCATAAAGCAACCTACTACCGGTATCTCCCAGTTGCTGAGAAGAAATTGTTTTAAACTTAGTTGATTTACAAATTAACATTTTAATTTGATAGATAATATCAAAATATCCACATCAATTTAGCCAAGACTATGACATCCTAAAAACTCCTCTGTGGTCTTGCTCAATGTCTCATTTTCCAGAAGCCAATAGGCTTTCTTGCATGTGATCCTAATGAACAGAGATTTTACTCAAGAGGCAAAGAAAGCATGACCATTGGGAGGAAGTGACTTTGTCATCTTGGATCAAATGCTGCTGAAATTAAAATTGGAATCTAATTATTTTATGCACATGACATTTCAGAACATCCAAGTTCAACAACCGTAGAGAAATATTAGGTCAGATGATCCATGGAGAGAAATCCTGAGGTCAAAGGAAATCTGAATACAGGAGGGTTGGGAACTACTGAAAAATAAGATACTGAAAGTACAATTGCATATCATTCTAACAAGGCAAAGTGCAGCTGGGAGTCAGTTTAGGAAACAATTGGAGTATTGTTTTCCTTCCTTCTTCCTTCCTTCCTTCCTTCCTTCCTTCCTTCCTTCCTTCCTTCCTTCCTTCATCCCTCTCTCCCTCCCTTCCTCTCTCCCTCCCTCCCTCTCTTTCTCCCCCCCTCTCTCACTCCAGAATAGAACAGAATAGAATAGAGCTGGAAGGGACCTTGGAGGTCTTCTAATCAGGCCCCCTGCTCAAGCAGGAGAACCTGTACTATCTCAGACAAGTGACTGTCTAGCCTCTTTTTAAAAATCTCCATTGATGGAGCGCCTACGATTTCTGGGGGCAAGCTACTCCACTGGTTAATTGGCCTCACTGTCAGGAAGTTTCTCCTTAATTCCAGGTTGCTTCTCTCTTTGATTAGTTTCCAACCATTGTTTCTTGTCCTGCCCTCTGGTGCTTTGGTGTATAACATGACCCCCTCTTCTTTGTGGCAGCCCCTCAAATATTGCTATCATGACTCCCCTATTTATTCTTTTCTTTAGACTAACCAAACCCAAGTCCTGCAACCAAAGCACTTAGAGCAGGGTTTTTCAACCTTTTCACCCTTTGTACCACTTTTAGGATATGGCAATATTCGAGTACCACCAGTCGCCTAGCAAGGTGTCAAAAACTTGATGACCCATTAAAAAAAGGAAAAAAAGTAATGAAGTTCAGGTAGTCGACTTACAACAGTTTGCTTAATGACTATTTGAAGTTACAATGGCACTGAAAAAAGTGCCCCCCAAGCCCCAGCTGAGCAAGACTCCTGCCTGCCCACCTGGCGGCGCTCTTCTTCCTGTCCAAGGTTTTCATTGTTGTGAGCATTTCTGTTGAGGATTGGCAACGGGGGTGGGGTGGGGGATGTTTTTATTCCCCCCATCTGCTGGGTGATTGCAGCAGGTTTTGGTCACTTCACATGACCCTGGGACATTGTGACCGTCATAAATATGAATCAGTTGCCAAACATCTGAATGTAAATCACAAGACCCTGGAGATGCTGCAACATTCCAGCTGATTGGCGCTTCTTCTGGGCTCAGCAGAAGCGCCAGGATCAGCGCTGAGCTTCAGCTGGAGCCTGGCGCTGATCCTGGCGCTTCCGCTGAGCCCTGACAGCCCTGCAGCTCCAGCCATCTCTTGCTCAGGCTTGTGCTGTGCTGCCACCGGTTCAACTCATTCCCCCGCCACCACTTTTCTCGGATGGTCGCGTACCACCTGCCAGGTGCCAATGTACCACAGGTGGTACCTGTACCACTGATTGAAAAGCCTTGACTTAGAGGACTCAAGGGAAGCTAAAAGCAACAAGAAAGGCTTCCTGACTATGTCAGTTGTAAAAGGAGAAAAAATGAAATCATAAGTCTCTTCCTAGGAGTGCAATAAGAAGAAGAAAATGGAATCATCAATGCCTATTTTGCTCCAGTCTTCTCCCCAAAAGAGAATTATATTATTCCAAAGGTTATATATGTTTAATCCATTGCAGTGAGTAGAATAGATATAATGTTTTTCATTTCTTCAATCAGTTTGTGAGGGATCATTTTAATATATATTCCAAATTATAAACCTTCTGAACAAAACATTTTTACATATTTGTCATTCATCACTATGGATTTATACTAAAGATAGTATTAGCAAATGTATCATGCTGATTATTATAATAATTTATGTAATACTAATTTGTACTCTATATTTTTTGAATTACTTGTACTGAGTTTACATACTAAGCCTAGACTAAAAAGGTACATGCCACTAACTTAGATGCCACTAACTGGGTAGAGCACACCTGCATGAAAGTTCCTTCTGTTCCAGGGTTAGATGACCAGGAGAAACATAGATGCGGCAAGTGGGATAAATGTGGCCTGACAGGGCAATACCTCTTAGTCAGAGAAAGAAACAACAAAGCCAAGTTCTTTATAAACCAAGATCAATCTGAGAACATTATCCATAGATCCACAAATTGTATACAAAAACTCTACTTGAAGATGGATGTTGTCTAAGCTTCCATTTCTCACAGTGGCCAACTAAACGAGTCTAGGAAGCCCATCCTTAGGACAGAAGGGGCAATAGCTTGTCCAAGACTGTTCCTTAGCAACCAGAAAGTCAATGGCAAAGCACACTGACAGGATGCTGAATGTGCATTTCTCCCACAGGACTGCGGCTTGTTTCAGCCTTTGCTATGGCAGTGCATCTCCAGAAATCCCCTTTGTTGTAGAATTCTTTCTTGCTGACTCAAATTTTTAAACCCAAGTAATTTAAAACCAAAGCATAAACTTGCAAAAACAGATTTTTAAATGTAAAAGTTGTTAAGAATATATAATATAATCATTTCTTTTGGCTGCTTTGTTAAAATCTTTGAATTGTTTATTTGTGATTTGTGTTATGCTGTATTAAGAATTCATAGTTATTCATACCACATGAAAAGAACTGGTTTTAAAACAGTTAGCTCATCTTTTTCATCAAATATTTTATACATGACAATATGTAAATATTAAGAAAAACATGGACACATTAAAACAAAATCCTTTGATTGTTAGCAGCGCTGTATATAATTAACCAAATGTATTCACAATACACCCTTGGAAACTTTTTTGGCATAAGATACATCTTTGAGCCAGTTACAAGAGAAATTAACTTCACTATCATTTGAGATTCATGAAAATCAGGGACATCTGTAAGTGAGTTAAAAAATTAAAATGGCAACTTTGTGATTGAAGCAGCCATCTTGACATTTTACCCCCCAAATGGAAACACTAAGGAATGGGGAGAACAACTTGACCATTCTCTTACTTTTAATAGACATCTCTAGTCTTTCCCACAGATACAAAAATATTCTGTAAGCTTTTGTTTACTTTATGGACATAAAAACATTACTTGTTTTAAAAAAGAAATAATCAATGCTCTAGTGAGTGATTTGGTCCAGTATTCTGCATCCCAGAGTGGTCATCTCTTCCTTCTAAGGATGTCTAAAATAGGACAAAGGGACAAAAACTCCTCCTTGATGCAGCTGATTTTTAATGTGAATCAGAACATAACCATCAAAACAAGGCGCTATAGATAGCCTTTTTTTCCATGAATTTGTCTGATTCACTTTTAAAACTAACTCACATCCTAAATCTCTCTGCATTTTACTTCAATGTGAGTAAAATATTGCTGAAGTTTTTTTTAAAAAAAGCTCTTTTTATACCTCTATCAGCCTCCTGTCTAATCTAAAAAGCCTCAGATATTGTATATTTTTTCATTATAACGCCTAATTATTTTGATTAACACTCCTTGTATTTTTTTCAGCTCTACAACATTCTTTTGAAGAAGTATGACCAAAATTGCACACAGTGGTATGCATAATTGATGGCTTAAAATTAATTTCTCAAAGACACACAAAACCAAATCAACATTTAGCAGGTGGGTATTTTGAAAATGGCATGAAAATATCAGTCATACACCACCAGTTCTAAGAGTTGCAGTGTTGTGGGTCAATTTATATATTAAAAGAAGAAATTCAGAGCTCTGAATTCAATATACTGGTCAATGGAGCATATCCCTGTGCAACAAAAAAATTAACAATAATAACAGCCATAGTTTAAAACAAGAAATATAGCAATTTCATAACTCAATATTGAGAATCTCAGTAGGTGAGTCCCCCTGACTGAACTTCTCTAAGCTTAGAAGTTAAACAGAGTTAGATGTTTGGAGTCTTGGACTTGCAAAGAGCAGGAACTAGTTGTGGCCAGGTGGGCCTTTGTGTTGCTTTAGGTGGCATGCCAGTTGTGCCTGCTCCTGAATTGTGTATCTGTTCCTGGATTGTGAAACCCCTTAGATCACTGGTGTCAAACTCGCCGCGTCACATGACATGTCGCAATGTATCAATGATTTTTTTTGCATTGCTGGAGCGGGGTGGGTGCAGCCTCCGCATGATGCAACCGGCCCATAGGCCAGAAGTTTGACACCCCTGCCTTAGTCACTTATGCCTTAGTTACCTTACAGTTGAATTATTGCAGAGTTCTATATGGGGCTGCCCTTGAAAATCATTTAGAGGCTACAATTAGTCCAGAATGCAGTATTGTAGGCAGTATTGGGCCTGCCTCTATATGCCCATATACTACTGCCCATGAGCTACGTTGATTGCTGCTAAGTTTCCAGGTACAATTCAAGTATTGGTTATTACTAGAAAGTACTTCGTGACATAGTTCAGCTAGTTGAGGGACAACCTGTCTCATATACTTTCTATCTTTGAATTCCTTCAATCAAACAATGGGGATTGGGATTGGGAAGGAGAGCTTCTTTGTGATTCTTTTGTTCTTTGAAATGATAACCCCTCAAAAATCCATGTAGCTCCCATGTAGGTTTTGGGGTAGATTTGAAAATATGACTGTCCTGTCAGACATTGGGGTTGGGTGTTTGTGGCACCCTCTCCATGCTGGGAGTTTTTTTATGTATGGTATATGGATATCTGAACCCTTAAGATTATCTCTCTGTGTATTTCTTTTTTAAAAGTGTAAGCCATAATTCTGGAGTTGGGCAGCCTCTAAATCTTAACACCACAAACAATACCACCAGCTTGCAACCCCTGTGCAGCAGGCTATTATTGTCTACTGCAAAATCTGGGTGGTAATTCTGACAGAAGGGAGGGAGGGAGAAGGAGAGAGAAGGAGTAATAATGATGCCCAATTTATCTATGTTTTATTATTTTAGAAAGGAGATGCTTTAAGAATAACCAAACATTCTTTTTTAACACCTGACATTAAATGGTTTTGTTCCCATAGGCTCTCACACAATTGCTACTTCAGCTTGTGATTTATATGAAACTTTCCTTTCACCTACAAAAGCTTCATTCTTCCTGTATGAACCTGCTTTGTCAGTATTTGCTCTGATTTATGGAAGATTTCAACCAAACAAAATAACTATCCTTTTTCTTTTCATTAGAGCTAATCCCCAGAAAGACACTTTCATCTGCTGATTAGTCATGCCCCTGCAAGCCTCAATAACCTGAGGGTAAGTTATTGATGTGTTAAAGATGTAATCGCAAAGGCTCAAGGCAGCCAAAGAAATCTCACTTTGTTATCTAACCATGGCATCATTTTGAGTCATTTTAACCCTGATAGGAGATCCAAAATGAGTCCATTCATATGGGTGTCTTGATTTATGACTGCAACATCTGGATTTCCATCCTAACTGTGGTCATAAGTCGAGGACTGCCTTAAGCCTTAATTACAATTTTAATTGCTTTTTTATTTCATTTTTATAATAGCATGTTTGAGTGTTCTATGGGCAGAAAGGTGGAACATTTATTTATATGGTTTATATGGTTGCGATCTCACCTAAGTGGCTGTGGGTTTATATATATATATATATATATATATATATATATATATGATATTAATCATACCAAACAACAACAGCAACAACAACAAAAAGAAATGAATTTGAATATACCAGTATGGCTATTCAAATGTAATTAAAAGTACATCTTCTATAATTTCTAATCATTGCAGTGGGAATACACTTCTTTTGTTTTCTCCCTGCCAACCGTTCAGATAAAAAATGCACCCTTAATAATTTTTTTCCAAACTAAACTTGCACAGCTATTTCAACCATTCCTTATAGGACTTGGTTTCCAACCTCCACACTGTTCATTCAGTTTCTTATCTTCTAGACATATTCCAGTGCCCTTAAAATATAGTGTAGGGAAAATTATAGAAAAATAAAATGAGAAAATGAAACATCCAGAATATATTACAGGGCATTAGACAAGGAAGAAACAGAGAAATGACAAGACTGCATCATTTTTACAGGGTCTATGACAACTTTTCCCGGTTATTCTGTAGCTGCATCCTTAGCAAATCTCTTTGGTTCTGCCCTCCACTGGCTCTCAAGATAGAATAGGGCTAATTGGCATAAACTGAAGTCAAAATCATCCTAAATCTCATTCAATAAAGAAGACCAGGAAGAACCCAAGCATTGCACAAAGTATGTATTGCCTATAATGTAATGTATACTCTATACATGTAATATATAAATGTAAGTGTAATGCACATGAATAAATTTGGAAATAATTGTGGACATTTAAATATAAATCCAATCTTCTATCCATGAAATGAAGATAATAATCTCTGTGACTCTTATTGTCCAGCTGCCTGATAACTTGGATTAGGGAGCCCTTTAACTGGATAGCACATTTAAACAATCTGCTTAATGGAACAGAATCCTATTTAGCAGTGTATCTCCACCTCAGTATCTTTAAGGTAAAGATACTGTGCTTCAACTCCCAGATCCTGTAAGCATATCTTAAAGTTGTTCAAGTTGAGAATCATTGCTATAGACAGTAGGAGATATTGCTGAGGTTTTCAGGAATATTCTTAAACATGATCTGCAATAAGGATGGGGATCTGAATCTAAATAGAATGACGATCTAGTTCTGCTCATGCTCTGTTGGGTAAGATTTGGTTGATCCTTAGTGAGGAAAATCTCTGCCTCCTCTGCAAAAATCATCATCATCATCATCATCATCTTCTGTATCACCACTTAGTTCAAGCTCAAAGTGTGGTGGGTGCCCCCTAATGCTCTATGTGGGGCAATCTCAATGGAATGCTTTTGTTTATGCAAAGCAAACCAGGGAGCCAGATTTTTCTTTATATGAAGAAATGTCAAATATCCTCTATCTTCCTTGGGGAAAAGACAAGATATATAAAAGCGCAAGGATGACTTTTGCTACTTTAGGTTACCTCATACTTTCCCACATCTTACTTTCCCTCCCCCCTGGGAAGATATGGGGTTGTACAACCCCATATTGGCATTGTAGAGCTTTTAGGAAGATTCTTAGTTGAGGCCCCTTTGGCAGGATGGCCAACCTGGATGACCAGACTAAGCCTGTGGTCAGTTACAATTACTAATTTACAAGTTATTTTAAAAAAATCCTTCATGGTAATAAAGCTACAGCTGGGATTAGGCTTTTCTAGTTCTCAGCATCAGCAAAGTGTAGTGCCTTTCACACAATGTTGGCTACTGGACCTTTGTGTATCTATTTCGGTATCTCTTTTTTCAATTTGTTTTCTCTGTATTCCCTTATTTTTCTATTCCTTTCCAAAGAAAGACCTCATTCCACAGAGTGCTTTTACAGTAACTGCAATCTAATTATTTTAAATTATCATGTTTGTTTTTCTTATGGAGTTTCAGCGTCATGCTCTGTGGTCCAAGTTCCCATATTTCGTTCAACAAACAAATGACATCTGGTTTCCTTTTACTTGGAAAGAGATACTTCCTGTTGTCTTCCTTCCTTCCTTCTAATGCTAAATTCCTGAAAATATTATATTTGAAAATGATTTTAATCTTTTATCGCACAGCCACGCCACAGAAGGGTTCTTCCTTTACACTCAAGGAACATCTTTTGTCATTTTAGGTTTTGGTAATCAATTCAATGAAAATTGAGTGGAATTTGATCATAGAGTTATAACTCTTAGTCATAAATATGGGAATTTAACAAACCACAATCATTAGTCAAAGAGGTCAAACCAGTACAGAATTTCTTTGCTCAAGAATACAAGTTAATTGCCTTACAGATAAATATTTTAGAAAGGAAAATATTTCATGAACCCCAGATTATTGACCTCCTTTTGTAAAAAGACATGCAAGAACGCAAGTATGCAGTCCAAGTGCTATTTTTTATTAATAAAATTAATGTTTTATTTTCACAAGCTCTAAAATTAAAGACACAAATTCCTTGGAGACTGCAGTTGCATTCTTGTTTTGTTCATGTGCTTTCTGTAGACAACTAGCTGGCTACCAGTTTGAATGCCTCTGATAGCTACCAACTGAGATAAATTAATGGTGGGGAGGATCTTTTAACAGCTACTGGTTATGATGGTTATTTGTTGCTTCCAACAAAAGCCCATTTTTGTGAAGAAGCACTTTGCCATCATGTTCTGCTTGTGGGCTTCCCATGAGTCACCATTAAGAGCCACTGTACGAATAGAATCCTTGATTAGATTGCCCACTAGTCTTTATCAGTACAATCCTTATATTCTTACATTAAGAGAATAAGGAACTAACAGAATTAATGAAAAAGAACAAAAAAAGCAAGGATAACTGAAGTTTTTCTTTTAAAAAATTGAAATAATAAGTGACACATCTAATAATACTCAAGGTCTGAATAATGTTCTGAGCATGTGTCAATATACTGCATGTACCTCCAAATTAGTGGAATGGTGTGAGGACTTAAGATATGCCAATATAACACCACTGCTTCATGAACTACATTGGCTTCCAGTAGGCTCCTTGATACAATTCAAGTTACTATTATCAGTTATATAGCTCTTCACAGCATAGAACCAGGTTATTTGTGAGATTATCATTGTTCATCCTATAAGATTCAATAGAATAAAAGTTTCTACTATTAAATTATGTCATCTGATGAAACTGAGATGTGTCTTTTCTCTTATAGTGCCTGCTCTGTGAAGCAGCATACTCTGTGTGATTAAGACGGTTCTGACTTTGTTGCCTTTTTGTAAGACATTGAAAACTTGTTTTTTTCCTCAAGCATTAAGCCAGGGTGCTCTGTGAGCCTATTTTTAGTGGTTATTGGTTTTGAATAAATTGGCATTGGATGCACTACGTTTTTAATTTTTTTATGATTTGGGAAATTTTAATTCAAGCTAACTGTTTGGTGGGGCCACCAAAAATAATCAATCAGTAGGCAAACTGATTGTACAGAGAATGAAATTGGTCAGAGAATGTTGTCAAAGAGAGTGAAGAATGTTAAAATTAAAAGAGACAGCAAAAATGCACAGCTTTTACAATGTTTTGTAAGTGAATGGAGAAGCCTAAACATAGAGACTCCAATAGAGTATGGAATTAAGAATAAAATTGGGGGAAAAAACTTGATTTGGGATGAAATTAAAGTGACTGGAAGGATAATTTAGAGATTTCTATGAGAATGATTTGTTGTGACAAAAAGTGGAATTTAAACAAATGCTATTAATGTTAATATCTAGGAAGCTTTTTCTTTAGCAATTTCCATCCTTGAACCAGTAGCTCTTGCCCACTTGTTGTGGTGCTTAGTTGATGCCAATCTGCACTGTCTTCAGGGAACATCCTAGCATTGTTCAGCATTCTATATGTCTGTTGATCCATTGGTTGTGACAGTGTCAGATATGAAAGACCAGCTCCATATGTGAAAGTTGATTTATTGCTAAAAGCCTATGCATGGGAATCTTCTCAACTGACAATCAGAACCTGGTTAGAATTAGATAAGGGTCAACATCATTCAAGGGAGAGTTGGATTGTGATCACTTGTGGTTACATAGGGATTCTAGGCTGATCCCTCTTTTCACTCTGCTCCCAGATTCTGCCATTCCTTCTCCTACAGATAGAAATTGATATACCAGTTTGTTGACTGAGCCTCATGGTTAGTCCATGTTCAACTCAGTGTCACCCTTGCAGGAGGGCAGTTTACAGTCAGTCAACAAAGAAGAATATACCTTGATGCTGTTAGTATCTAAGAAGAAGCTGGTAAAAAAGAAATTGAAAACACTGTAGAAAAGTGGGGAAATGGTAATGATGCAGGTGCAGTTTGTGTAGCTGGACAAATCTTAAATTTTAAGGAATGTTAAAATATGGAATGTAATTTGCTTATGGAGCCAGTGGCATCCATAGCAAACCACAATAATGTCAAAATGACAACATGGACTATTCTGTTCCAAACTGAACAGGTTGCTTTCTATACAGTCCAAACAGATAGATAGTTCAGAAGAATAAACAGAAATATAGCCTTTATTCTGGGAATTCTAGACAATGACTTACAGTCATCTGGAGATGCATCCAGAAGCACATGCTTGCAATATTGGTTTATTCCCCAGGTAAATTGACATTGGATTTTCCCCTCTTCTCTTCCTGTGTGTTACATGTTGGCAAGGATCTCCTAACCGTGTGGCTAAGAATCATGCGGCTGGTGAACAAAGGATCCCATCTGGCTTGTGTCCAGGAAGTCTCTCAATGACCTTTGATACTCCTCCCACTGACCCATCAACATACGTAGCATTTAACCCAATAACTGACAGATACTCCAACCCACTGATACCTGCTCTCTAGTTAGTGCTACATAAAGCTATACGTTCCAGAATACTCCCCGCTTGGAAATTTATATTTCCACTACTAAAATAATAAAAACGTAGCATCAAGGCATGCAATACTCATTGTTAACTAACTTGTGCCTAAATAGGTAAAAACTTGGTATCAAACATGCATAACTATTGGTAAATATAAAACATGCACAATTATAACAAAAGGCAAGTGTTACATCAAACAATGCATAAGACAATACATATTTTGAGGTTTGATCTTCTGGTTTAGTCTTCATCAGCAACGGGAACAAATTGGTAATCAGCCTGGTACAAGTGTCTTTGAGTCACGACCTGACTCACGTGGCTTCACGATCTGGACCTCGGCTGGGCAAACTAGTTCATCAAGTGGGTGGGCCCGGTGCGCAAGTCCCATGGGCCAATAGTTCTGGTATGCAGTCTTGTGTCCCAGTGAGACAAGGTCTTCTTCCTGTGAAGGAAACTGGAACCAAATCTGGAACAGAAAAAAAACTGGAACCCAAGCTTCTCAGGAACAAGGGGAACTGGATTCACAGGATACTCAGGAACTGAAGAACATGGAAAGACATAAACAGCTGGATCTGGAAATACAGGAACAGCCGGAGCTGAAGAATCAGGATCAGGAACATCTGGAAACTCAGGAACAACAGCTGGAACTGAAGAATCAGGAACAACAGCTGGAACTGAAGAGGTTCAATTTTCCAAGTTGGTCTTCTTTAGCAACAGGACTAGGTCGGTGATTAGTCTAGTGTAGAGCTAGTTGCTTGTCGTGACTCCTTAGACACCGTCTTAGGTTCTAGGTGTAAGACTGCTGGGTGCCTATCACTGTTGCACAGGTGGCATTTCATCTTAGCTGTGCAGTCTTTGGCTGTGTGATCCATAGAGTCATAGCATTTGAAACATATCCTAGCATTTGAGTAGGGTCTTTCGGTCATCTAGGATTTTTTCCTAAATTCTCTGCAATCATTTAGAGAGTGAAAAGACTTGTGCATTGGGCAAGTCAGGCCTTTTGTAGTTGAAAGAACGCTTCTCGGTATTCGTTTGTCTGGAGACTTTTTGGGGGGAGGTGTGATGTCTGTTTTATACACCGAAAGGGTGGTTCTGTCCATAGCTTGGACAGATCCCTTGGTCTGTTCCAAACTGAACAGGTTGCTTTCTGTACAGTCCAAACAGATAGATAACTCAGAAGAATAAACAGAAATATAGCTTTTATTCTGGGAATTCTAGACAATGACTTACAGTCACGTGGAGATGCATCCAGAAGCACATGTTTGCAATATTGGTTTATTCCCCAGGTAAATTGACAAAGATTAATTTTCCTCTCAAAGCTGCAACAGTTTAAAGAAAGAGAATCAAATTTGTTAGCCTTTTCTCTACATTAACCCTTAAGGAAGTAAAGCAGATACTTTCTTGCAAGTAGTAACTCGATGTGACTAATCTTCTTCAATTGCCTGCAAAGTAATTTCTGAGATAGCAAAGCCAGCGCGTTTGTGTTAAAGACAGCCTAAAAATCCAATGTCAATTTACTATTCTGTTCCAAACTGAACAGGTTGCTTTCTGTACAGTCCAAACAGATAGATAACTCAGAAGAATAAACAGAAATATAGCCTTTATTCTGGGAATTCTAGACAATGACTTACAGTCACGTGGAGATGCATCCAGAAGCACATGTTTGCAATATTGGTTTATTCCCCAGGTAAATTGACATTGAATTTTCCCCTCTTCTCTTCCTGCGCGTTACATGTTGGCAAGGATCTCCTAACCGTGTGGCTAGGAACCATGCGGCTGGTGAACAAAGGATGCCATCTGGCTTGTGTCCAGGAAGTCTCTCAATGACCTTTGATATTCCTCCCACTGACCCATCAACATACGTAGCATTTAACCCAATAACTGACAGATACTCCAACACACTGATACCTGTTCTCTGGTTAGTGCTACATAGAGCTATACGTTCCAGAATATGGACGATTTCTTCATCATTCAAATACTGCCAATATGTATGTCATCCTGACATCTGACAAAAGTATTTTAAATTGTAGCATTTGAATGATTTCACCACTTGCCTCCTTCCCCAGCTACATATGTAGTGACTTGTTCACTGTGTACATGAAGGCCGAATCTATGACTTATAATTAAAACATTGGTGTTACTCTTCTGCTATATAAAGTAAAGGTTGGGATGGAGGTTCTAGTGTTTTTCTAGACATAATAATCTTCATTAATTCATTAATCTTATTTCAGCATATAAACCTTTATTAGTCAGAGTGAAACCTACAGTAAAGCAGCTGAGGGTTTGGACATAGGAGGTACAGAAGCACTACAAGACTGCTTTGAGTGCACGGATTGGGGCATGTTTAAGGAAGCAGCTACTGATAACCAACATACAAATGTTGAGGCGTATGCCACCATGGTGTCTGCATATATCCAAAAGTGCACAGAAGATGTCTGTGTCCTGAAAAGCATTGTTGTGAGGGCGAATGAAAAACTTTCAGCATCTTGCTGACTTATGAGGTCCGCAAGATGCTGAAAGCACAGAATGTGGCTTTTAAATCTGGTGACATGCTGGCACTTAGAACAGCCAGAGCAAATCTGAAAAGTGCCATAAAAGGTGCAAAGCAAGCCCATTGCCAGAAAATTCAGAACTTTTTTCAGGGCTCAACAAACACCAGGCGAATGTGGCAAGGGATCCAGGCCATTACGGATTACAAGGTGGCTCCATCAAGATGCAAGGATAACACAGACTTCCTAAACAAACTGAATGCATTTTTTGGTAGATTTGAAGCATCAAATAGCACTCCTGCTAGGAAAGCTGTGCCTCATCCTGGTGAGTAAGTGCCAAGCTTTGATGTCACCTCTGTCCGGAAAACACTGCAGACAGTTAACATTCGGAAAGCAGCAGGCTCAGATAACATCCCTGGACGTGTCCTCAGGGAATGCGCAGGGCAGCTGGCTTGTGTTCTCATAGATATTTTCAACCTCTCGTTGCAGCAGGCAGTGGTCCCATCATGTTTTAAGATGGCCATCATCTTGCCAGTGCCAAAAAAGTCCACAATTACAGGCCTCAATGATTACAGTCCGGTTGTACTGACATCCATCATCATGAAATGCTTTGAGAAGCTGATAAAGGACACTATTGTATCTAGCCTCCCACCAGCTTTTGACCCACTTCAGTTTGCCTACCAAATCACTCTACGGACGATGCTATTTCTTCCATTCTCCATCTGAGCCTGAAGCACTTAGAGGAAAGAAATATTCATGTGTGTTGCTGTTTGTCGACTTCAGTTTAGCGTTTAACACAATCATTCCCCAGCATCTAGCAGACAAACTGGGCCTTTTAGGCTTAAAGATTCCTTTGTGCAACTGGATTCTTGATTTTCTTACCAATAGGCCCCAATATGCGCGAGTTGGAACAAATACCTCTAATACCATTTTCTTGAGCACAGGTTCTCCTCAGGGCTGAGTCTTAAGTCCGCTGCTGTTTACCCTGTTAACCCATGATTGTTATGCTAGGTTTGCCACCAACCATATTGTGAAGTTCGCAGATGATACAACTGTAGTAGGTTTTATTCAGGATGACAAGGTGGAAGCTTGCCGCAAGGAGGTTGAGGGGTTGGTGAACTGGTGTAAGGAAAACAGCCTAGTTTTAAATACCGGAAAAACCAAAGAGATCATTGTTGATTTCAGAAAAGGCAGGCACAGCCACACTTCTCTGTGCATAAATGATTCACTTGTGGAGATGGTTACCAGCATCAAATTCCTGGGTGTGCAGCTAACGAGTAGGCTGACCTGGTCACTCAATAGTGAGAAACTGGTGAAGCAGGCACAGCAGCACCTGCATTTTCTGTGTCGCATGAAAAAAGCACATCTTCCTTCCCCTGTCCTGACCATTTTCTACAGAGGGACAATCAAGACCATCCTGTCATACATCATCACAGTCTGGTTTGGAGGCATCACTGCTTCAGAAAGGAAGGCGGTGCAGAGAGTGGTGAGAATGGCCGAAAAGATCATTGGCAGTTCCCTTCCTCCCATCCAGGACATAGCACAGAAGCGCTGCTTGAGCAGGGTCCGTAAGATTATCTGGGACACTACACATCCTCTCCACGACCTGTTTACCTTCTGGGAGGAGGCTTCGTGGTATCCGTAGCAGTTTCAGCCAGAGTTTCATTCCATACAGCATTAACCTTGCGAACTCTCAAGCTTCCTCCTTCCGTTATATATTCAAGATGGACAATATTTAATATTTATTTGCTATGTATATGTAGGGATGTGGGTCTATACATATGTTGTTCACAGTATGTTTAGGTGTGTGTCATGTATGTGTTTCACTTTGAGAGCGGGCAACTAAATTTCATTTTTGATGTGTGCCGTTGTGCCCACAGTATAAAAATGACAATAAGGGTTATCTTATCTATCTTATCTACAGCTGGAAGCTTTGGATGAAATTTGATTGAATTAACCAGTGCAGTAACAAATAACAATGCAATCATACATCCAGCATTTTGGATGATTATCTAGATTGAAAGAATTGTGGAAAGGCATATGTGAGCTCCAGTAGCAAAGGAGGTGGCTTTTCTGGTAATGTCAACCAGCATTTTATTTGTAGGAAGATTGTTAAGAACCTATTGTTCCTTCAGGAGTTTCTATGTGATGAAAGTTACTAGAGAAAGTGGAAAGATAGATGGTAGTCATCTGAGGCCTGAAATGTGACATGCAAGTAGAAAAATAAATTCAATTACTATAAGTGAATTCAATGATAGGCAAAAGTGAGGCCAGTTTTCTTCCTAATAGTTTACATAGCAATTAAAGTGTTGCTCAAAGGTAACACTTGAGCTTTCTCAGAAGTGCAAAGGAAACCATGACAGGGAATAAACTGACTCATTTTAGGGGAAGAAATGACCATTTAGGCCATGCCACAAAATAAAATCCAAGAAAAGTGTGCTCCATGGTTCCTACGGAAAGGGAAGGGAAGGGAATGCTTGGTGCAACAAGTATGGCAAGGAGAAAATTAGGTCTTGACATCTGCTGAAATATGGGGACATCAGGAATTATGGAATAGGAAGTAGATAATTTTAAGTAAACTAAAATATTCAGCTGACCAGCTATCACGATAGAACTATGAGACATCCTTCTTCATGGAATAAGAAATATAAAAATAATTTTGGGCAGTTCCCCCCACAAGATTGAATTGGGGAGGTTGCTTGGAGGACATATATAGAACCTTGCAATATGTACCTGTTCCTACAGTATAGGAATGAAATTGCTTCATCTGCTAAAGAATAATTCTTTTGCCTTCTGAGTTTCAGAAATTAAAGCCAATGTTAGAGGTATATCATATAGAATGAAGTCAAATCAAGAAGGTTGAGAGAGGATTGGAAACAAAAGCCTGAGTAAGAGAAAACCCTGCTGTACATTGGGATCCCTTTTAAAGAAGGTCATTTTCCTAAATTTGTAGGAATTTTGCTTCAGAATGAACAAATCAGGAGTAAAATAATAATAGAAGTTGGCAAATATCCCTGAAAATCCAAGGGACCAAGGGCCAAGATAAAATGGATTCTGCTTTGGCAGGATCATCTGAATGCTTTCTGATGAAATATTGTAGTCCATATAATCTAAGCAGGCAGATCAAAGGCACATTTCTCCAGCTTTAAATACAAGTACAATTGATGAAAATGCTACAATATAATTGAAATCATTTCAGTGTGAATAATTGGATCTTCAGAATAAATTAACTAGTCATCAGAAAAACTATCAAATAGCTAACCAATATATTGTGAAATACTTCAAGCATTGCATGAATGGTGAGGGACTTAAAGTAAGCCCAAATGAGATTACTCTGCATTCAAGTTTTCCATGCTGATATTAAAAGCAGTTAAGTATTCATGCTTTTCTTTCATGTGAATCAGGTTTGAAATGACTCTGAGATCTAATATGGGTAAAAGATGTGCCTTTCTAAAATATAGCCATTCTAAAAGCTTGAAAATTAGAGGAACAGACAGTGATTCCTATTAGTTATAAGCAAGCAAGTAAACAAGAGGTTATATTATAATATATATACAGTATATATATAATTTTAATCTCCTTTTGCGATACTATAGGCAAAATATCTCTTTTTCAGTATAGTGCTAAGTATCATGTATCTTAATAAACTCTAGTATTTTTCATTCATGTTTTCTGGGTTTGTGTTTATGTTTCTTCAGTTTTTTTTTATTAATTATTGGGTTTTAAGGTATTTCTTTCCAATACTTTTGAGGGGGGGAGGTTTGCATTACCATCATCTACATTTGGCATATATTTTTATGTTTTATCTATCTAGATGATTATAGATAGTCATATGTACCATCTACTGTATATTTATTTTATAGATTTGTTTTATCCCACCTTTATTACTTTACAAAACAACTGTTGACCCCTTGGGTCATTGTCTCAGAGACATTACCTTACCAGTTTTCTCAGTGCCTTCAACAATGGCAGAGCTTCTAATGTTTTTCAAAAAAGTTCTTAAAAATTTAGGGAGATATTCAGAGATATACTGTAACTGCCTTGAAAGTTGTCCATGTTGAACTTTACAGCATTGTCAATCAGGAGCTGGCCACAGGAAATGTTTTATGATATTTGCTTTATAATAATTTTTATATCATAAAGTAAAACATTATAACATTTGCTAAATTTTAATTCCATTGGAATCATGGGTCTTGAATTTTGGACACATTTGGTAAATTAGCCCCTTTGAAGTACCTTGGTTGAAAACATTTTCCCTGAATACTTAACTGCTTTTAATATCAGCATGGAAAACCTGAATACACTGTTTCACCTAGTTAAAGTTTACAAACACAAAAGTTTTACTAGTATATAAATACCTCAAGGTGGCAAACATATGTAATATTACTTTGTCCTCCTATTTTCCCCACAACAACAACCATGTGGGGTGGGATGGACTGAGAGAGAGTGGCTAACTCAAAGTCACCCAGCTGGCTTTCATGTCTAAGGTGGGATTAGAAGTCACTTTCTCTTGATATCTAGGCCAGCACCTTAAGCACTACACCAAATTGATTCTTAACGTATAGAACATTTTATACCAGTTTTCTTTTAAATTGTAGCTTGGATTAAATTTTATTAGGGTTTCCCCCCCCCCAATAGTTCTCCATGTTGGTCCACTGATTACTATAGATGGAATCTATGTGCAATTTGGAAGTCCTCCTACTCCCTTTCTAGTTCACACAAGAACAAAGTAAGGGAGGAGAAAGCACATGCGAATTTGCAAGATTCTGTAACAGTTCCTGTTGCAATAAAAGTGAACTTGACCTATAAGACATTGGTTTCTTAGACTAGTCTATCTTATTGGACTGATACTGATCCTGGGGACCTGGGTCTATGGTTGAGCCCATATCAAGTTGGTTGCCCGTATGTTGTATATATTATTTATTGATAAACATATCAATTGATTAATGTTGATTAGAACTGCTTAATTCTATCATTGATATTCTACTATTCAGAGATCTTATTCATTCATGTTATGTATATTGGGAAATATAAAGCCTGAATGCATTGGGAGTGGAAGTACATATTATGAAACAAAAAGAAATGGATTGAAAGGTGCTGATTGACTGTGCACTAAATAGAAAAGTGAATGATTGGTACAAAAGAAGTACTTTGAGAATCACATGATAAACATATGAAAGAAAAGTGAATAGGTTGAAAGGAAGAGAGTGACTGAAAAAGTTGTAATTTTGGATAGAGTTCATAAGGTTCTCAAAAAAGAGAAAAGTCAAGTTTATAAGACAAAGGGCAACAGAAAGTAAATAAAAAATTAAGAAGTTTAGGATATGTTTAGGTTTGTAATATAAAAAGGTATGGAAAAAGATAGTGAATGTGATAGTGTAAATTATATTTAATTACATTTCCTTTTCTCAAAAGTTAGCATAAATTATGTGTTCCTGTTTATATAATGAACTGAAATTTTAACAGCATTATCCTTTTATGGTTTTAGTGTATAGATATTAATACACATATAAGAAAAAGTAGTACATTAAAATTAAACCTCAAATTTAATACCCCTATTTGTAAGGTTTGAAGCTAGAAATTTGGGGATGCCGATTTGTGGGCCAGAAAGAATTGCTGTATAAACAATGAGCAGATGTCTCCAGTGAGCTTGGTTACCATGTTCTCCAGTAAATAGATCTTCCGTGTACATAAGCCATCTTTTTTTGGCAAAATACAGCAATTCATCTAGTTGTATTTGTGAAGCTTCTGCAATCATCAAGTTCCTACATAAAGGACTGGGTATCTGTGGTATTAAGATTTAAGATTTAATGCCAAGCCTAGCATGAAGACTAACATTCTAGACAAATCTCATTATTACACCTGAGAACATCTTTATGATGGATTTTTTTTGCAATTGAAAGTTAATTCCTGTGTTAGGGGGAAATGTTATCATGACAATATATTTCTACAGGCATGTTTTCTTCACAGTTACATATATCCCCATATCAGATAAAGTAATAATTGCAAAACAATTATGAAATGTGGAAAACAGCCTTTGGAAATCTCCATTTATTATAACCATAAATACTTCTTCAACTCATCCTCCTTTTACCATCCTTAAATAATTCCCTTACCCAGATTCCTTGATACATTTCCTCTCAGAGGAAAACCTGGGGAAATTCCCTGAGGTGAACTGAGTTCTATAAATGTTTTTCCCCCATTTCGCATTCCAGCTTGGAGTGTTCATTGAAGATAAATCTCTTTGTCTATGGAGCTTATCTTAAATTTGGCATCCTGTTATAATGCTAAGCACCACATGGGAACAAACTCCATAGTAAGACTTTACTAAGAATTTTTTTTTTTTTAGATACTGAGGAATTTTTGTCACTGTATGCAGTGATAAAGGAACTGATATATTACTTCACAAAATACCAGACTGTCTAGTAGGCGGGAAAAATTCCAGTATTTGTATTATCACTTTGCTGCTCATTCATAGTTTTGCATCATTTTCTGTAATGTGAAAGAAAAACCCAGCTGAAGCATTTTTCTCCCTCCTTAACAGCACACAAACACCCACACACTTTGTAGTTGGAAGATACAGTCATTGCTTATTCAGAATAGAGGCCAAGGTCCATTCGAACTATCCTGCCAAAAGACAATATGCTGGCTTTTCTTTTCTGATTCATCAGCAACCAATCAAATAGCATTGTTTTTACTATAATCTTGACAAGTGGAGGGAAATTCTCCATTTTCTTGTAAATTTGTAGTTGCATAGTTATGTTGTTAAATGTTCTTCGGTGGAAGTACTTTGATAATTAACAGACTCTGCTTTTTAACGTATAAATCAAGATCTTAACTCTAGTGGAACAGTGAGAACTCAGCTCTGTGTCCCTCTATTTCCTATGCTGCCACTGATTTTTCTTCCTTAGAAAAGCTTGTTCAATGCCATTTCAATTCCTGCTCAAGAAATATAAATAGTTATTAGTTTTATGCACATTTAAATGTGACTCGAGGGTTGAATAAAAATCATCTGAAACCATCAGAGCTACCAGTAATCTGACAGAAACACAAAGCGTTCTTGCTATACGCTTACAAAATTATACAATGATTGCTAGGAATTCATTCATACTTCTATTTTCATCTCTATGTTTCCCCAGATCCTATTTAGATACTAACAAATTCACATAGAAAAAAAATGGTATGGCTCTCTATGCACAACAGTAACATCATAGTCCTTATAGAAGTAATACTTTCTCTCTCTCTCTCTCATTTATTGCACTACTGTTACATGGTACCTTAGATTTTACAACACAGGATGTTACAAAATCTCAAGCTCACCTCTGTATTACTTATTTTAGGTTGGTCAGTCGTATGTACAGAAGAATAATTGTGTTAGGTATGGATTTCATGCCCTCCTGTAATAAATGGCATATAGCTGTGTGAAGAAGGAATGTTGAACAAGAGAAAGCAAGGAGGTTTATTTTATGATAGATTGTCTCTTTTTTTTCAAAACAGATATCTTAAATAATATACTGTTCTTAAATCGTAAATGGGAGCTATTCTGAGGGAAAGCAACAACATATTGAATTTGGTAATAATGTTGTACTGTACTAGATTGGTAATATTGTCCCCATAAAAAGCAGATAGCATAATTCTCACTGATCACAGACCTACAGAGATTAACACATGGCCTTTCTCTGTGAAGCAGAGGTGATAACTAACAGTCCTATGTCCATAGACAATCAAAGAATCTGAACTGAAATGGGTTATTTAGGCCAGGGCTTTTCAACCGGTGGTATGTGTACCACCAGTGATACATTGGCACCTGGCAGGTGGTACATGGCCATGCCCAGTCTAGCCAAGTCTAGCTGGGGAAGGAAAGAGCCAAAGCAGTGCAGCGCAGGACTTGCTGTGAGAGAGTCCTCAGGAGTTGCAGGGCGGATGGGGCGAACCAAAGGCCCCAGGATCAGGACTTCCAGCTCACCCGGAAGAGAAAGGAGGAGTAGGGGAGCGGAGACAGGAGAGGCTATAAAAGGAGGCAGTTTTGGCAGGAGAAGGAGAGGGAAAAAAAGGATGCAGCTTGGGAAGATAGTCAGCTGGAGCTGCACTGAAGGGAAAAGGAGGTGGGGGGAGAGGAGAGGAGATCAAACAGGCCAGCCGGGAGCCGATCTACAACTTCTGTGGCAGCCATCTGTGCTGGGCGCACACAAAGGTGGCAGCAACAGGCAAGAAGTGCAGTGGGGGAGGAATCACCCTCCATGAGGAATGAAGAAAGGCAGCATCAGCTGGAGGTGAGGCATGGAGGGAGGGAGGGAGGGAGGGAGGGAGGAGATGGAATGAGAAAGAGGGAGGTAGAGAGCAGGAGGGAGGGAGGGAAATGGAAAGAAAGGAAATGTTGGAAGAAAAAGCCAGAGGCTTGCTTTCCAGCCAGGAGGCTATACCTTTAAGAGAAAAGAAAAAAAATTGCAGCCCTGCGGTTTGAAATAAGCGAGAGGAAGCTGGCTGCTCAAGAGGAGATGTTTATTGGCAGAAGTGAAGTGCCTTTTCAGCAGTTCGGTTCTGGATCAGCTGAACAACAAACCGGAGAGTGGAAGGATTCTTATTTTGTGACTTTGAAGTTCTGGGATTTGTGCAATGTGGGCTTTGTGTTCTTAAGAAGTGTTTGGCAATTTCTATTGTGGCTTATGGTTTGTGTTGGATTTTGTGTTTCTAATTCTTCTGCTCTGCTATTGTTAGCTGTAAGTTTTGCTGCAAGGGATTTTGAAGTATTTTTGTTCTGAATGGATTTTGCCTATAGCATTCCTTTACTTATGAAGGGAGCCATTTGGGGAGGCTGCCTTAGCTGGCAGCCAGTACTTGCTACATTTTTGTTTTCTTAAGTGCCAGCTGCCAGCCAGTACTTACTACATTTTTGTTTTCTTAAGTGCCAGCTGCTGGCTCCTTAACTTTCCTTTCTAGCCAGCAGCTAATTCTTAAAGGGGAATGCAGCTTTTTAAGCTAGTTCCCTCAGTGGCTTGTCTTTTCTGTCTCTGGAGGCTTTTCCATGTTTGATAAATATATGGCAGAGGGAAAATATGGCAGGGGGGGGGTTCAAATTCTTTCTTCAGAAGGAAGGAGATGGGAATGAGAAAGAGGGAAGCAGGGAAGCAGGGAGGGAGGGAGGGAGGGAAACAGGAAGGAAGAGGGAGGGAGATTGGAATAAAAGGGAGGGAGGGTCTGAAGGAAGTTCCGTCTTAGCACTTGGCCAACAGCAGCCCTGCCATTGACTTTGCTTGTCTAAAGGTTGCAAAAGGGGATCACATGACCCTGGGACACTGTGACCATCATAAATACGAATCAGTTGCCAAGCATCCAAATATAAATCACATAACCCTGGGGATGCTGCAACGGTCATAAGTGTGAAAAATGGTCATAAGTCACTTCAATGCCATTGTAACTTTCAACAGTCACTAAGCAAATTATTGTAAGTCGAGGAATACCTGTACTTTATCACTTTTTTCCTTTTTTTTGTCATCAAGTTTTTAACACCTTGCTAGTGGTACTCGAATATTGTCATATCCTAAAAGTGGTACAGTTGGTGAAAAGATTGAAAAGCCTTGATTTAGGCCATCAGATCCCACCTCCTATTCCTATTCAGTGCATAAATCTAAATTAAAGTTGGTGTGAAAGATGGCAATATACACATCATCTGAAAACATCTCCACTATTTCCTTTGGCAATTGATAACATTGTTAAATACTCAACACTAGAAGTAGAGCCCAGAATGCAGGCAAACTATTACTTCCCACATTATCAACTGTGCTAATGCAATGCATAGCTTTACAAATTACAATTAGAAGTGCCTTTCAGTCCACTTTCACAATCACTGTTATTTGTCTCTTCCACATAATATTCTCCATAGGAAGAAAAAGACAGATTAGATATTACCAATGTGCATATTTCCACCCACTTTTTGACCTTACTTCATTTATTTCAGCCCTGCCCACTAATGACATTATCTTGCAACAGACTACACATAAAAGGAAGGGACTACTAGTCCTTAATTTAGAACTTTTCTATACATAACTCCAGGACCCCTCATTGTGATGAATGCTTTGCTAGGAAACTCAAAGAAAACTGTCAATATAAATGTGTCACTTTGTATAAACAGAACCTAAATTAAAAAGTTGGAAACATTTAAAAGATGGAAAATTTGTTTTGATTTTTTCTTATTAATTACATCTATTTGTTTTAATTTGATTCCAGTCTGAATTAATAATAAAATATTGGAAACAAATGGTAGCCCAATGCAGAATATAACTACTGCCTGATTCATAACATGAGCGCCAGTCAATCTATAGACAAAACTTGTTTGATCCATGACTGTATTTTTAAAACAGCCTCTTAACTATGTTAACCTTTCCCTATCTTTAAGGGTAATTTTCATTTAAACAGGATCTCTCTCTCTTTTATTTTTATTTATTTGTATCCTGCCTTTATTATTTTTACAAAACTCAAGGTAGCTAACATATCCAACAAGACTTCCTCCTCCTATTTTCTCTACAACAGGAACCCTGTGGCCCAAAGTTACCCAGCTGGCTTTCATGACTAAAGCAGGACTTGAACTTGCCATCTCCTGCGTTCTAGCCTGATGCTTTATGCATTTTTTTCCTTTTTCCTGAACCTAGAGAAAAACTCAGAGATGTCTCAGTTGCTGGAAGCACTTTAAAAATGTTCATAGAACATGAATGACTTATGCTCTAGTCTATGCCATATGGAGATATAGGTTGGACTATGACTGTCCATTCTAGTTATTCTAATTCAATTTAGAATTTAAGATCCTGCATTGAAACTAAACTTGGGGAAATTCAGTTAAACTATGGAATGTATTGTTATCAAGTATGACAGTAGTCACCAAATATAGCTAATCTTAAAAGGGAAGTGGACAATTCACTTAATATGGCACTATTAATTACTAACTACTGTCTTCTGAATTACAGGCAAATAAAGCAGCATACCGAAAAAATCAACTGTTGGTGAGCAGAACCTGGAGTAAATAGATCCTAAATAGGATTATACTCATAGGCATGGGAGGCATAGGCCTCTCATATGGAAAGAAGCCTGTGAATATTTGTATTTTGTGTTAATCTGATGAAATTACTCCTCTTGGACAGTAAACCAGGAAAGAAACACAGACCCGCACACATACATGCAGGAACAGGAAGCATCAGCTGCTATCAAAATTTCCCAAAGGGTTTTTAGCATTTGCTCATTTTCTCAGACCTGGTGCAGATTTAATTTGTGTTATTCCAATATATCTCTGTCCTTCAACTTGTTTAGTTCAAGAGTGTTCAGCATGCTAGACTGTCTTCTGGATTTTATGCGAAAGGGCAAATTTAGTAAATACAGTAACTAACTGTATTGAATTTTATTTATACACCATTTATACACCAAAAAGGTCCCCCTAAATTATGTTCAGGCCCGGAGCTTAGACTCCCTAGATGGATCCTAGAACTTTTAAAAATATTGTGCTATTTAATTGATCAGATCAGGCAAAATCAAATAAAGTAGGAAACCGGCAATCCCAGTTTTTAGGAAATGTGATGATGTGTGAACTGTGGGAGAACTGCTGATTCACCCAAATTTTGGCTGTTTTAATGGAATGCAGGGCATGAAGGTAATCACCAAATAAAATTTTGTTCTTTCAGCTTTAGAAAGTTAAATAATAACAGAAGAAAAAAGATATTTACTAATTTTCTAATTATAATTAATAATTATAATTAATAATGAGATTTGAAGACATCCACCTAAGAGTTCTTAAAGAGTTCATTTGTGAAATTGCTAATCTTCCAGCAGCAGTGTCCTACGGGGGGGAGGGGGGAGTATCAAAAAGTCAAAATGACAATCGTGGAAACATGATAAAAACTCTCTCCCTTTGTTTGTATGATCAAGTTATCACACAACTGCTTTTGACAGTTCTTGTAGAGGTTGACACCACTGCCTGAAAGCAAAAAAAAAAAAAAAAGCCTTTAAAATTGGGGTAGATGGTAGTTTTTGTTGTACCAGTTTCTAAAAAAGATCTAGAATTGATCCAGGAATTTGAAGATTAGAAAATTGTTTTTAGAAAACTGGTGGGTTAAGCATTAAGAAGAAAAAAACAATGTTAAAAGAAAATCAACATGATTTCTATAAAGATAAATTTTGCCTTAGCAACTTTTTTGAACTTCATTAGGCATATAAACAGAGGAGACTTTTCAGTTACTGTATTCTTGTATTTTCAAAAAGCCTTTGATAAAGTTCCTAAGAAAAGGCTCTTGCAAAAATTTAAGGATTATGGATTCAGAGGTCCCCAACCTTTTGGGCACTAGGGCCTGGTGCCATGGAGAAAGGTTTTTCCATAGACCAAAGGGGGTGTGGTTTTGCATATTGCCTGCATCCTGCAGATGGGACTTTGCTTGTTTGTGCGCCTGGTTGCTGGCATGCTGTGGACCGATGCCGGTCCACGGACTGGAGGTTGGGGACCCCTGGATTAGAGGATTTGTTCTTTTATAGATTGTTACCTGATTAAAAATAGAAAGCATACAATATTAAAAACAACAGAGGGATTTTTTTTTTCAATTGGGGAAACACGAGGACAGGAACCTTACTAAATTGCCTTGATTTTGAAATAATCAGTGAACTGGAAATTTGATGGATGTAACTAAACTATTCAGGATTGTAAAGTCCAAAATTTACTGAAATTATCCAGAAGGATCTTATTCCAGAATGCTTTCCAACAACCAACAGATCCAATTTGGTATAGTATTTAAAGACACTGGGCTAGAAACCAGGATAGAATGATTCCCCCCACCTTGGACATGAAGCCAGTTGGTTGTCTTTGGACCAATTAATTTCTCTCAGTCCCAGGAAGAAGGCACTGACAAATCACTACCAAGATATTGCCATCAAAAGTACACATTTACCCAGGAAGTCACCAGATGTCAAGACTAATTTGAAAGCCACAAACGCACACAAGTACAAGCAAAGGGCAAATACAATTGAGTTTAGGTAGGTGTGAGTAATACACATTGGAGAAAACTGTCTAACTTTATATATACAGGTGGAGCCTGAGTTAACTATAACTAACCAGAAAAAAGTTCACAGGGATTGTAATGGGTCACTCAGAAAAGGTGTCAGAAAGCAAATGAGGCTGTCCACATTGTAATGCCCTTATACAAATCTATGGTACATCCATAGTGTGGTCATATTTGAAAGAGAATACAATACGATATATTTTAAAAAGCTATATAACATATTTATAACCTCCTTTTCTACTTGACTGCTTGACATCCATATGCTTTACATCTATTTTAAATATATTTTAAATTTAAAGTATATTTATATACTTTATACATTTACTTTAAATTTGTTTTATCCTCTTTTCTAACTTTTTTAATGAGACATTTTTACTTAGTAAGTGGCTGCTATAAAGCACATAGTTTTAAAAGATTAGCAGGGGCTCTTACCAAATTTGAACACTTTGTACTCTTCTAAAATATTTCACCAGCTTTAATTGTACTTCTAGCCCAATTTGTAGTGCTCAGCTTGTATTATAAAGCCCTATATTGTATGGAACTAGGATTTCAGGGCAGGCTTACTTCCATCCTTCCTTTTCACTTCTATCTTATGGTGAGATCCTTCTCCAGATAACCAAGACTTAACACTATGGTGCCTGGTAACAAGAACAAAAGCTTTTTTTTCAGTCAGGGCATCCTGGTTTTCAAATTCATTGGTCTATACTTATTCATTTGAATGTTCTGTGCTCTGAGGGATTTATTATTCATTATTTGTTGTTTCGATCAGTTGTTTTGCATGGTGCTTATCTCTACTGTATTTAGTAGCTCATTTAGTAAGAAATATAAAAAAGATCAGCATGAATATATACCATTATTATTATTTATATTCTTTATAAGTATTTAATTTAAGGATAATTTTTAAAAGATCTGGCAATCATGAGTACTCAATAGTGTCACTGATGCCTTAATGATCAGTTAAACTTTTTATTATTTTACCTCTCTTCTAGTACAACTCCCTGCTCAAGCAGGAAACTCTATACCATTTCAACAAATGATTCATTCTGATCTCTTCTTAAAAACCTCCAATGTTAGAGCACTCACAATTTCTGGAGGCAAGGCGTTCCACTGATTAATTAAAAAGTGGAAAAAGAGGTGAGTTCTTCAGATAGCCACTAGTATGGCTAATAGGGAATATCTACCCCTTAACCATATAATAACTTGTTTACAATCAAAGGAAACAATATCTGCTGGAACTGTACATAAGTGTCAGGAAGGGCATCTGGCCAGTAAATGCTCAGCTCCATCCAGCTACCCTGATTCTACCCCAAATAGGAACTACAGGATCGTAAAAATGGAGCTTATAATCATAGAAAGTGTGCAATGCTCATTATCATTTTCCTTTTACAAGCCTCCAAACTGAAACAATAGTTTTAATTAACTGTAAGTTTGATACAGGTTCATCTTGTGATAAAGAAACTGAACATATAATCTTTTGATTTAAGGTTCTAACATTCAAAAAGACACATCTAACATTTATAAATTTCACCTGGTTTAATAATTATTCCTCCTTTTTAGAGTTTTGACATGTCACTGGAATTGTGTGCCTATGTGTGCCAGGTGTATGCAAAAGAGAGAAAGTGTAACTGGCAAACTATAATTACTGAGGTTTGAGGCACTGCAATTAAACTAGTATAAAATCTATACAGGTTTATAGAACTATAAATTCTTTCTATCCTGAAACTGCCACTAAACTTAGATTCAAATATTATTAAAGGAAGCTGAGGTAAGAACAAAGTTGGAGAAATCCCACCTCACCTTCCAAGTATTCTTTTAAAGTAAAAGTTTGGAATGGAACATGGCAACAGAACTATAGGATTTCCAGAAGAGTTTAGCTGAAGAGTAACCAGAAAGTATGATTATAGCTGTCATGGAACTTTTAGTGATCTTTAAATGAATCTCAACCTATTTATAGATCTATCTATAGAAAATGAAAATTTTCAGAGCAGAATAGGAAGGCCCAAAGGTTTACAGCAGAATCAATCCTCTAGGATCTCCTCAAAATAAGATATACTGATTTTAGTGTAGTTGGCATGAATATTCAGTCTCAGTCATTTAAATCTTAACTTACCGTTAAGTATTTACACAGACACATTTAGAAATTCTTCTCCATTTGTCAGCCTTTTGGGGTAAACAATTCTTCTCAAACTTTAGTTATAATTGTCCTTGACCAATGTAAAGAAATTTCTACAAACACACATTATGATTCATCAGGAGGAGATGAGGGAATATCAAATAGTTTCATTGTTAACTAGGCACCAAGAGTAGAATTATATCAATTTGTGGTAATGTTTAGACACCATTTTAGTCTGGGCAGCCACATACCTTGATTTTCGTTCTGAATCACAGTGGTCTACAGTTCAAATAAAATGCCCCAAAGATTTAGCATAATATTCCCCATCTTAAGCTACATGTCAAATTAAAATCTTGGAGGGAGTTATTCAGTTATCTGGTAGATTCAGCACATGCAGTTAACACTATCTAAGTATAAATATGAAAAATGTATAGTGTGGTCACTGTCTTATGTAAAGGTATATCCGCATCCCTGAAGAGTTAAATGCATTTCGGTATTTCCTTTTATCTATTTGTTAATGGTATAGTAACATTTTTTTTTCAGGTATATTTCTCATTTATAATTTTTCAATGTATGTTAGAGAAATAGACCTGCTTTTCAATGCAGCTGCAGGTTTCTCTTTTGTGATTTCAAGGAATTGCCTAATACATTCTTTTGATTCAGCTTTGGTCACCAATCAACCAATCACAGATGGAAGGGACAATCAGTCATCATGAACAGATACCTACACATTTCTATTGGAAACTGTGTAAAATAAGCATTTCCAAAGTTTCTTAAATGCTGCGTAGTCTATTTGGATGGTATTCCATTATATGCACTCTCCTTCTTCAATGTAAAGAATGTACTGATACTTTTGAAGAATAGGCCAAACTTTCTTGCTTTAAGTCAATTATAAAAACACATCAATAAGGATGGTTTGGCAGATCAGCAAATATGGAAAATAATTGAATATTGAATATTCTTGCTTTGACATTTATGGTGTGAGAATTAGGATATGAGATCAGAGGGATGTTGGGAAGATTCGTGTCCTTTTCAGTTTATTATTTAATTCAATATTATAATAATAATTTAAAAACTCCTCTGAGTGGACTTTGTTTGATAGGTGTGTTTAGGATGAAGATTATATAAAAGTCAAAGGAATACGTAGACTTTCTGTGCTAGGGTTGAGAGCAGAAGTGAAAGACTTGGAGGGTCTGTCCTTAAATATTGCAATTATAGTTCCAAAGATTGATATTGTGCTTCATTACATCTATTGGGTATCTGGTTACTGGCCAAACATCTTCTCCTTTAGATTTATCAGTTGCTATGAATTCTGCAAAATGGTCTGTGACTGTTTTCATTCACTGTGATAGATAGATATGTGCTGTATGTTAGGTGTATATGACCAGCCAATTCAGACTTGCAAGGTTGGCAAATTCAATTAAACAATGCAATCTATCAGGATCCCAAAAGTGGCACCCTCTGTAACAATGACTATCCCTTGGAATGAGGTTCTCTGGAATTCAAAGGGCTCCAGGTCTGCTGTTACTCAGAAGGGCCATGTAAACCTGGCTCTTCATCCAGGCCTTTGGTAAGTGACAGTGGGATCCTTTGTATCTTTCATTCTTGCCAGTTTTAGTCTTTTTCTTCTTCTTCCTTTTAAATGTAATATTGTATTATCTTTAATTGTTGAAAGCAACCCAATTTTAGGGGAGGGGGGGGGTTTGGTGGCATGGAAGCTTAATAATAAATAGGTGATACTGTCTACAAATTCCAAAATTGGAAATTCCATAATTGGTTCAAACTCCAACCTTTTCCTGCAAAATGAATGAATGAACGAACGAACGAATGAATGAATAAAACAACCTTTTGTGGAAAGAAAAATCTAGTGGAACAAATGATCACCATTTTACACCATTATTACAGAAGAACTAGCATGAACAAATCAAAATCAAAATATATTGTTTTTAAAAAGTCTACTGCAAATCAAACTTTAGATGCTTTGCACCTGTAGTTGTTAGGTCTTTAACTGACCTGGTTAAATACATTATGTAAATACAGCTGGTGTCTAACATAGAACTGGGAAAAGCACAAGTTGAACATGTCCTGCCTGAGAATGCTTTTATTATATGGGCAATTTTAAAATATAGTAAGTTTTTAGTGATCCATGATCTTTCTGGGTTATAGAGGTTATTTTTAAATATTGTTTTTAATTCTTTAAAAGCATAAATGTGTAAAAATCTGATATTTCTTTTTAAAACTTTTGGAATTCTAAAAACCAATTTGTCAGTTATAACTATCAAGAGATGTATCTGGGAAGAGACTTACCTAGATGTGATGTGTGAAAAAAAGAGCATGGAAAACCTACTCTAGAGAACCTTTATGTAAGCAAGGTACTAATGCTGTCATGGAGAAAGTGGTTATGGCTTTGGCCAGGATGCTGCTCTTAATGTTTTTAAGGGAGTGGATTGCAGTAGGCAGGACCATAAGCATCTAAGGTACTTGAATAAGATAAGAATTTAAGTACATTTTAGACTTGAGCTACAGCTTCCATGTGGTTTCCATTTCAAAATAGTAGAAACTGAAATTTATCAAAGTAGTTAGAAATGACTCTTGCAGCTATTAGGGAAAAAACAAGTCTAACAAAGCTGAGAAAAACAATTCCTATCATACATGTCTTAATTAATTATGATTATTTATTGGATAGTAGAATATAGTGCTTTATAGTGGCCAGAAGAAGAAGTGTTTAAAATATACAGCATTGTCTCCTTTTGTCTGGAATAATGTAAGATAAAGATAAGCATTTTAGTAGTTTTGCTATAGCTGCTTTTTGTTTTTAAAACTTTGATCTAAATGTTGTGGCAGATATATTCAATGGAATCCGTATTCATTGTAGAGAATTGAAGAGCAGTACATACTACAGCTATCCTCCCATAAAGAATGCCTTCTGGAAAAAATGCACTGCTCCTCTAAAGGTCCCATTACAGTGAAAATATGAGGATTGGTTAGGCCAAGTCATCAACTACAACTGTATTTCTTGATACCATTATTACCATAGGAACAGAATATAAAAACACATATTCTCCTGTGTTGAAATGGAATGTAATTAGCATAAAAAAGTGCCCCAAACCTGGACAGCATTTAAAACAAGTTATGTCTTAAACAACAAGGTGGCTAATTTTAATAACCACAAAAGTTGGTCAGTATTTAACATAGCATTCTAAAAAAAGGTCAGAATTTTATAACAAATTTACAAATGAATGATATACATTTAGATATAGAGGTAGAAATTCACCTTTACAATATTCTACTAATACAGTTTACCAAATTCAAGGCACAAAATTGTTCTTACAAAAAAAGTAAAAATGTTTTCTGCTCTGTAATGCAATTAACAAAAACATTTTACAGACTTTCTAACGTTCAAGTTGCATCTAATAATATTGCATTTTATTTATGTAACTCTTTAATGTGACAATTGGCAGGAGGACCAAGATTTATTTTTTTCTTAACTCAATTTGCTTTTGAATTTTAAGTGAAAACATGGGTTATTGGACAGTAATCAATGATAGGTAAATGTAGTCTAGAAAGACTAATTGTATATTCTTTGCCCATCCAATTCCATCGAAGTTGGCTTTTATAGTGGTTGATTTTAAATGCAAGCCATATATTCTTATCTAATAACAGAAAGAAATGGTATGGATTATGACTTCGATTCTGAAAGCAATTGAAACTTCCCATTAATGAAGACATATTTAGGTTCAAAATATGCAACATTGAAAAACAAAAAGTAATTCAAATGTATTATCCCACACAGACTGAGTGAGCTTTTGAAACATTGCCCTGCTACATTACATATTGTAAATGACAATGATGAAAACATCACAAGAAAATGAACAATTGATGAAACAATTGAATCGTCTAATTGCATGACCATCTCAAGAGAAATCATACAAAGTTTCTATAAAAAGAGTAGCATATTACTGTACATCTAATAAAGTTTCAAAAGAATAAGGGTGATCACTACTTTTTATAAATTTGCCTAGCACGATTCTCAGGTATTCTGATTATTCTACATACAATATGTAAAAAAAAAAAGGTTTTCCTGTTCACTATCCAGGTATAGGATCCAAGAGAATGTCATCATAAAATGTTAACAGTTGCTCCTGCTAAATGCAAGTGCCCTCCAGAATACAGTTCTAGCATTTGATAATAATTCTGTTACAAATAACAGTCCTTTATAAAATGTTATATTTCATTCTTTGCTTCATTGTTATTTGTGGCCTGTTTTCGTTGAGCAATGAAAGGATACATACACTTGTCTGCTCCCAAAAACCGGTACATGCACACAACTGCTTCAAAAGGTAGGATGCTAAAACAAGGAAAAAGATGAACAGGATTGTAAATATAGCAATAAAGATGGTTATTATTTGCTTTTCAAAATTGCAATAGTAAGTGTAAGAAAATTAAAATACTATCTAGAGCAGATTCCCTCAGATATGATAGGCTAAGGATAGAAGTTTTTTAAGTTCCTACAGTAATTGCTTCTATTCTACAAAATCAACAAATCAGAAACAAAGTATAAATAATTCCTAAGACTAAATTAATAATGTATCCATTATTATTAAATGTGTCAAAAGTAATATAATGAGTCAAAAGCTTTACTGGTGCAAATTCTAACATTGTTCCAAAGAGCTACAGGCTCTGGATGTTAATAAAACTATTCTGTACAAGACTATGAACAATTGAAGGGCTTCCTTTGAAGCACAAACCCCACCCTATTTTTCACTAAAGAATGCTTCCCAGGTTGGCTTAGTCTTGCCTGCACACACTTTTGACTATTTTAACTACTGACCTATTGACAATGCCTCTGTAGAATACTACAGTAATTTCATCAGCAATGACAATTCATCAAACTGTTTGTTACCTATTTTAAAACCAATATGTATTTCCTTTCTTCAGTCTTACTCATTTTTAGCTAAAAAAAATTAATAATACTCAGAGATCAAGGCCAAAAGATCAGAAGGACCATTTGACTGGATTCCATATTCAAAAGGGGCCTCACACTGAAATATTTGTTAGCATTTTTTTTTATTTCAAAATATTTGCGCTATGCCTCATTCTTTCTTTCCTTGGTACTTGGCTTTTGTTTTCATGTGTTACTGTTTCTATTTTCATTGTATCTAGAGACTTTAACAATTGGAAATGGTATGAGCCCTTGAGGAATTTTATAAGACTTTATACAGATTTGTGAAGTTCCTTGCAAAGGAAGGTGGTTTTACAAGAAATAAATAATCCATAAAATCAAAACAGGGAAAATATCATAGAATGTAACAGTCCAGATGCCTTTGATTAAGGAGATGCACTGTTTTTTAATTTCACTTTTATGATTCCTCCCAAAGACATTTGGGAGCAGACCAATATTGTTATGGGTAAATCTCAACTTACAACCAGTTATTTGATGACTATTCAAAGTTACCATAGTTTAGAAAGGGTGCTTTAAGGTTTATAAACACACTTCCAGCTATTTGTCCCCCACATGGTTACACCGATCTGAGTATCTGGTAATTTATTCACTTTTATGACTGATAACAAAGTTTAGATCTTTGAGATCTGAGCCCAACCCCGTTCATCTCACAGGATTGTTGTTGTGGTGTAAACAGGAAGAGGAAGGTGTGTTAGACATATTCACCATCTTAAGTTATTTGTAAAAATAATAAAGGTAATAGAATAACAGAGTTGGAAGGGACCTTGGAAGTCTTCTAGTCCAATCCCTGCTTAGGCACGAAACCCTGTACCATTTCAGACAAATGTTGTCCCTTAAAAACTTTCAATGTTGGAGCATTCACAACTTTCCTTTTTGGTACGCTATCTATGAAGTCTATTTTGTGTTTCTGTTCCTTCAAAAGAAATACAATTTCCCTAGTGATGTCCCCATATTGATGGACTATTGTAGTAGTCCAGTTATAGAAACTTGCTTTTCCCCTGAAAACATCTGCAGGCAATGTCTGCTACTACCCAAAAAATCTCAAGTAGTAGATGTAAAGGACTTCTGCTTCATACATTTTGCTAATGAAGAGGAAACATTACTAGCACAGACAGAAAGAACGAAGAGAGAGATCCCTGGTGTTCTCTGAGTTTGGTTGTTTTCTTGTAGGCATTTCATTACCCAAACTAGGTAATATCAGTGCTAGTCTAGCACTGATGATGTTACATAGTTTAGGTAAGAAACATCTATAAGAAAACAGCCAATCTCAGAGAGCACCAAGGAACTCTCATATTCTCTTTTATAGAATTAACACTGCTTTATGCCATGTTGGAGAGCTGGTTGTATCAATCCCATAAATTATGAATAATTATAATTCCTGGGCCACTATGTGCTATCATATTTTCTTTGACAAGCAATACTACTTGAGTTAATTAGAAGAATTGGACATCTATCCCAAAGTCTGACTGCCCATTTATTTCTGAAAGATGTACATTTTACTGAGTAGATCTAAATAATGACCTTTTCATGAAGGTAACCATATACATCAAACGAGGTGTGCAAATCATAGGTTGGTCTGTCAGTATAGCTCTCATAGCTTGCTTTACACAGTAATCTGGTTTCAAAGGTGGAAGGAATGGCTCTATTTCTTTTCTGAAAAAATAAAAATAACAAACCACATTTCAAAAATATATCAGATAAAAATTACATGAAAACAAAAGACAATGTCAAGCACATTTGTTTTATTAATTCAATAGGATGAGATTGCGGTCCTTGCTTAATACAAATCATCCTTCCCCACAATGTATGCACCTTCAGGACAAATAATATAGGTAGTATAAAATTTAAGAGTACTATACATTGTAATTGGAAACTCAGTAGCATAGTACAAATACCAATAATGAAGTCAAATTAAATTACCTAGACAAAAATTATAAAACTAGACTCTTACTAGAATTTTAATTGTTTAGGACAAGAGCTGTAATCAGGGCCACAAATCATGATTACAAACTTCAGACTTAACTTTGAGTTAAAACAATGAATGCTCTTTAATCTAAAATATTTAATATATATTACATTAAACAGTAATTAATGTAAGAGGTATTTATGCTACACTAAAAAAATAGTATCTTGCAATCACAGTAGAACCATAGGTCTTAAACTAGTTATGGGAGTCTAATGAACTATTTTAAACATTATCACATTAGAATCCAACCCAATATATTTTCAAATATAATAGACCATGTTTCCCCATAACATAGGAAATATGATGTTTTTATTATGATTTTGTTCACAAAGGAATTTTCTTTTTAATTCAACAAAGCAGACTGATGCCATGTGTAATGTATTTGATATATATATATCTTGCCTGCTTACCTAATTCTGCAGCCTCTGAACATTCCTGTATCTACAAGGTAAGGACAAACCAGTGTTGTTTTAATACCATCTTTTTCAGCTGCCTTTAGTTCATGGCTCAGGGACTCATGAAACCCCACAGCTCCAAATTTACTGGCACAATAATCCTAAATTGGTGATATAAAAAACAAACATGGAACAAGTTACACAATTAAAAAAAAAGACTTAAACCGATCATCCCTTATTAAATAAAAATGTCTTTTTGAAAAATTAAACTTAAATAACACTCTTTGATGTTGCTTTTTGAAGAAATAAAAAGCCATCTGTCTTTCAAGCAGCATTTTAAAAAAAACCCCTATGTCTCAATTCAGCCATTGTTTTCTTTTAAAGAAAGAACTACCTCAAGCAATTTAGAGAAATAGCTACTAAATAGCATCTTTTTTCTTAGGTTTCTCAATGGTTTTGATTCCAGAAACTGGAAAGTTTGGACTTTTGCACATTAGTAGCTAGGTCTGAGCAGTATCACGGCAAATCAGAATCTTAATCCATAGTAAAGTTTAGTTTAAAACAGGAAGCATTTGATAACAGGGTACTGAGAGAGAGAGAGAGAGAGAGAGAGAGAGAGAGAGAGAACAAAAGAAAGAAAAAGAAAAGAAAGAAAGAAAGAAAAAGAAAGAAAGAAAGAAAGTAAGTAAGTAAGTAAGTAAGTGCAGGGGAAGGAAGGAGACTACGACAAAGGTCAGACATATCTCAGATTAATGCACTAAAATTTATTAATTTATCCCTTTTTATGGGCCTAACTAAAATTATTGCTGCTCATCCTTAATCCTATCTTCAATAGTAAGAAGGAAAATACATAGCTGATATTGGAAACCTGCTTTTGTTATAATACAAGAAGAATTTATGAATATCCTGGGCAAATATAGAATTACAGAGTTGCACTTAGGCTACTAAGTCCAACCCCCATGCTCCTAGGAGGAATCTAGTTTAGAGCATCTCTGATAGAAGGCTGTCCCACAATGTTCCTCTCATTGTGACTCTAGCTGCTTTCATTGTTAAAGGAAGAAATAGTCTCCTCTTGATCAAAGGTTTTAAGCACCTTAAGCAACGAAGAGATGCAGAGAAAATATGCTGGTAACGCTAGAGACAATACGTAGTGAATAGACTTGCCAACAAATATAAAAGATCTGAAAACGCTAGTGGTAATCTCATTGCAATGTCTACTGCTTTTAGTTCACTGGTGATTTTGTTTTCCAAAGATACTAGATTAGTTACTCCTGACTGGTGGATTCCTTAAAAGTTGAATTGTTTTGTCCAAGTGCTGCACATAATTACCTTGTACACCAAGCTTGATGATAAAAGCAAACTCAACATGCAAGAAACATGTTTTAAGAAATTTGTACAAACCTCTACTCCAGCAGTACTAAAGAGGCCAAGAGAGCTTGCAACAGTGACAATGTGTCCATGGTTCAGTTCCAGCATTTTGGGAAGGAATGCTTTAGTGGTCTGCAAAGAACACAAGAAATAATGTCTTAATCTTTAATGAGCTGGCCCAAAGGTACGACAGCCAAAACTGTCAAACTTAAGCAGTCCTCCAGTCTGAAACCTGTTTATTTCATTTCAGGATCAAGATGGAAATTTAAGCAAAAAATAACTATAAATAAAAGTTAATTAGTAAAGTTGTTGAAGCAAAAAGTAAAAATGAATTTATGAAAGTGCATTATATAAAATTACATAGGATAGTACATGTAGTTCTAATTAATTGTCTACTGAAAATATGCAGTTGTTGTATTAAGTCATGCTTCTATAGGACTGTAAGTAAAACCAAGCCTATATTTAAGGCACTATGTGTAACTATAATGTACAATAGTTGATTTGATTTGGCAGCTGGGGGAAGGGAATATATATCCAACTGTGGATTACTCAACAAATACTGAATAAACATGATAGGTAAACTTTCAGAATCCTTGACAGAAAATGCACTTTAATGTCTTAAAGATAAACATGCATGTCATCAAATTAAATAGATAAAAGCTAGCTTTGCTTAAAATGTTCTGATGCATATGTAAAAACAATTACTATAGTTCAGACAAAAATGCTATCATCATAGCGAGGTTGGTAATCAAAGGACTGTAATGTGCTGAGTCAACAATGATGACAGCTTCCAGATCCTTGCTTTTTTTCTTAATAATTACTTTAAAATGAGGTTTATCATGGATCAGCCTTTCAGACAGAGAGCATGTTCAAAGGGAGGAACGTTCTCTAAAATGGCCATAGGCCATTAAGATAACTTCAGAAGATCTCTTCTGCTAGTTATCAGTGACCATGTCCATAAATACACATTAGTGTATGAATGAAAAGCTACATTACAATGCAGAACTTTCCCCCTTAAGATTGTCTTATTGTTTGTATTTCAAAATTTAAAATTATTGCAGTCCCTCAGAGCAACATTTAGCCAATTCCCTCTTACTAGTATACAAGGCCAGAACATCATCATCAACAACAACAACAAAAAACTCTCCACAAGGTTTCTTTTAAAATCTCATCCCACAACACTGGGATATGCCTCTGTGGACTTTTATGAGCTTCCCCATGCAGAAATCTGTTTGAAATAGTAAAACTTTTATAAGGTGCAGCTGCCATGTGCTTGCAGTAAGAGATAATGTGCTAGAATTGCATTTCTGCCAAACTAATTGTATCTGTAAGCCAAAATAAAGGCTCAGTTTTGGACTGCTATATATCAATTCTACATACATGTGGATTCTTCTCCCTTGTCCTCCCTAACTTAAATCACCTGCCATATGAATTTGCTCTCTAAATAACTGTTGGCTTAAATAATTTTACTAACAGCTAACTCAGTCTAATTTCATTTTTATGACAACTCTGTTTTTCAATCAGAAATGAGTGAACAATTTTCACATGTTCCTTGAACCAGAGTTATTAACTCTAAGCTCTGAACACCACTCAAATAAAGCATTTTTATGTGCAGTTATTGGGTGACAGAAGATTAAAGGTTGTTATGTTTTTGCTTCTACTGATTAAAATATTTATTTCAGAAATAATCGTGCTTATTTGATCTATCCACTCCATTTTCCTTTGGAGTTCTTGAAAACATTCTAAAAACTTATTGCAGAGCAGATAGTCACCTTAATTAGAAATGCAAAATCTAAGGTCCATACACATGGTTGTTACCAACTTGCAATTTTTAATGTAAGAGAAGGGAAAATAAGCACATGATTTGACAGTATCAAAACAGTTTGACAATATGTATTAATTGTATTTAATTTTAATTAAATGTCAATGCCATAAAATCAAATTTAGCTTTTTCATTCTCACCCCATTTAACTTCAACTATTTAAAATACAAATGTAGCACTTCTTTTAGATGTTGCATGCTCGAGACCTAAATTGTGTGATTAAAGTATATATTATGGAAACAAAATATGATATCACTTTTCTTAATAATGTCTGGAGTATTCATTTTGTTAATGATCTGAAACTAGAAAGAACGTATGTAGTAAATCCTTCTTGTTCTACGTCTGTGTTTGCCCCGGTTCCTGTCAAGGAGTTATGACTGGAAAATGCTGAACGCCCAACTGGTCAACATAAGCAGTTGTAGCAGCTGATAAAATGTAGACTCTCCTTTCTTTTAGGAACTTTTCCCAAAAAAATTAATGTCTTTTAAAATGATTTCTCAGCTGCTACAAAACTAAAAAAGGACATATTATATTGAAAATTCAGATTTGGTGCCTAATACAAATTTCTATACACAGCTCTGTATTCACAAATTTAGTATAGAGTTTCTTATTTTGAGCTTGTCACTCCTCTTACAGCAGAAGGCATCTGCAAATATGTGTCTTGAAAAAAAAAGGGTCTACTTCATTTAATCTCCAAAGTGAAGCTTGTTAAATCATAATTAAATACAATTTATTGTAGGCCAATGATTGCCTAGTTGCTTGTAAAATATATGAGTTCCTTCATAAAATAAGACAGAAAACCACACTGCCATTTGCTTGCAGAAAACCTCAAGTTCCATTTTTGGAATATTTAAGTAGATTTGGACAGTTGCTGCCAGTCAATGTCAATAATAATGAGCTAAATGGACTGCTAGTTTGATTTAGCAGGGTTGGACTAAGAGACTCACCAATAGCCACTCGGTCACCTTTCATGCATAAGGGAGAACTAGAATTCACAGTCTTTTGGTTTGCTCCTGATTGAGTCTTTGACTAATATGGAAGAACAATGCAGCTAATATATGAAAAAGTACCAATCTAGATTTAGAGGGAAGCTGTGAATTAGCTATAATCACAAAAATCTTTTAAAAAATATACCTAGCCTCATTATTAGAGACAGCCAATAACACCCATAACATCAGGATAATTTCACTTGCCGTCCTTAAACTTACTTTTTAAAAAAAGTTGTTTAATTATTTCCACTAAATAGTCTTATAAAGTTTCTGAAAAAAATGCCCGATAAAACTAGTATAATGAAACTGAGCAAGTATATTGTTTTATGAGATGGGGACTAAGATATTTCTATGCATGGAAAACTTAGTTTCCAATATCCCCCTCCTTTATTACTTTAGTTCTAGTTTTAAAAATATCAAGAAAGCTAGATGAAAAGATAAAACAATGTCATACAAGCACAGAATTAAAATTTTAACCAAGAAATATGAAAATATAAATAAAACAATGAAACATGGTCTGGAACCAAGTTTTAGTCTATAATGTGATGTAACTAGTATGGTTCCTACCAATACCAGTACCTATTTAATGGAGCAACTAGGTGAACAACTATTAACCATATTCTATGCACAGATGCAAAGGAACTGGCTCAACTACTTTTACAACTATAAAAGGAATTCCCTTGATACCTGCATAGAAATTACTTTGGGCTCTAGGGTAAGATTCTGTATACTGTGTCTAACCAAAAAACGTGCCAAGTTGTGTGTCAAGAAAACTCAGATCCTGTTGCTAAGAAGAGGAAGAATATAAATAGTAATAATAAGGAATTATGATTCTGTATTAGGACACTGGTATTGGGGGACAGCATCACAAAATTTTAATTTACATTCAGTACAATTGTTTTTAGCAAACTACAAGGACTTATATTAGTCAGTGGCACAGTGGTATTTTTATGTCATTGACTGTATAATCTGAAATGTTAAAATGGGGGGGGGACAGCAAATGCATTAGGAAAACCATGAACTTTGAGTAACGCTTTGCTAGCCAGTCTACTAATCAGGCCTTGGTCAAACTAATTTTCATTTCAACTGTCAGGGTAAATAAAGAACCAAAGTATTGGTCAAATATAAATATAACCATATCATATTTTTCATTATTACTGTAAACAGAACAATGTGAAGTCACATCTGCCAGTTCTTCAGATGGTATTGGCCTTCATATGCATCAAGTTCTTCCCAAGAACCTATGATATTGTAATGTATTGGCATAATATATGTGTGGAACTAAGCAGTGTGGTCTTTTATAATTGATAGGAAATTTTTGTCAATATACAGTAATAACTATAATAATAATAATGCAATTATATTTATTAGCCTCTCATCCCCAATGGGCTCTGGATGGCATAGAACCCCCCTATAATAACAGCTATAAATATCAAATCAGGCAGACAGTCCAAACTAAAATAATCTAATAAGCACAAAATCAAATAGAAAAGGACAGGTCCCCAGAAAAATATTATGAGTCTCTTGACTCTACAACTCTCTTAAATGCCACCTGAGAATCTTTGGTTTCCAACAGCTTCTAAGAGTTCCAGTCAAAGAATAAAAGCCTTAAAGTTGATTATATACACCCATTTTGTTCTGGACAAAAATCTATGTGGTTGCAACGACACATAATCAATCAATCTACACAGGTTACTTACCATCAAGAAAACAAATAAGCCAAAATGGAAAATGAACTAAGAAAACAAATAAGTCAAAATGGGAAATGAGTTAAGAAATTAAAAGTTTAGCAATCTTTGTCTCTACATTTCTCACACTTTAATTCAGAATGTCAAAGGAAGAAAAACAAGTTGGTAGAGACTTTACTAAGGAACAACAAAGAAAACATCAAAAGCTTATTTTTAGATGCAGAATCTAAACTACCGAGTTCCAGCAAAAGGAGTCACCTTTTGTCTTTTAGTTGTTCATTACACACTAGAAGTTTCCTAGCACCTAAATCCTAAGTCTCACCTACTAACACATTTAATTTCTAGTTGTGAAAATTCTTCACCTCTGTTCAATTAGCACCAAAGCTTGTTGCCATTTGGTTAAAAATCAATAAATAATGCAAATACTTAAACCTTGCCATTTACCACCCAACTCAGTTTAATACCAATTATTGAGAAATGTAAGCACACTACTGTGTTCATGTCCTGCTTCTGGAATTTTTATAAGCTGATCCCAAGAGAAGCAGAATGCTGGACCAGTTGTATCTCTGGGGTCTTCCAGTACAGGGCCTCCCTGAGATGGAGAACAGCGAAAGGAAGAGATCACCTGTAGCTCTACTAAGACAGGAAACATCCAAGGGATTACTTCAGTACATCTAAGAATGAGACACATCACTTTTACACAGTGCTAGTAAAGTATAATATTGATCTAGAAGTTGAAATGAAATCAATATTTTAAACCTGAATTGTCCTTCCACATGGACAAAAGATCTTTCTGTTTATGGAGGGAAATATTCCAGAGACTTCCTGTAAATAGAAGAGAATGGAATCTCCACTGCAACTCCCAGTATTATTTTCCATTCTGCTTCAGAAAGATTCCATTGGAGATGGCCCTAGGAAAGGAAATTTGAAAAACCTACTCTCTAGACCACGGGTGTCAAACTGCTGGCCCATGGGCCGGATGCACCATAGCAAAACCGCACCCACCCCTTTGCCAGCAATGGCAAAAAAAATCTCGATACGTCGCGACACGTCACGTGACATTGCGAGTTTGACACTTCTGCTCTAAACAAACCAACCAACCACCATATAAGCTTCATTCTCATACAATGAGCATTTACTGCAAAAATCTTTTCCCACAAATTGGAGGAAAAACACACATAGGATCTGTAATTCTGTAGAAAATGATAAATACAGCAAGAAGATAAGGTTTCAGAAGTTCAAACAAAAATTTTTAATTAGGCTTTCCTTAGAAATACACTTTAAATGCTTCATCAGTAAATATAAATATGCAATACTGATAGCTTACAAATCAGTGTTGCCGGGAACAAATTAAGTTTTTTATTATTAGAAACCCAATTTAAGATAACTGATATTTGCATAAGACAGCCTAATTTCCTTTCAATAAACAATTAGAAAAAAATTGTTTACAAATTTTTTGCCTTTTTACCACACCATTCTATACTTTTTTCAGAAAAAAACTCCATTATGTTCAAGAGAACAGTTTGGAAAGTGAATCAGTGTGTGCAAGTATACACCAGACCAAGAAATTACTTAGGTTATAATGAATGGATTAAGTTAAATATATGGGCCAAGTAGTGACAACAAAATATCACATCTTTGCCATAATAAAGTAGTGACAAAATAAGTTTCTTACAACCCCTACCCCCAGAAGAAAAGTATTGCTCCCAGATGTATTATGTCATGCACTTCCTTGTGTAATATGTATCACTCCCATTTTAATTTGATTCTGGGAACAAGCAGGATATGTGCATATCCTACTATAATAAGGAAATAAAAAGAGTACTATAATTCATTCCTTAAAAAATAGATAGAACACGATGTTAGTTCTTTCTGCTGTTAATTTTATATAATTTCTACATTGCTTTTCATTACAAGGAATCAACTGGTTTTTAAAAGTTTTCTGAATCATTCTGAAAAGTACTTACACCTTATTAAGCACTGCAGAAGAATATAATAGAATTTTAAAATAAAGCAAAATAAAAAATTGGAAACAATAACAAAAATATATTTTAGTTAAGGCCTATTATAGATAAGCAGAAAAGAAAAATTAGTAAGAGTTAAAAAAAACTTTGGAGATATAGGTAAAGATAGAATTGGTAGGAAATTCTGGAAATTGCAATCTGAATGCATTTTTGGGTCACCCAGTGGAGAACATGAGTGTATAGTCCCATTTTGGAAAATAATAATAATGGCGGTGATAATCATGATGTTGGAAGGGACCTTGGAGGTCATCTAGTCCAACCCCCTGCTCAGGCAGGAAACCCTATACAATTTCAGACAAAAGGCTGTCCAGTCTCTTCTTAAAAACTTCCAGTGTTGGAGCATTCACAGCTTCTGGAGGCAGGTTGTTCCACTGATTAATTGTTCTAACTTTCAGGAAATTTTTCCTTAGGTCTAGGTTGCTTCTCTCTTTAGTTAATTTCCATCCATTGCTTCTTGTCCTGCCTTCAGATGCTTTGGAGAATAGCTTGACTCCCTCTTCTTTGTGGTAACCCCTGAGACATTGGAACACTGCTATCATGTAACCCCTTGTCCTTCTCTTTATTAAACTAGAAATACCCAATTCCAGCAACCATTCTTTATATGTTTTAGCCTCCAGTCCCCTGATCATCTTTGTTGCTCTTCTCTGTACTCTTTCTAGAGTCTCAACATCTTTTTTACATCATGGTAACCAAAACTGGATGCAGTATTCCAAGTGTGGCCTTACCAAGGCATTGTAAAGTGGTATTAACATTTCACATGATCTTGATTCTATCCTTCTGTTAATGCAGCCTAGCACTCTGTTGGCTTTTTTGGCAGCTGCAGCACACTGCTGACTCATATTTAAGTGATTGTCAACTAGGACTCTGAGATCTCTCTCACAGTTACTATTATTCAGCGAGGTACCCTCTATATTATACCTGTGCATTTGGTTTTCTTGCCTAAATATAGAACCTTATTTTTTTCACCATTGAATTTCATTTTGTTAGATAACACCCAATGTTCAAGTCTGTCAGATCATTAGTTTCGATTTCAGAGCTTTCTGTATATCTGTCATCAGACACAGATCTTATAAAGGGCTGATGAAGTTTCCAATAGAAGACTGTTCCAAAAGTAAGAAAAAGTCAGAAAGTCCACTTTCCCTACTAGTGATATGGAAATATATTATACCTTTATATTTTCCTTAAGATTCCTATTGCCCCCTACCCTGACTTTCTTCAAACGGGCTGTTGAAATATGGTTTTTCCTCTTGTGCCTTGGGCTAGGTCCCCTGTGCGAATACATTGTGCAAGAGAATGTTATTTTCCTTGTCATTTTAAAATTGTTCTAATCTGTTTTTAATACTGCATGCTGCCAAGAGTTGCTATGACATTGGGAAGCTTTACAAATTTGAAAAATAAATAAATTGATGCCAACAGATACTATTTAGGTTATCTTTGTATTGTAGATGTATGAAAATATATACATTCAATTCTAGCATCTCCAAAGAAAGAATTTGGGGAAGAAGACTTGTGCTCAAGGAGGGCCACAGACAACCACAATAGATAAAAGGGAGATAGAAAGTTTCATTTCTTTTAATTTAAGGTAGTTTCATCTGTATACAATTGTTGAGTTGAAAGGTAGTATCACAAAAGTGAGATCAGTAAGTACTACTTATGTCAACTGAATCTAATTCTTTGTAAATAGAAACTGATCAAAAGAAAAAATCAGAAAAAGGGCTTTTCAAAACTATTGATGTGCAATATATAATTAGATCTCAGTATCAGTACTTGGACTTTACATTCCAACTATTTATTGCTAATCTAAAGCACCGAGCACAAAGTAATCCAAGCACACAATGGAGTATCAAAAGACTTTAACTTCTATCAACTTGAGAGTTTTTAATAACCATCAGCTTTCATGACTTTCCATTTTTATTCAATAAGCATACCTCAAGTCTTAGACTTGATGTATAGCACTAATTGACTTAGTTTAATTCAAGCTTAATCAAAAATCAAATAATGCATCTGATGAGAAGGTTGGATAGTAAGTGCTCAAAAACTATACATATAATAAAGATAAGTATCTATGGACAAGCTTGCTGAGCTTTACATATAAAAATTGGAGTTAAGATCGATGATGATGAAAAAACATATATTGAAACAACTTAGATACACCTACATTCAGCCATTTTTAAAATGCACAAATGAGAACAACTGTCTAAAAGATACTTGAGGGCATACTTAAAAGCACTTGTTAAAAAAAGCCAACTAGTCTGTATTTAAACTTTTGCACAGAAGTAGACCCATCATTTATCACTGAATTCAACATATGCCTTTAATAAACTATAGGATATTTTTCTATATATGCAGAACAGTACAGAGGCTGTTTAAGTTCATCCTTCTTGGAATCATCTCAATTTTCTCTGGAAAGATAAAGAAACAATGTATACAGACTAAATATGGGTTGATGTATACACTCCGAAGCTATTTTAGCTTAGCCATAAAAGTGTCTATAAAGCCTCAGCTTAGAGATCAAGAGAGTCACAAGGACCCACCTCCCCTTTCTTATATGAATTTTCCCATTTATTTCACTCCCAGTGTTGTTAGATATACATATCAACACTAATTCTGGAAAACAGTTATTGAGAAGGATGTTTGTAAATCCAGGATGACTCGGGTAGTGATAAATTCATGATAAATTCATAAAACATATAATAAAACAACTAAAATAAATAATAGAAGGTCTGATAATTTCATATAAAACTGTACTTGAACTGGTAGTACACTTTCACTGCTAACCCTACTGATGAGGTAGGGAAAATTATTCTGACCAATAATTGCAACCAATAGCTCTGAATTCCCCTGAAAAATATAATGGGCAGATTTAGTACAAATTAAAGTAGATTAGCTGAAACAAAATTTGATGAATAAGATTCTAAGGTAGTCACCTAAGGTTGGACTAGATGACCTCCAAGGTCCCTTCCAACTTTATCATTATTATTATTAAATAAAGCAACAAACAGAATAACTTGGTATGCTTTTCAGCCACATCACAAGAATTAACGTGAACGTACGGTGCAATGCTTATTCTAATGCTATATATATATATATGTATGTATAAGATCAAGTTGGTTATGTTCTCAAAGATGCATCATAGCATGGCATGGAGACAGTAAGATATGCAAAACTATTTTCTACTATACTGATACTAAAAACTATGTTTAGAATGGACTATTATGTGCAAAGTTAAGATGTACTTAATGTTATTCTTCTTACAATTGTTACTGGCAGGTAAGACTCATTAGCAGCCTTATTTAGAAATATATTTCTACAAGAACAATAGTGCTTACCCCACTCTATGGTTTAAAGACCTTTGCTTATTCATATTATAATTAAGAAAGAATAATCTTAGTAGGTGGACAGTGTTACAATTCTTAAAGCTCAATGGGCTAGAAATGTTTGCATAAAAAACAAGAAATACATATATTTAATGTGGTGATGTGTGTTTTAATGCAAAATTTACTTAAAAGTTCCAGTTCTTTTATCTTTGCTAGAGATACATTGTTTAAGCTGTTTTTGCAGATGAAACGTATATTACAGAACATCACATTTTAAATAGATACTAGCAATAATAGCTCTTAGATTTATATACCACTTCATAGTGTTTTATAGCACTCTCTAAGTGGTTAACAGAATCAGCATATTGCCCCCATATTGGTCCTCATTTTACCAACCTCGGAAGGATGGAAAGCTGAGTCAACCTTAAGCCGGTCAGGACTGAATTCCTGGCAGTGGGCAGAGTCAATCTGCATTACTCCATTCTGACCACTATGCTACCACAGCATAATGTTTTAAAGAACAGGTTATTGAGTGGTCATATGTAATGGATTCCAAACATGATGAAAAAGAGATTTGGAATCTTTTTTCAGTTCACAGCGAGAGAATTATACGCTTATAAATAGTTGAATGAATTCTAATGTAGACTAAAAACTGTAAGTACCATTTTTTAAAAAAAAATCCCATATATTTAATAAAATACTTCACGATGAACTGGCACTGCATTTAAAAATGACACTAAGGACTGTGTCCCATTGTGTCTTCCTTGTGGAAGAAAGCCATCCGTCAACAGACAAAGCAGTAAATCTCATATGAGAGTAATTCTGGGGGTCTTGTGCAGAGTGAGGAAAGAAATCTGCACAAAACCTCCTTTCCACTAGGTAACATAGATGAATGAAGGCAGAGCCTATCACCCAACTTCTTAAGAATCAAGATTGTAGCTTAATCAACAATGGAATTCAAGATTGTAGAAGACCAATTGTAGTCACCATGCACACAATAAAGATTTGCTATAGTAATATACTAAATGACATGTGTATTTATGATCATCAGTAGCAAATGTCAATAGCTCAGACTCTTTTAGTTTTAATTGTTTTTGTACTGGTAGTTTGTACTGGAAAACAAGAGATGCCTAAGCATCACATAAGAAAGTAATTTCTTCCTAAAGACATTTTCATGTACATGATTTCATGTACAGAAATCATGTACATGAAACTAGAAAGGTTGTGGCTGCTAACTAAAACTATATAAAGTTGTATAACAAGGAGTCATTTTTAGTGTTTTATTGGGTCTGTCTGTTTCAAATAAAACACTATTGCTCCAGAGCACAGAGAAAAAGTCAGAAATAAGAATAGATAAAAGTTGCTACAATAATCCTACATACTTTACTCAAATTCTGTTGACCACAATGGAGCTTATTTGTTAATAAATTCTTATAGGATTAAAACTAAATGTTCTATTAGTTGGGGATTTAAAAATGATTCCTTAAACCACGCAATTTTGTAAATAAATGATTTAGTTGCCAAAATGAAGAACAAGATAATTCAAGAATTTAATGAATGACACTACCAAAGCCTCTCATTTTTATATTATGCCACTAACCAAATTTGTGAAGTTAGCACTTTTTCTACTTTTCTGAGTATCAGCTGGCTGTTTATCCTTCTAGCAGAAAAAGTTTCTAAGTATAGTACTTTCCTTTTGTAAAATATTAAAGGCAAACTTCTTTGAATTATGCAACTGGTATGTGCTGAAATGGGGTCTCAGATCAAGTCACTCAGTAGCATACAGTGTGGATCTAAAGAGTATGCTTGACAGAAGGATCATGAATTACTTGTCTGCTCTTCTCTCTTAAGATACATTCAGCATGTATTTAAGATTCTCAATAGCAAAAAGCTACAAACTATATCAACAGTGCAGGTGGTGGGATGGTGACTACTATAAAATGGTGTGTGAATCATTAAAAAATCATATTTAATGAAATATTTGTTTATAATCAGTAATAGAAACCTTAAAAGTAGCATTCTCAACATTAGAGGATTTAAGACTGCCAAGAAAGCAAAGGGGGCCAAGGAACCATTTCTATTACTCAAGTGCTCTTTAGATTCAATCGGCTATAGACTTACCTGGGAAGCAAGCCCCTCTGGGGATGCCAGTACAAGTGATGAAAGCCACAATCATTCAAAGTCTACTTCAAGTAGCAACAGAGCAGAAAGTAGACTATGAATACAGCACAGAACATTTACGAGCCCAGTGATTGAAAACAAAGCTAAAATGTACTTCTGCTTGTGATTTCAGATAGCTGCTACTACTCAAAAGACAAAATATTCTGGTGAGCCATGATCATAGAGTAGTGAAGCTTCATGTTTTTGAGGAATAGTTTCTTATAGCTAGTTCCAACTAGATAAATCAAATAGGCTGTAAAGCGTGTTCAAAAATATGCCTTTTTTCACTGTCATAACACATTAAATATATTACAACTTCTAAAGAGCCAGCTGTACGATATAATTCAAAAGGAGAACTAACAGAACTCACAAGTGAATGTTAATTAAATCTATTGATGTTTCTATAGTAATGTCTCTGAACTGGAAGATCTATAACATTCCCAACTCTTACTGAAACCTGGAAGTTAATTTGACAAACGTGTAATTACTATTTTCATGGCAGAATAGTTTCTATGGATCAGGCTCAGTGAACACAAAGATCAGCAAAAAGGTAAATGACAAGGTAAAAGTCTAGGACAAAACTACCTTGAAGCTACAGTCTTACGCAAAAAAAAAATGCTACAAATTTTAAACTTCATTAATTTTAAGAGAAATGACAAAATAAAAATGGAAACATGATCATGAACTAAGTAAATAGCCTTGTTCATCTTCAGAATATCAAAGTTCACTGTAATTCTGCTAGAAATAAATATATTTACCCAGAAATGTGCATGGCAATTAACCATCATGGTCCTCTCAATAAGCTCATCAGGACATTCCAAAAGATGGTGCCCGGAAACAACACCAGCGTTGTTCACGAGGACTGAGACTTCACCAACCTCCTTGCAGACTCTCTCAGCAGTCTTGTACACATTCTCTCTGTTGCTCACATCACAAGTGTATGTATGAACTTGTAAGTTGTACGGAGGTAGCACTTCCTCTTCACCATGCCCAGCTACTTATAGAAATCCAGAAAAGCAAAGGAGAGGGACAAATAAGAATTTAATTAAATATATATTCAGTGTTTCCATACCAGGAAATAAGAGGCAATTATTAATCTACCCAGTTTGACAAGATTCTTGTTAGTCCTGTTTCAAAAAATAAAGTGTGACAACTACATACCAAAACAATGAAGTACCAAGCCCTACAGAGCTAATCTTCAGCAGTGATCTACTGATGCCAATTGGAAGGTAACATGATCAAGGAATGCACCATTACTGATTAAAAAATGAAACTAAGAAGCCCCAAGCTCAATGGGGACATGTAGACCTACCTTTTCCATATTTGTTCAGAAATAAGCATTATTGAGTACCATTAATTTATTTTGCAGGCTGCAATCTTTGAGCTATTTATCTGGCAGTTAGTGCTATTGTACTAATTAAGGCTTACTACCAAATAGATGTAACATTATTTAAAATTATTTATATCATTGTGCAAAGTTATTATTATGCCAGTTATTACTTCAAGCAATATCTACATCCTTATGTCAAGAAAAGTGTTTGACATGAGCCCTTTTTGCTTATTTTATATTATAGCAACTATTTCTTAAATTATAACAATTTATTTTAAAAAGCCTAGCTCCTACTATGATAGAAACAAATTCTGTTGTCACCATTATCATTTTCTGTAAACTTTGAACCATTAAATTTTCAATTATTTATCCAGTGTTTTTCAGTCATTCAAAGTCAAGAAGTAGAATGACATGGAAATTTATTTATTTAATTTGTACAACCACCCATCTCCAACCAGTGACTTTGGATGCAAGAATCACGAAACATTTAAAACAATAAAAATAAAAGTAAATGCAAATGCAAATAACTAAGAGACATCATAATACAATACTATCAACCTCAGTCAGTTGAACAAAAAAATGCCCAAATTCCTAAGCTTCTTGGGTGACAGGAATGGAGAATATTTTCCCAAGAGCCAATTTCAAGGATACTCTTCAATGCTTTTCCTCCACCCTCCTCTCCTAAACCCAGAACTTTTGAATATTTTCAAGTCTGCTGCCCTTAAGAAAAAAGCAGGATAAGTCACTCTGGAGAGGCTGCAAAGCAGCAATGCAAGTCAATGGACCTCCTTGTGACTCGTGGAAATGTCTCCTGCAAAACACCTGGATATTCCTACCTTAACGGTAGGATATTCCTACCTTAGTGGTTAGACCAGAACCAATCAGTATTTTTATTCTAAGTAAAGAAAGCTTAATACAGCAATGCTTCTGAAGGCTCATCTAGATATACATTGAACTCAGTGAAACAGGAAATGCCTATTCCAAGCAAGCGCTATCAAGAGTAATAGTTTCAATTGTGGCAATCATACGAATTTTCTCCCCTTCTCATTTCAGCGCACATCAGGCCAGGAGGTGATACCCACAGTCCAATTTTCCTTCTTTCATGGATGCCGTACTTGATGCCATCTTTTCTTCCCCACTCGGAGAATTTGGCGCCCGCTTCACGCGCCAACGCCAACCCCGTTACCTTTCTGAGCCGCGACCACAGCTTCTTCCGAGATCTCCCGGTAGATGTGCCGCACCATGCCCGCCGTCTCCTCGTTGCTCTGCGTGTTGATGTCCCACAGGACCAAGCGTGCTCGGCAGCGGGCGAACTCCAGAGCGAAGAGCCGACCCAGCCCGCTACCGGCTCCGGTGATCAGGCACACCTGCCCCGCCACGCTCTTCTCCTTGGGGCGCATGAGCCATTTGGCGGCGGCCACCACGAACGCCCAGAGGACCTTGAAGGTGACCACGAAGAATTCCAGGATGATGTTCATGATTACCGAGCCTCCCTTCGACGGAGAAGCCTCGGGAGATGCGGGGAGCCGCGTCTGGCGATGGCGCGAGCGAGGGAAGTGAGCGCGCGGGGTTCCCGGCACAGGTCTTGGGCACCGGCGCAACCAGTCAAAAGCAGTGGGCCAGCTCAGAGCAGGAAGCGCCCGTTCTCGCGCGCCTTGCCCCGAGCAATTCAGGAGAGTGGTTCCCACTCTTTAGAGAGACAGGCAAGAGTCTCTCTCCCTCTCTCTCTTTCACACACAAACTTTGGACAATCTCTAAAGACACCTGGCTGGCCGGGACGGACCTCCAGGGAGTCCAACTCCTCCCCGCCTCTGACTCAGCGGTTGTTTTGTGCGGCGAGCACAAGCCCTATTACTTAACGGCCACCGTGCCTCTCTCCTGCAACTTATACCCGACGTGTCGACTAGGGAAGTCGGCAACGTAGGAGAGCAAAGTACAAGTTCTGATAAAAGCAGCCGGCGCTCCCGACCAGGATTTCCCTGCGTCCTACCTCACCCCTCGGGCACCGCTGGGCTCCCCTATAAAAGGGCGTGCTGCGCGACCACCTTGCCTGCTTTAACTAGAATACCGAACGGGGCCAAGAAGCGGCTGCTTCGAGTCCCACTGCCGCTCTTCCACGCCTCCTTCCCCAGCCCTACCTGCAACCTGTACCTCGCGCTTACGCCACAGCTCCGCGCAGCGCCCGCTATGTGAGCATGTTCGCACCGCTCAAGGCTCTATATAGCCCCGGCGCGAGAGCGCCAGCCCGCCCCCCAACGCCCCCTCCGTCCGCGCTTCGCAGCCCGGCCCCTCCTCCTCCTCCTCCTCGTCGTCGCCCACTTTGCAACCCGAACCGTTTCTCCCCACACATTTTCGCCCAACAGCGCCACCGTCGCAATTTGGCGGACGGTCCGGAGTGGACCGAGCGGGCAAGCCCGCCACGCGTGGGATCTTCCCCACCTCGGTAAGCCGCCCAACTACCACCGTAAAAAAAAGCTCTTGGTTTTTTCTTTTGTTTCGCGGCGTCCACGAACTCGGCCCAGAAGTGGGCGATTGCGAATAACAAGCCTAAGCGCGCGTCCTTTGGCAGCGAATCCCATTTAAGTCAACAGACACCTGAGTAGAGTATAGCGCTGAACTACGGTGCCACCACGGGTTAGAAGTCCCCATGGCTAAATTCACGTAATACTTGCAATATACAAAAAGAGGAGCCAGGATTTAGTTTAGGGTGGTGAGTGTGGTTTGTAAGCCCATCCAGAATTCTGTACCATCTTTAAACATTCTGTACCATCCCATAAATTTACCTCAGATTGTTAATCTGATTCCAGAACAAAAGGGGTGGTTTTTAAAGGTAGTTCTAGACTGCTGTTTGCTGTAGCAGACTAATCCCGCTGTAAACAATGTGAAACGGGAACATTATTGAGTGGAACTCCTAATTTTCTCCACAAGTGGAGAAAACTGTGCAGATTGGAGCAAAAGATAGGCGCAGTCCTTTCTACCTGAAACAGCTTCAGTCATTTGGTACGCAAGACCACCTCGACTAATTTTTTTTCCCATCACCATTCTCAATCACCAGAGATCTGATTAATCTGATCCACAAAGCGGACCCAAATAGAGGAAGGCATTTAAAGTTGATTTAATCCTATCCCACATAAACTTCCTAGACATCTGCAGTGATTTCAAATGGAATTTACGGCCAAGAAGCATTGGGAAAGTTCAGAAAGGATTTCTGTACCTGTGTAACGTCAAACTGGTCATTCAGCTAGATTTGGAAGGCTGAAGTTAAGGTGACCTATAGACACCAAAATTCCTAACTGGCCAACGATGTAACATCAGAAAGCACCTGCTGCATGCCTCTGGGTAGAAAGACTTGCTGCCGTAGCATGTTGTAACTCATTTTTCCTTTTGCCCTCCTAGAGTTGAAATGTATGCTGGAGAATGTAGTTTTTATATCAGCATTTGACTTTTCTTTCATCTTTTAGGCTTTCCCATGCTTCGGATTCAGTTTACCCATTGTAATCGTAATGAATAAGATCTACTGTAAACTAAAGCCTTTCAAGTCGAGCTTCATTCCCGATGACATGATGGACAGTCTGCAGTTTCTTGGCACTAAAATGAAAGAGGTTTGCCTTTACCAAACTTTTCAACTAGTCTTTCATCCAAATGCTAAACAAACTAGACTCTGCTTAGCTTTCAAACCCAGCCACGTGCTGCTCTTCTTACACGCACATTGAAATTTACATGGAGTAAATAGAACAGAATATAAATCCATGTAATGTAATGTAGTCCCCATGAAGTATTCCAATTTCCATATAGTAGCCTAGTGAAAAAGGCACTTAGGAAAAGCCTTAGGAGAAAACTCCATTTAACCAACCTGGGTCATATATACAGTAAAGACGGCATGCTGTATTCTATTCCATGTAGACGTCACTTATATGCTTCTACACGACATCTGTTTGATTGCCTACAAAAGGAGATTAAAAAGTAATATTATCAATAAAATCCCAAAATTAGCTTACTTTAATACAGTTATAAATAATGTACTTTAAATGTCATCCTCCCCCCCTTCTTATCGCCTACCCTGGTTGGCAATAAAAACGAAAGCATGAAAAATCTTTCACCATTTGAAGGAGTCATAACAGCTTCCGCGTTCGTTTCAGCACTAATCTGGCCACCAAGTGGACTACTTGGTACAGGCGTTAATTTAGACAGCTAAGCAGGAACAGGGGCTTCTCATTCAGCAGTCCCTTCTATTGGCCCGCCAAGCGACAGTTTATGTACTCTGCGCATGCTCCCCATCTTTCTTTTTCCGGTGGAGACCATGGCTGCCGAGGAGTAAGTAATCCTTTTGAGAGGCAATCTGTTCCCATCCACCGTATTAAGACCTTCTTCGAAGGCCTTTCTTTTTAAAAAAGTTTTATCATGGCTTTGTAATTTGGAAGGTTTCTCGTAAACTAGTGCAACAGGTGTTTGGAAGGATTAATTAGGGAGATCCGGCTGAGAACTGGATCCCTTGCTGTAATGGGTCGCGTTGAGTGTTGTAGATGTTTATTTTTTCAGAGCGAGAGAACTCTTAAGGGAGGAGGGCATTTGCAGTCTCTCAGGTCTACTATGCTACTTTGTTTGATTAATGATTTAGTCTAGGCCTAGTTATTGCCTTTCGGTACTGTACACGCATACAAGTGGGGGTGAATGGAAGACAGCAAGGTAGACGCTTCTGTTGTAAAAATGCCAGAATGTGGTCCTTCGCCCAAAATCAGGGATCCGGAACTCCGTGGTATTCATCGCTGAAAATGGCAAAAAACAACCACCACCTTGGAATTCTTCCTGCTTTTCCATGATTTTTGAAAATAAATGTCTTCCAACTACTGTCAATCAGTAGTAAACCTGGTTTCACTACAAGTTTTAGAACTTCAGTAAGGAAAACATGCAATAGTAACAGACAGAATGAGTTGAAGGAAGTGGTCTTTTTCTTTGACTGATAGTGTAAGAATGGTTGATGATGCATATTTGGATAATTAAAATAAATTCTATAAAAACTGCAAAAATGTACCAAATTAAGAACAAATATATCTCTGTATTATCTGATGTGCTTATATTTTTGAAGTTCTAGGTTTTTTAAATTGAGTACATTTTGTTATCAAACATTTTCATTTGAAATATTTTGATATAATTTTTGTTAATTTGCTGCTTTAGAGGAAAAAAGAAGTTGCCTTCAGTGCCAGAAAGCCTTTTAAAGAAAAGGAAGGCTTTTGCTGATTTAAAGGTCAGACGCCTGAAGAGGCTGTTGGTCCAAAAGAAGGTAAATACTATATTTTTAATCTATCCCATGGGACATTTCTTCTGACAGTTTACATAAGAGTACAGTAAAACAATAAAATCTAGCATGATTTAATAACTAATTCTATGCTCATTTACATAGAATATATAGACACATTGTGTTTGTTTGGCTTACTAGCAAGTAAATCTGTATCAAATTGCAAATTAGTACTTTTAATTAAAGTCAGAAGTTAAAATTGTTGTCATGGTATGTTTCATTTTGATCTTAAAAGAGAACAATCAATTATGAAATGGCAAAAACTGCATTTATTTTTAGCTTTACTTTGAATTTTCTTTTAGTGTTTTGTAGTTTTAGTGTGGCATCTAACCCCAAGTTTTTCCCATTTCAAACAAAACAGAGCAGCTTATTTTAAACATTCTGCTTTTATCTTGAGTGTTCTGCTTTTTTCCCTGGAATGGACTGCATTCAGTGTATTAAATAAATCCAATTTATTTGAGATTCACATACTACTTTATTTCCAAATCATTCTAGCTTCTATTCTAACATTTTTCTTAATTAAAAATACCTTATCCTGGATCCATTTTTTCTTAATATATCTTGCATATATTTTTCTTAATATATCTTTAATTTTGCATGGATTGGCAAGATATATGCTAGAAAACTTTCTACCACTCAGGGTTTTGCAGCCATTCTTAAACTCTACTTTGCTAAAATAATTCCTGCTTTCACTGTTCTCTCATTGAAAATTCTTGTCTGTCCTCATCTGTTTTACATTTATATATAATAGTATTCACATTATATTTATATATAAATTTATATTTATATATATAAAAATTTATATATATATATATAAAATGCTTGAGCAGGGGGTTGGGCTCCAAGATCTCTTCCAATTCTGTTATCCTGCTTTAGTCTTTTGTCTTTAGCTTGTATCTACCAAAAATGTGGGAACTTGCCCTTCCCTGCAAGAAAAAGGTAAAGAACTAAAGATTAAAAAGAGAGTAAGCATTCACTTTGAAATGACTTTAAACAATTGAGAGCCAGCATAAGTTGATTAGAAATGAGGAAAAATGTTTTTTTTAAAAATGAATTTTCTGTCTTGGGGCTATGTTGTCTTTGAAATGAAGTAAAAAATAATCAGTTGCAGTGTTATGACTAGAGTAAATTGAAATTCATATTCCTTTGGTTTGATATTTAATTTTCCCTGACAACATAGTTGTGAGATTAAATGGGGGATAACTGGCCACTCTGATGATCTGGGGGGAGAAAAAAATAAATTTCTCAATATAATGTTCTCATTTCAGTTGCGAAAGGAGGAACGAAAACTCATTTATAAAAGGGCCCAGACCTATCATAAAGAATATAGGCAGATGTACCGTCGTGAGATTCGCATGGGACGTATGGCTCGCAAAGTTGGCAATTACTATGTACCTGCTGAACCCAAATTGGCATTTGTAATCAGGATAAGAGGGTAAGGTAAACAAGTGTAATGCTAACGTTTTGTAGTACTATCTAAGCCGTGGTAGGAAAGCCACTGTTAAACAGTTAATTCTAGCCAATACTAATTGGACAGTTTTATTTAGATATCAAATTTTTCTATTAAGAGATTGTGATTATTTGTTAAATCACATTTACCTTGTCCAGTATTCAATTTAGACACACTTTAAAGACAGTCTTAAGTAGAATTTAATGCTTTATTTCTGTCCCAGTATTGTACTGATTATTTATTCTGTGAAGTCACTGAATCAGATCATTTTTCACACTGGGGTGTCAAGTAAGATTTTTTTTCTCCTGTTGTAACTTAATAAGCTAAAAATTGAAGTTCAACTTCTTCCATACAAAGTGATGGTGTATTACTGATCTGTTAGTGAAAAATTGTAAATTAACAAATGTTAGGTACAAAATGAGTCTGTTATATGCAGAAGTATAGAGGATATAGAATAATAGGTCAGTAGGGATGTGAAAAGCTCACTGATGCAGAAATAGAAATTTCCTTAGAATTTTGGAAATTTCTGTTCCCCCTCTAAACCCTGCCAAGTGTCCTCTGAATCAAGCTGTTGAGAGGGTGGTTCTGCAGGTGCTGGAACTAAATCCTCCAAACTGGAAGCAGTTTGAAGTGTTCTATGGGTAATCAGACCTGAAATAGGCCCCCTTTTTCAGGATATCTCAAATCCGCTTCTGGTTCTAAGGATTTACTTCTGGAGACCATGAAACTGTCTTTGGAAGTGTGGTCCAGAGTGCGAATGAAACATTTCATAAATCTCTGAAAGTTTCCATGCACAAATCAGTGAGTTCTGTAGATTACTATATGATTGCATTTCTTAAGACAGATCTGAGATCAACCTAATTTTTCTACAAACTATGAATTAGTGCCTGCAGTTGTCAATAAGTAGTCAAGTAACCAGTGTATGCTATGTTTGATCATCTATATACCTTCATAATTAATTTTCCAATTGCTTCTTAGTTTAGATCAGACATGTCAAACTCGCGACGTCCCATGATGTCGCGCAACATATCGGGATGGTTTTGCCATTGCCGGCAATGGGGTGGGCATGGCTTCCATGTGAGACATCCGGCCCGTGGGTCTGCAGTTTGACACCCCTGGTTTAGATTAATCAAGATATGCATTTTTAGGGTATAGATCAGTGGTTCTCAACCTTTTTAATGCCGCGACCCCCAACCGGCCATAAGTCGAGGGCTACTCAACCGGTCGTAAGTCGAGGACTACTCAACTGGTGCAGCACCGTTTGCAGAATAGGACTTTTGGCGGGCTCAGCAGGGCAGAGACAGCCTGGACAATTCCTATTGGCTTTTGAAAGCCAATAGAATTAGACTCTATTCAAGAGAGTCTATTCTATTGGCTTTCAAAAGCCAATAGAATAAAAGGGAGTAGCACAGCTAAGGAAAAGGGGGAAAAAATGGCAGACTGCGTTGTTTGGCGACCCCCGTGAAATGGTCGTTCGACCCCAAATGGGGTCCCGGCCCACAGGTTGAGAACCACTGGTATAGATATTTAAATTTTGTAGAAGAGAGTTTTGCATAGTTCCTAGCTAGATGACAGCATTTGCCTACCTTGATTGATACCATAAAAGCTAAACAGGATTCGACCTAGTAAATGAGAGACCACTAAAAGGTGTCATATGTTTAGGTAGGCTGGAATGCTGAAAAAAACAAGCATATTGATGTTCCTAAGAAATAGATGGACTTGTATTCTTCAATTAAAGAACAGATTACTAATGTAGGACAACAATTATATATATTTTATACTATGTAAGTTTATTAGTAGCAAGTACATTTGAATGTATGTGCTAAAAAGAGTTTCTGTTTTGCTGTTTAGAATTAATGGTGTTAGTCCCAAGGTGCGTAAGGTACTGCAGCTCCTTCGTCTGCGACAGATTTTTAATGGGACTTTTGTGAAACTCAACAAGGCATCCATTAACATGCTGAGGATCGTTGAACCTTACATTGCTTGGGGGTAAGTTGAATCAAGTTTAGTGATTACTGTTTGTCTGATTTTTTTAAAAAGGAGATGTTATTTATTAAAATCTAATGAAATCTACTTTTTTTTTAGTGCTCACATTCACTTTTCAGTAGTGTCTTTGCTGATTTGCCATTGGGAGACCAAGTAGTCTTTGATCTAGAAGAGATTTTGCAACCCAGCCCTCAAACAACCCAGGTTTTATTATACCAGACTGTATAAGACTGGTGGTAATAATAATAATAACAACATCAACAACAACAATCCCAAAACAACTGGAGCACCACTTGAACACCATTGGCATTGACAAATTTGTCATTAGTCAAATGCAAAAGGCGGCCTTACTAGGAACTGCTTCCATCTTGCGACGATATCTGTAATACCATCAAACATCCACATCTGCCTATCCCAGGTCCTTGGTAAGGACTCAATAGATAGACAAAATGCCAAATCCAGTCTGAACATCTGGCTGACTGTGATGATCCATAATAATAATAATAGTAAAGTTGGAAGGGACCTTGGAGGTCATCTAGTCCAACCCCTGCTCAGGCAGGAAACCCCATACCATTTCGGACAAATGGCTGTCCAGTTTCTTCTTAAAAACTTCCAGTGTTGGAGCATTCACCGCTTCTGGAGGCAGGTTGTTCCACTGGTTAATTGTTCTCACTGTCAGGAAGTTTCTCCTAACTTCTAGGTTGCTTCTCTCCTTGATTAGTTTCCACCCGTTGCTTCTTGTCCTGCCTTCAGGCGCTTTGGAAAATAGCTTGACTCCCTCTTCTTTGTGGCAGCCCCTGAGATATTAGAACACTGCTATCATGTCCCCCCTCGTCCTTCTCTTCATTAAACTAGATATACCCAATTTGCTACATATGGTTATAGGAAGCATGATCATATACTTGCTACAAGTGTTATAAGATGAAAAACTCTTTCTTGCTTTATCAAGAAACTGGTTGTTGTTGTTAATTGCGAAGTCGTGTCCGACCCGTTGCGACCCCATGGACAATGTTCCTCCAGGTCTTCCTGTCCTCTACCATCTGCTGGAGTCCATTTAAATTCACACCTACTGCTTCAGTGACTCCATCCAGCCATCTCATTCTCTGTCGTCCCCTTCTTCTATTGCCCTCAATCTTTCCCAACATTAGGCTCTTCTCCAGTGAATCCTTCCTTCTCATTAGGTGGCAAAATCCAGCATTGCCTTACCATCTCAGGATGGCTTATTATAGTTGTCACGGTAACTTTGTAATTCAAGTTGTTCCTGAATGTTGTTGTTGTTAATTGCGAAGTCGTGTCCGACCCATCGCGACCCCATGAACAGCGTTCCTCCAGGTCTTCCTGTCCTCTACCATCTTCTGGAGTCCATTTAAGTTCACACCTACTGCTTCAGTGACTCCATCCAGCCATCTCCTTCTCTGTTGTCCCCTTCTTCTATTGCCTCAATCTTTCCCAGCATTAGGCCCTTCTCCAGTGAGTCCTTCCTTCTCATTAGGTGGCCAAAGTATTTGAGTTTCAACTTCAGGATCTGGCCTTCTAAAGAGCAGTCGGGGTTGATCTCTTCTAGGACTGACCGGTTTGAATGCCTTGCAGTCCAAGGGACTCGCAGGAGTCTTCTCCAGCACCATAGTTCAAAGGCCTCAATTCTTTTGCGCTCAGCCTTTCTTATGGTCCAACTTTCACAGCCATACATTGCAACTGGGAAAACCATGGCCATACATTGCAACCATGGAAAACCATCAAGAAACTGGGGGCATTACCAATAAATAGTATCTCATTCTTATGCTACAGAAACTTACCATGATGGTTTTGGTCCGGCATAGAGTATAATTTATTTTGTGTACCTGCTCATTCCTTAATGACTACAAAAGTGGATGTTCATAATGCCCTTGCTATGATTTAAAATAGAGTTTGACACATAGACAGTGATAACCACAGACTATAGAAGTCTGGAAGATTTGACTGGACTTCCCTCTTGATCTGCCTGTGAATAAGATACCTTGTTAGAAAATAATTGGCAAGCAGGTATTTAAATATATTTTAATAGCTTCCGTGTATAAGACTATTTTTTCCTGCAAACACCCTGTTCAAAAAGCAGATTTATACACGAAAAGATAATGGTAACCTCCGCAGCCAGAGTATGCCTGTGTGGGTTCTTTACATGCCGCTGCCATGCCACCTGGTGCAGGAGGATATCGCTGGCCCGAGATGCCGCTTGGATGGGGAGAAAGCTGGCCCGAGATGCCACCTGGTGCTGGAGGATGCCGCTGGTCCCACTGAAGCCCCCTTCTATGATCCGTTTTTCACTGGCGCAGTTTGGGCTGAAGCCGCAAGAGGCCCTGGGAAGCCGCCTCAGTACAGTGATTGACAGCTGAGGGGGTGGGCGGGACTAAACCCGCAGAGCGCCATCTGATTAGAGGAAGTTGCCTCTCTTTTGTGATGGTACTGAGAAGTACCAGTAAGCAAACATCTTACTCTGCTAATTTAAGCTGAATGTAACCAGTTATGCAAAAGAGCATAGAAACAGAGCTGCAGGGAAACAGTTTGGACCACCTCCCACTGAGTATATGATCAGACAATGGAGAAAACAGGAAGAATAACTCCTTAAGATGCCAAAACAGAAGAAGGCCTTGAGAAGAAAACCAGCAAAACGGCTAGACTTGGAACAGAGGCTTAAAACTTGGATTATGGAGCAGCGCCAGAGTGGATTATGTGTATCAGCCAAGCTTATTCAGTGTCAAGCAAGAATGTTTACAAGCGAAATGAAGATTGTTGGATTTACAGGAAAGGCAAAATTGTGCTTTAATTTCATGAAGGGTTGGCCATGAGAGCACGAACAAAGTTAGCACAGAAAATGCCACCAGTTTATGAGGAAAAAATCCAACAGTTTCAACTCCTATGTCATACAACTTTGGAAAAAATATCATTCTGAAGAAAGTCAGATTGGAAACATGGATGAGATGCCTCTTAATTTTGATGTGCCTTCCAACAGAACTGTTGATATGAAAGGAAACAAAACGGTGGCAATCAAAACAAGTGGCCATGAAAAGACACATTATACTGCTGTCCTTTCATGCTGTGCAGATGGTACTAAACTGCCTCCTATGCTTATCTTTAAGAGGAAAACTTATCCTAAAAAAAAACATACCACCTGGCATTATTGTTCAAGTGCATGAGAAGCAATGGATGAACGAAGACATTATGGCCATTTGGTTTGCAAAGGTTTGGTCCAGAAGAGCTGGAGGGCTGTTAAAGAAGCCAGCTCTACTTATCTATGATCGTTTCCGAGCACATTTAACAGAAAAGATAAAAAGGATTGCATTGGATTTGTGAACATAGCTAGCAATTATTCCTGGTGGGCTTATGGGTCAGCTACAGCCTCCGGATGTTTCAATTAACAAGCCATTTAAAGCCTTGATGAGAGAAGAATGGAGTAGATGGATTGAAAAAGCAAGTGATAACTTGACACTGACAAGAAGAGTACCATTACTGGGGTTTGCATTTGGGTTCTAAACTCATGGTGTGGTGTCAAGAAAGAGGTTATTGGTGAAGTCCGTCAACAAATGTGGAATCCGGAATGCTGAGGATGATCTCATCTATAGAGACAATGACTCAGTAGAAAGTGATGCAACAGAAGTTGAAGAAAGTGATATGTTTCAAAGTGAGGAAGAACAAAGCAGTGCTGCAATAGAAGCTGAGTAAAGAGTATACCACCCCTGCTGAGCATTGTACCAATGCTGTGGATGGCCCTGTGCATGGCCACTTGTTCTGATTGCCACTAATGATGTGGCCTGTTGTGATAGTAAATGCTGTGCATGCCACTTGTTTTATTGCCATTAAAAATGTGGTCTGTTTTCATTGTTTTATTACCAGTAAAATAGAAAATATGCACAAAACTAAAGATGTGGTTTATTTAATATTTAAAATGTTGATTTCTGAATTTTTGTTTAGAAAATTGGGGAGGGGCGTCTTATACAAGGGTGTGTCTTATATACGGAAAAATACAGTATGTGCCTATGTACCTTACTACTTAATATGTAATATTCTTAATTGTTTATATGTGCCACTTTAAAGTTAGGAACTATCGTGTTTATCATGCTTTCAGCAGGAACATTTTTTTTTAAAAAAAAGTATACAAAACAATTATGGGGTTTCCCCCCCTAGCCCTTTCCATCTTTCAGTCTAAATTTTCTGAGCAAATATTATTCCAAGTAAGGTTTTCCTCAATACCTTTAATTTCAGTGCACTGGGAGAAGTGTCATTTTCAAAAGCTTCAACCTGCAGACTTTTTAATAATGTTGTATCCCAAATGGATTTAGTATGTAAGAAGAGTAAGTACCAAATATATACAGAATTTGGTTTTGTGCTCATTTTATTGATTGTATTTTTATTGGTCAATGATCAAAATAAAGTTCTGTCTGTAATTATACTAGAGTAATTTCTTCTAGATATCCCAACTTAAAGTCTGTGCACGAGCTGATCTATAAGCGCGGTTATGGGAAGATCAACAAGCAGCGTATAGCTTTGACTGACAACTCTCTGATTAAGAAATGCCTGAGTAAGTACATTTTACTTTGCATTGCTGCTTAAATAGTGATGGTTTTAAGTTTTAGCTACACTTGTAAACCTGAGGTATATTTTCTTTGAGTTATATATTATAACTTCTCTACACAACATGGTGTGCTGGTTTGAATGTTTAATCTTTGTTGTATTTTGGGGTGTTTGTGTGCACGTGCAGAGGCTACTTTTCTTTGAAAAATTCACCCAATCCTTCTGCAGTATAATATATATTTGCTCATATTGAGCTATCTTTTCAAATCTTGGTAACCTATTGTTTCGTGAAATAGGAGCATAAGGAACACAGCAACATAATGTTCAGAATAGCCAGAATAAGATTTTAGAATGTCAAGATCATCTTGTTTTGCAGCATTTATATCAGGTCAACCTATAAACATCTAACTCAGGGGTAGGCAGTCTTGGCTCTTTTGTGACTCATGGACTTCAACTCCCAGAATTCCTCAGCCAGGCTGCCTGGCTGAGGAATTCTGGGAGTTGAAGTCCACAAGTCATAAAAGAATCAAGGTTGCCTACCTCTGATCTAACTTCATTGGAAAAGTTCTAATACTAGGAATTATATTTTCTGACACGTTAAAATCTAGTTTCATATAACATCTTGTAACCTTTAAGTAATAAAATTTTTATAATGCTTAGAAGAATTAATTTTGGAAACCTACTGATAAATATTAGTCCCATTGAGCTTTGAGATCTAGCAAATTAGAGATAGAATAACAGTAAAGGTTAACAATTCCAGAAGTTTAAAATATGTAATATGCCTTTTCTAATGCAGCATATTTAATTTAAAATAGTACATAGTACATATTTAATTATAAATATCTTTTTAAAATAGTACATATTTAATTATAAATATCTTTTTAATCCAAACAATAATTTGGGTATATTTGTATTTAAAAGCTGCAAAATCACAGATGTCATATTTTATGTGCGTATGTTAAATCAGAATAAATTATTAGTTGTATGCAAAATGTTTTGAATTTGAATCTTACAACTTTTTGATGAACTTGTAAGATGAGTTTGAAATGCTCTGAGTTTTGAACAGCTATTCCAAACATTTAAAAATTGTTCCAGACTTGAGAAAGTGCTACTTGGAGCTCAAAACAGAGTGCAAAATCAGCACTTCTGAAATGATACTTCCAAAATGGCCAAAGCAATCCATTTTGAACTTGAAACCACTGTTTTCAAGCTGGTATTAGTTAGACTTTGAAACATTTTGCACATTTCTATTAATTTGAAAACAATTGGCAAATTTTAAGTGAGTGTGCTTTACAATATACTTTTGATACTATTTATACTTGGGACATTTAATGTTTCACTGCTTTAAAGTTCTCTGAATGGAAGGACTTTGTTATATAAATAGTCAGAAAAGTACTGAACAGATGGTTTGTCAAAGGGTCAAGTGCCTAGAATGTTGCTTCACCTGGGGACTCTGGCTTGTTTTTTGTTGTAGTGAATACAGGACTGTTACTTTTATATAAGAGCAAGCATAGGCTATATCCTTCAAATAGCATACATAGTCTGATTGAAATATTAATAAGGTATATTTCATGCTGGGCTTGTTATTGGTATGTGTAGTTGCTTATGCACCGGCAGGTCTGTGGTGAACTGGGCTCCCTGTCATCCACACCGGAGTCTCTAGATTTCTGGTTAAAGCACTTCTGCTGCAATCTCCCATCCTCCCAGGGAGATTCAAAAGTAGAATTGCAGTTTAAGTCCTTCCAATTTAAACATTTTACTATGTATATTTAAACATTTTACTATGTATATTAAAGTCTCAAAACTAGACTTAAATGGTAGGAGAAAAAAAGAATTGGACAGTTCATTTGAAGAAGAAATTTCTCAGATTGAGCTCCAATTGAATCCATACAGGAATATCATGAATGGAAGGAATAGTTGAGATAACAAAGGAAACAAATTTCCATCTTAGATCTTAGATTACCCCATGAAGGAAATCCACAATCCTTATCTACATCTAATTCTATCTTTAGATTACAGGTAGTCTTTGACTTAATACAGTTCATTTAGTGAACATTCAGAATTATAGCGGCACTGAAAAAGGTGATTTATGACTGTTTTCCACTTACAGTGGTTGCAGCATCCCCATGGTCACATTATCAAAATTCAGACCTTGGCAACTGACTCATATTTAGGACCGTTACAGTTTCCTGGGATGATGTGATCCCCTTTCGCGACTTTCTGACAAGCAAAGTCAATGGGGAAGCCAGATTCACTTAACAACTGTGTTATTAAACTGAACAGCTGCAGTGATTCACTTAACAAGTGTAGCAAGAAAAGTAGAATGGGGCAAAATTCATTTAACAACTGTCTCAGCAAGGGAAATTTTGGGCTTAATTGTGGTCATAAATTGAAGAGTATTTTTGTGGTTCCCCAGTTACAGCTTCTTGGAGCTTTGTTTGCTTAGCTTCTTGCTGTCTGGAAGAAAACTATTTTGCTCTTATCATTAGGGAGAAGGCACAACAAAAGCAAAACAGAATATTCTTTCTTCTTTAAAGGCCACCAGAGACAGGAATGTTTCTATTTTGCTTGGTTCTTCAGAATTTCATTTGTTCTCAGAACACCACCTTTACTGATGGTGTAGATTTGATTGACAAGATTTCCTTTTAACTGTTTCATGTCTGAACCTGCCACAATGGGAAAGTTGAAATATTTTGACTATGGTAAAAATAACCAGACTCAGTATGTTTAATATGCCTTTCATAAGCAAGTGAGAGCATTTTGCAGGCTGAATATTTTCTGATGTTCATTTTAATTTTCAGAAAAATATGGCATTATTTGCATGGAAGACTTGATCCATGAAATCTATACTGTTGGCAAAAACTTCAAAGCTGCAAACAACTTTCTCTGGCCATTCAAGCTATCTTCTCCGAGGGGTGGAATGAAGAAGAAAACAACTCATTTTGTAGAAGGTGGTGATGCAGGAAACAGAGAGGACCAGATTAACAGGATGATTAGAAGGATGAATTAATGGTATGATACAGTTAATTACATTTCCAACATACAAATTTTGATTCCTTCATTTTTTTATTAGTGTTATGTTGTGAATTCTGCATTTTAAATAAATAACAGAAAAGGAATTGGTTTTTTTTCCTTAATGTGTTTTAAATATTGCCTTTCTGCTTAAAAGAAGTTAAAGAACAGTTTAATATCAAACAGCTATCTCAGTCTCATAGGTGTGTAGAAATTGATTAAATTTTTATTGAGGCATAAGATAAAATTATTAAACTTTTAGTTACAGCCTTGTCTATTCTAATTTTATTTTAAATAAAATTTAGCTTTTGTGCTGGCTATAGCCAATCCTTCATCTAGTTGCCATCTGCTTTGTAGAATATAACCCTGAAAGTACCACTCAAAAGGTCCTCTGTGATCCTTGATTCAGAAATAGGGAAGTAAATGCAGTATAGTATATTGGTGATTTTCAGCAATTTTAATACATTACCTGTATTCATTTTTTCTCAGTGAAATCTGATTTGTTTTCTGCTTTTTAAGTGTTAATATCTCTTCTCTTCTAGAGGCTCAGAAGATGACTACTATACACATTGTTAATAAAGAGAACTATGAAAACTGCTTCCACTCTTAAATTCTTTTACTGATATATGAAGTGCTGCTGAATATTCTGATTCCACTGAATATGATTAGGCAGGACTTTTTTTGTCATAGAATGCCCAGAACGGAGTTCCGGCACCTTTTTTGGATGGAACCTTGTAGGGTAGGCAAGGCAGGTTATATGACATGTGTGAGTTCTGGCACTTTTTTTCTTTTTTTTTATAGAAAAAAAGCACTGTGATTAGGTAGTACAATAATGAAGTGAATGTTGTAATTAAATAAGCTAAAAGTCATAAGATAACTTAAATGTACAGATACAAGGTGTATCTGTAAGTGCATAAAGACAGATGACGACTTATATTATCTAACATTTGACACCTGTTTTGCCAAAGTAAGAGTTTTAGCTAAATAATGTGCCGTTATGTTAAATAACTTGCTCATTAATCTCGTACATTGCCCGTGCATTTCAAACACATATACTTAGTCCTGTTTCTTTCAATAAACCAGTGGGATAAGCTAATGGAACTATAATTCAGTTACTGGAAGGAAAGCATACATGCTTTATGTTATTTGATTAACTTAATTGCTGAATAGCCTCTATAGTAATACCATAAATAATTTGTCACTGTATACTCACTTTTTAGTCAGGAAGTTCTTTTCTAATTAAATCAGGGTTTGGCATCTAGCTATTTTTCTTTTTGGCATCCAGATGGCATTGCCTACAAAGAGAATGGGGCCCAAAGTAAAACATGATATAGTATAATAATTAAATTCTGGTTAAGCTGCTTGTCAATCACTGGGCTATTAAGTATTAAGAATAATACGGGGATTTTTTCCTCAATATTTGGACATAAGATAAGGAAAATGTTCCATCGTGGAACAAGGAAAGGAGTGGTCTCTTTTTTTGTATTAAATGTTTAAATACAGAACACTAAAATGAAATTGACTGCATACCACATCCAGCCCCTTGGCTGTCCCTGTCTCGCTCCTATGAGGTAAATTAGATATTAGAAATTAAATGTAAATAAGTAAATAATTATGCTATAATTGTGTGCAATTAAATTCAGCCTGTTGGTTTGGTAGTCCACAACAATTTTTCATGGGGCCCCTTGGGAAAATCAATTGCCCATTCCTGGGTGCTATGCTTTCATAAATGTGCTATTCTATAATTAGTTATTTTTGAGTTGCTAACAAGTCAGTTTAAACTCTAGCATTCTTAATGAAATAATCACAATGGGTCTTTTCATATATTAACAATGGCTTGTTGAATAAACAAATAGCTGATTTCAGATAACATAGTAAAATAGAATTAAATCACATTGCAGATTATGGTATCTATCCCGAGGCTGCCTTAGCAAGCTTAACTATGGTGTGCATGAATGCAGCCATTAGCAATTAAATAGTGGGGAAAGGAGAAAATGCCTACAACTTCAGAAATATGTTCAGGATTGAAAGATCTGAAGCAGCTAATAATTGCAGGAAATAGACAATAAATATTTCCTATTTCTTGTATTCAGCATATTCTGGGTTTATTATTAGGTTTATGATCTTTGCATTATTGCAAGCAAGATCTATATAGATAGTTTTATTTATTTATTAAATTTCTATGCTGCCCATCTTGCTATCCAAAGTGTTATAATTTAATAAAATCAGTTTGCTGTAGTGATTGAGGCATAAAGTTAGAAGCCAGAACGTTGAGTCCCACCTTAAACACAAAGCTGGCTGGTTGACCTTGGCCAATCACTCAACCCTAGGAAGAGGAGGTAGTGGCAAAATACTTCTGAAACAAAACAGTAGGCAGTCTCCAAGAATCAGAATAAACTTATTTGCCTACTTAGATGAAAAACAACTTACTAATCACAATGACTAGGTTTGCATAGTATTATGGCTAGGTCATGGCTGGGAGTCTGAAATCTTAAACGCTTTGTAGCAGGTTAGAGAAGGTGAAAGATTAGATGAGAGGTTGAAAGTTGGGTTTTTAACCTCCCATTTTGAGTAACAGCAGTTTTAAACAACTCAACATTGATTTGAACAATGACAATATATAATTGACAATACATTTATTAAGCATCCATTTTTTCTTTAACTGATTCACTGATCAACACTATGTTAAAGGAAATCAAACAAAAACATCTAATTGCAAAGGAGCCTGCTCGTTGCATGATAGATGTCTATGCCTCTTGTTTCTTGGTCTTCCTTATTTTTCTGGTTTTCTCTTCATGAATTGTTGTGCATTCAAGAGCAGCTAAATCAGCAAGCCTCTGAAGGAATTGAGATGGGGCTCCATTGACAGGATCAGCAAATTGGTAATCTTAAGAGAAGAAAAAAGATTTTACTTGATTGCCTATTGTTCTTATTTAATGATACAGGTCTAAAAACCATTTGGAAAATACAGTCTTTGGGTCTGTAATCAACTGAAGATTCCAGTGATATGTTCCAGTTCTTTTGGCCACAATAGAGAAATGGTTTACCAGTGCTTAACCCCTCCCTGCACAGCTATGTCTATGGGCCTACTTTGATCATCAGAATGTTTTCTCTCCCATAGGAGCTACACTTTACAGTATGGGGGAAACAATTCTGGATTCCATTCCTTGCCCATATTTTAGAGAGAGTAATATTCAATACTGAATGTAGAAACAGGAAGAAGACTTCACAATGTGTGAGAGGATAGGTTGCCTACGGAATGACTAACACCTGTGTTGCTGTTGTCCCTTTCAAGCCTTGCAGAAGTGTATACAGTGGGGCAAAAAAATATTTAGTCAGCCACCAATTGTGCAAGTTCTCCCACTTAAAAAGATGAGAGAGGCCTGTAATTGTCATCATAGGTAGATCTCAACTATGAGAGACAAAATGAGAAAACAAATCCAGACAATCACATTGTCTGATTTGGAAAGAATTTATTTGCAAATTATGGTGGAAAATAAGTATTTGGTCAATATCAAAAGTTCATCTCAATACTTTGTTATATATCCCTTGTTGGCAATGACAGAAGTCAAACATTTTCTGTAAGTCTTCACAAGGTTGGCACACACTTGCTGGTATGTTGGCCCCTTCCTCCATGCAGATTTCCTCTAGAACAGTGATGTTTAGGGGCTGTCGCTGGGCAACACGGACTTTCAACTCCCTCCAAAGTTTTCTATTGGGTTGAGATCTTCCATCAGCAACGGCATTGAAGATGAAACGTGGCTGGGTCTTTCAGCATGACAATGATCCCAAACACACTGCTCAGGCAACGAAGGAGTGGCTTCGTAAGAAGCATTTCAAGGTCCTGGAGTGGCCTAGCCAGTCTCCAGATCTCAACCCCATAGAAAACTTTGGAGGGAGTTGAAAGTCCGTGTTGCCCACGATACATGGCCCCATTCATTCTTTCCTGTACACAGATCAATTGTCCTGGTCCCTTTGCAGAGAAACAGCCCCAAAGCATGATGTTGCCACCCCATGCTTCCCAGTAGGTATGGTGTTCTTTGGATGCAACTCAGCATTCTCTCTCCTCTAAACACAATGAGTTGTGTTTCTACCAAATAGTTCTACTTTGGTTTCATCTGACCATAGGACATTCTCCCAATCCTCTTCTGGATCATCCAAATGCTCTCTAGCAAACATCAGACGGGCCCGGACATGTACTGGCTTAAGCAGGGGGACACGTCTGGCACTGCAGGATCTGAGTCCCTGGCAGCGTAGTGTGTTACTGATGGTTGCCTTTGTTACGTTGGTTCCAGCTCTCTGTAGGTCATTCACTAGGTTTCCCCCGTGTGGTTCTGGGATTTTTGCTCACCGTTCTTGTGATCATGTTGACCCCACGGGGTGAGAACTTGTGTGGAGCCCCAGATCGAGGGAAATTATCAGTGGTCTTGTATGTCTTCCATTTTCTAATTATTGCTCCCACAGTAGATTTCTTCACACCAAGCTGCTTGCCTATTGCAGATTCAGTCTTCCCAGCCTGTTGCAGGTCTACAATTTTGTTTCTGGTGTCCTTCGACAGCTCTTTGGTCCTCATCATAGTGGAGTCTGGAGTGTGACTGTTTGAGGTTGCGGACAGGTGTCTTTTATACTGATAACAAGTTCAAACAGGTGCCATTAATACAGGTAATGAGTGGAGGACAGAGGAGCCTCTTAAAGCAGAAGTTACAGGTCTGAGAGCCAGAAATCTTGCTTGTTTGTAGGTGACCAAATACTTATTTTCCACCATAATTTGCAAATAAATTCTTTCCAAATCAGACAATGTGATTGTCTGGATTTGTTTTCTCATTTTTTCTCTCATAGTTGAGGTCTACCTATGATGACAATTACAGGCCTCTCTCATCTTTTTAAGTGGGAGAACTTGCACAATTGGTGGCTGACTAAATACTTTTTTGCCCCACTGTAAGTAGGAAACAGTGGGAATAGTGAGCAGTGAGTACTAGCTTTTGAGTACTTGTATGTTGCCAAGGGACCTATGTGGTTCTGTTGGCCGTCTTGGGTTTTGGAGCCCACTGACTTGGGTATATATAAAAGAACCTGTGATGATACAATGAAATACAGTGAATACTAATTTGCTTTATTTTTTAAAATAAAGGCAGAAGTAGGAAATGCCTCTTTTACCAGTTCTGTACTTGGGCCTTCCTGGAAATGAAGCCAGTCTGGAACACTGATTGTGTTTTTTCAACCTATGAATGTGCAAGAACATATTGAATAGCATATTTTAATTACCAGTAATTATCTGTTTGTATGAAGTCAGAGGTGTGGAAGGAAATTAAAATATTGATTTAGTAGTCATATACAGAAATATTTCTCATTTTACATTTTAAATGGTACTGTATTCTTAATAAGTACTGAAATTGTAGATTGAGATACAGAACTATCACAGAAAGTCAAATGCTGACATACTACAAACCATTTTGGAGGTTTAATATTGCTGACAATAGTATTTTTACTTAATTAGAATATTTTCTTTAACATTTATTGATTACATTTTCATTCTTGCCCTTATTTCAGGAGCTCAAAATCATTTAAATTTAGGAAAAAGACTCACTATCCCAAAGTCATTCAGTGCTTCCTGGTCAGTGGGATTTACTCCCAGATCAGAGTGTAACATTTAATCAGTTCTTATTTGTTTGTATAAAGAATGTTTGTGATTTTTATTCAGATGCAGTACAGTGTATTCCCAAAATTTACCAGATATAATCAGTCAAGTATGAAAAGGATTTTTAAGATTTTTTTTTAAATCTTAAGCTTTTATTTATATCACTAGAATAACTCCTAAATTTATAACAAGTGACATGTGAAATCTGAATTGTTGAAACCAAGCAGCTATGCTACTATATTATATCTCAATCACATTCAAGCACTTAGATAATAGCCTAGTAAAAAAAAAAAACCTAACTTCCAGCATTACACTACAGCATGCGTCTCAAACTCACCATGTCATGTGACGTGATGTATTGTGACTTTTTTTGCATTGTCAGCAATGGGGTGGGTACGGTTTCGGTATGATGAAACCGGCCCGTGGGCCAGCAGTTTGACACCCCTGCACTAGAGAGTTAGCTATATTTGCCCTTTTAAACCACCTTACCTCACAACACCCAACTCTCCAGCTTGACAGTGTGGTTCAGAGTTCTTCAGAGGTGCTGATATCTGAGGCACCTCTTTTTTGTTTGGGCTTTCCATGGCAATGTCTCCCCTACAAAGAATGATAAATATCACAGGCGTGAGTGTATTAAATCTGTCTTCTAAAATCACTTATTTTTCACAATGTGTTATGTGGAAAGTGCTTATGGCCCTGTATCTTCTAGATCAGTGTTTCTCAACCTTTGCAACTTTAGGATGTGTGAACTTCGACTCCTAGAATTCCCCAGCCAGTATCTTACGCTTGTTAAGGTTGAGAAACACTAATCTAAATATTTGAACTATGGCCCCCCCAGAGTGCATAACCAACTGGCAATTGTGGCTAAGATTAAGTACAATTGAAATGAAATAATATCTAGAAGCACCAAGCAAAGTATTTGAGAAAACTGTATTATGAGCATATTCAATTACATACAATTTATATTCTTTACCATATCTGATACTTTAAGCTATACTGAATTCAATTGTGACCATCTCCCTAATATTTGGTACTGCACAATAAATACCAGCTAAAATATTTGGTAAGGGCACTTTATGCTGGGAAGCTTGAATAGATAAGATTTTGCCTTGGAGATAATGATTTCCACAAGGTAACCTAGATTTCTGATAACTATATAGGCAAGTCCATATAGTTTTCTTGGCAAATAGTCCAGTTTGCCATTGTTTTCTTCTGTTTTAGTTTTGATTTTCCAGTCCAATCTACAGCTCTGGAATTTCTTGGTGGCTTTCCATCCAAATACTAATCAAGTTTGATCTTGATTAGTTGATTAGCTCTGATTTAATTACATCAGCCACAGTTGGTTAGGTGCTGCCATCTATTGGATAAGTCATAATGAGCTATTTCAAAGTACCACTTTTGTATAATCTTTAATGTACAATTACACAACTGATGAAGACCAGGATGCACTTTTATCTTCCAACCACAATTATTAGAAAGGTGGGTTAAACTGCCAATCATTAAATTTTCTGGAACTTTTGAACCAATAGAAAAAATTGCTAAACAGGTAAGTTGTTTTATGGCCATTGGCAAGACATAGCAGCGGTGGAGCCAGCAATGTTGGTGGAATCCGGAGGCATTGGATTTTTTTTTTTTTTTTTTTTTTTTTTTTTTTTTTGGAAAGCTGGTTCATTACCAGCATACCACTGGCCAGACCCATGACATCTGAAATACATTTTATTTAATTTGACAAAGCAACAGTTTTGTCTCTCCAACACTAAATGAACCTTAAACATATGCTGAAATCCAAGAGAAAGTAGTAATATAACTCAATTAAACTGACGACATGTTTTGAAATCCTATTTATGTACTTGTCTTCCCCTTGTTTTCTATATTCTCCTTTTCTCAAAATATTTTCATATCTAGAAGTTTGGCTGCAATGGTTTTATTTAAAAAAACGTGAATTTATAGAACATTTATTTATTGAATCATGTAAAAATACCAACATTAAACTCAACAGATATTAACAGATTTTTATTAAAAACACTATTTTTAACAAAAAATGAGAATAACATTTTAATTTTTTGCAAATATCTTCAATATCTGCAAGTTATTTGATTTTGTGGACCCTCCAGGGTCTTTGGACCATACTATAAAAAATGCTGACTTCGATGGTTACAGCACTAGTAATAGTTTTATTTATTATGTGCTTATCACTAACTGCAATACATGAAAGAAAACTAAAAGAACACATTTCAATTTATCATAAAATAAAATAATATGAGCCACTTTTGAAGTAGAAGGCTCATAACTGTTTAATTAGATCAGACCAGAAAATGAAGTCTACAGGAAGACCAGTACTATACTTCATTTAGATTGGTTAAAATAAGAGAATCTTGCAAGTCAGTTTATGCTTTACCTCTCCTCTTTATGCCTCAAAGACCTAGGGAGATGCTTGCCTGAGCTGCTTATGAATATTATCTTGCAGGACTTAAGAACTTTTCAGTCTCCAGAGGTTGTGGGTACTCCAACATTGGAGGTTTTTAAGAAGGGATTGGACAACGATTTGTCAGAAATGGCATAGGGTTTCCTGCTTTGAGCAGGGGTTAGACTAGAAGACCTCTAAGGTCCCATCCAATTCTGTTACTTTGTTCTGTTACTCAGCTTCTTTATCTAGGTAACAGTTCTTACAGATTTCTTGTTCTGTACAATAATCTATAAAATACCTTTTATATATTTAAAATGACAGGTAATTTTTTTAAAAAAATAATAAACCAACTCCATTGGCGCCCATGGAAAAGAAGAATGATCATGTTTTTAATTTTTTAAATGATCTGATTCCAAGTATATAAGCTACCCTTTATATTGGCTTTTAGAACAATATATACCAGAAACAGACTGTCTACTTCAATTGCTTTTATTATGCCTTTATGTCAGCTCTGATTCCTGGCAAAATCTCTGAAATTTTCTTGGCAAGCTGTTTCAGAAGTAGTTTGCCATTGCCTGCTTCTTAGGACTGAGAGAGAATGACTGGCCCAAGGTCTCCAGCTGGCCTTTTGCCCAAGCTGGGACTGGAACTCACAAGTTTCCTATTTTTTTAGCTTGGGGCTTAACCACTACACCAAACTGACTCTTGATCTTAAGCTTTACAGGCTTGCAGTTGACCCATTTGAGGAACGAAGAAGAGTGAAAATGTTAAGAATCAGAACAGATCTTTTCAGTTCTCTGAATTCTTCCAAAAGCAACTGTCTCCTCCTAAAAATGACAAATTGTCCTCACCCGTACCAGTGATATTCTGGGGCTGTAAAATAGGTATGTAAGTAATATATGTGGCCTACAATTTGTTCACATAAGGAACATAATATTACAGTAAAACTAATTCCTTTCAATAAGAAACGAAGCCTTACCTGCTTTTGTAGTAGCCTTCAAAAAGCAAATATAAAGGTGGCAATCTGGAATCTTCATTACTATCAGAGCTAAAATGATGAAAATAACAATAAAGACTAGTATAGCAGCTGAAACACTTAGGAAATTGACAATGATGACTTACCAGTGTCCACTTCCTTCTTTCCCTTTGATTTACCCAATAGAGTAAACTTCTACTGATTCTAGACAGTAATGAATATTGCAAATTAGCTTTATTGTTGCCTTAGCCAGGTGGTTTTTGAACTGCTATCATTTTAGCTTATTGAATGTTTTATCACAGTCTGTTTGTTCAGATGTTATTTTAACAGAATTTTAATAGTTTATTATGAACTGCTTTGGGTATAATTTACTGGAAACTTGGTAAGAGTAAAAGCCTTAAACTGAGGCCCTTTATGGCCTACATATTATTTCTATTTTTACTTTTTTCTTTAAAAATAATCAAGCATTAGGACCAACTCCTGGAATATGGGTAACAATCTGAATATATAAGAAAGTATTTTACTCAGGAATAGCATCGTGACAACAATTACAGTGACTCTGGGTGCTAACCCTTATACTGCTCTAATTTCTAAAAACTGTCATAATTAACATCAGAAATACAAATAGTGCGATAATGGGATCATTATTGATCCATGCTTCATGAGAGCTGTTCATACCCATTCTTTGTAAAGTATTTTGATGGTATCAAATAAACTATCCAAACAGGGATAATTTGGAAATGAAATGGCACTTATGATTCTGTAAATTATTCTTTGCAGTGCAATCTGAGAAATAACATTTGCATATTCTTCATATTAAAACCCAAAGTAAAGTAATATACCTGTTTGGAAATTGTTTAGCACAACTTTGTGTCTTTTGTATAACAGGAAGGGGGTTTGGTATTGTAGGATATTTCTCCATACTCTGAGAAAGACACGCCATTGCAGTATTTTCATTGGAATCACTCAAGTCATATGCAGAAACATACTCTGCTTAGGGAAATAATTCAAAATAGGAAACATGAAACATCACATCAAAACTTCAAACAATCTAACCTCAATTATAAATGCATAGAAATCAAGCACACTGAAATCAATGGGAGAAATATGTCCAGGATAAATAAGGACATGGTTACCTAGAGATACGTTCAACTTGGCTGTCTAGGGGAAAAAAAAACCAAAACTACAACAGAAACAATCCTCAACAATGGGAACACCTATGAAATCATATTTAGGTATCTAAGTGCTTAAACCAAAATAGAAGAAACAAAAATTAAAAGCTGTCTTCATCATAACAATTCCACATTAGAAACTTAGACACAGAATAACATGTTCCTTATGAACTGCACTGCCAGTTCCCGTCATCTGCTTTAAACACGCAGACAACTGCAACAAAAATATAAACTCCACAGAGTTCAAGTAAGACTTACTCCCAGGTATGTGTATATAAATATTACTTACAAATGTTCAGGTTGTGAATTTTTCCTAGTGCAAATCAATCTAGCCACAACTCTAACTTAAAAGGTCTCACTAGTCGAAAGAAGATGGGAAAGAGTTAGCAGTGCCAGAAACTAATCCTTTCCCACTCACATACATCCAAAATGGTGGAACAAAGTATTAGAGATATACTTGAAAGGTCTTTAAATAAAATTTGCCAATTCGTTGAACAGCTGTGGTCTAAGGATGATAAAAAATCCTCTCAAATTACTTAGATGCAAACATTTGGAGAATGCTACCATAATACCAAGGCAACTTCACAAATAGTTGAAACTTCACAAGTAATTGAAAAGGCAGAAAATGCAGAGCAGCTCATTGCAGTTTTGGAAGAACCTAATATTAACTTTCATTATTATGATGTAAATAAACTCTCAACATAAAGAAGAAGAAAAAAAATGTGACAAAAACATGCAATTTTGACTTTGCTTTGTTGATTACATAGATTGCTGTTACAGAAATGGCTAGTTATATAATAATAAGTAAAAACAAAAAGTTGAGGCTAGAGTGCTTTTATTTTGTACTGTGCTAAAAAGAGTCAGAAGTCAATACTTTTTTTTTCTTTTCCCTTCTACCTCACATCTTCTCTTTCCCTTTTCTTTTCCCTCTCTTAATCTCTTATTTCTATTTTTCTTTGTATTTTATATATTAAATAAAATTATTAAAAAGCTTTTACTCATTATGCTTTTTATGCTTATTGGATTTGCAAACAAAACAGAATTATGAACAACCTTTCAGAATGTAACCTGTTTGTAACTAGAGCACTGATTGTATAGAACTACATCCTAAGTAGATGAATCTAAATGTACAGGTATCCATCTCAGAATGCCGTGAATGACAATATCTTCAAACATAAGGAAAAAACCCTCCAGAAAAAATATAGAAAATTTTAGATATGCTAATCTTAACCATATATTGCTAATATTACTATAGTTATTATTTAACCTGTTAATATAACTGACTTATTTATACAAAAGATTTATATATTGCCTTTAGTCCTGCTTCTCAAACAATTGACAAACAAATGCTCAAATGTAGATATCTGGGGAAGAAAGACTCTTTGAAATATTTTAAAAATATGTAACATCATGACAACACCTGTATAAAAATATACAACTGGATTTAATAAGTATTTTAACAAATTTCCTGCAAAATTGTTATAATATGTTTTACCTTGTTTAATTCTTTTTGTCTTTAAACATGCATTTTTCCAGCTATCCATAAACGGTTGACTTTTAAATAATTTTCCTTTATGATCCAGGAATTTATGGTCAGGTGTCAGGAATGGCAATTTTCTTTCTTTTGGAATTGGCTGGAAAGTGATATCTTTCCTATTTCAGACAGCAAAATGGAACATCACGGGAATATGTAAAAACAACAAATAAGTAATGTTTTTTCTAATGTTATAAAGCACAAATATATTTCAGATAAACAAGTCACTAAAGAATCTCTTTACAATGCTACCTTTCATTTGAAACACACCTTCCTTCAGCTTTCGGTAACCAAGGTCCTTTCTTTGAGTGGGAATATAACTTCTGGAATTCCAAGAAAACAGGGCCAATGAAGGATGAAATGCTTGCCAATAGATCTGAAGGGACCAAGTTATAAAAAACTTCCCTAACTAACTGATCATCCCTAAACAATATTGATTTGGCTAACTGACAGGTTCTACACACTATCATGGGTGGTTTTAAACAATATACTTTTAGGAATCTGTTTCTGTATCAATAGTTTTATGTGCAACTCCTAAACATCAGCCATTGTACATTAAAGTAGTGTGGAAAAACTTAAAAGTTCTTGCACTTTGTATGTAACCTTGTATGTAGTACGTACGAAGAACTTTTCAGGCATTTAGTAAGAGTAGGCAAGCTGACTTTCAGAAATTTGGGCATTACATTTTTAGTTAATTCATTGAGGAAGTTTAATGACTCACTTTAGAAATCATGGGTCTTAGACAAGAAATAATTTTCCAAAAGCAAAAGATCGTTTTATTAAAGAAATAGATATTACCATTGCTATCACTGTCTTAGCTATTGATTCTTTTATACATGTTTCATCTTTAACATTTCCAAATAAGTATTTCAGTTTGTTCAATTTCCCTCTACCCTAAATTAGCAAATGGTGTATCCCAAATGTATTTATCTACCAAAATATCAGCATGTTTTATTAAGAATAATTATAATAAATTCCAAAGTGCCAGAAAAAAGGATAAAGAACACGTCTTTATCAAAATCATCATCAAAGAAAAATATGCTACAATTTTAACCTCCTGACCACATTCAATAGAAAGATACTTTACTGATAACTTCTACCTAGTATTATTTTGGTTCAGACATTGATTGATTGATTACTGTATGTACTAGCAAGTGTTGTTAACACTTAGACAGATTTCCTTCATGACATTGTTTCAGATCTTCCAACAATGTACTCATTGATCCTGTAACTAAGTCTATCCTGCTGCTGGTCATTCTTTACTCTTCTTTCTTTCACCTTTCCCAGCATTAGAGCTTCTCCAGAGAGTCAGTCTATGCATACTGTGTCCACAATGGGATAATCTGACTGGGAACTCTGGGTGGATTTGTTAAATGATCCATTGATTTGTTTTCTTGGCTGTCCATGTATTCTCAGGAGTCTTCTCTAACAGCGAAGTTTCAAAAAGTGCCCAAAGTATTCAAGTATTCTGCTTTTAAACAAACCAACTTTTGCTTCTATGGAGTGTCATGTGGAATATGATATTTGTAGGTATAGACCCATCATGGCATTTGAGTGTCATTTCCAAGACCTTCACAGATGTTTTCTGCCAAGTACTAGTTTGCAGTGTATTTCTTGATCAGACGTAGCAAATAGTAATTTAGAAGAATCTCATGCTTTCATACCACTTATCTTTGAGTCCATCTTTCTATCCCACTCACTTATTTAAAAAAAATGAATTGTCTGCCTCAGTTAAGAGGTACAAATATATTTATCTGGAAATGCTAGATTGGAGTAGATTAACAGTATGGTGTTTTCTATAAAGAAACAATAAGTCATTTTAAAATAAAAAAAAAAGAATTTAATTAACCCTGGTTTAAAATACTTACCATTTTGGAACACAAGAGATCTTTGGGAGCTTGCCATTATCTACCTGTAAATCTGCAATGAAATATTTTGCTTTCATTTGAAAAATGTAAAAAATCATTACTTTTTAAAAAATCTGTATTGGGGAGAAAAGTAAATATTTTATAGAATAATGAAAAAAGTATTTGTATTAAACATATGTTATAATTTTTCCCTTCTTTTGTAGGAGCAAATAATTCAAATCAAAATCTGATTAGATATATAGGTAAGCAAAGGGGAAAAGAGATATTTTATCAAATGATAGCTATGATTTTTCTTAATAACAAAACACTTTCTGTAGTATTGGCATCCCAAAGTAAATATTATAATAATATGGAACATTAACTAATTATAATTAATATAGTATGTAATAATAAATTTGCAAGTACTAGAGAAAGAAACGAAAACATTCATTTAGCCTATTTATAAAACAAATTTAAATTGTTTAACAAGTCCATACTTCCTGAAATTTTTTATATATCTATACCAATATCTAAATTCCACACAAGACAAAATAATCAAAATCAGTAAAAACACAGAAACCCCAGAATATCTCATTAAATCTTTCTTGCAAGGCAATAACATAACTTTCCCAGCTCTGTTGGTTCCCTGGATAAGGGGGATTACTATTCACATCAACCCTAGCTCCAAATCTTTGGAGGAAATAAAATACTAAATTGGCAATAAAACATGTTGAAATATCTGGGCCATAAAAACAATTGTTTTCCTGAGACCAACAAAGATATCATAACTGGCACTATATGTACTTTTTTTAGGGAGGACATTCCACATCAATACTCAGACAAGGCTGGTCACTCTGTGCTGAACATAAAAGTGTCAAGAGACACAAAAAAGAACCTCAGATAACAAATAAAAAGTTCAGCCAAGCTCATGTACTATAAAATATTATTTCAAACTTCCTATGCTAGGCTTTATACCATTTCTATTTTGGGGGCACTAATTGGGCACTGATAGTATATAGGGTTAGAGCAGGGGTGTCAAACTGCCGGCCCCTGGGCCAGACGCGTCACATGGAAGCCATGCCCACCCCATTGCCGGCAATGGCAAAACCGGCCTGATACGTTGTGCAACGTCATGTGATGTCGCAAGTTTGACATGCCTGGGTTAGAGGAACAATAGCACAGCTATATAAGCATTAGTTACATATGCATAGAGTTGTCTCCAGTTACTTGGCAAGATGTATGCACTGCATTTTGTAATACAGATAGGTTAAGATCATTTATTCAGTGACTAGTCAAGTTACGACAGCACTGAATGAAGGGGACTTATGATGAGTCCTCAGAGTTCTGGCTGTCAGTTTCCCTGTGGTCATAAGATTATGATCTAGGTACTTTGTCCAGCTCACAATTATATGGCAGCAAGCTGTGGTCATGTGATTGTGCTTTCTGACATAGATTGCTGGCTTCCCACAAGCAAAATCTATGGGGAAACAGGCGGGAAATTGGAAGTCACAATAACATAAGGCTCTCAACAACTTGTATGATCCTCATTTAACAACAGCAACAGAGACTGCTGGAATTGCTATCACTAAACAATGCAGTTATGTCATATCAGGCCTTATGTCATATCATGCATTGTTTAGCCACAGACTTCTCAATCCCAATTACTGTCGTAACCAGAGGGTTACGACTAATCTAACTAAAGATTTTCTACCAAGTTTTTAGACAGATCCTTGTAATGGAGGATTCTTCAACTTGTCATATATCTTAACACACACTGCAGAATAAATCCAAACAACCACCACTGAAATCATCAGTTAATTATTAATGGACTGCAATTTGTAAGATTGTTTAAAAGTGTTTTTGTCCTGAAAGGAGCCTTGAACACAATATAGAAATAACAGGAAGGATATGAGATTTTGGTGTTGGTGTTTTGGTTACAATATTATACTATTATACTAGAAAAAGGAAGTCATAGTTTCCAAACTGACCATGATTATTTAACATAATTGTTCATCAGGTAATACAAATAATCCTCACTTAATGATAATAATTGGGAATGTAATTTTCATTGCTAAGCAATGCAATCATAAGGCAGGACATCCCATGATTGAATCCTTTAAATGAGTTATAAGGACTGACATGTATGTGTGTGTGGAAGAGTGTGTGTGTGTGTGTGTGTGAATGTGTGTATAAATGAGATTTATGCCTTTCTGTATGAAATATTTATTTATTAGATTTATATAAATATTTTATTCTCTCCCCAGTAATATAGTATATATTTTACTAGGAAAATTAATATATCCAAATAAAATACTGTATACAGGTAGTCCTTAACTTACAGCCATTTGTTTAGTGTCCATCTGAACCTACAATGGCACTGAAAGAAGTGACTTATGATAGTTTTTCATACTGAAGACAGTTGCAGCATCCCGTGGTCATGTGATCAAAATTTGGATGCTTGGCATGATAGTTGCAGTATCCTGGGGCCATGTGATCACCTTTTGCAACCTTCTGACAAGCAAAGTCAATGGAGAAGCCAGATTCACTTAACAACCATGTTATTGACTTAAGAATTGGATTCATTCACTTAACAGCTGTGGCAAGAAAGGTTGTAAAATGGGGTAAAACTCACCTAACAACTATTTTGCTTAGCAATGGAAATTTTGGGCTCAACTGTGTTTGTAAATAGAGAACTACATGTATAAAACTGAGACACATTCCCATAAGTGATGTGATGCTTAATAATTTTAAATGTGTATAATTCTATTATACATTCCTTATATAGAAGGACTAATAAAATAAAATTGCTGTAGAAGGGAGTAATCAGACATTGGTTCTGGCATTTATATAACCTCACTGCATTTTACAAATTTCCTGCTGGAATGCATTCAATGCTAAAGAATAAAAAGAGGCACTAATGCGGAGAGGAGTTAAGATGGATAGTGTCTCTTACACACAATTACTTAGATGGGATGGTAAAAATTGGCAGTTAAAATCTTTGGAAGATTTAACACAAGAAAATATTATTTACTCATGGTTTCAGTATAGACAAATAGTGGATAGGTAGAAGATAGATCGTAATGTGGGTTTGATTAGAGAAGATGAAAACTTGTTAAAACAAATAAAAGATCAAAGACGAACTCACATTAAGAGAATTTATGGGGTGTTAGTAGAATTGGATTCAGAAACAGAATTAGTCAAAGAATGTATGATTAAATGGGCACAAAATTTTGGCGAACCAGTTCTATTAGATACCTGGGAAATTATTTGGGTGAGGAATGTCAAATTTACACAAGCCCAAAACTTAAGGGAGAATTTTTACAAAATGTTTTATAGATGGCACCTTGATCCACAAAAAATGTCTCGCATGTATCCTGACTTACAGCCTAAATGCTGGAGATGCGGATGTTTGGATGCTACTTACTATCATATCTGGTGGTCGTGTAAAAATATAAAAGCTTTTTGGATTAAGATATGGTGGAATATTCAAAGAATTTTTAGAAGGAGGGTAAAATTTACCCCACAATTGTTTTTGTTAGGTATTGTTATTGATTGTGATACTAAAGAGACTACATTGATGTTAAATTTAATTACAGCCGCAAGGTTGTTAGTAGGGCAATGTTGGAAGAAGGAATCTTTGCCTACTTTGCAAGAATGGTTTTTTAAAGTTTCTTATTTGGCGGAAATGGCAAAGATTTCGGCTTTTTTGAAGGATCAATCGCAAGAGAAGTATTTTGCGGTATGGAAAAAATGGATAGATTTTATACAACATAAGTTGGATATAAAAAAAATATTATTTAGTTTTTTAATAACTTATATTTAATATTTAAAATTTAAAATATTTTATAGACTTTACTTTCTTTTTATTTTTACTTTTATTATACTTTCTTTTATCTTTTTCTTTTTTCTTCTTTATTCTTTTTCCTTTTAAGTATTTTTCTTTTGGTATTTATGTTTTTCTATATATATATTATTGTTAATTATTTTATAATTTGTTTAATTAATGTATTTAGATTTATTCATGGTTTATATCTTTTTAAAGATTTTTTGAAGAAATTTTAATTAAGCCTATATTCAGCTCTGGGAAGGTCGGGGGAGGGAATGGGAGGGTTGGGGAGGTTTGGGGAAGGGTTGTTTTGTTTTTGTAAAATTTTAAAAAATTTTCAATAAAAATGTATTTGAAAAAAAAAAGAGGCACTAATGCTTGGTAGGTTTGGAAGGCAGCTTTACTACTTTGTATTCGGATTGGCAGCTGTAAGGAAAAGATTACACTCTCCTAGCAAAGACAGATTTACAGTGGATCCAATTGCCATATCTTAAGGCTATTCTTTGAATGCTGTGGCTTAATGAGATTTTTCTTCAGAAAATGTAAACTTCAAATCCAGCAGCTTTATTAGTCCAATTCAAAAGTTACCAGCTTTAATGCTTACAAAAACAAGCAGGTTGTTTAAAGCTGCACTGAGATATGAGGATGGTTAATTATGGAGCTACCTGAACTACACCTGGTTATATTCTTCAGCTAGACAACCTGTGCATTGTTGGGTCATTTCAGAAATATTTCCTTAGCATATTTCTGAATGTTTTCAACAATGACAGTTTCTAATGTACAGGTAGTCTTTGACTTATGAATCATTTATTTGGCAACTGTTTAAAGTTTTAGTAGTATATACTGTAGAAAAAAAAGCTTTCAGGTTCGTTTCTCCAGCTGGGGACAAGCTGTCAGCACACAAAAAAATAGACACAAAACAAAGCAAGCTGCCAGAAAGTGGTTTTTAATTCAGAAGCCAGAAAATGTGGTGACACAGCAATGGGTTCTAGACTAGCTAGTAAAAATCACCTAAGTAAATGGTATAATTTATACTCTTTTCTTTCTATTTTAAGTCTTGATGAGATTTGTAAGAAGTGTGTTCTTAATTTTCTAGTCCGGTTTTTCCTGTCAGGAGGATTGATTAATCCTATCACGCAGGGAAGGAAATAACTTGTTGATGAAGTTTTTGTATATGTAGGTTAATCTTGTCATAGGTTTTGGTGCCTGTATGGGGTAATCCTGTTATTGGTTTCTCTGTGTGTACAGTATATAGGGCAATCTTGTCAACTCTTGTTTTTTTGTTTATTCAAGGCTAGCGCTTATCGCTACATTGTTTCTTTTGCTAAGTGTTTCTTGGCTGCCTGGGGGTTATTAACTGAGCTGGGCGGGGGAGGAAGGGAGAGGAGAGAGAGAGAGAGAGAAAAAAAAACCCTTTCTCTGATACTTTTATTTTTCCGGCTTGGCTTTTTTAAGAGAAGGGAAATGGATGTTTCTTTTGGAGCAGCCTTTCGTATTTGTAATAGTTGTTTTTTGAAGCTAGGCTTTCTGCCTCTTTTCCTATTGTTCCTGCCTGTTTAATATTTCTCAAAATTGTTTCTTTTTCAGGGGTAGGTAGGTGCTGACTTCCAATATGTTCTTGATTGAATACTATTAATAATTAATCAATAACCCATCAATACATAGATGGATCTTACCAAAACACAGTAGTTCTACCTGTATAGTTACCAATCTTTCGAACGATTACATTGCTATTACAGCATTTCCTCAAGTTACAATGTTCAAAATAAAGCAATCAACCAAATTAAAAGAATGCTAAAGCTCTAACTTTCGGATTTTGTATTCCAATCAATGCTATCATTCAAATTCTCCAAATCAACAATTTTCCCAAACCACATTTCAAGCTTCCCAATGTCTTTATTTGCATAATCATACCATCCATATTCTTGCTCAGTTATTTCAACTAGAAAGTTCTATTCTGTTAACTTTAGACAATATCATTGTTTTGGCTCCATGGTCAGTCATATAATCTAAAGTTTTTAAAATTTATCTAACAGAAAAATACAGCTGTTAAGAAAAACCCAGTAGGAACAGATCGAAGTCCCATCTATTCTGGCATTCTATTCTCACAATGACTAACCAAACACCATGTTAGCTGGGGAATTCTGGGAATTGAAGTATTTGTATTTTAAATTAACAAGGTTGAGAAGCACTAGTAAGGGTAGTGGTTATCCTCCTGCCTAACCCCCTTTTAAATTTGTACATTTTCTGGCAGAAAGTTGTTTAAAAGAATGTTACTTTTTAATTTGTTCTGAATCTGCCATTATTCAGCTTTATTGCATGCATTCTCAAAAATTATGATAAACATTGTTTCTAAATGATAACATTTTTATACACATGAAAAGTCAACCTAATGATTATAAACATTTGCCATACAATTATTCCTATTACCATTTGCCCCTTACAAATAATTGGTGCTCCAACTTTTTACATTACTTTCATGCTTTACTAAATCAGTTTTGTTACTTTCATTCTGATTTTGCTAAAGCTTCGTTTCTGTCAAGCTTCATTCTGGCAAAATGAAATTTATTTTTGCATTAAGTTTATGTAAAATAAAGTGAATACAGTAAAAAAGTATGCTTAAGCATTGGCATTACATTATTTTCTGCAAATAGTCATCTCTTTTCTTTAATATCTGGCATTTTTAGGCTACAATCCACCACAGTAGTCCTTGAGCACAACTGAGTTAAACATTTCTACTGCTAAGCAAGACAGTTAAGTGAGTTTTGCTCCATTTTACAATCTTTCTTGCCACCGTTGTTAAGTGAATCAACTCAATTGTTAAATTAGTTAACACGGTTAAGTGAATCTGTCTTTGCTTGTCAATAGGTCGCAAACGTGATCCCATGTCTCTGGAACATTGCAACATGATAAATACATGCCAGTTTGACTGTGTGACTATGGACATGCTCAATGGTCATGTGAAAAATGGTCATAAATCACTTTTTTCAGTGCCATTGCAATTTCAAATGGTCACTAAACAAATAGTTTTAAGTTGAGAACTACCTGCACGCTATACTTTGAGAATCAGTCTTCACTGAAAGTTGTTCAATGAAAGTTGTGTTTCTGACTGGTTTCAAACATTATTCTATTCCATGGTTTGTTTTAACTGTAGCTTCTTGAAAATGACTAGACTCACAGACATTGCTAAACCAGAAGGTATGGTTTACATATCATAATAGTTGGACTTACACATTCCAAACTATCCAACACATTTTTACTTACTTTTTATTTATTAAATTTATATGCTGCTCATCTCACTATCCAAAGTGGGCTACACTTAGCGTTTGGGAGGGGCCTGAGGGCAGCAGTTAAGTGAGATGATGACATCAATAAGTAAGGGCAAGGATTTTGTTTTGTTTTTCCTTGGTCTTTAGAAAGTCAGACCTAATTAATCCTTAGATAGGAGACTATAAAAAAATCTGAGGTTAGAAAGCAGTTTGTTTACTGAAATGGCTATATTGACCTATCTGTTTAGGAAGGAACTATAAATACCATTATAAAAAATTAGAAACCCTTTACAGATTTTTTGCTGAAAATGGATAAAAGTAAAGTGGTGATATGGGAATTTACTGATTAAAAAGGGTTGTTTATGGGAAGAAGGGAACCATGTTACATAATGGTAATAACTGTGTTTGCAAGGGCTTCAAAGACGGTTATTTTTTCTCTTTTTCTTTCTCTTTTTTCACTTCCTTTGTATCGTTTCAGCATTTTATATCTTTTTCTTTTCCAATGTTCTCTTTATGTTTCTGTAGTTTTTGATCCTGTCCAAAATTCTTTTTCTATAAAAGTTATACAAAACACTGTATTCAGGACAAGAAAGCAACATGGATACAGTACTTCCCTCAAAATGTTGCAAACCTCCACTATCCAAATATGATTAGATGGGCAGCAAAGAGGAGGTTCAGAAGCTGCCTATCACATATCCCATGTGATTTCTCCATCTGTATTCATAGGTTCGTGCTGTTTTCTGATAAAGTGTAACTACAGGTTGTCCTCGACTTACAACAGTTCACTTAGTGTTCGTTCAAAGTTATAACGGCAATGAAAAAGAAGACTTATGACCACTTTTCACACTTATGACCATTGCAGCATCACCAGGGCCATGTGATTTACATTCAAATACTTGACAACTGGCTCATATTTATGACATTTGCAGTTCCTGGGATCACGTGATCATCTTTTGCGACTTTCTGACAAGTAAAGTCAATGGGGAAGCCAGATTCACTTAACGACCATGTTACCAATTTAACAACTGCAGTGGTTCACTTAACAAATGGTGCATAACTCACTTAAATTTTTTTCCACTTAGCAATATAAATTCTGGGCTCAATTGTGGTCGTAAGTCGAGGACCACTTGTACTTCACTTCCATTCTTTTTATTAAAAATCTTGTAAGGTAGACTCTCGTTGTTACTCCTGTACTGGTTACCACTCCAAACCTTTTTGCGAATTTCCCCTTTCTTTCATTAGGCGGCCCGTCCCCCGTGTAGACCCCCTCGAACTACCCCCCCCCCCCGTCCCGCGCCTGCCGGGCTCCCTCACGCACCGCGTTGCTCGAGACGGGGGAGTTGCTGGCTGCTATTCATAGCGGCCCTTCCGCCGCGCTCCCGGGGGCGAAAGGTAGCGTCTTTTTGCAGAACTTGGGGAGACGGAAGCTACCCGGGACGCTCATGGTCCCCCGCGGCGGCCGGCACCCAAAGGGTGGCGGTATCGGCGGCGGCAGCAGCATTCCTGCCCTTCCGGTTTTTGGTACCGCGATCGCCTGCCAGAGCAGGCAAAGAACCGAGGCCTCCAGTCACTAGGCAACCGGGAAGCCGCAATAAAGAAGTGAAGCTCCGGGTACAGTCTTACGTTTGGTAGGAGGGGAGAAGGTCGCCTCCAAGACGCGGTTTCCTTCTGCCCATAATCCCTGTCCTTCCCGTGGCATTTACAATTCTTATTTCAGTGGGCGAGTACGGTGTTGTAGCTACGCGAAACTGGAGGTCATGGGAGATTGCTAGTAAACTCTTCTTTTAAGTTTCCCGGGGAAAGAAAGGCAGGCAGGCAGGCTGTGTTTATGAAATGGCAGGTGAAAGAATAGAATAGAATAGAATAGAATAGAATAGAATAACAGAGTTGGAAGGGACCTTGGAGGTCATCTAGTCCAACCCCTGCTGGAGCAGGAGAGCCTATACGATTTTAAGACAAATGGCTGTCAAGGCTCTTTCTGAAAGCTTCGAGTGATGGGGCACCCACAAGTTCTTAAGTCAAGCCATTCCATTGATTGATTGTTCTCACCATCAGGCAATTTCTCCTTAGTCCCAGGTTGCTTCTCTCCTTGATTAGTTTCCATCCATTGCTTCTTGTCTTGCCTTCTGATGCTTGCACGCCTCATCTTTGTGGCAGCCCCTTAAATACTGGAACACTGCTGTCACATCTTATCTAGTCCATTTCTCTAGACTAGATATACTCAATTCCTGTAAATGTTCTTCATATGTTTTAGCCACAATCCACCCCCCAACCATCTTTGTTGCTCTTCTCTGTATTCTTTCCAGAGTCTCAACATCTTTTTTATATTGTGGGCACCAAAACTGGATGCAGTATTCTAAGTGTGGCCATATTAAGGCTTTGTAATATGGTATAATACTTCACATGATCTTGACTGTATCCCTCTATCAATGCAGCCTAGGATTCTATTGGCTCTTTTGTCTTTATGATGCTTTATGGAGAAAGGAATTTGGCTTATTTATTTCTATGCCTGTCTTAAAAAACAGACTTTTTCCAGGTCAGTTTACCTAATGTTAAAGGCACAGATAGACATTTTACTGAATGAGTAAAATGCACAGGCATTAATTAAAATACATTGTTTAAAATTAAATTAACTTACAATTAAAGGCACTTGCTAAAGAAGTTCAAAGTTCCCATGAAACACACTATCTATCCATTTAAATTTAACTGTGTTGAAAAAGAATGAAAATGTTGACCCCAGGCAAATTGCGTGAGAGATTAACCCAGGTTCATGCACACATACAAAAGGACAGGACTTCAATCTATGGTCCTGCCCACCACATTGGCTTCTCAATTGTGGGTAGTCCTACCACTATGATTGAGTTCCAGAATGCTAACCACCTACTTGCAATGCAGAAAAAAATCCAGAGGCTCTTTGTGACAACATAAAGCTGAGCAAATATGGAATATTCCTTTATTGGCTCAGATTACCTAATGTAGTTAGTAGGCAAGTCATCACATGGCCAGATATGATTTTATGATCATTTTATTACCATTTTTTTTACCTCAGTCATTAAACAAATCTAGCTTCCCCAATTGACATCACTTTTTGGAGATCAGCTGAGAAAGTTGCAAATTGTGATTGTTGACCACTACACACTGCAACCCATTGTAAATGTTAGCCATTTGCCAAGTATGCAAATTGCAGTTAGGTGACTGTGACCATGGTATCCTTTTGGGAAGACTTAGGGAGTTAGAGGTGAATGGGACATTTCTGTGCTGGTTCCCTCCCTCCCTCCCTCCCATCCTCCCTCCCATCCTCCCTCCCTCCCTCCCTCCCTCCCTCCCTCCCTCCCTCCCTCCCTCCCTTCCTTCCTTCCTTCCTTCCTTCCTTCCTTCCTTCCTTCCTTCCTTCCTTCCTTCCTCTGAGGTCAGTCCTAATCAGTGTTGATAGAGTCTAGCTCTAGACCTGCTTTGTGGAGTGCCACAAGTCTTGGAGCTCTCTCTGCTCTTTTTAACATCTACACGAAACTGCTGGACCAGATCATCCATCCCACAAGATGAGATATTACCCGTACACCGATAATATATATTTCCATCCCAGATGAAGTGAGTGATGCAGTGGACATCCCTTTGTGGTGCCTGGAGGCTGTGGGGGCCAGGATGGGAAACAACAAACTTTAACTGAATCCTGGTAAGATGGTGTAGCTATGGATGGTCCCTCGGTATTCAGGAATTTATCATCTTTGGTCTTGGATGGGGTTGCACGACTGAAGACAGACCCGGTGTGTAACTGGGGGGTCCTCCACGGCTCATGATTCTTCCTCAAAGAGCAGATGACAACTGTGGCTAGGAAGGCCTTTGCTTAGCTTTGTGTTATGTGCCAGTTACATCCTTTCCTCAATAAGGAGCCTGTCTATTCAGTCAGTCATGTTGTAGTCTACATGGGGCTATCACTGAAAAGTATCCAGAAGTTTCAGCTGGTACAAAATGCAGCTGCTTGGGCAATTTTAGGCACCCAAAGAAAGGCAACACCTCTGCTCTGTGAGCTGCATTGGATGCTGATTTGCTTCTGGGTCCAATTCAAGGTATTATGACCTATAAAGCCCTACATGGAATGGGACCAGGCTATCTATAGAATTGTCTTTGTCCCTTTGCATCAGCCCATCCTACCCGGTCAGGCAAGGAATGTATGTTGCAGACTTTATCACTTAGAGAGCCTTCTCTGCTGTTACCGCTGCCCTATGAAAATATTCTTCTCCAGGAGGTGAGGCAGGCCCCCCTCTCCTGGCCTTCCAAAAAGGCTGGTTAGTCCCCTGAAAAGGCCCCTCCTTTGCCTTTTAACTAATTTTAATCTCTTGCCTTGTCTTAACTTTTTTTTAGATTTCTAATTTTTATATATGCTGTTTTATATTTTAACATTTTATTGTATACCACCAGAATCCCTGTCAGAGGGAGACTGGTTGTAGAGAAATGTCATATCACTTTCTATATAAATTCCTGGTCATACACGGTCACTGTAATGATATATATTGACATCACTTTCTACAAATGGTTGTCCAGAATTGGTTTATAGCTTATGATAATAGACACAGAACATTTTGTCATGTCCCTGATATTTAAGGTCAAATGTTTCCCAGTTGGAAATATACCATCTGGCTGTCTTGTGATTGTTATGTAGAGTCTTCATTTTCATGCTTACTTTATTTTGAAAGGATTAGCTATATAGAGCTGCCCTGCAGTGAAAAATCTGGAACTCCAAAAGCATAAAAATTATTTTCATGATGACAGCACTGAGGCTGAAAATATCTTTCTGTATTTATAATTGTTATGAAAAATCAGAAACACAACTGTCTAGAAATGATAATTTGAGAGAAGAGGAAAACAAAATTGACCTACTTTAACATACAAATGATTCATTAATGACAATCATGTCTGGGCAGGAAACAGAAAACAAGATTTGTGGTTATCCAACATGATACAATCTGTAGTCTGGTTCAAATGCAGCAGAAACAAACTGTATAAGCAATATACACGTCTGTTTTTTGTCTGAAAGATTAATCAAAGGTTTAGTAAAATTGTTTGGTAAAATGTGTGCAAAATAATTACCCATATCCCATTACCTTAGAGTGCTTTTCTTCCATCCCGTTGCTAAGCTGTGGAAAAAGCAATACTATCAATACACAATGCATGTGTGATATTATGCACAAAGTATTTGTAACTTTTTGTAAAATAAAATATCAGATACTATAGGGCAAATTGTATGATCCTCTGAGATTGATTGTTCACTACAGTGCTTGCCTTATAAAACTTAATTATTTTTTACAAGTTATTTTGTTTTGTGTCATTTAATGTTATTTATTGACAACTGTTTCTCCATTCTTTGGAATGTCACTGATTATTTCATGCTTCATAACATCAAGTACCACATACTTCCTAATTTTAAATTAGGTACTGTATTTCCAATATCACTACATTTTTAACATACTGTTTGGACCAGGGGTACGCAACCTCGGTTCTTTTATGACTCATGGACTTCAACTCCCAGAATTCCTGTCAGGAAAGAGTCATAAAAGAGCCGAGGTTGCCTGCCCCTGGTCCAGGCAGTCCTCGACTGATGACCATAATTGAGCCTGGCAATTACAGATGTAAGTCTTGATGGTCATAAAGCAGGTCATCATTTGGCTGACCTGATTTTATGATCTGTTCTGCAGTGGTCATTCATCAACTATTGTTTGTAATGGGGAGCTTTTGTTGAAAACCAGAAGTAAATGCCCATTTTTGACAAAATTTGTGGTCATGTGCATGGGATGTTGCAAAATAGCTTAATTGGTGCTAAATGGCCAAAATGCAGTCAATGACTGTGTGTGTGTGTGGGGGGGACCATCAGAACTTCAGAATTGACATATCTTAACTCAGACATCTGTGTTTTGATAACTTAACTGGGGTATCACATGAGACTGTTTTTTACCACAGTGCAGAATTTTATGACCTACTTTTAAGCAGAGATAATATGCTGTAAAAACCTTTGTGGTTTGCTGATTATAAGTCAAAGCAAGATTCTTATTTATTTATACAATTTATACTGCTGTCTTTTCTAGTACTTTATACCTGTCTTCTCTGACAAAGCATATAAAGCCTTAGCTGGCCATTATTGTATCACTGGTGGAAGGAGAAAGTTGTAATTCGGAACTGACAAAGATAATCAAAGCCTATTTTAATGAATTCAAGACTCCAGGACCAGATGAATTACAGTCTAGGGTACTGCAGGAACTCCGAGGATGATTGCAGAACAGGTAATTGTAATCTATGAGAACTTCTGGAGAACTGATGAAGTCCTTGGAGCAGACCAAGTATTTTCTTTATCTTTCAAAAAATGAAGAAAGAGGACCTGGGAAATTATAGACCTGTCAGCCTCATTTCTATACAGCACAAGATTCATGAGTATATTATTAACTAACATACAGTATTTGTTGCAGTTAGATAGAAAATAAAAATCAACAAGAACAGCCTGTTAATTATCTGTTTGTATCTCTTTTTAAAAGAATTACTAGTGCAACAGTTTTGTGGAATGTCATGCACATAATGTACTCTGACTTTAGCAAAACATATGAAAAAATATCTTAGTATCCTCGTTTATAACAATGTACACTGTATGGACTAGATTATACATTTGTTAGCTGGATTAATAATTGGCTGAATGACTGCAAATAGAAAGTAGACATTAATGGGTCCACGTCATGTGTAAGTTAAAGTTCAATATTTCTGTTAAAGATCTAGATTTAGGAGTTGAGAGGGTGATTATTGAGTATCTGATTGATGCAAAATTAGGAGTACTGGCTGAATACTTTAGAAAAGGAACAGAAGCACAAATGAGTCTCAGTGCCCATATTAGGAAAGTTACAACTAAGCCGTAATACAATATGTGAATTGAGTGTGTAAAGAAGTAATAGGAGCATTTCTTTCTCTGTTGCCACAGTGTTCAATTTTGAACAGAATGTTGGCTGAACAGAATCTACATGCATTTATCTTGACCTTTCTGTCCAATGCATGAATGTGTAAGAGCTTTGAGTTTACTTTAGTCAAATTTGGAAAAAGAGGTACTATGCAGAAATCCCATGATATTTTAAGTGCTTGGTGAGATCAAATGTAAAAGTGATACTATATCTTGGGTTTCATGTTAGTGCCTTCCTGCTAAGTAGTAATTTATTTTTCCTTCAGAAACTGGAAACTCAACAAATTTGCCTGACTTCTGAGAATATTTTTTTTATTTGTCATTCAGCAATGGTTGGGCTCTTCTAAACGGTATCAAATAAACCCAAAATTAGGTTCAAAGTTGTTAACAGTTGGCCAGAATCTCTAGGATTGAGCATACATAACACAATAAGATTGCCTTTGAATTATTTTCCTGCTTGTAATATACATTAATGTCAGACTTAATTTTCCAAAAAGATTCATGTCATTCCAGGGCCATTATGTTGTTGACATATCTTGACTTTGTACTTGGCAAGATGCTTAGGCACGTTTTCAGGCAAGGCACTTCATTCTTAGAAAGCCTGTTGAATTATACAATTAGCCACCAGGTGGGGCAAAGAATAAAGTGCTTATTACATTTACAGATCCATCAATCTCAAGATTTGACTTACAATTTATATTTGAATCCTCTTCCCTATATTTTTCATATCTCTTTTTAAATATTCTAGGTGTGCTACAGTATATTGCTGACTGCCATAAACAACCTCCATCGCAGTGAGATCTAGATGTATTGGACTTTGGGTCTATTCATGCTACTTTAGTATAGTGGTTAAGGTGCTGACCTAGAAATTAGGAGACTGTGAGTTCTAATCCGACTTTAGGCATGAAAGGCAGTTGCATGACCTTGGGCCAGTCACTCTCAGTCCAACCCACCTTACAGGGTTATTGTTGAGCAGAAAAGGCAGAGGAGGAAGGGGTATTATGTTGCATTACTTTATAAAGTAATTACAAAGCAATAAAGGCAGGATAAAAGCCAAATAAATAAATTCTCAGTTAGGAGGACAAAAGTTCATATTGGCCATACATTAAAGACCAACATATTTGGACAAGTTTGAAACAGCTATACTAAGAGCATAATGTTACCCAATACATGTACCTCTTCTATTCAAACAGTGAAAATGGAGAAAGTCCATATAACTCTTCCTGTTATAAGTGTACACATTACTTTTCCAAACAAGGGTATTTAGTTGTTATAGATTTAACATTTTTATCTATGATTCTAGAACTTGCTAATGTAACATAGCAATAAATTATTGGTGAATGGTGTAATGTAGTCTTCCAAAGTTAGTGCAGTATTAAAGACATCATTTCATTAAACAGTAGCCATGATGTTTGGACTGATTAAAGTTACATTAGGCCAAAATTGATGCAGTATTCAGGAACATGGAACCACTGATTGGTTCAAAATTGGAAAAGGAGTCCGGCAAGGCTGTATACTGTCGCCCTGCCTATTTAACTTATATGCAGAGCACATCATGAGAAAGGCAGGGCTAGATGAATCAAAAGTTGGAATTAAGATTGCGGGGAGAAATATCAACAACCTAAGATATGCAGATGATACACTCTAATGGCAGAAAGTGAAGAGGAACTAAAGAGCCTCTTGATGCGGGTGAAGAAGGAGAGTGCAAAAGTTGGCTTGAAACTCAACATTAAGAAAACCAAAATCATGGCATCCGGCCCTCTCAATTCCTGGCAAATAGATGGGGAAGAAATGGAGGTAGTGACAGATTTTATTTTTCTGGGCTCCAAGATCACCTCAGATGGGGACTGCAGCCAAGAAATTAAAAGACGCTTGCTCCTGGGGAGGAAAGCTATGGCAAATCTAGACAGCATTCTAAAAAGCAGAGACATCACCCTGCCAACAAAAGTGCGTATAGTCCAGGCCATGGTTTTCCCAGTTGCAATGTATGGCTGTGAAAGTTGGACCATAAGAAAGGCTGAGCGCAAAAGAATTGAGGCCTTTGAACTATGGTGCTGGAGAAGACTCCTGCGAGTCCCTTGGACTGCAAGGCGTTCAAACCGGTCAGTCCTAGAAGAGATCAACCCCGACTGCTTTTTAGAAGGCCAGATCCTGAAGTTGAAACTCAAATACTTTGGCCACCTAATGAGAAGGAAGGACTCACTGGAGAAGGGCCTAATGCTGGGAAAGATTGAGGGCAATAGAAGAAGGGGACAACAGAGAAGGAGATGGCTGGATGGAGTCACTGAAGCAGTAGGTGTGAACTTAAATGGACTCCAGAAGATGGTAGAGGACAGGAAGACCTGGAGGAACGCTGTTCATGGGGTCGCGATGGGTCGGACACGACTTCGCAATTAACAACAACAACAACATCATTCAGGAACAACTTGAATTACAAAGTTACTGTGACAACTATAATAAGCCATCCTGAGATGGTAAGGCAATGCTGGATTTTGCCAATCTTAAAGAGAAACTAGCTGAATGAAATCACATCCCATTTTCCTCTTCTTTTTTCCCAAATTTCTTAGAACTCATAAGGCAACAATCCAGCTAATACAATTCAAGCAATAAGGAAAGGACTTACAGTAGAAGACAATATCAATAGACCAGCAATAAAGCACATGCTTTGCACATAGAAAGCCCCCAGTTTCCTTACCCTAATTTTTTTCTTTTATGGAAAGAGTATATTGTAATCTCCTTTCCAGTTATGATAATTTGGCTAAAAGAAAGCAAAAAGCTTTGTAATTTCATAAAAGTAAGTAGCCCTCTCAACTATAGGAAAGCACAGCCAAAGGCATCTTTGCCCTCCTCTGCATCTCATTTTGTGGCATGGCTGTTTAATTAGAAACAAGTTTCTCCACTATGGGAGATATTGGCAATGGTATAAACCAGTGTTTCCCAAACTTGACAATTTTAAGGCATGTGGACTTCAACTCCCAGAAATTTAAGGCATGTGGACTTCAACTCCCAGAATTCCACAGCCAGCATTGCTGGCTGTGGAATTCTGGGAGTTGAAGTCCACATGCCTTAAAATTGTCAAGTTTGGGAAACACTGGTATAAACGAAAGAACACATTCAGAAGCTCTTGAATCAATCAGTTGCTTACCATTACCTGATCTCTCTGTGAACTAGAACGATGCTGCTGTTCTGTGAACTGCACAGTTGTTTTATTTTTATTTTATTTTGCATGGGGAAGCCAGAACTTTATAAAAGAAATATTTAATTGAACATCCAGAATGACTGCTGAAATCACTAAAAAAAGTGATGCAGTATTAATTTGGTTTCTGCAACCTAATAGATACATTCTAGTGATATAAGGGGAATCTTGACAAATAATTATGTCGGGATTTTATTTATTTTTGGGTTGCTGCTTTTTTACATTAAGTGTAGGAATAGGAAGCTTCCTGTAGATCTATAAAACAGATCCATTTCAATGAATGTTTGGCAACTGACTTTTACTTCCAACAGGAGAGAATATCTGTAGCTTAGAGTTGAACTGTGAAGTCCTTAATGCTCTCTGCGCTTGGTTGTTTTCTTGCAGATATTTTACTTTTAATTGCCTGGTGGTTTATTGGTTTTGAGCTTTAGAGTTCATCACTGAAACAACATCTTTGCAATTCTAATCTTTATATCATTGAAGAGGCAACTGTTTGATGAAACAATGTATAAAATAATTTAAACTTTGTTTAGACTTGGCAGAGTAGATAACTTCCAAATTCCGTAGAATATCATGTTGTATACATTTATTTGGATAATTCAAATTCTTACACATTAATAAGTGGTGCTCATTAAAACAACAAAACAAACAACAAAAATAATATGACTAGAAATATTGGCTTATAAACCACCCCAATCCAAGCTAATCCTGAGCAGCAGCACAAAACAGCCATAATCCAACAAATCACAGAAAAACAATATATAAAACCTGGGAATATAACAAACTACTCTAGCTTAATGTTTAATTTTCCTCTTCTCAACATCATGGTAAGAAATTGTGGGAGGTGTTTGGAACATCTGGAAGCTATTAGTGAACATGGCTCTAGGTACCATAGTGCATAGTCTTATCAGTGGTTTTAAGACAAAACATGTCCTTTTTTGGCAATTTTGTCTTGGTAGTAGGTCCAGGTTCATACATTACACTAAATCAAAGTGTAAATTGTTTTATATTAACATGTATGAACCTAGTCATTACAAATTGCAAATAATGATCTTTATTTTATGAAGTGTGATCTGAACAGTATTATTCTTTAAAACTCCAGCCACATTTTTTTTGTTTCTTTGAGCTTGTGGTAGTTATTTTTTTATTATATGGATTATTGTTTTCACTGTGGTCCTGGGTGCCTTAGGTTATTAACTGCTGTGTTTATGTGACTTGGCACTGCATTTGTACAGAAGAATCATGCAAATCTATTTGAAATACTTGGGCAAACTTCATGTAGTGCAGACTAAAAATCAAACATAGTAAACCTTTAGCCTTGCACCTGAAAATAGAATAGCTTTCATCTTCTTGATTGAATACTGCCTCAAGTTTAGTTCAGATTCACGTTGCGTCAGAGAATCCTTTGGCCATGGTGGTTACATTTTGAAAAAACAGACATGGGTATTCTGAGTGATTTAGCCTAGCATCTCTTTCTTGGATCCTTGCCTAACATGGCTTAATACATCTGCCAGAAATGTATGAAAAAGCAAGGATGAATGTTTCCTCAAGAGAAGAAATTCTGGAAGAGTTAAAGGAAGAGAAATTGGACTTCTAGTAACCAGAAGGAATCTGGGAACATCTTTTCAACATACAGGATTTATATAAAGACAGACGTTTTAATGATCTGCAATTTACTTTATCAGATGCATGGAATGGTTAGGGCGGCTGATGAGGTAGATGGGAATGGGAGGAACACAATGAAACATTGGTTATGCAGATAAATCCATATGAAACAGATTACCAATACCTTATCAATGAACACTTGTGTTAAAAATCTATGGTATTTGATGAGACTTTCTGAGATTGGCTGAAGCCTCTTGATGTTCATCAGCCTCAGTGGTAGCACTAAAGTCCTGCTTTTCCAAAACAGCCACTTTGATGTCTGTTATAGTGTCCTGAAAGGCTGAAATCCTCTGTTACTACTTTGTCCTTGTTCTGCGATCCATGGACAAATTTGTGTCCATTAATCCTTTTGCACAAAGTTCATCCTGTTTGTCCTATGTAGAATCCAGACAAGCATTGCTGGCAGACAATAGCATATATCACATTAAAAAATCTTATGCCTTTCAATAAAAGTTGTAAAATATTTCTACTGATTTCTACTGATTTTTTTGCCACCATAAACTAGCATGCCTCTCCCATAATAGACCTCAAGTAGTGTCAATGAAATCTGTTTTTTGGGCAGAAATTGTGCAATCCAATCATGACTTCCCTGGAGAAGAAAGTAGTATGTGTCATGAATTCTGTAGAGAATAAAATAGGAACCACTGTATTTGAGATACTTTCATTTAGGAGGAATAAAAATAAAGTTTCTTCATTGACAGCATAGTGAGAAATAGGGGCTTTGTCCACTAGGAGGCAGAGAACAATATGAAATTCATGATTGGCCATCTTTTTCCAAGACTTTTGTGTCTTCAAATGTTTATAAGAGTTCTCTTCCACTGAAATTAAAAAAGAAAACTAAAAAAAAGTTAAAAAATAAACCACTGTGAAATAATGTGCTGAGAATTTATTGTTTATTTTGGGAAACTACTTGATATACCTTCCCCAAAGAAAAAAAACGTATAAATTTATTATGGTTTTAATTAATTTTGCCCTAAATCCAAAATAGCTTTGCAGAACTAATACAAAATTAAATGTAATCAAATTGCTCTTAGGCAAAAATATGCAACCATGCATAATTTTCTGCAAATATTTGCTTCATTACTATATATTATTTCACTTTATACAGTTATCTAATGTGTTGCAATTTTTGTAATCTCCATGCAATTTTACAAAAGTTAAACACTTTGAATCCAGCATTTGCATTCCCATAGTGAGTAAAATTGCAGCAGCAATAATTCACAACCACATGATTAAAAACCAGCTAATTATCATGATGGTGGCATTTGGAAAAAATGTCTTGAAACTGATAATAAACTTTACTGGGGCAGATATTACACGTGGCAGAAGCTGATCCTTTGCAGACCGACATACTCAAAAATTATATTTTGCCTTTTCTCTGCAAATTCAAAACAGCATGCATCAAAGTTTTCCAAATTTTATCTTTTCAACCTTGTGAAGGAAGTGGGACTGATCCAAAATAATCCATGAAGCTCTTTGGTCCACTGGAGAATTAAATTTGGATTTCCTCGGTTCTGGTCTACATGTGAAATATTATACCACTGTTTGATGTAGACAGGTCTCAGCCATTAAGGTAATTACATTAGCATCCAGATAGATTTAGGATTGCCACACCCAGAGTTCTCATACCATACTAGGTAGAAGATTTATGACTAGCAGTGGTTACAGAATGAGAAAGAAGTTGAGGGGCAAAATTGAGAAATATCAGACTTGGATCCAGAAGCCTTGCAAGCAACAAAGAAACTCTTCCTTGCAGAAAATATTCTTGTTTTGTATTTCTACTTCACTGTAGGTGGAACAAGGGCAGTTGTAAAAAATTCTAAAATGCAGCACATTTGGCTTATGAATTTCCTCAGGCTTCAGGAATTTTCAGCTTTATTATGCTTCAGCCCACAGAGTAGGAGTGTTTGGGGCAGCCTGTACTGATTTTTGTACAGGAGAAGCATACCGAGAAATGCTTAATCCCCCACAAAGAAGTATGCTCTGGGTTTGCTTTCACTTAAGATCCTTGTTGCAACTCTCTGGCTTCTGTTCCTTGAATGATTCACATGAATGGTGGGTGGTAAAATATATACCACCCGTGGATAAAATATTCAAGCCATCCTTGCTCCCTGGTCAAAACAGGTTCCTTTCTCCCCTAAGAGCTAATGTTATTGTCGAACAGAAAATGGAGCATTGAGTATATTGAAAGAATGTTAAAACTTGTTGCACAAATTGCTCATTCCCAACAACAGATTAAACATTCAAAAAGGTCAATGCCATCAATTCAGTGTCCTATTAAAAGGGAAAAGGCTTCTCTTCAAAATCAAGAGCTTTGCGAAGAGCAGTTTCATAAGATAATGGTGCCCTTTCAGATTTGTGGATAATGCCTTCAGGAAATAACTATCCCATAATAGCCACGATTTCTACTTAATGTTTCAACTGCATCATTTTAATGAGTTAAGAGGATACATGCCAAGTCATTTCCTTTGTAAATTACAACTAGGCAGGCAAGAAACATTTGGCAATTACAGGCAAACTTCCTCCTTGACTTCTCAGGTTGGAACTGAAATGTACATAATTGCCTTATATGAAATGATTGTTCATTATTATCTACCTTGGCTAGCTTTGCATAAAGCCATGGTTATTTAACCATGATTTAGTGAATAAACCACATTTGCCTGGGTTCATTCCACATGCTAAGCCTTGAGCCATATTTTAGAAACTACAGTTGGTGCCAAAACCAAATACTCTCCAGTCTTGATCAGTATGATGTATGAATCGAGGGGTTCAGACAGCTGTCTTTATCAGCAATATTCAGTGATGAATATCCAAAATTAAACTTGGTTTATCAGAATTTTTCACATGAATCATATAAAGACATAGCTGACTTTTTCTATGATTAATTGAATGAGCTGCAATTGGTTACTAAACCAAAATATGAAAAACTACATTATGGTTCAATACATTGTGTGAATCAGTTCTAAAAAGAGAGTCAATACAAATAAACCAAGAAGCAAAATGCAGTTATTTCAGTTATAAGGTTAATTATAGACTAAGAAGCATTAGGGCACACAAGCTAGGTTGATTAGCCAAAGTATTTACAGAAAAGGTAAATTTTAAGATGGGGTTTGAAAAACAAGAAAAGTAATATCTACTTGGCATTCCTGGAAATACATGCTGGCCTGTTTCTCAGCATGCACTAAATCAAAATAGGATTTACTTGAGTAAGGATTAATTTGCCTTTATAAATCTAGGCCATTATATTCAAAACCATTCAGCTTACCAGGCTGGCCCAACTCTACCATAAAACAGAACGAAGCAACTGCTTCAGATGGCAGATGTTAGAGAGCCTTCTCAATTTTCCAGTTGTTCCAGGCCATTTTCTTCTTGATTATGTGCCCATCTAGTTGGTGCAGACTCTTAGCAACTACATAGATAGATTTTCTCCATGATGATTTGTCACCAACTTTGTCTTTCAGATCTTTCAACAATAAACCTATCATTATTGAAACTGAGTCTGACAACCTTGTTGCTGGTCATCCTCTTTCCTTCCATCTTTTCCAGCATTAGACCCTTTTCCAGACAGTCAGGTCTTCACAATATGTGTCCAAAAGATGATCTGAATGTGGCCATTTGTACCTTAAGTGAAACACTGGATTGATTTTGTTCAGTTATCCATTGTTTGCTTTCTTGGCTGTACATGATATTCATCTACAACTTCAGCACATAGGTAGAGCATAAATTTATTTATATAATTATATTCTAGATATTATTAAAATAAGTTAAATTATCTTAATGAAACCTGAAGAATACAAATTACCAGCAAAACAAAATTCCATAAATATTTCAGGCTAAAAATACTTTTCTGTACTGCCTGGGTCATAAACAACTCTGTTGTTATATTGAATGAAGTTGTCCCTCCAGTTAGCAATTTACCAAGTTAGCAGGGACAACAGCACTCAAGAAAACAAAGAAGAATATTCTATGCAGCCTGCATAGATTCACTAGGCTAACGCTCTAAACTAATTTACAGTCTTTAGATTTTCCCCCACCAATTTATAAATAACATTCAACTACCAATCTAATCAGCAGGGTAAGTGGGATGGGGAATGAATGTGCCATTTTGCCTGTGGCTCCAAGCAAATGTCTTGGCCTTGCCCTGGCATGAATTTCAATTGAACTTCTCCACCCTGAATGTTTCACAGTTAAACCAGAACCATTCTCTTTCTTCCCATGGATCCAGTTCTAAAACTATCTGAAGTAAGGCGCCATCAGGCTGGGTGGTCCATAGAAGAACAAGGATTCATTATTAATGTGCAGAGCTAAGGACTTAATGGAAAATCATTAGGATCCTACATTGTATTAAGAAATATGGAATTCAAATAAAGTATGTTGTTGTGAATGTGTAAAACAAGCCACCATCATTCTGTTTGGGGGAAAGTACTTTGTTGGTCACTTGTAATATTTTAATAAAATAGTTCATGTTTTGTTCATTCACACTTTTGCTCCTTTCACATATATAGCAGATGAGGAAAATCTGATTATGATATCCAAACAAAATAGAAAATTTATCTCCTTTGGCCACTCTTTCAGACTTTCAGCAGTTCAAATCCTAGAATTCTTAGTAATAGCTCTGCTAACTGGGTAGTTCTGATCACTGAAAGCAATGGATCTGGAAGTCACCAAAGTTGGGAAAGTCTATACTACCATGTCTCTTCAGGCACATTTGTTCTAATTGACCTCTGCTATATTAATGATAAACAGTTCATTTACTGTAAAAAAAAAAGGCCCACAGCATGTTAGGAATAATAGAAATGGTACTGAAAATAGAGATGGCAGGATTTTATATAAATCGATTTATATAAATCAATGGTGTGACTGCATCTGGAATATTTTGTGCATTTCTGGCCACAACACCTCAAAAAGGTTGCAATAGAGCTAAAGAAGATTCCGAGGAGGAAATAAGATGATCAAGAGGCTGGAACAGCTTCCCTATTAGGAAAGGTTGTGACATTTGGAACTAGAAAGGAGGCAACTAAGAAAGGATTTGATTAAGCTACACAAAAAATATGGATGATATGGATAAAGTAGAAAAGGAGAAGCTATTTTCCCTATCCCAAAATACTAGATGCAGAGGTTACCCAGTGAAATTAAAATCTAAAAGAATCAGGAGAAACAAAAAGAAATTTATGTTTTTTACACAACACTGTCAGAGAAATTGGTTGAGCCAGAGGCAGGAGTCAAGTAGGGAATTAGTCTGGAATCTCTACATAGGCGCAAGAGGGCAGGGTCTGACCCCTCTTGAATGCTACTGACCCTTCTATAGTCTGGTCCAGATGCAAACCACCAACACACAAGATTCTTGTGTTGTAGGCATGAGCAATGAAATAGCTAATTGAACTTTTCACATGTGAATCTGATTGTTCATGCTCAACAAATACATTTTGAAATTCAGCTTTGGAATTCGCTACCACAAGATGTGATGCTGGCTACCAGCTTGGCTGGCTTCAAAAAAGACTTAGACTAGGTATGTTCAACCCATGGACAGCTAGGAAATGCAGCCCAAGATTGTAAACTTTTAACATTATCATATGATTTATATACATTAACTATATTATATATTTTATATGCAGCCCAAGACAGTTCCAATCACTGTAGCCCAGGCAAACCAAAAAATTGGACACTCATGAGCTAGACCAATTCATGGAACTCATGGGGGTCAATGTTTATTACCTTGATGGCAGTTGTGACTGCCTCTGAAGGTCACCTGCTGGGAGACTAGTGAGCTTTATTCAGTTGGTTGGCCAGGGGCCTGACCTGCTTATGCTCTTATATAAGCTTTCCTTATATAAGTGTCCAACAAAAGAGGGAAGATGTTAACTCAGTTCATTGTTGTTGTTAGTTGTGAAGTTGTGTCTGACCCATTGCGACCCCATGGACAACGTTCCTCCAGGCCTTCCTGTCCTCTACCATCTTCTGGAGTCTATTTAAGGCCTTAAGAATCAGTTGGTTTAAGATGCTGAGCCATCTTCCAACTCTGCACTGATTTATTTGAAAGTAAATAAGAGTAAAACTGCATACATTTTTCTATTTTTGTGTTTGTGTGTGTGTGTGTGCCTTCAAATCAGTCTTGGCTCCTGGCAACTGTTTGGATAAGTCCCTACAATGTTTTTATTAAGATTTCAGAAGTGGTTTGCCATTGCCTCCTTCCTAGGGCTGAGAGAAAATGACTGCCCCAAGTTCATCAGCTGGTTTTATGCCTAAGGTGAAACTAGAACTCAGAGTCTCCCAATTTCTAGACTGGTACCTTAACCAATTACTTTAAATTGGCTCTTATATAAAATACCTTAGTCACCACTAAAAACTAAGTAGTATGCAATTCCATTTATGCTTTCGCTCTAGATGTGCAATTCAAACCTTATCCCACACTTTCAAGAAATTGGAAATAGTACATTAATATGGCTGCTGCCTTACAGATTGCCTTTAGCAGGAATTCAGCAGGACATTATATGGAGAATAAGAATTGTGCATTGGAATTTAGTAGATGGTACACTTCCCTACTTGTGCCTCTTAATTTTGAATTCCTGTGCAAATCCTTTTAATAATCTTTGTTCCTGACTTCTTCATGCCATTAAGGATTTACTTTCTCTTGACATATGAAGTAAATTTCATATTTCAGAAAAGGTGTTAAAACAGCCTTTCACTATAGTGAGTAATGATCAAAAATGATCTTTGACCTATGTATGTGAAAGAAAGAAAAAAAGAAAAAACAAACAAATTGGGAGGTCTGTTCTCTGAGAAGAGTTTTGGCAGTTCAAGCACTTGGAAAAAAAAAAAGGGAAAGGAAAGGAATTTAAAGAGTATACAGTCCCTAAACATTTTAAGCTAGGAAATATAATCTACAGTGTTTAAATATACCCATATCTCCAAACCAAAATAAAATAGGGAAGGAATATTCTAGAAGGCTTGTATCCAAAAGATAGGGGAAGAACATCTTTTGGAAGAATTGATCCTGCTCTCTCTTGGCTAGTGAGGGAGAAAAACTTTCATGTTCATTCAATTATTCCTCAATAGGGGAGAGGTACTGTCAGACATGAAAATGGTGATGGTGTGTTCTTTCTGAAAAAACCCCACACAGCTTAGATTATTTTTTTACTTCTGTTTTCTAACCAAGGCAGTGGCAAAACAACTGCAGGCCATCTCGGAAGAAATAATATCTAGATCTTTTTCAGTCCAGTTTCAGGCTGGGATACAGTCCCACAAGCTAGAAATTTGAACAGTTGCAATTCTATCTAGCAGATCAAAGAAAACTCTTACAATAATGAGCCTCAATACTCCGAGATCTGGACTTGTAGTTTGAGGGTGGTTCTTCATCTGTATGCTCTTGTAAAAATGTTTGGTGCATGCTGTGTTCCAGTCTCATAAAACAGGTGTCTTGGAAAGTAAATAGCTTTATTGCAAATTAAAACTGGTGTCACTGTATGACTTCTAGCTTGCAGAATTCTATTTGATTTAGGTAATTTAAAAGCTTCTCAAGGATATGCATTCTTCCATAATGGGCTTTACTAACCTCATATTTAACATTTTATCAAGTTTATATTGAGAAGCAGGATATAATTATTGCATGGCAGTTTTGACTGTCAACCACAGCATATATGAACTCACCTAGGAAAACTGGTCTTGGGCAGGTGTTTTACTGGCAGAGTTTTCCCCAGGTCTCATATGAGGATATTGCCTGGTCTTTCAATGTACCACTCTGTACCATGAGGAGAGGGCTTCTCTTCCCTCTTTTGTATCCTCCAGAAACAGGTGCGGCTGACATTCCAGAAACTGTGAGGGTTGACGAAGTTGACAGAATGAAACATATTGGTTTAATGAAGATTAATTTCAAGACCTGGTTAGTATCAAGGATTCAGCATGAGACAATACTTCTGGCAGGGTTATTTAGAAACCTAGGGTTGCATTCTAATTCTAGAAATGAACAGTGACAAATCTGATCATAGAGATTGCATGAGGCCCTTTCAGCAGGAGCATAAAGTCATGGTTTCTGACACTGGAGTGGTGGCTGTTACTAAATTATAAATTTAGTATATATTAAATCATCCGATTTTAGGTTATTGTACAACATTGCAATGAAGAATGAGGAGGTATGGTGTTCTTGTTTGTACCATTGTCCTGGAATGTTTAATGTTTAATTATATTTCATTATTCTTTTATTAGTATTACTTCTTAGCCTTCTGATTAGTACCAAAAAGTAGAATGATAGGATATCAGTTTCTTAAATAAATACTGATAAAGAAAGGAACTTCCCTAAAATTATGTATGCTTTAGAACAATACAGAGTTAACATGCAGCATGTCAGAAACAAATCACACTGAATTCAGTAGACTTATTCTCACTTAAAGAAAGCATAAGCTTGCAAGTTCATGGGTTTAGACTCCAGCTATTGGTGTTTAATGAAAAGTGTTGGTATCATTGTTTCACTTAAAAGCCTTTTTAAACTAAACAAAAAGAGTGGAAAAAAGATAACTACCCACAAACTTGGCACAAATTTCTTTTTCTCTTTATTTTTGGACTCAGTTTTGGTACTTTAAAAATTTCCTTTTAAGGTTGAAAAGGAACATAGTTTCCAGTGGTGCAATTGTATAGCTAATGCTATTTTACTCTGCCAACATATATGTGTGTGATTTTAAACACCCAGTAAAAAAACTGAAAATGAGAACTATGCTATAAAATCTCACTCATTGTTCCACATATGGTGTGAACAGAGGGAATTAGTTTAGACAATCTGCAGCTAATGTCTGGGAAATGTTACATTTAAAACTATATGTGTTGAAAGTCTCTGATGTTTAAATAAATGTTCATATAAATATTATGAAAACCTCTGCTCCTTTCATGAAGTCTAATGAGATATAGTTTGCTTGTATCCATTTTTTTCAGCAGTGTTTTCTCTTTCTGTATACATAGGTGCACATCTACCCAACTATCTTTTAAAGCAAATTTCATGCATTTTTTTTTGACATAATCTTACTCATTGGAGTTTCTCTACTCAAATTCAATGGTCTCTTCTATATTTCTTAAGGTTCCACCTGAAGATTTTTTTTTTTTTTGAGTTCTACACCATTAAATCCAAACTCTGTCATCATTACATTTGAGAAAACTAGAACTGTGGAATCAGTCTTAGAGTCACCTTATAGGAAAGATGGGCGGCATACAAATTTAATAAATAAATAAGGCTTCCACATGACGTTGATACTGGAATCTACGGGAAAGACCATATTAAATAGAATAAAACTTATTCTAAAACTTGTAAACAATCTCAAAATTTATTCCTGACATCTTCACTTATAGAAAATAAGTATAATATAAGGTCTTTCTGCATCTTGAGAACCACTGGATATCAGCCCAGTTTGATGAGCTTATTATTGTAATAAAAATTTGCTGGATATTTTACATTGTGCAGTTTCTTTGATTTTGTTCCAGTACATTATTTGAACTCTGCCATTGTGGGTTAAAAAAAAATCATAACTTAGCTTATTGAGTGACACTAACCAATTGTACTTTATTAAATAACAAAACATGGTTTAATGTAATGAGAAAACACAGCCAACCTGTAGTTTGTCATATGGTTTTCACATTACACCAAACCATGTTTTGTTTAATATTTTAATAAATCACAGTTGGTTAGTTTCATCCAATAAGCATTCCACTACGAGAGCAGGGTCCTGCATTTCTATCAGCATTGCAAACCTCTTAGAATCCATTTTCTCAATCATATAATTGGCTCGATAATGATGTATGGTTCAACCTGAGTCAGGAATTGAGTGAAACATCAGAAATACTTTGCTGCAATCTAAGCATAAAATTGATTGGTTTACACTTAATTACCCAAAGTTCATAAATATAAGAATTGGGGGGGGGAACCATTAAACCCATTGTCTGTATGAGACTTACCCCCTACGTTTCATGGCTATGTAGAGAATTGAACTAAATATTTTATACCTTAATTAAAATGTTAATTATTGAATTAACACACGTTCTCTAATATGTATGGATTGAATGTACAAGTTTGTTGGTTGGAGTCATGTCATACACATCGGAAATATCAGGTACTTAAATTATTTCTAAACTGTTAAGCTAAACTGTTACGTTTTTCTAGAGTTTGCATTCATTCACATGTTTCCTGCTTCTGAATGGCAGGAAATTGCATAAGTGATTTTTAAGAATAATGTGCTGGAGGTAGCTTCAAGGGCTACAAAAATTGGGTTCAGCATCTACTATTGCCCATGTTGGCATATGAACTATTAGGCAAAATACAGTTGTTGGTACAGTCCAGCAACTGAGAGATGGATATGGCTGAGTTTGAGTCCTGGAATATTGAATCAAATAAGTAAACTCAGGTGCTCGGCAATTGGGCTGCCTTTACAGCCATTTGTAGTGTCCAATGATCACATGACCATGCTTTGGAACAGATTTTCCCAAAACTGCCATTAACTTTCAGTTTTTGAAAAAACTGTACCCATAAGTTCACTTAACAAATGCTATGTTCACTTAATGACACTGCCAAAAAACTCATAAAATTGGGTCAGACACGTGACTGACCCATTTTAAAACCATCACAAGGTACAACCATGGAGGGCAGGTCCCATTATGTTGTAACTCGAGAACTACCTATAATTCTTTTTCAAAAGATTTGGAAAAATATTTTAAATTTTTAGTTTTAGAATTGCCCATGTGTTTTTCATCCCTGAAAATGATTTTCTATAAAATAATTTATAGATGGGATGCTTTGTGTGGTTCAAATGTTTTTACTCATTTGGAAGCTTTTATCACCAATCCCTTAGCTAGATATATCTGGAGGATTAATGGAAGTTAGATGAATGACTGCTTGCTCTAAACCAAAACCAATATGGAAGAAATGAAAGGCATTTCTGATGTTTTTATTCCATACCCTCAAACCTACAATTCATTTGCATGTCTTTAAAATGAACATCTTTTCTAAAATTAACATTATAATACCCAAATTCATCTTGATGTCTTATTTCTATCCCCGAGAATACCAACTTTCTTTTATTGGAAATAAGTGTGTGCAAACATGCCTGGAAGAAAAAGAGACATGAAACAAGAATCTTGAAAACTTCTCATCTTGATGCCACCAGCTAAGTATTTCAAAAGCAAACAGGAATGAACTAACTGCATTTGTGCATGTTTGGTCTGATCATATGAAGGGGGTGTTTAGGTCTGGAATTATATCAACTAACAGCTACTATACAGGGAACATGCTTTAAAGATGACCTGAGTGATCCTTATGCTGAATATTCAGTATTTTTGTGTCTATTGAAACTTGAAATAAACTTAAAGGTGGAAGCTGATAAACTTATTAATCATTTAATCAAACTTCAACATTTCCAAAATAGCATCATTTCCATGTATTTCTGTTTTGCTTCAACAGCTGCAACCTGACCTCAAAGAGAACTAAATGCTGATTCAAACTTAAGGATTCTTTTAGTAATCTTGGACTGCAAGATCTATAGGTATATTATTGAAGCTCATTTTTTTCCTTTTAAGAAACATCTTAAGCAGATGCCTAGCTCTGATCTCTTTGTAATTTAGTATCATACACCTTTTGCTTTATAATTACCAGATGTTGGTTATATCCATATGTGAGAAATTAGAACTTGGATTACAAAACCCCACAGCAGTGGAAAACCACCCATAAAAATTTCAGCTTAGGTAATAAAATGCATCTTGCAGAACAAGAAACAAAGTATTGGAGAACAGGAATATTTTATACCACTTAATAAAGTGTTAAAACAATTCTTGGGTAATTCTTACTTCTCAGCATAGTAATGTTTTTAATGAACACCAGGCATTGCCAAGATGTCTCTTGGAAATTCAGGTAGATAATTTTCCATGGAGAGACAATAGTTAATTTTTCAGGGAGAAATAATCTTTTTGGGCAAGGTGGCTTAAAGTCATGTTCATTTCCTGGGTGAGTTCTTTGACATAATGAACTTCCTTTTTTAAACTTCCTTCTTTAATCAGAATCATAAAGACAATGGACATTGATATTATCCAACTTCTTGTGAGGTGCAAGCAGCAACAGTTTGGTGAAATTAAGTAGCATTACAGTAGATCTGAAGAGAAGGGTAAGATGAGTTGCCACACTGCAATGTTTAGAAAGTCATTTAAAAAAAAACAACCATTTAAAGTAGTTCCCTTAGGAAGTACCAAATAAACATAAATGATGCTAAAATAGCACATGGAAGGAGATGAAGAAACAGCAGCATCAAGGGAAATTTGGGCCTCTGCAATTTTAATTACCCCCCCCCTTATAAATTCAAATAGACCTGCAAATCAATTGTCTTTCAGTTCACAATCTACATATACATTGAGACAAAGACAATGCAACTTTTGATTCTCTGGCAAGCAAAACATATGCCTGAAGAGCTTCAAAACTTCACCACTGACCACTCCTCTGCTGGAACTCTCTCCTGTTTTGCCTGCCAACTATGTAGATGATGCTGATGGGTTTGGAAAGGGTGAAGAACAGGCTCTGCATTCTCCCACAATTCTCTCATGAGATAATCTCATTCCTGGAGTTCAGATTCTCCCAAGTTCTTATTTATTTGCATTTATTTGTATGCAGCCTACTCCGCAAATTCTAGATTCCTTATTTGCATAAGACAAAAAGATACTTAAAACCACATTAACAGCAACTAACCATCATCATGTCTGCCAGCCCAATAGCAATTGCCAATAAGGAGCTGTCAGACTTCTGTGGGATTCTCCTCTCCATAAGTTCTATGGAAAGCCAGGATGTCCACTATTTTCCTGAATAACGAAAAATGGTCTATTCTGATCTGGGGGGATTGGAGAGCCATCCCAGAGCAAGGGGGCTGTGATGGAGAGGGCCAGTTTTCAGATTCTTTACCAGCTGGTATCTGTCTATGTCTGTTTGTGTCTGTCTGTCTATCTGTCTGTTTGTGTATTTAATATTGTAACCTCTTGCTCTAACTGTATTTGACTCTCCTGAAGCAGATGGTTCAGAAGGCAGTGGAGATTTGAGCCATAGAGGGCTTGGCAATATTCAACACTTTGAATTGCACCTGGGAGCCAATCAAGTGCAATCCTACAGTTTCAGAATCACCTTGTTATACTGGCTTCCCCGATCAGCAAGCAGCAGCTGTGTTTACCAGTATCTTCAAATTTCAGTAGTCTATTTGGGAGATAATAAAGACACAATCTATACAGTCAGTACTTCCTGCTTCAGAAAAAGATGAAACTGACACCCAGCTAGTTCTATTTGTTGGCAAACAGTACCAGGTTAGGTCAGGTGGGTGCAATTCTTTTCTGATTTTAGCTTTTGTTCCTCATCAAAACCTAGGAATATGATATCATTTCCAATATCCCCCTTTCTTGCAAAGAACTGGCCAGCTATGTGTTCTGTCTTCCTTGACAGAGGAACCCTTGCAGCTATGCTCCAACAGTAAGCCATCTGGACCTTTCAAATGGCTCACCGTTCTCTACTGTGTTTGGTGGGTATGCATTAAAATGGATGCCACCTCTTATGCATTTTCCACATTAGTTGCCACATTAGTTACTGTGTCACGTCTTTCACTAATAATTTAACTGGACTGACAGAACCTTCCTTTTCATTCCCCACACAAGGTCCTTGAGATAGTTTCTTTATATTTTATTAAAGACTTATCATAGATCAAGCATGTAGACACAAGTGGCATTGTACTTCTTTTTTAAATGGCTTATTTCACTTTCTGTCATGCCATTTTTTTGAGACAGTTCATATATTTATTCAACATGTTTTCCAGAACTGTTGCCTTGCCTGTTCATATTTATAATAGAAGCCCACAATTTGTGGCATTGTTTAGGCAAAATATTTCATCAATTTGATGAAAAGTGCCACCTGTCCTCTTCCCATAATTCAGAACTGGATAAGAGGACTTAATGTTACATAAGACCAATAGCTTAATTGGTTTTTTGTTTTTTTTTTACTTATGGCTGCTTTCACATACTCAATTCATTCTTCTACTCTAATGTTGCAGTTTTACCCCTGGATATCACTAGCTGTTCACAAAATGTTTTCCAGGCCTCTCCAATTCAGGCCGTCTATTTTTTCCAGTAACTGCAGCTGCTCAATGCTGTTTGTTAGCGACCTATTTTGGTTTTCCACCAAATTTCTCCACTCTGCATGTTTGTCTAAAAAGCTGGATGGAAAATTGTACAGCTTAATCTTGCAACTTTTTGCCTGCTATATCACTGTTTGTCCATTCTGCCCTAGTCCTGTACCACATCTATTGTTCTCTGCATACTTGGTCTTGATACTCTCCATCATAATTGCAGGAGGCAAAAAAATTGACATTCTGAAGTTCTGGTTCTGTGGGAGAGAGAACAAATTATTCAGATAGGAAAAGACACTTATATACCCACTGAAAGAGAGATGGGGACTGCCCTGAATGAAGTCCAGGGAGAGTTCTGGAACTGAGGGAGTTCTGGATGAAGTTATATATGAACTAGGAACTACCCCTTCTTGCAATCTGGTGTTAGAATGAAGTAAAGGATCAACAGGGAAAACCTTTAGCAATTTCTCCCAGAGAACAGATGGAAATTATGTCCCTTTTATAATATTCCTGGGCAGGAGGAAAGCTGTGAAACTTCAGCCAATTAAAAAATGGAAAAAGATGATGAATGGCAGATGAAAGAACAGAGAAATTCCAAAGCAGGAGTTTTTGTCAATTCCAAATGAAAAAGAAACAAATGGAAGGAGCATCATAGCCCCCAACTGATGGAATTCAACTTTGTGTGCATCAGTTTTTGACATCTATAAGCATATTCACTACCATAGCAATAAATACACAGACATTTAGTAGTTGGACTCTGCACTTTAATGTCATGTCCTTGTCTAAAAGATTTATTTTGCACTTTGGTCTGAACAAGCCCCCTACAGTACTGGTTACGCTGATATTTTCAGAGGTTTTATTGCTTCCTCCCACATTTCAGTTGTCTTTGTTTTCTGACACTGACCTATACAGGTCAAGTACTTATCTGATTTCTTCTCTCTCCATAATGCAAAAGAGCACATTATAGGCATTTAGTTGTAAATACTATAGATTGAAGTCACTTGGGCTTTCCTAGCACTATGCTATTCCTTAAATAAAGCTTGTCTTTATTTTTCTTTCACAGAAGTAGTAGACTCAAGAATGCTTTCAGATAAAAGTTATATTCCTAGCTTTAGAATTTCTCTCTATTCATTCTTTCTGCTGTGTAAAACTATTTGCTCTCCCACAAGGGACTATTTGGCCCAGAGAAGAGAAGAGATTTAAAGAGTAGGCAGAAAGAAAAAAAATTCTGTTTTTATTCTAAGGACTGCTTGCTAGTAAGATTTATTAGGCAGGATGACTATTGGTGATTCATCAAAGACAGATGACTTGATGGAGATGATGAGCAATCTAAATGGCAGAAAATGATGCCTTTGAATGAAGCTGCTGAATGCTCTTGGGGCAGCACATATTATGGAAGAACAAAGGTCAACAGAAAAACCATGAGGAAGTAGCCTCAAATGGATGGGTGGGGGGAAGAGGAGGATGCACCTGGTACCTCCAGGTTGAATGAGGGGAGTGAGAAATTAGGGAGTGAAGGAGGTGAAGCTGATGAGGCAGGAAGCAGAAATTCTGAACCCAATAGATTGTGTAAACATAGAACAGGTGCATTCCACTTTTATGGCTGGGAAAAAAATCACCATCATTCTAGTGACCCAAAAAAGGTGGAAGAAAGGGCTTACAATTAGAACAGATATAACAGGGCTTTATTTCCAAGTTCTACATCAGGAAAATCATCTACATTATATGACTATTTTCTTTGTCTTCAGTAAAACAACTAATCGAGTCCTTCTGCTGTTAACTAATATATGAATTCAGGGATGAATTTGTGGAAGAACAGAGATAGATAGTTGTGCCTGGCTTGAAGCCTCCCTTCACTTCCTCTTACCTTAATACCTTTTCTGTTTGATTCTCAATGTTCTCAGAAGATTCATCACTCAGAAGTGTGCTAGACTAACATATACTGACAGTCCTCGACGTATGACTGGTCAATGAATGTTCAAATTTATGACTGACACCTCTCCCAGAGGACCTGGTTCTGAAGTTCTGACAGTTGCCCCCAGTCATATGACCACATTTCATGCATTTGGCAATGGGCCCACATTTATGATTGCAGTGTCCCACAATCACATAACCAAGATTTATGATGTCTTTGCCGAAAACAGCATTTATTTCCAGTTTTTGACCAAAATGCCCCATAGCGAACAATGGTTTGGTTAATTGTGGGATTAATTGCACAAATACCCATAGGTCCTTGAGATAACAAATGGACCGCTCTAGACACAGGATGCATTCATCAACCATTTGGACAGACTCTGATAAGAACACCTGCAGTAGCCTTGCATCTGGAAAGTGTCTGTTATTTGATACATTGTAACCACCCCTATATACGTCTTTTGCTTACGCTGTGTGATGTAAAAACCTTAGTAACAATAAAATAGGGTGCAAGAGTCAGCTCTGGGCTCCCATCCCGAGATACTTGCGTGCGTGTCTCATTCTCCATGGGAGACCACCACATCTGGTGACCCTGACGTGATCCACTGAAGGATACGTCCCTGCCGACCCTTTACTTATCGCCTGGAATAGGCTTGGTGCACCCGACGAAGTTGCTGGCAACTGACTCCTCTTCGTAAGTATGGGGGGTGGAATGTCTCACGCTCAAAAGCAGCATGTGGAAGAGCTGAGGCTACTTGGCAGGAAAAAATATCTTACTGATCAGGAACAGAAATTAACCCGTCACCTTTCTAAATCTGAGGCTGTTAAATTGCTTGCTTACGTATGGGCTAACTGCTCATCTTATCCGGAGTCTGGATCTTTAAAAGTAGATACATGGAGGAAAATTGGTACCGTCCTCCATCAGTCTCCAAGAGCCCCCCCAGAGATTTTGTGCCTTTGGAAAATTGCCTATACCCTGATTCAAACCCATGCTGACTCGCCTCATCAGCCTTTATTAGACCCTCCACCGTATAAAAATCTGTCTGTTATGTTGGCCACTCCCTTACCCCCTGGAGCTGATTTTAACCCTCCTTCTGCCCCTGCAAATTTTATGGATCCTGATAAACAACAAACAGCCTCTCCTGTTCCTGCCACGTTGCCGCCTCTCTCCCGGCCCGGAATCATCCGTGGTGCTTTTCAAAAGGCTTTAAACAATGGTGATTTAAGCGTTTCTGAACTATCCGAGACAGAGTTGTTCCCTGTTACTTACCAACAGACTGCGGCAGGCATAGTAGTTGATTGGGAAGCACTTCCCTTGGCTATGATCAGAGAATTGAAAAAGGCTACAAAAGATTATGGCATAACCAGTCCCTATACTAGAGGACTAATACATTCAATTGCTAGTGCATATCGAATGTTGCCTCAAGATTGGAAAGATCTGTTCCGCATGCTTCTTAACGGAACGCAATACGTAGTTTTTGAATCTGAATATAAAAGAGAGGCACAAAACAGAGCTAATCACCCAGGTTCACAATGGACAGCAGAACAATTCTTCGGAGAAGGCAATTTTGCTACCCTTAATGCTCAAGCTCAAACTTTTACTCCCTTTGCATTTCCTATCATTAATGCTTGTGTTCTTTCTGCCATGGTTCGTGTTGATGAGTCTGGCACCCCGATTCAATCTTTTTCTGCCATTCGCCAAACTGCAACTGAATCATATGCAGACTTTGTGAATCGCCTGCAAGTTGCCATTGAGCGTCAAATTTCAAACAGAGATGCAGCAAATGAAATCCTCATAAAATTGGCTTATGAACATGCTAATGCAGACTGCCAGTCCATTCTTAAACCAATTGTTTCCACTCCCACGGCCACCTTAGCAGATTTTCTTAGAGCCTGTCGCATTGTGGGAACCAATGCTTTTCAAATGGACACTCTTGCAGCTGCAATCCAAAAGGAGAATCAACCCCAAGGCACTTGCTTCAATTGTACTCTTCAGATGTATTGCAACTTTCTCTTGCTGACTGGGCAGGATCTGTTTCCTGTCATATTCCCTCTGACCCTCGCTTCCAACTCCTTAATAATGTTTCAATTTCTCTGCATTCTCCCATTTCCTCCTCTCCCATTCCTAACGCTGTCACCCTGTATGTTGATGGCAGCAAGACTTATGGTTCATGTGTATGGAAGGAGGGTGAACAATGGCACACAAAAATTACTCCTCCTCAAACTTCTGCTCAGCGTGCTGAACTTGCCGCTACAATTCTGGCCTTACAAACTTTTTCTTCTGAACCTTTTAATCTTATTTTAGATAGTCTTTATGTATATAAAGTTCTCACCTCTTTATCTGACTCATATGTGTCACCCTCACTGGATGACTGTCTCCTCAGTCTATTTCTCACACTCCAATCCCTTCTTCATTCCCACTCTACTTGTTTTTTTCCTGCTCATATTAGAAGTCACCAACCTTTCCCTGGTATTATCTCCGAAGGCAATGCCAAGGCGGATGTTGCCGCTTCGGCCGCCTCGACTCACCAGGATGTTTCTGTCCTTGTTTTATCTCCCATAACCCCATGGGACAGCCATTCATATTTTCATCAAAATAAGAAGGCTTTAATGAAACAATTTTATTTAACAGCTACGGAGGCTGCGGCTATCATACAACAATGTCCCACCTGCAGCCTCCAAGCACACTCTGTTCCTCAAGGGGTCAACCCAAGAGGGACGTAGAACTGTCAACTTTGGCAAATGGATGTTACTCAATATTTGCCATTTGCCCCCTGGAAATATTTGCATGTTTCCATTGACACCTATTCAGGTTTTATTATGGCCACCCCCCAAAGGGGTGAGTCTGCTAAACATGTTATTAATCATTGTATTCGTACCTTTTCTATCCTGGGCAATCCAAAAGAAATTATGCATGCAAAAAAGAAAGGGGAAAATACCCCGGCTTGCCTGGGATACAAAACACTCTTAATCTTGTACTTTTTACCTTAAACTTTTTGAATGTTTCTGGCACCCCTGGCTCAACTGCCGCAAGCAGGCATTTTTCTGCTTCTCCCACAGATTCTTCACGCCCCCAGGTATACTATCGACGTTTGCCTGATCCCACCTGGAAAGGGCCTCCCTCCCTCATTACTTGGGGTCGAGGCTATGCTGCAATAGATGACCATGGCGAGATCATTTGGACTCCAGCTCGTTGTGTTCGTCCTTATATGGCTCAACGTACACCACCTCAGCCAGGCATATGAGGATCAGGGACTGTGGGCTTTTAATGCTTTTGTACGGGATGCCAGGCGCACTGCTCTTACACTTAACGTCACGAACTGTTGGATCTGCATGCAAATTCCTGGTGACAGTCGTGGTGGCCTTATTTTCCATGCCATCCCGTTCAATGAAACAGGATGGAAGCAGCTGTGGAACATAACTACAGAGACATTGAATATGACATATGCTGTGGGCGCTCGTATAATGGAACCTGCCAGATTTTGTTTTTATAGCACAGGACTATTCCGTATTGCCATTTATTTGGCAACTTATAGTAATTGTCAACAAGTTATTATATGGAATTCAGCAAAGAAATGCAAATCCATCAAAAGCAACCTTACTAAGATAAATGACACTTATCAAAGCAATCAATGGACAAACATCAGTACCTACATGGCTTGCCTTGACATGGAATCCATAATAACATTTGCTAATGAGTCTCACCAGGGTTATTATGAGTTACCCGATATGTGGCTACTATGTGGCCGTAGAGCCTATCGCCAGGTGCCTAAGGATTGGAAAGGCACCTGTACACTGGGCCTTTTGACCCCTGCTGTATATGCCTTGCCTCATCTCCCTGATGGACGCCTGCGGAACAAACGTGATACTGGTTCCTCGGATCCACCCCTAACATTGGGTGGTAGTTTAGAGACTCAAATCAGCAGAGGGATTCTACCCAATCTAGGAGTTGCCATGAACTATAGAGACCTTCATTTGCTTAACAATTGGACTGTTCATATGTTTAATGAAACAATCAACAGCATTAAAATGATTAATCAAGAAATGGGGGAAATAAGGGAAGTAGTTTTGCAAAATCGGTATGCTTTAGATATTATTTTAGCAGCAAAAGGCGGTGTATGTGCCTTAATTCATTCTCATTGTTGTATGTATATACATGATTTTCAACCTAATATTTCTGCTACAGCCAGGAAAATGGAATCTTTGCTCCAAAATAATCCCTTACACAGCGATGGATCAGGCACCATGGATATTTGGGGTGCCCTTTGGTCCTGGCTACCGGATGGATCCTGGCTACGATCTTTGATTTCTATTATAGTAACCATTTTGATATTATTTGTATTGCTATGTTGTTGCATTCAATGTATTCCCTCCCTCCTGCAAATGTGCAAAAATGTTACACCCTCCACTAGGAAGGATGCCTTAATTAGTGAATCAAGATCCCTTCTGGAACTGGAAGTGAGTAACATTAAAAAAAACACAAAGGCAGGAGATGTGGGATTAATTGCACAAATACCCATAGACATCTCCCACAAGGTCCTTGAGATAACAAACAGACCGCTCTAGACACAGGATGCATTCATCAACCATTTGGACAGACTCTGATAAGAACATCTGCAGTAGCCTTGCATCTGGAAAGTGTCTGTTATTTGATACATTGTAACCACCCCTATATACATCTTTTGCTTACACTGTGTGATGTAAAAACCTTAGTAACAATAAAATAGGGTGCAAGAGTCAGCTCTGGGCTCCCATCCCGAGATACTTGCGTGCGTGTCTCATTCTCCATGGGAGACCACCACAGTTAATGACTATGGCATTCACTTAACAGCTGTCGATTCACTTAATGACCATGATGATTCACTTAATGATCACCCTCCCTAAAGATCATAAAATCAGTTCAGTCACATGATAACCCAATCGTAATGGATAGATTCCATTACAGTCATAAGTTGAGGACTACTTGTACCACTCTTACCTTAAAGGATATACCCTGGGAGATTCTAGTGACTGGCTATCTTAATTCTCTTGCTATGTCTCCCTTCAACTCCAGGCTGTGTTGTTTCTTGTCTTACCCACTCCTTGGAATGTGCTGCTACCCTACTTCCTAAGAACCTGTCGCTTCACGTAGTTCATCACACCACCTTCCCCTTTGTAGACACAATCCTCACCCAGCAAAAGTGGAGGTAGTAGAAACAGCAGTGCCCTTTGCTCACTCATTCCGATAAACTGTATTCTATTATGACTCTATTAGGGCTCCACAATTTGGTTTGCAAAAATCCAGAATTGGCAATAACAAGATTCAAAAAACATTATTCTCTACTGCTGTCAGCCAGTCATCTGGATTTTTGGGGGGAACATATATATTGGTAATGCCCGCAGCAATCAGGCTTGTTGCAGGAACTGGGGAAGAAGACAACCTGATGGACTTCTTTGAAGGGAGATGACTGCCTTTCCTGCCTTCCCTATATTTATACCATTGCTAACCAAACACCATAATCCTCTTTAACAGGATGCTTAATTCTTTTCCATTTTTCATACAAAGCCTTTTGTGGCTATTGGGGATACTAATATTCATTGGACTGTTTTGGGTAAATCTTTATTCTTTGCCCTAATGTTTTTTAATAGCTTCTTTGCAAGTTAAAGAAAAGTAATTGGGTAAAGTAATATTAATAATATTATTTTAGATTTGTTTCTGACAGGCTATTATAGATTAAATGTATTTAAATCTTTATTTTTCCAGAATATTTTGCATCTTTCAAAATTTAGTTAAATTATAACCTTAGGCACAGTATAAGAAAGTGTTTAAATTAGGAACACAGTTTTAAAAATTCTACTGTCTAAAACAATTTAGCGTGTACTTTGTTAATCTTTTTACCTGGAAGGTAGGATATTTCATAATAATTTAAAAAGCACAGAAAATATTATTCTCCACTCACATATTTAATCGCTTTCCCATTCTGTCACATTAAAAATGACAATTTGGTAATAAGTAATGGCAGTTTCCGGAAGATTTCACTCAGAGGTTTCAGACACTGCATTGTTCCCCTAAAGCCTCAGATTATAAATTCTGTTGGAGGAAGAAAGCATTGGAGAAAAATGAATCTACAAACTGCTTAATGCAGATTATTTTTCATAAAATTACTTAGAAAGTTATGTTAGTATTTGTCTCTTGCCCATGAACTCAAGCTGTTACTCTATATATTGCCATTTATTGCTGAATGACAGATGAAAACATTCATATACTGTCTGTTCATCATCAGTGTTGTATTATTTAAGTGCCATTGTAATGTTTAAATTTAAATATTGCTGGCCCAGGACCTCATTTGGCTGATTCTTTTTAATTCTCTTCTTCCCACAACCCTGACTACTTGGGACATCATGATTCCCCAAAACTGAAAGTTAAAAAATATTTGGTCCATCCTAAAATAGGCTTTACACAGATGTTCCTTGGTTTATGACTGGTCGTTTAGCGATCAATTGAAATTACATTGGACCACCTGAAAGCTACTTACACCACTTTCAAAGTTCCGATGTTCACTTCCCCCTTTATCACATTTTGGGTGCTCGGCAATTGGCCTGCATTTAAAGCCATTTACAGGATCACGATTTGCAATGTTTTTGCCAGAAACTTGTGGTTACTTCTGGTTTCTGGCAAAAACTGTCTAATAGTGAACAATGGATTCACTTATCAACCATGGTATTTGCTTGACAACTGTCATGTTTACTTAACAACCACCACAAAAGAGATTGCAAAATTGGGTCTGGCCATATGGTGACCTACTTTACAACTGTCACAATTACGGGGTTCGATTATAGTCGTCGTAATACCAGAACTTCCTATATGTAATTCTTATTTATTTATTGCATATTTATCTTCCATTTTCTCTGAAAAGTTTAAGAAAACTTGAAAAACAAAACTCTCCCAGGAAACCAAATAAAAATGGAGAAGTCTCGACTTTCATGTGTCATTAGTTCACCCACTACAACTCTTACTAAAGTGTTTTTTCTGTGGGAGGGTTGTCTGGCTATCAAAGGCTTGTTCATTTCTCGCTGTAAAACCTCAGGGAGATGATCTTGAGGGAAAGAGGCAAGAAATATTACCTACGCAAAGAAGGCTGCAACATTCCTGGGAAAGAGAATAGTATTCAGAAGAGACTCAGGCAAGTTCATCCCTGATTCACTGGGATATAAGAGAGAGGGAAGGTAGTCAGACTTGTAAGATTCTGTTACTGTACTGTGGCCTATCCCAGTGAAGTACAGTATTGAACTAATCCTCCTATGGAGTCAGTTTCTGAAATTTACTTGTGGAGCTGACAGAGGGGTAAATTTTTGTGGATAACAATCTGCTTTATCTAATGCAAAATATATGTTTTCCCCCACTTTAAGATACCATACTACTTTGTTGTTTTTGCTGCAAAAAAAAAAAAAAAACAAATCAACGTACTGAAAATTGCTATCTCGTGGTGTTCAGAATTTCAAATTAAAAACCATTTATTGTACTCTGCCTTGAATGCCTTGCAGAAAACAAAAATGCATCCACATAATTTATAGTGCTAAAGAAAGGACTTATTTTGCAAGTTTAGAAAAAACACTGTGACTCCGTCATATATAATGTGATAAGCTACGCCTTGTGTAACACCACAATTTATGGAATAACTCATAAATGGCCAGGAAAAATATATAGAAACTTCAACTCTTTGCTGCCAGATGATGGACATATAAGATGTTTGCAGCCCTAATCTCACACACAACCATAAATTATAATATACAAAACATTAGTCCATACTCTGAACATGTGTGAACTCAGTCACTGTAGAACTAGAATCTGTCTTCCAGTTCCTTAAACAGATTTCTTTTTAAACCTATTTTGCTACTAATTTTCATAATGCTTGAAACTTCTTTCAGATTTTCTCAAGCTTACTTTATTTTTAATCTGTTTCACACCTGTATACGCTGAAGCCTCCCTGACTCTTCACATCTCCAGGCCTAATGAAACTCACGGGAGGAATTCCTAACTATTGGAATGTCATTGAGGAGGCAGCTGGAAAAGTGCTGTACTCTGAGTACTCTGTACTCACCTTTCCTTGGCAACCTCCAGGAGCATTTTTTCTGCATGGGCATGGTTTAAAGGCAGGGCTTCGTAGATTACAAAGAGCCACCCAGCTCTGCAATTAAATTACATGCCTTCCAGATAAATGCAGAACTGAGGCTTCACTCTCGGTTAGGATGAGCGGCCCTATAAGAAAGGTCTGAGGACCCGGAGAACGAGGTCAGCTGCGGCTGCCAGAGAGAGGCGGAGCGATGCTGCCCCGGGCTTTTGGCGCGCTTCTCTGCCAGCCGCGCCCGTTCCCGACCCTGCTGTGAAAGGACGGGCGGCGGCGGAGGCTCAGAGCATCCCTCTCCCTTTCCCCTGGGAGGGAGACAAGCGCGCGGCCGCGCAGAATTCCGCCCTTCCTGGAAAGAGCAGCGGCCAGTTTGCCCGGACTCTCGCGGTCCGAGTTTCTTTTCCGCACTCACGACTCGCCCTGTAGCGCCGAGAGACCCACGCGAGGGCGCCCCCACCCCGCACTGACGAGTTCTGTGCCCCCGAGGCAGGGAGATGGGCGTCAGAGCTGCCCCGGGCATCCTGGCTCTGGTAGCGTTTTCGACGCTCGGGCGCCTTGCCGGAGCGGGTTGCGTTGAAGAAAGGCGCTGCTGTCCTGGCCGGGATCCGACGTGCACCGCCACCGGCTGGCGCCTGGACAGAACTTACGGGACCTGCTTCTGCGACCAGGCGTGCGAACAGACCGGCGACTGTTGCCACGACTACGCCCAGGCATGCCCAGGTAGGCTAGAAGAAGGGAGGGTGCCCAAGAGCGCCTGAAAGCACCTGCCGCCGAGCGAGGTTCCACGTTGGGGTGCTTTGCCTCCAAAACACTCCTGGCGGTAGTCGGGGGCGGGTTTCAATGGCCTTAGAAGTAGAGGAAACTATGTGGTTCTCCCTCCACTCCTCCCCCCCCCATATTTTCGAGGAGAACTAACCTTTGTTCTTGGAAATGGGATCAATAATAAATAATAAAACGATCTCTTAAAGTCCAGATAGATGGCTACTTCTTGGCAACTTCGGGGTGAGTTTACACAACTATTAGAATCGTGTCACCAGAACCACTGTCTTCACAAAATGTAAAGCCAAGCCATTAGTTCCCAATAGGTTGAATCGTAAATTATCCAGTCCCATGTGCTGTCCAGCTCTAGTCTGTCATGGGCACTCAGCTTTCTCTATTTCCCTTCCTACTTATTCCTGCTCCCCAAAGGAAGGAAAGTTCTGTAAAAAAAATACTTGCTGCAAAACTTAAATCCACCCAATTTTTGTGACTTTTCCTGAATATGGAAATCCAAATAAAGGACAAAAATGTAAGGAAATGACTCAAGCAAAATTCACTGAGTATCTGGAGGGCAGATTTAAACTTTAAAAATGAAGACAATGGATTGCTTTGCAAATTGAAACAACTTATTAAAAAATGAATGAATGCAATAATCTGTGTTAGATTTGTGATTTGTTTTGGAAGAGGAAGGGGGCAGAAGAGTAATAGAAGAGTAATACAGATTGTCTATAACGTCCTTGTGCAGTTTTAATAGATAACAATGTCACTTCTACATAAGATACAAATGATTTGTAAATGAAACACAGAGGGAATTTACTCAAAATTTAAATAAAATGGATACTCGATTCCAGAATAATAAATGTGATTAATCCTTTATGAAATACAACTTCATTCAGATAATTTCAAAAACATGCTATCCTTTGTATCCAAAATACGATATTGAAAATTGACTTTCCTTCAAATAAATGTGCTAAATCTCAAATTCTTCTCTGTTGCATTTATATAGTTAATACTGATAGTTGCACTTCTGTGCAAGATATAAACAATTAAATGCACAAATTTTTATAGACACCCTACATATTAATAATTGAATAAAATCGTTTGTTTTCTTCTTTGCTTTTGTGTTTTTCTTACTGCTTTATTTGTGAGGTCCATTATGATAGGAGCCATAATGGAGTTCAAGCCTCACCTGTCTTTCTACCTCTGGCCCCCTCTGTATTTCATGATGGTCAATCTTACAGTCATTTAAAGATAAGAATAGAAAGGATCCAAGCACATAGTAAGTAAGGATTGCATCCTTAGCTATTATTCCTCTCTAGAATTCAGTCATTGATACTGTAGTACTGACTATTCAATGTATGCAAGAAGTTTTGATTTCTGTTTTTTTAAAGGTACATTTTAAAAGCCAGATCCAAGCTACAGAAATCAAACGTCTTGCCTGCCCATTGGTACACTTTAAAAAGAATATAAAGCATGAATCAATTCCTTTTGCATGGCTGAGGAACCAGGAAATGATATAGGACTATGCCCATCAAAAAAAAAAAATCGTAGAGGCAGTTTTTGCAGCTCAAAAGGCAAATTGAGGGAACTTTTTATTTTGTATATTATTTCTCAATCATGATTTCCCCCTTGAACTGTTGCCACAAATCTTTTGGGTCTGTCTGCTTTACTAGTGTCTTGGACTAGTGTGCTAGCTTTGTTTCTGCTCTAATTGGTGCATTGTGAAATAGATTATATGGATTAATCTGTGGAGCACAGAGGAAGGATCCCGCCTCAGAGAAGAGCAGAATCTGATTGGCAAGTGGCTTCTCTGAACTCATTCATGCATGGTCATGAAATCATTTAGACAGGATGCATTTAATCAGGACTGGATCTTAGCTGGAGATAGACAAAAAGCAAAGGTGGAATTTGGGGCAATGGATTTCCCTCTTATGGTAATAGTACTATGGGCACATTTGCATGTTACAGTTGATTGCACAAGGAAGTTAGCTCTCCTTGTACCTGTTCTTCTCTTCCCAAAATTATTTTTTAGTTCTGTACAACTACTTATTTCTCAGAACAAACAATGGACAAGAGTATGGAGATTATTGGTAGCCAACTATCACTGATTTGATGAGACGGGAATAAGATTGTCACTTAAGATTGTTAAAAGACAAAGTTCCAGCTTTTCACTTTTGTTCCAATTTTAATTTTTTATCCAATGTATTTTAGCCATGCTCAACATCTATAAATGTCAGTAAACAATAACTTGGCTTTATGCCTGCTGCCAAACAAATCCTCGAATTGTTTTTCCTCCATGGGCTATTGGCTTAACTGCATGAAAACTGGCTTGTTTTAACTGAGGTTGGGTTTTCAGGAGGCATTTCTAGCAGCTGATGAATTTGTGACATCAGAATGGAAAAATGGGACTTAAGTATGTATATGTTTGGGAAGATAATAGTAAACAAAGTATAGGAAAGTAAAAATGGCCTTAGTGGATAGAAAATTTACAATTGGGGTAAAACTATTAAATAGATACATATATTAAAACATGCAAATACACATACAAGAACTTTCAATTAGTCTATAAGGTAACGTTATAGGCTATGCTTAAATCTGAGTATTACCTTAGGTTTAAAAATAATGTATTTAATTCTGAGTCCGAAGCACTTTTAATAATGCTGGAAAGCATTTTCCACTTAAATTCTAGCAAGAAGCCATTGCCATGCACTGTTCAATATGCACAGGATCTCCTTTCTAGCATCTGCTTCCTTCCAAATTTTCTGTAGATTGCAAATAATTCAAGAATCTCTTTCCATGCAGGCTTTTGAGACGCCAAGAGCAGCACAAGTAACGTGTGCTAAATTAGATAGCACCTTTGTTTGTTTTGAAACAAGAGTTAATGAAATACTGCTTAAGTATAACTTATTACTTCCATTTTAGTATCATAACATATAAGAATGAGATGGGTGGCTGTATAAATTGAAGGTAATTATAACAGGCCCATCAAGCATACTAATATGGTATTGCTTGGTGTTGTGGTTCCCATCCTATGATTCAAAAGGTGGACTTTGAGATGATCTGAAAAATATATGTATTGAAAAACTACCACTTAAAGTTTTAGAGACTGCTTATGTATTATAGATGATAGGCTGAAAAAATGTTGGGATTAGAACATATGAATATAAAAATGTAAAGTCATTTTATGGGCAAGAATATTTTAAGTTATGGTTTGGGTATTATTTTGGGGAAAAAGAAGATCAGGAAAGTTATTGAAGTATGGTGCTCAGATGGATAGGCAGGTGGAAATTTGTTTTGTAAAGCAGCTTTATTTCCACAATAGTTTTGAAAATGACAGATCAGTGTTAACTGTTGCTCTTCTTAATCAATTTTTTTCAGGAAAAAGCAACCTGTGTGACCTATTGATTTAAGTTTTGCTAAATATTTATAGGGAAAAGACAAATTTTTGACAGTAGCAAATGACTCCATAAGTTTCATTGTGATAATATTTTTACAATTCTTTTGCAGCTGTTTCATGTGTTGTTGGGGAATGGAATCACTGGAGTGGCTGTGCAGAACAATGTAAACCCACCTTCCGGATGCGTACACGTATTATACAACAAGAGCCAAAAAATGGTGGGGAGACTTGTCCTCCGTTGGAAGAAAAAGCTGGCTGCCTGGAATATGCAACTTATGAAGGGAAAGATTGTGGAGATGGTACACATGCCTCCCATTTCTCCCTCTCTTACAACCTGCATCCTTACCAAACTGCTTCCAATGTCTTATAAACTTGTTTAATCCATTGTCTCTAATCAGAGCAATTATTTTTGCTGTCTCTGCTAATTCAGTCAATTTTAAAATCCACTCTTCAACAGTGGGCATCCCTCTTTCCTTCCAATGCTTAGCATACAGTATATAATCCTCGCAGAAGTCACCATGTAAAGAAATAAGGCCTCAAACTGTTTTTTTATTGGTTTATCCATAATACCTAGAAGAAAAGCTTCAGGTTTCATTAATATTTGTAATTTAAATATTTTCTGCATTGTCAATATTATATTTATCCAGTATGATTTAGCATACTTACAAGGCCATCACATATGATAAAATGTACCTGGATTTTGGTTGCATTTCCAACACTTGTTAGAAACCCCTCTATACATTTTTCCTGTCTATCTGGAGTCGAATACCAGCAGTTCATCATCTTATAAAAGTTTTATTTCAAGCTGTAATTCACAGTGAATTTTAAATCATTGGTCCATACAGTCTCCCATCAGTCTAGCATTATATTGTAACCAAAAGTTTTCACCCATTTTACCATAGTCTTTAACAAATTCATCTTCCAGATTCATCTTAAGTAACATTTTACAAACTTTAGCAATCAGTTATCTCCAGAACATATTCATATCCAATTCAGATTTAACTCCCGCAGATACAAAACTTTTTTTATCAAGTTTAAATCTTTAAAAAAAATTATAATAATTAAACCAATGACGAACAAATCCTTCACTTACTAATTGTTCTCTTGCTTTTATCTTAAAGCCCTCTTCTTCAAATATTAGTAAATCTCGATATATCATCCATTTATAATCTAATAGTATCTCTTTTCTGTGTAATGTTTCATGGGTGATAACCAAAGTGGTACTTTGTCAGCCAATCTTCTTTTATATTTTCATCATATATGCCCAATTTATTGTCTAATAACATGAGTCTGAAAACCAGGGTTAATTTTATTTATTGTACCACAAATAAGCATGTCACCCAAATCTCAAATGAGAACTTTCAAGGTCTAATAAACTTGAGTTTTTAAAGTTATCCAATCTTTTAACCATATCAAAAAAAAGGCATCATAATATAATCCAAGGTCCCGCAAATTCAGACCTCCTCTTTAGCATCCTGTAGTGTAGGAGCTTATATTTAATTCTTACTTTTGCCACTTCCACATCCCTGTATTGAGACTTTGATATTCAATATGCCTAATTCTGTTCTTTAAAAAAGGCAAAGATCTCCTACCCTCACACTTGATTATCATCCCATTTATTGAAACACCTGATTCTAATTTCTCCTTCAAATGAACTGATAATCCTAGAAGTTCATATACTTTTGCAAAAATGTTGATTTAGTTTTTTCATTAATGAATAAATGAGCAATATGTTTTTGATTTATTTGCTTAATTAGGTTCTCTAAACTAGGATTATCTAATTTTAGGACTTGTGTAGAGAACTGATCATATTTTAGATCAATGGTTCTCAACCTGTGGGTCGGGACCCCATTTGGGGTCGAACGACCATTTCACGGGGGTCACCAAACAACACAGTCCGCCATTTTTTCCCCCTTTTCCTTAGCTGTGCTACTCCCTTTTATTCTATTGGCTTTGGAAAGCCAATAGAATAGACTCTCTTGAATAGAGTCTAATTCTATTGGCTTTCAAAAGCCAATAGGAATTGTCCAGGCTGTCTCTGCCCCGCTGAGCCCGCCAAAAGTCCCATTCTGCAAACGGTGCTGCACCAGTTGAGTAGTCCTCGACTTACGACCGGTTGAGTAGTCCTCGACTTACGACCAGTTGGGGGTCGCGGCATTAAAAAGGTTGAGAACCACTGTTTTAGATCATGTTTATGCAAAAATATTGAAAATTTAAATGGGTTCACAATGTTATAAGCACCATTACATACCAAAGGATGGAGCAGGCAGTTTTAACTTTGTCCAGTTTTATGTTATTTTATACATCTTCTACTCTCAGTTAAATAGCAACATCAGCTTTATAAATTTTATTTTCATAATAACTGTGTTCTTCCTAGTTCCTGCATTCATAACTACTTCTGAATATAATAAAGAGAGAAAAAAGACATCTATACATCCAAGGTGGACTTCAGAAACAGAAGATTCTAGGTAATTATGGCTAAACCTTTTACCAGCTTCTCTAGAGATAAATTTCTTTGAATTCTGTTGAATTTGTCTCCCAGTCAAAACACACATATACTATCTTGACATTTAATACACATATGGATATTTCAAATTGGAAGAAGATAATTTTGTATAACTATCCATATTAGAGGGATTAAAAGTTTCTGTACTAAAAGTATATTTCTGAAGTCTTATGTTGCCATTGCTTTTCTTCTCTCTTATGTTGCCATTGCTTTTCCTCTTCACATATAATTTTCTTTAGTTTGTTTGGTGTTAACTGCATTGTTTGTTGAAAATAGGGTTTTATAGCACTGCCTATAACGAAGTGAAATAATGCAGTATTTTTGCAAAGTGAGAAATTATATATATATTTTCTACAAAAAGCCATTTTAATGTTTATCTAATTTAAAATAAGGTAAGGAATGATAAATTTTATATGTAAACTTTAAACATGATTTTTTTAATATCCTGACTTTTTAAAAACCTACATATGGGAATTGCTGTCCCCAATGCTAGTAATACAAGCCCAATGAACTTATCCCTAGTAGAGTCGTATTTTAAAGATGTCATAGGCTTCCTCACTATTTTTCATGTAGTATAGAGGTGGGCAATCTGTGGCTGTCTAGCTAAGTATGGTCTTTATTACTTGCAAGTGGTTTTTGAAGATAGACAATCTCATACTATTAATAAAGCCAATCTGTGGCATCCTGATAGTCTGCTACTGAATAGAGAATGCCAAAAAAAAAAAAGACAAAAGTATAGAAAGTCAAATGTATTTTACTAAGAAAATGGTTGGCCTCACTATTGGCAGATACAGTAGATACTCAACAAACCGAAAGTTGCTCACCCTGATATTCGCAGGCATAGGGAGTTTAGTCTCCCATTTTTTTAGTAGTCTTAATTACAGATCAGAGTCTGAGCCATAGCTGCTTAGGATTATTTTTAACTTTCAGGAAACTGCTTTTTCTGGCTAAAAACTTCCTAGATTATGTATGCCATAAATTACCTTTCAGATTTATTTTTGCATTACTAACAAACATTTCCTCCCCAAAGGAGTTACTGTGTGGAATTTAAAACAGAATCATTGTCTCCTTACTGCTCTATGGAAACTCGCCCGTATGCTCGATGGATGCAGTACCTTCGAGCAGGCTATACAGTATGTGTAATCTGCCAAGAGCCAGCAATGCACAGAGATAGCTATCGTTGTACTGGAGATGGCACTGATACTGATAGGTAAGCTACTAAATTTCTTATCTAAATCTCTATTAATTTAGCCTATATTTTTTCATTTATCAATTTGTAGAAAAAAATCTCAAACCAAATTACAATTGAAAATGATCTATTCTCCATAACCTGGCTACATAGAGAACTTAGACTTTGCAGCTCTGTTTTTAATTATTTTCTTGACCTTACTGTGCTATCACTTCATTTTACTTTTATCTTCATAATTGTATTAAGAAAACTTAGCAGCCACATTTGAATTACCATGAGGCATCTTAGCTCACACAAGATATAGTTTGGAATGAATTCCAGGTGAATTGTTTCTGTATTTTCATTGTGAGAGAACAATGTAGTTAGTTTGCAAATTCAGGAAGTACACTGGTTTAGTAAAACCATAGTAACTGTCAGCCTTTCCAGGTAACTAGATAAGAAACATAACCAGAGTTTATTCTTTATTGTAAGACTACATTAACAGAATCTAGCAAGCCTGAAAGTACAAATCTCCAATTTGTCTGTTTCTACAGCCTGAGAACTTAGAGAGGATCTTTTCTGAGTTTCTTTTTTTCCCCTTTCTCTTATGCAGCTATGGGCTCCCTCCTCCCTCTTATCTCTTCAGCATCTTTCCATCCATTCCCAAGGTCATTTCCATACCATCACAGAGTTAGATTCAATATATCCATTAGAAGAGTTCTGCTAATATTGGAATGGACAGGGAGACCATTCCTCCTTCCACCTGCATTTCTTGAAAAGATGGAAGACCATTCAGAGAAGCATGAGAAATATCAATAATTGCTGTCAATGTTTTGCATAAGATTCAGCAGAAATACTTAGAAATATGTGGGAGAATAAATACATCTCTACAAAGCAGTCACATTTTTTTCAGGCTTCTAAGGAAGTGGGAAAGGAGACATGATTTTAATGAATCACATGAGAAATGACATTATCTTCATGAGTCATTTCATTAAAGCATTTATTATCATGATCACATGGAGATCTGCTTTAAAGGGCTGCCATTCCCTTGCATTCTGAAGTATCTCTTCAGAACCATTTCAAAATGACACATATGATCCTCTTTCTAAGACCATCTGCTGGATACCAGAATCCTGAGTGAGAAGGGACCTTTATGTTTGAGAAATATCATTGTTTGTATCCCACTGTATTTGTTACACATTTGCAACCTTTTCGGCCACAAAGTCCTATATGCTCTTATGTGGATGGTGAAAATTACTACATAGTCTTCTTGTAATTGTGTGTTATCTATGAGAATATTCAAATATGGAAGACATTATTTACACCATTCCTCAGCTTAATAGGATGTTAAAATTCCATGAAGGAATATCTATACCATTAAGAGAATGTATTTCTATTCTATTTTAGGAATGCAATTCTCCACTGGCAAGCAGTCGGAAACCCATCCTGCTATGGAACCTGGAAGAAAATTCAGCAAGTGGAAGAATGTTCATGTCCTCTTGTACATAGTTTTATTTTTACATAGCAGAGTGAATATATACTTTAATATATTTACCTGAAGCATGAAATCTAGCACTGGAGCTATCTAAAGATTTTAGGTATTAAACAAACTAGAAATCAATTTTTGACATTACCCTCAGTCTTTTGTATGTGTGAATAAAATTAAATGAATTATATAGCTATATTGGTCTTACTCGAATTCAGTACTAATAATTATTGTGAGATGCCATTAAAACAGATAAGCTGGGTAATCATTTACATAAATCAATTGTAATATGGCATTAGTTCTTTTGAAAAGTGTCTGCTTTATTTATAATTGAAAATAATTGAAGTGGAAGTTGTTGACATTAAATCAGAAGTATCTTTAGCAATATCACAGTTCCTATTTTGGGAGAGGGAGGGAGTCCCTTTAAATCAATTTTTGACTCTTGACAACTACCTGGACTACTCCTTGGCAAGGATTTTTGGGTAAGTGATTCACCATTGCTTCCTTTCTAAAGCTGAGACCCAGCTGGCTTTGTGCCTAAGGCAAGACTAGAACTCAATGTCTCCTGATTTGGGGGTTAGCATTTTAATCATTACATCAAACTGGATCTCTCAGCTACGACTAAGCCATTGGCAGCCTGTCCACTGCTTGTGAATTAAAAAGATAGCAAGGCTCCATGCATGTTAGGAAAAAAATCAGAAGCAGATTGTAGGATATGATACTGTAACGGGTATCAAGGATTGATACTCAGCAAATATTACCTAAAAGTCATTGTGATGACTATACAGAAGGACTGTTATTTACAGAATCATTTAAATTTTTGAAGTATAGATATTTAATACTATTCAGAAAGATAAGCTTTAACATTTCATTCTTAGTACCATAAGGATCAATCTGGCACACTCGTTATTTTTGGCATCAGTGCCATTGACAAAGGATTGTGAAGGAAACATGAAGGATAGCAGATTATACGAGAAAGAATCCCTTGCATCACTAGCAAGCCTATAAAATTGGCTTTATTACTGATCAAAGCCTCACGTCAGCAGGCAACCAAATCTGTAAAACAATTTAACTTTCTGGAATAAGAACAACACTGAAATAAATGTTTATATCCATAGATTCTTCAAAATATTGCTCCCACAAAATGCTATACAACTGCTAAGTAGTTCTTTGGACATTCCTGAAAATAGAATGGAGAAGTCACTTACTATGATTGATTGCAAGAAAATAAAATATAGCTACAAATTAAAAATGCAGCAGTATGAATTGAACTTAAAAATGCAATACATTTGTTATAATTAACAGAAGAAGTACAACCTCTGCACTTCAGTGTTGCCCACAAGCTGAACATAGTGGGTTCATATTTGGATAGTTAACTCAAGAAGAAGCACTGCAGGCAGCCAATTTATCACTTCCTGACCATGTAAAGATTATGGAAGGACTTCCGGTGGATTTTGCGCGCGCGATGGCGGCTACTTTGTAGCCGTCTTTCCTGGGTAAGTGTAAGAACCGCTATGAACAGCAGACACCAGCTGTTCAGCGGTTCAAAATCCCCCTCCCGGGCAAAGGGGGGGGTAGAGAGTGTCTGAATAGTGGTAGAGCCTCTTTTGCACCCCCCAAGTTTTTTTTGGGGGGGTGAAAGGAGTGCTCCCACGGAGTTCGGACTTGTCTCCGCTTCCCAGCTGTTTTTGTCCTCAGGGACAAAACGAGCCGCGGCAAACACCTCCGTGCTTAAAGAGAACTGGTGAGTTTTTTTTTTTTATAAACGGACAGAGCTGAGTAGAGGATTTAGTTTTTGCTTTCTTTGATTTATTTGGATTTTAAGTTTTAAGACTTGCTTCTATTTTTATTCTCTCTTTTTATTTTTTTTTTTCTTTTTTTTCTCTTTGTTGAAAGGGAAAGTAAAATGGCGATCGGCAAATCTCTCGGTGTTTTTTTTTTTGAAGTTAGAATGCTGACCGGCAGGCTTTTTGGTGTTTCTTTTTCTTTCCTTTCCCTTTCCCCTTTTTATTTTCTTATGATTGGAATGGTTGTTTTTGGTATCTCTAAGTATTTTTTTTTTGGAACGGACTTTTTCTATTTAATTATTATTATTTTTTTTTCTTCTCCCTTCTTTTTATTGTAATGACTCTTTTTTGAAGGACTTTTTTCTGTTTAATTTTTTGTAATTTTTAAGAAGGTGTAAAGCTTTTTTTAATTTTTTTTCTCTTCCTTTTTTTTTTTCTTTTCCCTTTTTTCTTTTTATTATAATGACCTTCTTTGGAGGGAGTTATGATTTTTGAAGGAATTTTTATAATTTTTTAAGCAGGGCTAAAGGTTTTTCTTTAAGATGGCTCCAAAGCGTCCAGGGATTTCTACAGCTTCTAAATCAACAGTTTCACCCTCTTCTGGGGGTCAGCTAATAACTATGAAGGATTTGCAAAACATGATGGGAGATGTTATAATTCAAATTAGGGCCGAAATGAAAAAGATTTTAGAGGAAAATAATAAGATCTTGAGACAAGATTTTGTTTTGGCTTTAGAAGGAGTTGCTTCTGTTCTTGAAAAGGTGAACTCCCATGTGGAAGAGGTAGCTGAAAAAGTGTACATAATGGAGGGGAAAATTGAAAGTATGGAAAAAGAAATGGAAAATGAGATTCTTATGCTTCAATATGGACAAATGGAATATTCCTTAAGAATCAGAGGCCTGGAAGAGTCTTTGCAAGGAGATTTGAAAGAGATGGTTGCAAAGGACTTTGCATTGATTTTGAATAAAGAAAAAGAGGGAATACTTAGTGAAATTGAAAAATTATTTAGGGTTAACTCTGTTGTGGCAGCACAGAAGAATCTGCCAAGAGATGTGGTAATTTACTTTGGTAAAAGATCCTTACGCAATCAAATTGTGCAAGCCTATTATAAGAAGAGATTTCAAATTGCTTCACAAGATGTCATAATTTTTAAGGATATCCCATCTAAAATTTTAAGAAGAAGAAAGGAGTTTGCTTTTCTAGTAAATGAACTTAAAAAGAGAAAAATTCTATTCAGATGGGATATTCCGACTGGAATGGTGGTGAACTACCTGGGGACATGTCATAGACTTAATACTGTTTTTCAAGCAAAAGATTTTTATACTTCGGTCCTGGGGGTATGTGCATCGCCATCTATTAGGTCTCAACAAGTCCAGATTGAGGAGCAGAAGACAACTTGTGTAGCACATAACTCCAAAGAAAAGCAGCAACAGAAGAAGGTTAAGGAATTTTCATATTCAGCGGTCTCTGAATCTCTGGGAGATGTTGGACTTACAAAGTCTTTGGAGCAATCTTCAAGGGTGGCTTTGGGAGAAGTTAGACCTACAAAGTCTTTGGAGCAATCTTCAAGGGTGGAATTGCTGCCTGAAATCGAAATTGGGAAATTTCAGCTTGAGGGGCACCAACAAGAGAGGAACGGGCAGAGGATAACTTGTACAACTTATAACTGTGAAGATCAACACAAGGAGGAATTCACTGAGGAAGTTTTACAGGTATCGGTCCCTGAGACTTGTGCAACATATAAATGTAAAGAAAAAGTAACATCTAAATGTAAAGAGAAAGACCAACAGAAGAAGGAGGTTGAGGAAGTTTCACAGGTACTGATTCCTGAGCTGGTGGGTCAACCAGGACTTACAAACTCTTTGGAGCGATCTTCAAGGGCAGAATTCCACGCATTTTTTTCGATGCTTGCGGGCAAGAGAGACCAATATGGATTGTGCTTATAGTAGATGCAACTGTCTATTAGACAGAAGATTATGGATATTGAATGAAAATTTTAGATAAGAAGTTTGTGTTTATAGTGGGTGCAACTGGTTATTGGACAGAAAATTCTGGACATTGAATGAGAACTTTAGACAAGAAGTTTACTATTGAGATTGTGGGAGAAGTAAAACTTATATCGTTTTTGGAAAATGTCTTATGTAATGTCTAACTATGTGTTTTGGGATAATAATATATTTCAGTTTTAAGTTTTAAACCTTTAATGATAATATTGTTTAAACCTGTGTTTTGAAGGGATTATAATTTGTTTATTTCAGGGAGGGGATTCTAATAAATTTGTGTTTCGAAGGGAGTATAATTTGTTTAAGTTTCAAGTAATGCTTAAATTTGGTTTTTAAATATTATTATTAATATTTCTAAGAGAAAATAATTTGCTTAATTAAATGTCTATATTTGTTTAGGAAAGAAAGTAATGCTTAAATCTGTGTTTTTGGAGAAAGTTTATATAGAATGATGATTGTATTTAGATTTGTTTAGGATTTAAAAGTGTTTCAAGCTTTTAAATATTATTATTAATATTTTTAAGAGAAAATAATTTGTTTAACTAAATGTGTCTAGATTTGTTTAGGATTTTTAAGTTTTTTTTTTTTTTTTTGGATAGGTGAGAAGATGATGAAGATTGAAGGAAATATGTATTTACTTTAAGTTTTCTAAGAGTATTTATTTTTAATGGTACAACAAAGGTTTATATGTTTATCTTTTTGTATTAGGATAAAGAAAGAGGGAGAAATTAGATTTTACATTATAGCTATAGATATTCAAAGAAAGTAATGTTTAAATTTGCGTTTTTGGAGGGAGTTTATATAGAATGATGATTGTATTTAAATTTGTTTAGGTTTTAAAAGTGTTTTAAGTTTTTTTTCTCAATTAAGCCTGTACTCAGCTCTGGGAAGTCTAGGGGAGGGTTTGGGAGGTTGGGGAGGAGGGGGGTGAGGTAGGGTTGGGGGGGGTATGGGAAGGGGATTTGTTTTTGTAAAAATTTAAAAAATTTTCAATAAAAAAAAAAAAAAAAAAGATTATGGAAAAGGTTGCAGAAATACTCCTATGCCTTAAAGCAGGCATGTCAAACTCGCGACATGACGTGACGTATCAGGACTTTTTCCCCACTGCTGGCAATGGGGTGGATGCGGTTTTGGCGTCCGGCCCATGGGCTGGCAGTTTGACCTGCCTGTCTTAAAGCATGATTTCTTTGTTAAAGCATTTCTTGTATACTTTACTTTCATCTCCATGTCCCCTTTGCATAGAACAATGTAAGATGTCCTTGATTAAACGGAGGCAACAGGAATCTTAAACTTGTCTGCTTAAGACGTATGTCTTAACTTTGCAGTATTTATATGGTCCTGCAAAATATTAGCCTGAATTTCTTACAAGCTCTCTAGAATGAAAGGCTAAATCAATTTGAAGTTGCTTGTCTTAAGCAGCTTTATTCAAATGATTAACTAGATCAGTGGTGGCAAACCTATGGCATGGGTGCCAGAGGCGGCACTCAGAGCTCTCTCTGTGGGCACGCACGCCGTCGCCCCAGTCCTAGGCCTTCAGCTGGGTTTTATAAAACCTTTTCACTTTAGGCCTCCATCATCATGTGCAAAAAAAAAAAAAAAAAAGGTTCAATCAGTCAATTTTAACTTCTCACAGGAAAAAAAAAGATCTTGCAAAGTTGGAATTGATTGATTGAACTTTTTAGTCCCACTCAGTCTGCCATTACCACTGCAGCCACGCCCAGCCAATGGGTCACGCCTAGCCAATGGGCCATGCCCACCCAGCACTCGACGATGCATAAGTGGATTTTGGGTTGCAGTTTGGGCACTCGGTCTCTAAAAGATTCGCCATCACTGAACTAGAACTGAACATCTCATCACCTCTAGATTTTCAAGAATCAACTGAAGAAGCAAAAACTTTATTTTTTAAGAACTATAATTGCATAAAATGGTTCCTCTTTTATATTAATTCAAGACACCATCTAGTAAGACTATCACATTATCATTATCAAAATGTAGTGAGGTAAATAAATAGGCTGAGTTTTTGAGGAAAAAACAATTTAGGCCAAGCCTGACTTAACTAATGTTCTCCATCTGTCTTTTAACATAACATTGGTTCTATTATTAAAATCATAATTCTGAAGAATTTTCATCCAGTTTCCAACTCCAAACTTCTGTACACCTTTTTTTAATTTCTGGTCTTCTTCCCACTTCCATGGCTATAGAAAATTAAAATAAAATATAATAGATATTTTTTCAAGCAGTTTTGTTATTAGCTTAACCAGCAATTGCTGAAAGAACATTCTATTAACTCTCATTCTTGAAACCACAATTAAAGTCCATAGCATTTGCATTTTACAAAAGATCAGCGTTTTAAGAACTATTTCTTCTATTACCATTTTAAAGATATGAAAAGCTTGATGAAAAGCAAATGATTATTTCAGATGTGAGAATTACAGGGCAATAGTAGAAATTGCTTTTATAAAAACTTCTAAACACATAGACACACATCTCTGTTCACATTCATAAAACAGTCACTTGCAGATTATAGCAATATTTTCTTAAGCTGTAGCAATTTCTTGCTTTCTGTATTTATCATAAATCTTATCTTCAATATTTAGTGATTGTCATATGATTTTTTTAAAATTACAATTTGAGCTGCAAACCTGTTATACTGTATCAAAATACAGACTCCAATATAGAAATTATTTGAAAGGAGCAGACAATAAGAAGTCTACAAAGATCACTGCCTATATGCATTTAGGTTTCAATTATAAAATGGAAACATTAACATTTTTTCTGAATAGAGTTCTCTTTTCTATGTATATATACCCTTTACTTAGCAAGTTCAATTTCCTTAGAATATCATATTAACACCAAAGAACTTGGGACAGTTGAAATAGAAAGCTGATAAAAAGAAGCCAGAAACAACCAGTTTCTAAAATCAGAGGGGCTGAAACTACTGACAAATGTTTGTATTGTGTGGGTCTGAATATATGAGAATTATACATTCCTTGCTTTTCCTTTTGATAAGCAGTTGTAATAGAAGTGCCAAATGAGACAAGGCATCTTGGCTTCTTCACTGATAATTGGCCAGAAATATAGTACCTAGCTTGGCTTTTGTGTGATAGTTAAGATAACCTTTTGGGCATGCAAAGATCATAGTTTCAATCTTAAATGTTTAGCACAGCGGTTCTCAACCTTTGTGTGACGGCGACCCCCGTCACATGGATGCGCCCCCATGCGCGGCGGCGCCCCCATGCACGGTGCGCATGCACGGCGCCGCCCCCTGAGGGGAAAAAATGGCGGATCGCGTTGTTTGGCGACCCCCGTAAAATGGTCGTTCGACCTCAAATGGGGTCGCGACCCATAGGTTGAGAACCGCTGGTTTAGCATGTTGTAAATCATTTGTGGAGTAACTTTAGATATGTTGGATTTTAATTCCAATAAGCCAAGCCAGCAGTCTTCAGACATATTAGCTGCCTATTATACAAATTTAATTTCCAGACATTTGGAACAATTGAGGAAGGTTGACTTCCGCCATTGTATTTGGTGTCCCTTATTAAGTTTCACCATTGTTTTAGGTTTTATTTTCATGTCCTACTTGTATATTAGCCTATTTTTTTTTACTGTAAACCTCCCCCAGAATTTATATTAAGAAACACTTGGATGTAAAGAAGTAAATAAATATGTAAATATGAACACTACCGCACTTTTACCTATTACATTAGGTTTGACCATTCTGCATGGCCAGGCTGGATTGGAAATAACACTTTTATCTTGTTGGATCTTGTATGTATCAGACCATGCTTACAGACAGGCAGTCTTCTAGGGAAAGCAGGAAAATATTTTGGAAAAATGTTGTTTCTTTGGTTAATCTCATCAATATTATTTTAAATTAATACATTATTTTCAATTTTTCTTGTTTATACCTTTTTCTTCTGACAAGCTGGCAGAAACTCATCTTGTACAGCATTTGTAGTATTTTGCAGATTTTTTTTACCTGGGTCAGAGAAACAATACAAACATTTCTTTTAAACCCTGAAGTACTATGTATTTTTAATGGCTACATATTAATTAAACTACACTTAATTATGAGATTAGCAGCAGGACTAATACAACAAATAGAATAAAGTGAATCAATAAAAAATAAAACAAATGGATATCATTTTTAAGAGGCAAAAAGAGAACCTTTGAAAAAATGCTCTGAATAAAGATATGTCTTTTATGAGATTTAAGATTCAAAGGTGTATGGAGATTAGCCCAAGTAAAGCTGAACTTAGTCAATATAAATGAAAATACATCAAGCACAGAGCATGCCAGGCTATAGAATGATTATTAATACCTTGGTCTATACTTTGATTTCCACAAGAGACTATTTTTTAAGTGAAAGTCAGGACTCTGAAGCATGGATTTTGGGAACGGGTAACTGATTCCATCCATATTTCCAATATATCCATCCTGTTCAGATATACTGAAATTACGCAGTTACTTACATTGAAAGGCTTTTCGTTTTATATTTTTGGACACAGAAGTCCGTATTTGCCTTGGTTTCCAAAATGACTGATCAGGTAAGGAACAGGAATGTTTATGTAATCTATAGGAGAATGAAAAAAGGAGATATGATAGAGAATACCTATATGGCTGGTGAAATTTTCCTCCCCTTGAATTATACCATTCTTTGCTAAATTCCACTATCTGCCACTTTTCTAACATATAATACATTAAAAAAACTAACTAGGAGCCGTTTATTTACCAGTATAATACATTAAAGATGAAAATAAAAATCTGTAACCAAGATAACTACTCATGTTGGTATAAAACTAGCAAATTCCAGGACATTCATACTTTAGAAGGGTGCTTGGTGTGTTTTCCAAGTGATTTTCTTTGTTTATTTCAACTGTACTGTCGCATTGTATGTTTACCATTATTCCCAAATTTTTTGTTTTCACCTCTTTTGTAGCTTCCTGTAAAACATCAACATTTATTTAAGAAATACTACTTTTCATATCTTTCTCAGTGTTCCTAAAACACTTTTTACAAGATATGTTAAAGATTTAAAACATAAGACCCAATAAAAATGTAAAATAAAGCAGCAATATAATTAACAACTAGAGCTGTTCAGTTCAGTAGGGATGTTCTCACTCTAGGATGATTTAATGAATCAGAGACAAGACCTGTGTTCTGTTACTACCTCAGTAAGCTCTTGGAAATCATATTCAGAGCAAGGAAAGCCTAATAACTCTAGATTCAGACCAATAATCAAGATGAATCATCATCACATACTTCAGTAGTATGGTATTTATTCAAGTAGCGAATAATTACATTTTCTCATTCCATTTTTCCCCCTTCCAAAAATAGTAACCGTTTAATGAGGTTTATGTAGGGAGGAATTTATAACTTCCTGGATCTAGCTACGGGCAAAGGGCAAGCAAAAATGGTTGGCTGCATTCAGTCAATGCATCAGGCAGGAACTGAAACTAACACAAAGAAGCCTCAGAAGATAAGAATCTGGGTACATCTATTAATTGAACTGCTAGAATTGTAGCTTTGTCATGAAACTAATTCTGCTCTAATCCCATCCAAGCTACAAATTGTTACAATGTTATACATTTGGTCTATTGCACCTACTACTCTGATGTTATTTAAAATTTGGTAGTTTGTATAATACTATAGTTTTAACAATTAGAACATTTCCAATACTTTACAATATTTTAATGAGTAAGACATTCAGTCACTTATATACACTATACAATATAAATTGAATAATTAACATTTACATAATTGAATTAGTACACACTACTTTTATTCTATTTTATTATGGTTTTCAACATACCTGCATTAAAAAATTGTTAGTTTCTTTTTTCAAGAAAATATTGATATAAGTTTTAATTCTCTCAGTCAAAAGATTGAAACTGAAAAATCGAAGAAATGGATGATATGGATCTTTTTGTTTTACTATTGCAGAAAGCTTCATTCTTAAAGGCTACAGAAAGAAAAATCAGAATATAATAAATACTACATATTGTGCCTGTAATCTTGCCAATGGTATATATTTTAAAAGAAGCAGAACGTTAGTTTTGCTGCCAGAAATCAAAATGTAGGAAATTAAATCTATATTATTCCATTATAAATAATACAATATAAGTGATAAGTACATGCAAATTATTTTTCCTAATAAGGTGAGGAATGACAAATTCACTTTTGTTAGATTTTGTAGAATTTCATTTTGTAGAAGCTTTCAGTTTTTCCTTATAATTTTTATACAACTGTGTAGATAAGATGGTAATAGCTTCTTTAGCTCAATTCTCTTTAGTCAAACTCTTGGGCAACCAAAGCAATGCATCTCATGCCAAACACTCTCCTCTAATCTTCCTTTACATTCCTTCATTCCACATTATTCTTTTTAAAATACCCACATCTCAGTTAAACATCCCATCCTACATATCATGATTTGTATTCATTTTTGTTTTTTTTCTGCCTTTAATTATTTGCTCCAGCTAGTTTTCCAATCCAGCAATAAATATATGGTGTCCACTTTCCAATATTTTATAGAAGTGAAGCAATCTTAGTCACAGTAAATTATATAACATACAGTAGGTAAATATAATGATCTGAAAAAGAAATCTGATGCCAATGTCACCAGTATGAATTTTTCCTTTTTTTATTTTCTTAAACAAATTTATATGGCTGTCCAACTCACACACACACTGGCTTCAGGTGTTTACAGGATTAAAAATCCACAATCGAAGTTTCTTAAACTTTGATAGCGTTGAGTGAAATTTAGATGGCAGTAAAATAATATCTGGAATTATTGCAGAGAAATTGAATAGGAAGGAGGCATGAAATTGGATCAGAAACCTTAATTTGGACTACTGAAAATTCCTGGAAGTTTTATTGTCTGTTTTAACATTAATAGAATAGAGGACAACTTTATTTTTGACTAAGGCCACACATTTCTTAGTTTGGATTTCAAAAGGCTGCCTGGTGTACTGTAACTAGTCAATAAAGCTAACATTTTAGCTTTTTTACTATTGGATATTTGGAGTTTACTGAGAATATCAGTATTTGGTGTCCCAGAAATAAAATGCATCTATTTAACTGTCCAAAATGTAAAAGACAAAACAGGGAAAATATTATAGAATTAAAATACTTTTAATCACTGATTTCAGCAATGCACCCTGAAGGTCACAAAACCAGATTGGGGGCACCGGTTGTTCACCCATACTTTAATGCCTTCATAGATTGCAAATTAATAATGACTAGAAGAGTAAATCCTGAAAGTTGTTTTATCAGCTTAGTAAATCGGCACATTGATCATTTAAGAATATCTCATGCATTTTTATTTCACAAGGCTTCAGAATAATTGTCTAATTTAATTCAATACTGAACATACTACCTCATTGGATGAAGATTCTGGAAAAAGTCTTTCTATCACTTCTGCAGCCTCCTGAAAATATCCTTTTTCTACAAATACAGCAACAGCCTATGAAGAGACAACTTTAAGTAATGACTTCCATTCTTTATAACAAATCTGGGAACAAGACAACTGCTGCAATTTAATGTTATGATCAACTGTACTTTTCCTTCTAGCAACTCATCTTGATGTATGGTGCCAAAGAGCCTTTACTCTGTCCTTCCCCTTCAGCATGATGGAGGAACCCATCAGCCAAATAAATGTTTCACTAATTCCATTAACTAGTACGAGGAACCGGAAAATCCCTTCCACTGCTACTACTAAGAACTCTTATAGACAGGATCATTTGTTAGAGACAGCTTCACCCTTTCCCCGCCTGATTTTCAGTGTGGATACAGGAGTTTCCACAGGTAAGTGAATGAAGCAATATTGACAATGAATGGAAAAAAGAAGCATGTTTGGCCTATGGCATGGGGGCAGAGGATGACGGCTGCTACTCCTGCATGTCTAGCTACGTTAGTGGGATAACTGGAACTGATCCTGGGAGTATCTTATTCAACACCTTCACTTCTCATATTTCCTTTGTGCTATTCTCTATGCTTTTTGCCCATCCAATATGACTCTGCTCTTTTTTTTCCACAAATGGCTAGAGTTTGCGTGGTAGCTTTTCATTCACTTATATGGCCACAGGCTATAAATGATCATGAGATTTCATGCTGCTGCCAATTAACTGTAAAATCAAATAAATGTTTAAATTCCTAAATGAATTTTAAAGATGCAAGGATGGATTTGATGAAAACAAAGAATTTGTATTTTGTGAATGATAACAGTTTCCATGGAAAGTATTGTGATAGTTTTGAAGTAGTTCTTGACATAGCAAAAAGCCTTAAAATATTAAACATTGTCCTTCCTACCTCAATTTATGACATAAACATTTTGATCTAACTGTGAGAATCCATAAACGAATTTCTAGATTTTCTTGGATGGCATTCTGAATTAAAATGAATATATTGATCTATAATCAAACCTGAATCTGAATTAAGCACTTGATATCTTCATGCAATTTATCTTGTTTTCTTTGTGTTTTTAGGAATGAAGTCCAAACCGACAAAGCATTTTCCAGTGGTGAAAGTCTTTGGTCATCTCCAAAATCAGAATCTTAAGAGAAATGAGAAGTAGTTAAATAGCAGCATAGTATTTTAAAGACCAAAAAATAAACATCCATACATATACTAGAAGTCAATTTCTTCCTTTGATTTTTGGTTCACAGAAGAAAGTTTGTTAAATAGAGATCATCAACTATGCAACTGAGGTGGTTAAACACCAAGCCAAACTGTGGATATAATTTAGAGAGGGAGCAAATCAAATAGCATAAAGATCCTTTATAATTTATTTTGCTACTTATTGTTAACTGTATTTGAAAAACTACAATAAACTATCAAGGTCTTCAGTTCAGAACAATAGTTCTAAATAAGATATGAGTTTGCACCTGATTAAAGACAACATGAACTTATATTAAATGCATTATTTTATAATATAAATTAGCCCTACAACTATTATTTTTCTCTGAGCTAGGAATTCAAGAACCATAGCAGTAATCTATTCAAGCAATGTTTTTTGTAACTTAAGGACTTGTTTACAAATACTGAAATATGCTGCTGACTTGAAGCTGCCATTAGTGCAGAGCCAGACAATTGCCATTGCTGAGTATAAGAACACGATCATATTTCAGAAAATATGTGGTTTGTTGCTATCAATTTACCAAACTTTTTGGATCTCTTGCTTTTATTAACAGTGGTTATTTCTAATAATTTAAGTAGTTTTTTGGCTAAAACATATTTTTCTATAAATAAGCATAAATATAATTAGTATTAATTTTCAAGCATCTAACTAAGAATTTGCTCTCCAAAGTCAAAGCCAAAATATTAAAATGTTTTACCAAATATTTTTCCTTCTGCAATATATGTCAACAACTGACAGAGGCACACCGTTTCCTTTTGATGAGTTTCTATTTTGTGGAACCCTTTAATAATAGCTGAAAAAAGAAATCAGACATGTCAGTTATGATTTTATTCCTACAGTGCCACTGTGTGGTTATCAGTAACTTTGTCTATAATACTAAATATAATAGAATTCACTCCCACGTAATTGTATTTACAACTGGAACATTTCAGAGCAATTTATACTGATACTATGCTAGTCAGTCAACAATTAACCCATCTGTCCCCCAATTCGAAATAATTTGTACTATAAATCACTAATGAACATCAATGAAGAGAGAAAATAGAACTTTTTAAATATTTGTCATTCTGTAATGCTCTATAACAAACATCTCAAAAATTACAAATATTCAACAGAAACTACTAAAATTGTGACAAAAACGGATTTCTCCATTGTAATAGAAAGGTGCCTGGGAAAAAAGGTTTATAGATTGTTGAGAGCTGCCTAGAGCCACTGCTCCGAGAAACATTTTTTTTTCTAAAAAAAGGCAGCACATATACAACGAAATAAAGCAAAGAAGTGTAAAAAGTGTCAGTATGATAGAAAAGAAATGCAGCCGTTGAACGTCTGACAGGTAGAATCATTGCCATAGCTGCAAAGAAAGCCCAAAAGAGAGGCAACAGGCAGTTTCTACTCTACTGAGCCATGCATTATGGGTTTGGGCACCGGCACCAGCACCATCAATTGAGGAATTTTGCCAGTTGAAGTCCATACGGTTTAGAACAGGGGTCTTCAAACTTGGCCCTTTTATGACTTGTGGACTTCAACTCCCAGAATTACCAGCGGCCACAACTCCCTTCTCCCACATCCCGCCAAACAGCCAAGTACTTAGGGCCAGGTCTCTGCTCCTCTCGAAGTCGATGCGGTTGCCCTCGCAAAAATGGCGGCACAGGCAGCGGCAGGCAAAATTCAGCATCCATCCAGCGGCTGTCGACTCCACCTCAGCGAATAGGTCCAAAGAACTACTCTCTGTTGTGCCACAATCCACAAAGGCCGCCTCCACCGTCGTCTGTGGCAAAGAAGCGGCATAGCTCCCGACAGTTAAATTACTTTCCTGCTCCATTTTCAAATATCTCACCCTGCTTTTCCACTCTCCGCCCTGCTATGACAACCGCCCTGCTACGAAGTGCTCCACTCTGGCCACACCCTCTCTCCGAGCGATTGGTCGAGCGGGTCCCCTTCTTTCTTGTCACGTGCCTTGTTCGCACTTTTCGCTCCGTGGCGAATAGGGAGTGTTCTCTGATTCCCGCTTGCGGAGTCTGTTGGGAGGAGAGTGGGAGCTGCAAGCGTCGAATGATTAGTCCAGCTTATATCTCTCCTCTTTCCCCGCATTAAAAATTAGTAATTTATCTCAAGTCACCGCACTGCAGAACGAAACACGAAGACTTACATAAGTTTGACAACTTTTAAGATATGTGGACTTCAACTTCCAGAATTCTCCAGCCAGCATGCTAATTGAGGAATTTTGCCAGTTGAAGTCCATACGGTTTAGAACAGGGGTCTTCAAACTTGGCCCTTTTATGACTTGTGGACTTCAACTCCCAGAATTCCTCAGCCAGCGTGCTGGCTGAGGATTTCTGGGAGTTGAAGTCCATAAGTCATAGAAGGGCCAAGTTTGAAGACCCCCTGGAGTAATAGGACTGGAAGGGATAGTAAAGGTCTTGTAGTCTAACTCTCTGCCAAGGCAGGAATCCTTATACCATGCTGGACAAATGGTTGTCTAATCATTTTTGAAAATATCCAGTGATGGGGCACCTGTAACTCTGGGAGACAAGATGTTCCATTGTTTTCACTGTCAGGAATACCTCCTTAGTTCCAGGTTGAATCTCCCTCTGACCAACTTCCAGCCTTACTTCTTGTCCTGCCCTTAAATGCTATGAAGAATTAATCGACTCCTTATTCTCTTTTACAGCACTTCAAGTATTGAAAGACAGCTATTGTGCTGAACAACACTGGTTTACACTGTATGTGCAAGCTCCCTTCGTTTCTTAAATCAGTTTATCTTCCCTTCTAACAGACTAAAGCCCGGGGGCCGGATGCGGCCGGCAATGTGGTTTCATGTGGCCCGCGAAGCTATCCTGGAAACAGTGAGGGAATGGCCCCTGCTGTCTTAGACCTGGCCCAGGCCTCCCGGGAGCCAATGTACAATTTTGTAGTGGCCATCTATGCTGAAACACATTCAGTCTCAGCTCCACAAGGCCGTCTGGAAACAGCAAGGGACTGACCCCTGCCGTGTTGGCCCCGCCCCCTGGGTGCATGCTGGGGAGGTGTCACCCTTTGTGAGGAATGAAAAAATGCACCATTGCTTGGAAGTGGCCAGCAAATGGCCCTCGCCTACTCTTCCAGTGGACCATGCCTTGGCACTTGCCCCGGTCCCATTCCCTTCTGCCAGAGACCCTCAGATCTGTCCCACTCCTACCCAGGCCCCCACAAGCACCCTTGATGCGAACGATGAAGAGCTGGCCATGCCCACCCAGTAGGCCACACCCACTTCAGCTATGCCCACCCAGTAGGCTGCACCCACCCTGGCCACACTTACTCAGCCCCCCGAGGACAACCGCAATGGTGATGCGGCCCTCAATGAAATTGAGTTTGACACCCCTGGACTAAAGTGTGTATACCGTGATCTCCATACCTTACAATGGGAAGGCTTGATGGAAGGGACTGGCTTAAAATCACAAAATTAACGATAATTCTGAACATTTGGAGAATAAACTCCTTTGGGGATAGAGTGCGTTATAAACTAGCCAATTTCAGATCATTTTAGCGATCTGAGCGAACTTAGCCTGTTGTCTAGTAACTCTAATGGAAGGTTTGATGTGTCATGAGAATCGGTACACAGGGTTGAGTAAACTGTACTAATGTGAACCGAAGAGGCTCTACGGGTGCAGTAAGCGTGTTGATTTGTTCTGGAAAGAGCAACGGTTTGATCTCAGTTCAAATATTCCTCACAATGCTGTGGGAAGCATTAATAATTCAGGAAGAAGCAGGCATGCGAGGAGCGTAATTGCCCTTCCTGAAGACATTACAGCCTTTTAGGGATGAATGTTTTCCTGCTTTCACACTGGTGGGATGGGAGCATGAGGGTGGTCTCATGTTACACTTTCCTTTTTTGAAGAGAATTGCACAAAGAAATCACGGCAGTAGAGTGAGTCAACAGGCGGAGAAGCTCTTTGAAGGTCTGATCCTGGGCGAGGCTGAATTAAGATCACACAAAGGGCTGAAATGCGCGGAAAATGTGAGTGCACCTGGAGAAGCCGGAAACGTGTTGTGCCATAGTATTTGGTCCCTATGATTTTCTTTACTGGAGATCGTGTCAGCAATGCTGAATGTGTAACTGCAGTAAAAGCTGTAAATAATTGAGTAGGTGCAAAGGATAAATGAACTATCAATGTACTGATCTATTCCGCTATGTCCAATAACTGTCATTCTAATAAACGTTTAATCTTAATCCATTTTGAATTATTAAGCAATGTTGCCTTTTGCTCAGACAAGATTAGCAACTTCTTTTAATTGTTTCCAGGCTGTTCAGCATTAATATGTGATGATGATTATTATATGAACAATAACACAATTTATTTAGAGAAGTTTTAACAGTTTGAAAATAGAGTATACTTTCTTAAGGTTCATTACAAAGTGACCCCTTAAGAATCCTAGGATTTAATGAAGTCCTGCCTATTATTTAATAAAGTCTTTCTTTCTTAAGGCTTCCCAAGGTTTTAACTGTGTGCTCTATGTCTTTGTCTTTTTTCCTTTTTTATTATTGAAAGGAATTCTATTCTCTACAATGATATGATTTCACTATAAGGAGGTTCATAATATTTTCAAGACAGGAAAATTAGCAAGGACACTAATTCTCTGTTTGCCTGCCTGCTTGCCTTTTTCTGACAACCACATTTATATTCCTAATATTGGAAATAAGCTGAATAAATGAAATATTTTCTTTGTAGAAAGAGAATGTTAAACCCCCCCCCCACAATGGTTTAAATATTTAAATTGCATAGCAGCCTAACCCACCTCAGGGGATTGTGGTGTGGAAAATAAGAGGCAGGAGTATTAGGTATATAGTGGTTGTTTGTTGTTAGCAATTGAGACTGAGAACTCTGTCAAGCAATGCAGTTGTAATGCATGATGTCATAATTGTGAGCCACTTGCCAAGTGCACAAATTGTGATCATGTGATCACAGGAGTGCCGCAACAACGGCAAGTATGAGGACCCAACATAAGTTCCCTTATTCAGTATCATTGTAACTTTGAACAGTCACTAAACAAGTGGACATTAAATGAGGACCATATATAAAAAAGGCAGGATAACAATATAATAATATTTTATTTTTGTAAAAATGTTCAACATCTTAATTTTTCATTATTAAAAAATACTGTTTTAGGAAATCTACATTGTACCCATTCCTCAAATAAAATATAATAAAAACATGAAAGCATTGTCATTTTATAATTGCTATGTGCCTTCCACCATTTCTTCTTTGTTCTCTCTCATACAGATTAGATTAACTTCGTAATTTCTGCCATTTTTATACTTCAGTTAGTATTTATTGTTATTCTATAAATATAATAAACAGTATTTGCTTTTCATTATGAACCATTTACTTGCCACAAACATATTGCAGTTGATATATATTCTGCTTTATACATATGTTTTCCCCCATGTACTGATCTAATAAAGGGTCAGGTGTACTTGAAGTAGCATATAAGCCTGAGATACACAGCCATAGGACTAAAAATCATGGAATGCTTACTTTTTGTCACATAAGCAATTACTGAGCATTCCCAGTGGATAGATAAAAGCGGTAAACCTTGAAAACATAAAACAGACCAGATGAACAGAACAATCCTATACATTACAGAAGAAACCCCAGTTGACTTAAATTTCCAGCAAGGTTCTCTGTCGTGGACAAAAGTGTTAGGTATTTGTTTATTTATTTACTCATTATATATGACTGCCCATCTCCTATGCATGAGTCTAGTAGTAACAGTTAAACAGAATAAAACATAATAAAACAACATTAATAACATAACAGCAACTGTGAACGTAACTATGACAGAGAAGAAAACACATTATCATTATACAGTACACGAAGGGTAACTTGTCTGATCCATTGAAGAGGAAAGTAGGTGTCTTTTGGCAACTGAACAGTTTAGCAAATCCCATTAAAATATCATCATGGTTTCAATAGAGGAAATAATAGGACAAGGATATAGCATACTAAATTTTTTTATTACTTTGTAACCATTATACTGTAAGTTCAAATATAAAGAAAATTTAGCACCAATGTAAATTTTCAAGCCCTACCTTGATATTACGTTATTATCTGTTTTCATTCCACATATTTTTCTGTAAAAATCCAATTGTAACAGTACCCAAGTGATTCATTGGAATATAAAAATGATACAAATAAATGAATAGGTAGAATACATGAAAACAAAAAAGCACGAACATTTGTTGTTGAATTATAGTTAATTGAATGTTATATATTGGTTGAAATAGCCTGGTTAAAATGATTTGTGGTTGCAATTTCAGGGGGCTATAAGGGTAGCTTTAGCGAGGAAGCAGGTTTAGGTAACACATAAAGTCCTTCCCTCCAGAACAAAGGATAACATTTGTATCCCATGCTTGGATGCACAGGAATTATGCTATTCTGCTGAAACTCTTGTCACAGGGGGAATATGTGTCTTGTTTGGGGTGTTGCTGAAGCTGCCTCCAACTTCAGATCAAAACATTTATTTTATTCCATCTACAGATAGTCCTTGACTTAAGACGATTTAATGATGGTTCAAAGTTACAGCAGCCTTGGAAAAAGTGATTTATGACCTGTATTCATAACTACAACCGTCTACTACTCTCATGGTCACATAATTGCAATTCAGGCACTTGGCAAAAACCTCATATTTATGATTGGTTTCAGTATCCCATGGTCAGATGATCATGATTTGCAACCTTTTTTTGTTGATTTCCAGCAAAAACAAAAACAAAAAAACCCCCATCATTAGGGAAGCTGGATTTGCTTCATGACCATTATAAAAATTGTTGTAGTATCAAGTCTGATTTGGCTTATGACTACACTGACTTAATGATGGAAATTCTGGTCCCTATAGCTACTTGCTGCAAAGAGAGAAAATTACCTTCCCAGGATATTTAACACTTTGTAATGCACCCTTCTGTAGCTGCCATCAATTTTTGATGGGCAAATTAAAATGAAATTAGAAGAGGTAGTGAATAGGTCAGGTGGAGAGAGGGAAGCAAACTATAAAAAAAAATGGCCGGATTAATGTGAACATTGACACATATCACAAGATATTGAAAAATTATTACCTATTATACCTGGGTACAAGTAAGAATATATATTAAACTCTTCAAGAATGCCAGGCATTTATTTTGGCCAGCCATAAGGCTAACCAGAGATACTTCAATTAATAGGGAAATGGTTGCATTAGTTTTTGAACAAGTGAAAATATTAAGTTAGCTGCCACCTGGAGAATTTTGGAGGATCAATATATCAGGGAGAACGTTGAGTCCTAAGTATCTGAAGGCAGTAGCAAATAGATTTTCCATAATTCAACATGTCATATGTGTTATGGTATACTGATGTTGGATGTGACCTATCTGACATTACGCCTTTCACATGAGTTAAGAATATAACTCCAAATTCCCAGTTAGCATTTACAGAAATCTGCTCTTTAAATAAAAAAGCATTCAATAAGATACACTTTATTTCACTTTAAGAAATGGCATTGGGATCAAAGAAAGATATAACTAGTGCAAATTGTTGAATTTGTTAATTACAACATGCTTGAAAGAATATTAGTAGATGTAACCTAAGCTACCTAAAATAAATGTGGCTCAGAAAGTTGATGTGATGTTTAAGGAATGTCTTGAATCGTTAAATACATGACATATTTTCTTATTCAATCTGATGCTTGATCTGCCTTGATTAGAATGGGAAAAACATAAAGAGTATAGTTTTGTAAAACAAACACAATACTTGCTTCCACCTTGCAAGATAAAGCTACTGAATTTCACTGAAAATGATGCAGTTTTTAAAATCATTGTTGCAGGGGATGAATCTTTAACTTCAATGTATTGGACCAGAATACCACATTTTAGATAGAGGTGCAGAGGAATTGTTGTGAAAGAGGAAATTTCAATGATTTCCCAATAGTGTGAACCTAAGAACTTGTAAAGCATAAATATTGTTTATCCAGATATTATCTCTGGCTACCCGAGAAGAGATGGAGAAAGAAATGGAGAGGTTGGACAGCTAGAATGTATCTTATTGTAGTCTTAATATCCTGACTACAGGTGACTGGGTTTACATCCAGAACAGGAGGAGGTGATGTAATGCTATAATTAGCTAGATTTTTATAGCTAGAGGATATTATGCCAAGTCACAAGTGAGTGGGATTGCACTTTGAGTAGCAGTTGTAAACGCTGCTAACATCGGATGTTCTTGCTTTGACAACAGATGAAAATGTAGCCATTTTCTCTACGTTTTTAGAATTAGTTGGTGCTGGGAGGGGGGATTGGAATGAGAGTTCAGTTAGTTATAATAATAATAACTCTGCCATAGGAATCCAAGGACAAACTGGGTCCAGAGCTGATAACGTTTTGGCAGGCTGGAGAGCTAGGGAAAAAGCCAGGCTTCAAGCTAATTGGGGAATGTGATTTATGACTGTTTATTGGGGGTGGGACTTGTACTTTGTTGTATCCAAGGGAGGGAAATTTAGTTTTGGGGTTCAGCTATGTAGTGCCGATACTTTGTTTCCCGAATAAAAGATTCTTTAAGGAAAATAATGCCTTGAAGTTCTTTTGAAGGGTTTCATCTGTCGGAACCATGACAGCAGTAATAACAGCCAAAGAGAATGGTGGCTATGTTAGTTGGATCTTTACATGATATATTGTGGAATACAGTGGGGGAAAGGATATTTTGCTGCAAATAGCCTAAGGGTAACTGGAGTTATTGTAAGCCCAGGTAAGATGTTACTTAGGCAAAATTCATAATCCAAACAACTATAAAATGCTCACAGATATTTCTTCTATGATACAAGAGGCCAAACTCTATATTGTACTATATGAGGTGAATCTAATCAGTGGAGAGTCAGGAGGATACACAGTCTAACATTACCAATATATACAATAACCAATAAAATATCAAAAAATAACATAATATTGCTAATCTTTAATGGAAGAAGTAAAATCAAGCAAATGTTTTAAAAAATTTTTATGCAGGAGCAATCAATTCAACAATTAAGAATCATCTAATACACAAGCCAAAATAGCAATCAGACAGTCATGGGCCCAAAACATAGAGTCAAATAAGCAAATTATAATAAAAGGCATCATATACACCCTATGTCCAAGGATTGGTTTGACTTTCTTGTCTGGTCAATGGAGACACGCCCAACCGAATGGACACTTCCAGTCACTGAAATCTAATTCTATTATTTCTTGATCATCTCTAACACAATCCTAGGATGTCAATAGTCTAAAAACCCAAAGGGGGTAAGAGCTTTGTGGACATTTAGCTCTGAAATGAGACAGGTGAGGCTGGGTATGCTTTATTCCAGGGCACTGAAATTGGGTCCAAAGTATTCGCCTTATGTGGAAAATATGAATACTTTTTAAATATCCACTTGTATTTTCAAACTGTTTTCGCACTTCTAAACTCAGAATATTTGTCATACAGGTGGTCCTCAACTTATGACCATAACTGAGCTGAAAATTTCTGTTGCTAAACAAGACAGTTGTTAAGGGATTTTGCCCCATTTTATAACCTCTTTGCCATGGTTGTTATGTGAAGCACTGCAGTTGTTAAGTTAGTAACAAGGTTGTTAACTGAATCTGATTTTGCTTGTCAGAAGGTCGTAAAAAGTGATCCCATGACCCCAGGACACTGCAACGTTCATAAATACATGCCAGTTGCCAAGCATCTGAATTTTCTTCACATGATGATGGGATGCTGCAACAGTTGTAGGTGTGAAAAATGGTCATAAGTCCCTTTTCTCATTTTTGTTGTAACTTTGAACGGTCACTAAATGAATGATTGTAAGTCGAAGACTGGTGAAATTAGACTGGGTTATTTCACTATGAATTGATATAATGGCAATTCCTGTGCAAAAATAAATGTTGTTGTTGTTAATTGCGAAGTCGTGTCCGACCCATTGTGACCCCATGGACAACATTCCTCCAAGTCTTCCTGTTCTCTACCATCTTCTGGAGTCCATTTAAGTTCACACCTACTGCTTCAGTGACTCCATCCAGCCATCTCATTCTCTGTCGTCCCATTCTTCTATTGCCATCAATCTTTCCCAGCATTAGGCCCTTCTCCGGTGAGTCCTTCCTTCTCATTAGGTGGCCAAAGTATTTGAGTTTCAACTTCAGGATCTGGCCTTCTAAAGAGAAGTCGGGGTTGATCTCTTCTAGGACTGACCAGTTTGAATGCCTTGCAGTCCAAGGGACTCGCAGGAGTCTTTTCTAGCACCATAGATCAAAGCCTCAATTCTTTGGCGCTCAGCCTTTCTTATGGCCCAGCTTTCACAGCCATACATTGCAACTGGGAAAACCATGGCCTGGACTATATGCACTTTTGTTGGCAGGGTGATGTCTCTGCTTTTTAGTATGCTGTCTAGATTTGCCATAGCTTTCCTCCCCAGGAGCAAGCGTCTTTTAATTTCTTGGTTGCAGTCCCCATCTGAGGTGATCTTGGAGCCCAGAAAAATAAAATCTGTCATTACCTCCATTTCTTCCCCATCTATTTGCCAGGAATTGAGAGAGCCGGATGCCATGATTTTGGTTTTCTTAATGTTGAGTTTCAAGCCAACTTTTGTTTTGGATTTCTTTGAGGTTTTATTTCAGAACAGTTTATAAAAATGTGAAACATAATGCATTGTCTGTAATGAAATAATTTAACATGTTTATCTTAAGGAAAAATGTGTTAAAAGGTGTATTTAAATTAACTTTTTTTGCCAATATTTGTTTTTTTATTACAAAGTGAAAGTTTGAGTGAACATATGCAAACATGAAACAGATAAAAAAGGGTAGAATACCAATACTGGGTATATAATTACTAGTAATTATTTCTGCACTGTGTAGAATTTTGGAATATACGAAAGGGTGAAATATGATTCCTAAGAATGTCCAGTGTTTCATTGTTCCATAACTGTCTTTTAAGCTATGTGATATTCAGTGTTATGGAGAGATTAATGGCAACAATAAATCTCATGGAATACATTTTGAATTCAAAATTACATTTTAAAATGAATTTGTATAGTTAATGTAGTTCTTTATTTCTTGACAATCTGAAGGATTGAGGTGGCTAAACTATTTCTTTCAGTCACTTAACTATAAAAATGTAATAAATAAAATTACCTATCTCAAGTGTCCTCCTATGTTTCTGTTTTTTTTTTTTTTTTTTGCCCTAACCAGGCTAAACTTCTTATGGTTTTTCTTCAGAGGATCCCAATCATGTATTTTTAACAATTAGATAAATCCCATTTTATAAATTTAAGATAAAACATAATAAATATATATCCATAAAAGATGTTTACTCCATTCTATTCATTATTTAGAATGTTTACCAAGATAGAAGGTAAAGCTAGGAAAACTTTGGTGTTTTTTTTTAATAGCTATGAAAGGCAGGCTTTGAGCACTTGCAGAAGTTGGTCAATTAATTTTGGAAATCATTAAATGGATCAAAATGTTAATTAAGATTCAGAGAAACTCATATCCCTTAGGGTAACAAGGAATGCATGGTTCAGCAGAAATCAAGTAGAATTTAGTGGAATATATGAATTTCAGCATATTTTTAGTTAGCTTGATAGTTTATTGACTGCCATTAAATAATAAGCAAAGTAGGCAATCAAATTTCCTATTCTCCAGATGAATTGGACTACAAATACCATTGCTCTTAGCCTGAAATAATTCATTAGCTAGTTATATTACTCAACTATATATCTAACATATCTGAAAAATATATACTGGTGCAGGCTGTTGGGTAAAGTATTAAAAGAAACATTCTGGTTTTTTTGTTACTGCAATGTCAAAATGCTTTCTTTCAGATTTCACTTCATTAGGAATTATAGAATGGCAGTGGCTGATGTCGATTCTTTTAAAATTGTGAACTTCAGAATAACTCCTAAACATGATATACCAGAGTTGGTTAACATGCAGGCATCATCCAGATATTGAACTTCATCTCCATTGACTGAAGCCAGCATGGCCAATGGTGAAGGATGATAGAGATCTTGTCCAACACTACCAGCCACACTGAACTCAGTCAGTGACCTCTTAGAAAAAATTCACAACCCTGCAACAACAAGCCACTAGGCAATCTTGCAATGTCCAAAGTAGCAGGGATAATGTACTGAATTAAGTATGAAGATTAAATAAAAAATGGGTTTTGAGGCATGTTTCTATTTGACTGCCTAAGTTTATATCTGATCAGTTGCTAATAATTGTGTGTGTTTCACCTAATTAATTAGCTAATTAATTACAAAATTAGAAAATACTGCTATATAAGTACAGAATTAATTTATGGCATTCACAGCAACAGAATCTTAGATGACTTTTTTGAGCATGACTTCAGGGCTGCTTTCTGAACAGGAGCACAAGTATCCAATCTGGGTCTATCAAACATTCCTTAGGAAGGAAATGGCAAACTAACTGGGTGCTCCTCATGAATGAAGGTAAATATACATGTTCTAGGATAATGTTGTGGGACCCAATCTGGGTTGGTCACTAGGACCAGAGGTTTAGTCTTCTGAGCTTTCAGATGCATGGTGGAGCCTATCCTCAAGCAACTTCTTCCTCACCAGAATGTGTGTCTCTCACATTTTGGTGAGAGAAAAACTCTCTGAGGATGGGCTCCAGCACAAATCAGAAAGCTCAGAAGACTAAACCTCTGGCGCTGGTGACCAACCCAGATTGGGTCCCGCAACATTATCTTGGAACATGTGTATTTGCCTTCTTTCATGAGGAGCACACAGCTGGTTTGCCACTGCCTTCCTAAGGAATGTTTGACAGACTTCCCAATCAAGCCTAAATACTAATCAAGTCCAACTCTGCTTAGCTATTCTTGAGTTCATCCACGATTACTGTAGTTAGAGGCTGGTGCATGACCTGGTGAGAACTTTAAAAGGTTAAATATCATTATGGACAATGTTTTTCTAAAAAAAAATTGATTATATTGAGGCTATGCACTTGAATCATGTTGTCACCAGTGTACTGTGTTCATCAATCTCCAAGCCCCAAATTTCTTTGAAATAGCCATTGACAGTTTAATAAGTAGAAAAGATTCAAATCTCTCTAGTCTTTCCAAATATCCTCCCTCAAGCTACATTGCAAAAAACAAAAACAAAAATAAAAAACATAGTATAGTATTACAAAACTAAAATAATTATATTTTTGTAAATAATTCTTCTATATTGAACAAATGAGATCTACAGGTCTTTGTTGTACCAAAGGACAATAATCTTACTGGAGAGAGAGAGATGCACAAGTTCCAGAGATATTGAGGAAGTCCTAAGACAGCGATCCCTAATCTTTTGGTGTCTACTGGGGAATCTGGTCATTGAAGAAATGGCTGCCATGGGGAACATTACTGGTTACAAACATAAATTTATTAGATTATTAACTGTAATCTTAGAGTTTCCCCCCCTACTTTATCCTAATGTTGCTTTTGCTATTTTTTCAGGCTACTGATCATACTTACAAATGTTAAGCTATGGCCACGGTTCTTTTAAAACATTAAATTCCAAAAATGCTCATGGAACTAATTTGGGGGCTTAGAGGCATTTTTGAAAATCATAATGCTGGAAACTAGTCAATTTGTTTTAAAATCAGATGGCGAGCCTGATGAGAATTGGCCATAGGTATGTGGGATGCCGCCCTGGGTACTTAAGATTCCAGTCCTAAGGCAACAGCCCAATTCATGGCAACCAGTCCAAACCAGAATGCCATTTCTGAGAAAAATGTCCTGGCAGCCTTTCTTCAAACCTAAATTAATGAGGTAGAACCAACAATATTCTGCAGTCCCACTGTTGCTGCTTTAGGGCAAGCACAGGTCAAGAATGTAAGGCCGCAATCATTCAAAAAGAAAGGCTATTGTAAAATAGAATGGTGAAAAACAATAGAAAGCTTTTCCTGTAAGCCTTGTTTCAAAACATTAGGTTTAGCCCCCTGACTCAGGGCTTGATTCGAGAATAGTCTCATGGTAATTGCTGCCAAACATGCTTAGCCTAGAAAGTAACTATTGAAAGAAAAGTAATGAAAATGGTGGGTCTCTCTTATTTTTCAGCATTCCAAATTATTTGTTTCTATAGTTTTCCCACCCCTTGAAATGAAACTAAAAGTCGCTATGGATTGGGACTTTGATATGTATACAATGTTGAAGGCAAGGGGGCTTCATGCAGAGAACTGAAATGAGACACAGATGACTCATTTACACATTTATTTACTGTTCTGCTTATTCTGGCAGACGGAAATGGTGAACAATGCCATTTATTTTACAGACATTTGACAGAAAATAAACAAGTATCTTGATGCCGAACAACTGTACAATACAGCTACAACATGCATATTTATATGCTGATTTGTGCACAAATATTTACTTGATCAGCAAATGTAACAGAATTCAGAAGAAAGAAAAAGAAAGAAAAGAAACAAAGGAAGGAAGGAAGGAAGGAAGGAAGGAAGGAAGGAAGGAAGGGAAAATTTCAAAACATCACGTTTCCTTTTCATGATGTTAAAATGCAGCTGAGATGGAAACATTCATACAAACACATTGATAATGAATACTATTATATGTGAAATTCTTTTAATGGTTTACAACAGAAAAAGGCAAGGGGTAAGCTGGTACTTCTATACAAAATGATGAAACTGTCATTCCTAATAAATAATGCAAGCAAGTACTCTTGCAAAGTGTTCTATATGAGTATTATTTTCAGCCCAGCAGCTGTCCTTAAAAGATGAATAATATGCTCAGCAAAACGAGCAAAATTTTCCATTTTAAAATATGGGGCATTTTGTAAAGGCAGTAGAATGACTGCCTTGTGTATGTCTTTATCTCCCACTGAAAATACATTTCTTAGTTGTTGTTTTTTAAAAAATGAGGCTAACTTGTTACAGTAGTTTAGCAATTCACAATAAAATGCTGCCATTCCTTGAAACTGAATAGTAAAGACATATTGTGGCAAAAGAAGTCATCATCCTCATCCTCATCCTCATCATCATCCTCATCAAATACTGTTGTGCTTTTCCCCCTTTTCAGCATTTAAGAAGAAAACAATATTAAATTCAAATAAATGGAATTCCTGCTACTCGTAGATAAGAAACAAATATCAGTTATAACATAAAACCTATAAACACGAGACAGTATTTCATCATTTAATATTAGTGTACAGTTATCTCAATGTAACAAGCAATATTTTTTTCAGGAAACCTATCCCTAAGTATTTAATCATCAGCACAACCATTACTGACTTGTATATCATATCTGTGGCTGAGCTTTGCATATTTTGCTGAAAATATAAAGAAGTGTAAGTCCCAATCTCTCTTCTATATCCAGGGACTTGGGATGCAATTTTTTTAGTGCTTGGACCAGGCGAATAAAAAAACAACTGTAAGCTTTTTTCCCCATAGGTTTGAGCAAAAGATATTTTCCATCACATAGGTCAGTGTTTCCCAAACTTGACAATTTTAAGGCATGAGGACTTCAACTCCCAGAATTCCACAGCCAGCGTTGCTGGCTGTGGAATTCTGGGAGTTGAAGTCCTCATGCCTTAAAATTGTCAAGTTTGGGAAACACTGACATAGGTTATGCAGGTTTGGCAGTTTTTCACCTATCTGCAACAGATCCTTCCTAAGAATAATCAGTTCTGAGGGTAAGAGTAGTGGTTTTTGAGCAGCATTTATGTCTGGCAGCGCATTTTGTAAAGAAAATTTTGTCCTACCCTATATTCAAGAACTGTTAAATCCAACCCAAGGGATTTCCTTATGTGTGGATGGAGAGGAACTGCATAATCCACAGTTATTTTACTATTTTCTAATATGTGATAAGCAATAAATAAGCTGGGGAACCTGAGCAATCCAGTACTACGGCTCTCAACAACCCAAACCCACATGGCCTGGTGAGAGCTGCTGGGGATTGTAGTCAGCAACATTTGAAGGACCACTGATTTCTATTTTGCACAACTACAATTGTTACTGAGATAGGAGTTAGGCTGACAATTTGAGAAGTCTGTTAATACAATAGGGGAATGTGAAGTGGGGGGAAATTGCTTTCACCCTTTTTTTATAGTAGAAGGAAAATATTTTAAGACCAGATTGTAAATATTTTTACTATAGATAATTTTCATTTTTTCTTCCTTGAAAATTTGCAGAGAAGTGGACATATCTATCTATTTACACCTTAAACATAATAAATATGATACTTTTGTTTGTTCTTTCTTTTGCCCGTTGACTTCAGCTGAACCTGGCTAGAAGAATGAATCTGAGTGGACTACTGTAATTAATTGACATTTTTAAAAGGTGGTTTCAATTATAACTGATATGTAAGAGGATTGGAATGAAAATTTTTAATATTGCTCTTTGTTACAATAATTAACAAGCAAATATATAAAAAAGTAATTTTTAAAAAATATGTTATGCATACTCACAAGAATTCTATTTTTCTTTCTCCTTTTTTCATACTGGGTTTGGCTCAGCAATTTCCACAAGATATTTAGTGGATCAAATATTTTACAGAATTATAGCATAATTTTAAAAAACAGGTATCCGTCTATCATAGCTGAGTACTACAATCACTTCCTATGATAAATGTTCTATACTTTAAAATGAAGAAAACATTCCATTCTTTTTTTTCACCTTAATGTGGCTTGCTTTTGAAATAATAATGACAAATGAACTTTGGTGAATTAAGACATTTGCTACACACGTGATTGACTGATTATCTGACACACATATCCAAATCAATCAAAAGTTTTCTATGTGAGTATGTTGAAAGTTTTCCATTTTAGACAATAGGGACAATGTATGTCAGCCATATATATTTTTTCCTAGTGGCTTGAGTGCCATTCTGTATTATCAGGCCAAATGGTTTTTTTTCCCCCTGAGATGGGGAATCTGGCCATTTTTAGCAACTCTAGCCATTTTGGTCACAAATGAGTCATTGAGAATTTAAATTCAGCAGACAGGAAAGTCATAGATCCTGTATTTCTGCCTTAGAATCAGCCACTGTTTTAATGAGGTGCTACTTCTAACACTTGTTTTAGAATAAGAGCACGTGATATTTAGTAGCAGTATCTCTACAAAATGAAAGAAACGTCTTTTATTTTACCACTATTATAAGAACAATTAATAAATCTTCAAATTTCTTTCTAAGCAGGTGATCAGCTTTCAGTAGCAGCAGTTGAATTACTTTGCAAACATATTTGAAATAAGATTTTAAAAAACTATATTTTCAGTAGCAGAGGGTTTTGAAACTATAGTTGAACAGACAAGGTATGGGAAACAGATTACAAGATTTCAATGCATCTAATAAAACACACCAATTTCTTTTTCTTCTTCTATTAGATAGCAACTTAAAATGTCCATGTCCTGTGATATGCCATCAGGACTATAAAGACATCATTCAATCCGAGAAGTGTAAATTTTCACTTTTGGACTTTAGATCTTTAATTCAGAAGTTATGGTAGTCCCCAAGAGTTTTCTTTGAATAGACATTATGAGGGAAATCATGATTTCATTGAAATTACTGGCAAACTGCTGTTATCTAAGGCTAACAATTCATTTAGCCTTTATTTTTGACTGTTACACAACTATCTGGATAAAGGCAAAAACTGTATGCGGGATATAAATAAACAAATAAACTGGAATAATATAACAACATCTCTAAAAAAGTATTAGCTAGCATTTGCTCTCCATTAACAGAATATTTAACTGTGAAAGAAGATAAATAAAGGAACTTTATGGAACAAAATATAAGTAATTGAACCAGAGCACGTGGATTGTTATACAATTAAGTGAAATCTTATGCAAAAATAAAATTAATTTGATTTTCATGAAAAACTAATAAATACTTTGAGACTTAATGACTAGATATTGGCTGCTTTAGAAATGACATTTAGCCCCAGTATTTAAATTAATAAAATATGGATCTGAAGACATGTAATTTAATAGAAAAAGGAAGTCTTAAGAGAAACTTTAAAAACCCATTCTCCTGTGCTTAATATTTGGTCCAAAGAGCGAAATAAAAAAATTAGGTGGTATTGTATTTAGGAGAAGTAAAATTTATGAGCTGTACAGTACGTTTTCTCTACTAGAAGCTGTTTTGGTGCACATAACAAAATAAAAATGTGTTTTAAAAAAGTTGAGGGGAAAAGTTGAGCTTTGTTTAGCTATACAAAAGATCAGCCATAGATGTTTTTCCTCAGTGCTTAATGTGCTTTAAAAATCTTACTTTAACTGGAAAAAAGGGACATGAGTTGGCACTTTGCAAAGCCATGCGTGGGCCTTTATGATCATGCATTTTTCAAAAATAACAAAGGCTTTGGACTGGTCAATGTCAGAAAATAACATTGGTGGAGGGCTGCAATCCTAAATTTTGTTTGAAAATGTGTCATTTGCCTATAGTCGTTAGAGAAAATTAATAAAGCTAAACTACAATTCTACAGAGATCTACTGAGCCACAGAAGATATCTTCTCATTTGCATCATGTGATTTATCATATTATTTGTTAGATTTATATCCTTTTATTTCTCTGAGAGTTACATAGGAATTTGTCTTTAATTCCTCCCATAAAAAGAACACTGTACAGCTGTAAGACGGACTTTTTAAGAGAAAATGGATGACCTAAGTGAGCTTCACTAGCTGACTGTAGATTTGAACTTGTTTCCCCTCAATATCTTCTATTTCCCTATATGAATTCCGACAAGTTCCTAAAATTCCAAATGTGCTCCTTGGCCCTAGAGAATAAGTGTAACTGAGAAATATGTAAAGTTATTTAAAAAAAGTAATACAGTTAAAATGCTGTTTAAAGCTTCTACTGAATTTTGTGATTTTAAAATAACTAATGTATTAAATCTTTATTAGCAGAATTAGTTATAGAAAAAGAAAGAAAAAGATTGACTAGAGTGCTTGTGATGGGAGAGATACCATGAAGATAAGAAATGGAGATTTCAAATTATTCCATTTTCTGCATGTTAATTGCTCTAATTACATGGAAATGGCAATAATTATGAGTGAACCCATCTGTATTCAGCATTCCTTGTGAAAAATTGAAGCATTCAGACATTTTGCTGAATAAGCACAATTACAAGTTTTACACACTTTTAAGCCCCGTGCCACAGTTTACAGACCACTGTGGCCACAGCATATTCTAAGCTAAACACAGTCTGCTTTACTTCTTTGCACAGTGTGTGAACCTCAATAATTTCCTCAGAAAGATACATTTTCTACTTCGTATATGTGACAATTCTTTTGGTTGATTCATGGAATGATATTGATACAGCATTCTGAAACCAAATAGTAACTAAATTGGGGTGAAAAATGATGTGCAAATGACACACTACTGTTAAAGAAAACAGCAGATATACAATAACAAGAAATGTACAAATAGTAAGATTTTAATAACAGTGCATACAGTAATCACCACTGTATTACAACATTATTAAAGTCTTAAAATAAAATAATCAGTTTTCATGTCATTTGGCACATTTTATTACCATAAAAATAATTTTATTTCTTGTAATGGTTTCTTGTTTGCTTTCAGTTTGGCAGGTATAACAAAAGTTCAATTCCTGGTCATTAAATCTTGCCTAGTCTTAAGAATTTTTTTTTCAAGAAGCTGCAAGTACATCCATGACACCTATGCAAATAAAAGTAATTGAAGCTATGGTTCATTTCACAAAGAAATGAGAAAACACTGCAATTTTCTTAAACAAACAGTGTACATTGGATTAAAAAGAAAACAAGATAAGTAAGATGCTCTAAGGATAAGCTGCAATTCTGCAACGTAAGTCTATACAAATCCTCCAGGCAGTGGACTTGAAGGATGTATCTGAGTCCCAAGAAACCTGTTTTTTTTGTTTTTTGTTTACAAATCCTTGAAAACTGGAGATGTTCCAGCAAATCCAAATTATTTACAAAATGTGCATTTTGCAGACTCAAAGCACCTTATTTCACACTATTAACATATGAATCAACATTTCATCCTTTCATGTGCAAATTCTGAAAGTCAAAAGGAAAAATAAAAGTTAATTAAAATTCATTATCTACAACCATAAATGAAAATATTAACAGTGTTAAGCATTGCAAAAGATCATCTCTGAAAAGAGCATTTTATTTTACTCAGTTCTTTTGTTGAATTTTTCCTGATTTATCTTTTGTTAGAAAAAAAAGTTTGCTTTTAAATTAAGGTGTACTTAAACTAAGCAACTCTTCATGCCATGCAAAAATAATATTTATTTACTTTTGAGGCTTCCCTTTTTTAATTCATAGGCATTGCTAATTTTAGTTTCAAGAAATAAGTTTTTGTCTTTATTGCTCTCCTAATTAGTCACATACTGGTTTCTCTGGTTGGACAGTAACCAGGATCACTAGGATTTGTATGGATTTCTGGGGAAAACAAATGGTTTTCCATTTTGTGACCTTCTTGATTATTGTCCCCTGTTACTTCCCCTCCAACATGATAAATATCTTGAGTGCAGTTATGACCCAAATGTTTGGGTGAAGAAGAACTGACTTCAGAGTCTTCTGTTACATAGTCCCCATCCTTAAGTTTATTCCCAAAGCAGTTTGCCTTGATATCCAACTGCCTGTTGTGCCTTATGCCAGGGATTTCCAAGAAGTCAGCTTCTTCACCAGTGTCTATTTCAGTGAAACTTCTCTCCTTGGGAGGGAAAGAAAAATGTTTCTGCTTGGGGAATAAAGGGCATGCTTGCTTAGAAGCTCCAAAGGAATCTGCATCCAGCAAAGGTCTTTCTCCCTGCGGTGAATTTTCTTCTAAGAGGATAGTGCTGATATGCTGAGGGGTAGATTGTAGGAAGTCTCCTGTTGCCAACACTGGCAATGGCCTTGTTGTGCTTGGTGGGGTTTGTGGAGCACCACCTCTGTTTTCCTTAAAATTAACCTTAAGGGACCTTGATTTTAAAGGGTTGCTTCCTCTGAAAGAACTTTTGGGACTGTCCATGGCATTGTCAAAGTGAAAGTGACCATGAAGGAGAGGATGAGGATGAGGAGAGCTCTCAGAACTCATCATTGTATTGATTGAGGAGTAATCAAAGCAGGTATCCCTGGGAGCTAACATTTTATCTTTCATGAATGGTAAAAGCTGGGAATCTTTTGCTGTTTGGTCTTCTAAGTGGGAAAACTCAGTGGGAAATCTTAGTTGCAAATGAGAACTGGAATATGGAGGAAAAGGTGACTGTTCTGTCTCTGTGAAATCAGTTGCGCAGCTGGCAAAGCTGTCAATGCTAGAAGTGCTTCTCATATCAGGGATGACTTCTTTGGGTCCTGTTATAGATGCATGTCCTTGTCCAGTAACCTCTTCCATTTCTATCTCCTCCTCATAGAGGGGAGGTTTCACTGAAGGGCCTTGGTAGGTAGAATTCAGATTAGGCTGAGACTGAGTTTTAGTAATTTCATTATATAATATTTCAAGTTTCTGAGCATTCAAGTGTTGAGGACTGGAGGCTGCTGCTGCATTGTTTAGCTGTTTATATGAATCTTGCTGGCTCACTTCCTGGTATTTGTTCTTCAAGGATTTATTAGAACCTGTCTCTGACAGTGGGCTTCTGGCCCATTTCCAATGGCTTGGAGACAAATGGTTGTCATCAGGAGTTTCCTTTGAATTGGCTGCTTCCTCAGTTTTATCAGTATCAACAGCTACATCAATCAACTCCATACTACGAGCAAAGGCATCTTTTAAATTCATTGAAATAATGCTTCCATTTCTTTTTGCTCGTTCAAGAGCCTCCCTTCTTTTAATGGCTTTCTCTTGCCGCTTTTGCTCCTTGTAGAATTCTGAGAAATTGTTTACTATGATGGGAATGGGTAGGGCTATTACCAGCACTCCAGCAATGCAACATAACCCACCAACTATTTTACCTAGTAAAGTTTTGGGATAAATGTCACCATAACCTACTGTGGTCATAGTGATGGTAGCCCACCAGAATGATGCAGGAATACTTGTAAACTTTGTAGCATCTTCATCTTTTTCAGCAAAAAACACGAGACTAGAAAATATCATAATTCCCATAGCTAAAAATAGTATCAATAAACCCAATTCATTATAACTCCTTCGTAAGGTAAATCCTAAAGATTGAAGTCCAGTTGAATGTCTAGCAAGTTTAAGGATCCGCAGTATCCTCATGATACGGAATATCTGAACTACACGGCGGACATTTTGAAACTGCAGCACACTTTTGTTGGACTCTGTGAGAAAGATGGTGACATAATAGGGCAAAATGGCAAGCAAATCAATCACGTTTAATGGACCTTTGAAGAACTTCCACTTGTTTGGAGATGACAGAAAACGCAAAAGGTACTCCATAGTGAACCATGCTATACACACTGCTTCAACATGTGCTAGCTGAGGATTGTCATTTTGTTGTCCAAATTCATCAATTACTTGAAGCTCAGGTAGAGTGTTGAGTGACAAAGCAATGGTGGATAGTACAATGAACAATATGGATACAATGGCCAAAATCTGTTGAAAAAAAGATAAATAAGAAAACTGTGGTTAACAAATCACAAAGAATGCTTACATTTCAACCAAAGAAGCAGCACACTAACAGAATTACAGACCACTGTTCTTTACTCACTGCAATTAGATATGCTTCCCTATTGTCAGTACCCCTAACTAATTCATCTAAAGTGCTAGTCCACAATAATAGTTCTCTTGAAAACTTAACTTATGTGACAATGCTATACTAAATAATTCCAAAGGTCTACATATTTGGGAATAGAATCCAGTAATACAACTCAAATTATTTCAGAAGCTTAATTAGATTATTTAGTTCAGCATATTTTTCAATCAGCTGCTTTCTAAATATAGTACATTAGACCACAATTCCCAGTTCTTAGCCAGATAAGATATTTTTTCCTATTGTTATCCTAAATTAAGTGCCCAGTAAAGGTTTGAGGTAACAAAAAAGCAAATGGAATTTGTTTCTGTAAAATGCATACTGGACACATCTTTAATTACAAACATACTAATTAAAACTTCATCTTTCAATGTCAAAAGCAAGTAGAGAGTCAGTTTTGGGGAAGCCTGGAATCTGGTTTTGTGTACTTGGCTACATTGGCCAGAGTGGAAGTATAAGATGTCAAAGAACATCACTTTGATGAAGGCTGGTTATGATCCACTCTGAATTATGAATCATTCTAATATAATCTCAGTTGATATATAAAAATATGTCCTTTTCAAATAAAAAAGTGGCCCAAATCAAAATTAACAAAATAATTATTATTTTAGTGAGACTGGCTTTTTTAGGAATTGCCATCTAAATGTCATAGGCTGCATTCCTAATTTTAATAATTTTAACAATATGAAAATTAATCACAAATCTGTAAGATGTAAAGTTCAGTATTAATGCTGAAAAGAAAAACACAGATATTTGACTGAGCTGTCCATAACTGTAGTGCTGAATATTCCCCGCGGATTTAATGTTAGTTCTTAGTGGTACTTAACAATTTAGCAATTGCTGTATATTATTTTATTAAGTTATGTTTTTAAGAACGTCATTAAAAACAACATCAGCAGACTTGTTTAAGTAAGAAGATGAGATTTATGAATGAGTTGTCTCCAGGCAAAATATAAAAATAGACTCAGATGAATGCAATATATATAGATTGCAACATTATGTTACTTAATAGCATAATAATGGAATATTAACAGGTTGGGGTCTTTTGCATTTTTTTACTTTAACTTTTAATAAAATTGTATTAAATTAGACTATTATTTATTTATTTTAGGTGAACCTATTCCATCCACATTATTGTTGTATGTTCTAGGGAACTGCCACTGTCTCTCAGCCCAATGAAGGGGAGGACAAACTATGTATGCCACTTTGATCTCCTCTACAAAATGTGAATATATTTCTAATCAATAAACATATAAATAAATAATAATTATAGAACCCTTTAAAACAGATTAATTCCCAGATAAAAATTTCAAGGTACTTAACCATCATCATAGTTTAGTAAGTACTGAAGTTTTTGCAGATCTGAGAAGACACTGCAACTTAATAGAATGAAACAAATAAACACACACACATGCACACACACACACACACACACAAACACACATACAGAGGGATGACTTTATGGAAACTTAGAGGTAATTATTGTAAATAACTTATTGAGTATGGTGCAAAATAGCCATATTCTGGAGAATAATTATTGTATGGTCAAACATCTGTACCAACATATTTTTTTTAAAAAAATACGTTAAAAACTAAAAATCTATTGCATCCAACCTACCTTTCAAGTATTATTAATTGGCCCTTATTTTTTACCACTTGAATCAGAGAATCTGTATGCTTCTAGTTTTACGTTTCCAGTGTAATTTAAGGCATCATAAATCAAAGTTCTTTTTAAATCTCTAACTATTGTACATTTGACAAAAGCATAATAATATCACATGGACACAAAAGTGGAACTTCTCCCATAACAATAGTTATCATTATCTGTCAGCAGATTTTCTTGTTCAACAACATATTGAATATATGATGGCTTTAAACTATCATTATTTTTCAGATTCACCTTGGCTGATTCCTTAGTTGCCTGGCAATACTAAGGCTGATTTCAAAGCTTCATTCCACTGTAAAAAGCCTCAGTTCTATGCACACATACAGAAGAATGAAGACAATATGATGCATTCAAAGGTAGGATTGAATAGACCACACACACACACACACACACACACACACACACACACACACAATACACACACAGTGGAAAACCTTTACAAAACCATGAATAATTAGTTTCTAAAATGATTGGTTATGAGCCATAGAAAAGAACAATTGTGGGAAAAATCTTGTTGCATGCAATGAAGCTCTTCTTGTGTTTTAAGTCTGGAATACAAAAATGCTTGATTGTACCGTATGAAAACTACTCAATTACACATAGAAAACCAATATGTTAGAACTAGTATTGCCATTTTCATGTTGCACTTTTTGAAAATAATGGAATCGTCTTCCAGTATTATTTGTTACCATACAAAAATGATCACACACAAAAATTCTTAGTGGAATTCTCATGAATTACTTTCAAGGAGGTTTTTCCCATTTTAACCAGAAGATGTCTCTGCTATACCATCCTGGTATTCATGACATCAGTTGTCCTTTGGAAAAATTGCAATTACAATAATGCATCTTTTTCTCTCTCTCTTCTTCCCAAGAAAAAGCAAATCACAAGCTTCCTAGCTGCTACCATAAATAAAATATGAAATCTGAGCACCAAGAACTTGGAAATTCTATAGATGTATATGCCAATGATGTTGTTTTAGTGCACTCTCTTTTGTTTAGTACCAGCCTTTATATCAATACTTATATCCTTGTCTTTCCTCAAAGGATTCTTTGTTGAACTTTGTGCCAGAATCCCACATTTCTAATAATTTCAAAAAACTTTATTTCAGAAACATCTCTTGCTGTCTCCCACTCCCTGTAAATCTAAATATTCTGTGACTAATTGCAGATGACACTAAACTGGCAGGAATAGCCAACACCTCAGAAAACAAGCTCAGAATTCAAAAAGATCTTGACATACTTGAACAATGGGCCCTATTGGATAACATAAAATTTAATGTGGCGAAAAGTAAGGTTTTATATGTAGGCAGGAAAAACCAAAGATTTGAGTACAGATTAGGCGAAACCTGGCTCAAAAAGAGTAACTCTGAGAGGGACCTTGGAGTCCTAGTGGACAATCATTTAAACATGAGCCAGCAGTGTGCGGCAGCAGCAAGAAAAAGCTAATACAATCCTTGGTTGTATAAACAGAGGCATAGAATCAAAATCACATGAAATATTGGAACCGCTTTATAAAGCCTTAGTAAGGCCAGACCTGGAATACTGCATCCAGTTTTGATTACCACATTACAAAAAAGATGTTGAGACTTTTGGAAAAGTGCAAAGAAGAGCAATTAAGATAATCAAGGGTTTGGAGACAAAAACATATGAAGAACAGTTGCAAGAATTTGGTATGGCCAGTCTAGAGAAAAGAAGGACTAGGGGTGACATGATAGCAGTATTTCAATATATGAGGGGCTGCCACAAAGAATTGGGGGGGGGGGTCAACTTATTTTCCAAAGCACCAAAGGGAAGACAAAAACAATGGATGGAAACTAATCAAGAACAGAAGCAACCTGGAATTAAGGAGAAACTTCCTAACAGTGAGGACAATTAACCAGTGGATCAGCTTGTCTTCAGAAGTTGTGAGTGTTTTAGAGAAAAGACTGGACAGCCAGCTACCTGATATGGTATAGGGTCTCCTGCTTGACCAGGGGGTTTGTCTAGAAGACCTCCAAGGTTCCTTGGTTATTCTGATTGAAGTGACGACATAAGAAAATGTAATATGAACGATGTACACTACAACCTCATGTTTGAAAATAACATGTTTTAGCCTTAACTTAAAGGACCAAGCTGCTATTTTTGGGTTTGGCGGAAGATACTGCTGGGGGAGGATATAATATCTGAAATGATTCTAAAATCACCATATGTATTAAATTTCCCCAACTTTGCTTCCAGGTATGTTAGAAGCTCTCATAACTTTTTACTAGTATACATAACCCATGGAACAGTGGTTGATTATTGGAAGGAGTAAAAACAAAATGCAAAGCATGATGAAATAAATGAATATTTTCCAATAAACCATTGCTAGGTTGAAAGTACATTGGGATACAGATGGTACAGTACTTGTACAGTGAGCCTCATTTGTGACCCTGATGGTGAAGTGTTTAGAGTGCAGTATTGATGGGCTCAAGGTTGACTCAGCCTTCCATCCTTCCAAGGTTGGTAAAAAGAGGACCCAGATAGTTGGGGGTAATATACTGATATTGTAAATTGTTCAGAGAGTGCTGTGGAGCACTATGGGGTGTTATATAAGTGAAAGTGCTATTGCTATTATTCCCAAACAGTCTAAAACTCCCTAAATAATTTCCATATTCACTAACTCCCTTCCAGTACAGTCAAATTATCTCACCCTTTTGCTGTGTCTTTTTGTCACCCTTTCACTTCTATTCATTTCTTTTAATATCTGTTCATCTCTATTATCTTGGGGGGGGGGAATAAGCCTCAGGACATCTGGGGAAGGCATGATGAATCCAGGGAAATATCTCTGTGAAAGAGGAGCTGATAGCAATGGCAAAGAATGAAGTAACATTGAATAGACTAGCTCTTTGAAACCTCTTCATATAAAGAGAGGATGAGACATCATCCTCATGTACTCCAGACAGTTTCTTCTTGTGGGTTTGAGCGTGGGAAACAAAAGGATTAGCCATTTTGCTCATAACTGTGGCAGAGCCTTTTAAAGGAGACTTTCTGTTGCTATCCTGATTCCCAGCAAAATTCCTCCCTCCCTCCCTACCTTCCAGTTATTGGCTGACATCTCTGCATCATTATTATAATAGACTCTTTGCATATGACTTTGATTCTTCTACCCTTATAACCATAAAATATAATAATGAATTGTGACTGCAGTCACTAAAGACTCACTTGATTTTGTGTTGTTGAGTTTCATTTACATTTTTCTACTTCTTATCATTATAGGGACAGAAAATCTCTCTTTAGATTAAATTATGCATTAGTCAAGTAGTATACGCTGCAGGATGTTCAGATAAACTAATTTGCTGTATTCTTCCTGTCTTCTTTGAGTAACAATACTTGTGGTTACCATATACCTGAATAAAGTTGAATGTTTTTACTTGTTTGTAAAGGTAAAGGTTTCTCTTTCAGTCGTGTCCAACTCCAGGGCATGGTGCTCATCTCCATTTCTTGGCTGAGGGAGCCAGCATTGTCTGAAGACATTTTCTGTGGTCATGTGGCCAACATGGCTATAGGCCAAAGGCACATAGAACACTGTTACCTTCCCACCAAAGAGGTACCTATTAATCTACTCACATTTGCATGTTTTCAAACTGTTAGGTGGACAGGAACTAGGGCAAGGAATGGGAGATCAACCTGTTGTGTGGTGATCGGGTCTCAAACCCGGGGTGACAATTCAGTATCTTTAACTGCTGAGCATGGAAATAACTTGCATTGGACCTGAAATAACACTTTATAATGACAAAGCCCCTAATGGCAGACCCAGATTTAAACATTCTAGTAAATGTTTCAATTTACAAATTTTACTGGCTTGCATCATGCCCTCCCAAATGCAGCTAACACTGAGAAGTGGCAGTTGGTATGGCCAATGGTGAGGGATTCTGGAAGATGTAATTCAGCAATTCCTGAACTACAACTTCGAGTACACTAGTTAGTTAATTTTCTATTGCTACTTTTCTCCAACCAGTTTCTGTTACTTTTGATATATATCACTTAAAAGTCTCAGATGTCTCTCACCTTATATATTATGGCATAAGCATGGATTTCAAGAAGTGTTTTTCAAATTTATCAACTTTAAGACGTGTAGACTTCAAGAATTTTGTAACAGCATGTTACCAAAAACTGAGCTCAATGAGATCTACGTCATTACAATTACACTTTACAATTGCATTGTATTCAGCTTATTTATATCTGAATAGAATTTAAGCTTCAGTGACTTCAATGGAATTTGTTCACAGGTCAGTCAAAGAGGGAAAGCAAAATGCTTTCAAAGAAAAATCTTTTAGTACATTGTCTTTTACAGTTCAGTAAGCGTTTAATTAAAATATGCAGTCTTAAACTGTGAAAATAAATTCATCATATAAAACAATCAATAGAAATGTCAATGAACTGAAAATGCTTAATAAAAAATTTATGATAGGGCAAAGTCTATAAACTAGGAGAACCCAAATAAAATACAGGTGGTCTTCAAGCAGTCTTTCTTTCTGGAGTAGATCTTATAAAGTAGATCGACTAACTAACTAATTAACGCACCAGAGACAAATTCCTTGTGTGTCCAACCACAGTTGGCTAATAAAGAATTCTATTCTATTCTAATGAATGAGACACCATCATTTTCATTTCACCCCTGAGTTCTACTTTATTTCAGCCAGAAGTGTTATTAGGGAAACATGATAAGGGATGAATCAACTGTTGATAATTGCTTTGCAACACTAGTTGCTCACCATTACGTGTCTGAGGATGGAAGGAACAAGATTTCTTCAAACCAGCAGCTGAATCATTGCCTACATTTTGTTTTAAGGCATACTGCTGAGTGTGGCTTTGTTTCTTTTTTAAGTCCTAGTATCTATTGACTAATTATGATGTTTCTTATGCATTCAAATAAGGTCCTCTTGTTTCATGTTTCATTTTTATTTTCTTCCTTGGTCCATCCTTTGTGCAACTGAACATATACAGCTGTAATATTATGATGTATGGTATTATCTAAAACAGACTAAAAAGAAGTGCCTTCTTGTATTACATTAACTCATGAAGACATGTTTCCACTACAACAAAAACAGTGCATGGAAATTAAAGTATGAAGCATATATCAATGTGGCCTGAGCCAAACTGAATTAAAGCTCTGAACCTGGGTTGGTTATTCCAAACAGCTATTCCATACTAAACATTCTAGGTAATAAATATTTCCATAATTATCCAATTACAATTAATTAAACTCATAAAAACTGAATATGATGTGTCCTTATGATTTTGAATGTGTATAAAAACAATCAAGATTTTGGTTGGGATTGCATATTGTGACTTCAACACACATAAGAAAGAGGTGAGATTTCAGTCATATGGGTGACTTTTTTGGCTATCCCTCCACTGATATCCTTGGTTGAATTAATGAACCTATCATAACATTTTTTAATGCTTTGAACTGGAAAATCACAATGGTTCAAGCCAAGAAATAATAAATAATAGGTGTCTCAGTTTGGGATTTAAAAAAAAAACAACTGCCAGAAGTAAGAATATTCCAGAGTCTTACATGTATGAAAATAAAGTCAGATTTTGAAGAGACGAATCCCTGTTTGCTTACACTATCCTTAGTGCTGTCTCCCATTAACAATCCTTTAAAGGCTAAGCAACTGTCTGGTTGGATCAATTTGTGAACATCAATACAGCTCTATTTAAATCCATGCAAAGCTGGGAAGCAGCCTCAAAAATAGAATTTGATTTTCTTGCACTGCACAGATTTTAACAATAAAGAACTCTGTGAGAAAAATGAAACAGAATATAAAATGGTCCTTTAACTCAAGAGCTGAATGCAAAGGCAGGACTGGGCCCTGTTTGAAAGAATGAATCACTGATAAAGCATAAGAAAAATCTATTGAGAGCCAAGCAGTGGGTGGAACTAAGCTCCACCCCCCCCTTTTCTTTCTTTTGCATATTTATCTCTATGCCATCCCTTTTCTCTTTTTTTCTACTGTTCCAATTTCTTTTTCCTCCTTCTTCCAATGCAGTTGTTGCATAATGCTGCAACATAATCTGCAGTCCCATACTATTTCCTTAGTGCTAAAGCAGAGAAGCTTTCAAAATGATCCGTTTCTCCTACATGAATCACCTACAGCTCTTCAGTTGAATTGGCTGCCTTCTAAAAACACAGATAAGACCAATTCATTTTTACAAAGCGGCCTTTGTAATTGGCTAAGTAGTCTTCATTCAAAGGAATAGGGCATTCCAAGCTCCATTCTGAACGGAATACACTTTTAAATCTCTTCGCTCCCTTTGAAGTTCCATCAAAAGCACTACACACCCTTTCAAAAGTCTCAATGGGATTGACTGAGCCTCTAAATGGGCCAAGCCAGAAGACAATTGAAATTTGATTACATGCTGCATGTCACTCATGGATTACATCTCATAAATGACTAAAGTATCTTATTAAATACAGTAAACATGTGAATCATGTAACTCTATGACTAGGAAGACTTCTAAACTGTCATGTAATGTATATCTATGCACTACAGTCCAGTTGTATGAGGATTGGCCTGCACCACAGCATTGCCCATCTTTTTAAATACCGTACTGTAACTTTTGATAGCACGATAATTCTGCGGTATTGGGACTGGTGTACCCTAAGAGAAGACATACTTAGGTGTGCCCTTGCCTTCACTGTTGTTTTTGTCCACTCCAGTTAATGACCAGTAAAGGGGAGTGACTGACCAAGTCCAATGTCTTGAGTTTGTATTTTATTATCTCAACTGAAAAACTGCCTTCATATTTCCACTCATAGTACAACCAACAGGATACTATCCACCCTTCTCTTTTAAGAAAAAGTTAGGAATAATTTCTTTAATATTTAAAACATTTATAAAGCCCACCAACTCTGGGTAGCTCCCAATCAAGAGTTAAAATAACATATAACATGATATTAAAACTGTAAAATTGAACAGATTAGAATATTAAAACATTAAAAACAACAAACACACAAAGTCCTGGCCCCAACTCTGCCCTCTAACTTGTTCTTATCCAATCTCGTCCCAGGACTTTCTAGCAAGACTATCCAATTCTGTAATAGCTTTGTTCCCTAGGCCCGTGGTGGCAAACCTATGGCACGCAGAGCCCTCTCTCTGTGTACGTGCGTCATTGCCCCAGGCCTAGGACTTCAGCTGGGTTTTATAAAACCTTTTCGCTTTAAGCCTCTGCCACCGTGTGCAAAAAAAAAAAAGGTTCAATGGATCAATCAATTTCAACTTCTCGTGGGAAAAAAAAGATCTTGCAAAGTTGGAGTTGATTGATTGAACTTTTTAGTCCTATCCAGCCTGCCGTTACCACTGCAGCCCCGCCCACCCCATAGGCCACACCCACCCAATGGGCTACATCTACCCAATGGGCCACGCCCACCCGGTACCCGACGATACATAAGGGATTTTGAGTTGCAGTTTGGGCACTCGGTCTCTAAAAGGTTCGCCATCACTGCCCTAGGCAATCCACCTGGTAAACTTGCAAGATTCATTCTTCTCACCATGCACATATATATATAATCTGAACTAGACTGTGTTGTTTTTCTGTGTCACATAATATATGTGGGCATATGCATAATTCTGTATTTATTTATTTATTTTTGTCATATTTATGTAGTGTATATTGGAGGTGGTGGCCCTTTGAGAGCTGAATGCAACGAAATTTCATTTTAATGTATGCCAATTAGTGTACATTCAAAGTGACAATAAAGTTATTATTCTATTCTATTCACTTGGGAAAAGATCCAGGTCTTTAAAGCTTTATGGCAAGCTAAGAGGGATGGAAGCCTGCCAAACTTCAGAGGGCAAGAACATTCCATAGGGCGTGGTCTACCATGAAAAACTCAGACTTCTTAGCTCTCTATAAGAAGAATAGTTAGGTGAAGGGACTAGGAGTTTGTCCACCCTGTCTGACCTGGTATGACTGGTGGATGCCCTTAGGGAAAGGCGGTGCTGCAGATAACCTGACCCTGTGCCATGTAGGACTTTAAAGATGATGACCAGCAATTAGATTTGCACCTGCAAAGAAAATGGAAGCCAATACAGCTCAGCCAAAAAAGTGTTACATGGCCAAACCTTACTTCAGGCCAGTTGAAGTTTTCTAGTGGTCTTCAAAGGCAGCCTTATGTAAAATGTATTGTAGTAATTCAAATAGAAGGTAACTAGAGCATGGTTAAGCAAAACCTGATAAAGTTAAGATACAATATTATATGGTATAATACCCTTTATGTTGAGTAACAAGGCAAAAAAAAAAAAATCTCTGGAGAATCAAATCCAAAGTTGAGCTGTTATTTTCATTTTCTTAATTTTATTACAGAGCTGCAAAATTTAAAAGCACTTTACAATCAATATATTTAACCCCATTTTGTAAACATTAGATACTCAGTTACTGATTGTTAATTCTGGTGTGCAGGAAAGAATTTCAGGGCAGGAAGTCAAAGGCTTTGGCAGAAGCCCACCAATGAAATCATTTTTCAAAGAAACCCCCACCCCCAACAATAAATATGACTTTTAAATAATTTATCTTATTTTTTAGTAAACTGAAAATATAATTTGAACCTATAAATGACTTAATATTTAAAATAGACAAGTGTCTAGCTTATTATGATTTTTTTCTAATAAAGATAGCCTTCTAATATCTATCATATATGAAGTGGCTCAATTTATTGCAATAGTAACAACAGAGGTTATAGCATGGTCCTGGACAAAGCTATCCTGTGCACAGATCATCAATGTTGGAAAAAATTGTTTTGACTACTGAAGCTATCCCATTCATTTTTATGTATGCTTCTCCTGTGCCTGCCTGATCACTCAGTCTTGATTTTCTGCTTGGACATACTGTTTTTTCCCCATCAATACAACACCACCTGGACTCTGGTACCTGCAAAGAAGTCTATAATTTCCTCATGATTGTTGAGAAAAAGAAAGGGAAGGGAAGCACAGGAATCCAGTGCTTTGAAGAATCTCATTTCTACTTATATTGGTAAATCTTAATTATGGTTTAGAATTTTATGTGAACTGTTGCAACCAGGAGATTTATATGGACAGATATTTGCAACCAAGCCAGGCTCCTGACCCTAACAAATTTGAAAACCCATGCTGCCTATATACTTATATGTTTGTAGCATTACAGAGGGACAGAATCAAGATCATGTGAAGTGTTAATACCACTTTATAATGGTAAGACCACATTTGGAATACTGCATTCAGTTTTGGTTGTCACAATGTAAAAAAAAGATGTTGAGACTTTAGAAAGAGTGCAGAAAAGAGCAACAATGATAATTAAGGGACTGAAGGCTAAAACATAAAGAATGGTTGCTGAAATTGGGTATTCTAGTTTAATGAAAAGAAGAACTAAGGGTGACATGATAGTGGTGTCCCAATATCTCAGGGGTTGCCACAAAGAAGAGGGAGTCAAACTATTCTCCAAAGCACCCAAAGGCAGAACAAGAAGCAATAGATAGAAACTAATCAAAGAGAGAAGTGACTAGAACTAAGGAGAAATTTTCTGATTGTTAGAACAATTAATCAGTGGAACAACTTGCCTCCAGAAGTTGTGAATGCTCCAACACTGGAAGTTTTTAAGACAAGATTGGACAACCATTTGTTTGAAATAGTATAGGGTTTCCTGCCTGAGCAGGGGGTTGGACTAGAAGATGTCCAAGATCCCTTCCAACTCAGCTTAAGTTCAATTCAGTTCCTTTTTTCACAATTCTCTCACCATCACCATTGCAGCCTGGTAACTTCGGGTGGGTCCCTCCTGAGTCTTTAACTCTACCCACTATTCATTTGTGGGCTATGTTCTTCCTTATTTGACTGTTCCCTCAGCAGTATCTCTTTGCCACGTGTCCCAAGATCATTCCCATATATCATTACACATTAGATACCAGTTTCTTCCTAATATTTCAGAAATAAATGCAATTCTAGGTATTGTCAGTGTGTAATTTTTTTAAATAAATACTTTTAAAAAGTACTTATGAAAAAGAAATTTTTGGTATAGCATTTAGCTACAGTTATTACATTTTATATAAAGAGTTGATCAGAAAATTGTGACTATCAGCTCTGTCTGGCAAAGAGAAAACACCAGAGCATAATCTGACTACTGTGGATACTGCCTGAGTTCAGCTTCTAATGTTTTCTGCAATTAAGCCATATAGCTAGATAAGAATGGAGAATTTTGTTGATTTCTTTTTGCAACAAAGTTATATTAAATATTTGGCTTTCAGATGAATATATAAACCAGGTTGTATTATGTGCAGTTCAGAGAAACATGGAATGAACTTCTCCAAGTGCAAACAAAATATGTATGTTTCTTAAAATAAGAAAATAACATAAAAAGCTTAATATAAAGGAAAACTACTTGCAAGAAAACGTCTCTTCATTATCATCAGGATTAGGATGTCTGAACTGCAAAAATCCAAACATTTACATAATGGTAGCAGAGATATTGAAACAAGCCCCAAATATATTATTAGTAATGATCATTTTATTGATCATGTCAAGGAAAAATACCCTTCCAAATTCATAAAACACATTTAAGACAGAATGTGGTTTATTTGACTTTATATTGGTATATTATGTGAATCAAGACACTGTTGTTTGTAAGCTATGTTATATGGCCACTCAACCCATTATGGCTAATGCAGCAATCAGTGTTTAAGTAAACCATATCCCATCCCTGTTTTAAGTAAATGTTAAAGATGGAGCTGTTCTAGATAGCATTGTAATATAAATGGAGCCATATTTTGTTTCATTTTTAATTATAAACTAATTTTAGGTATGTTTAATTTTTTTATCTCATGCCATTAATTTGTATGTACTATTTTTTATGCACTGCAGAACACGGTGTACCCTGAAAAAGAATTACAATAATGTGTGCAAATAGTGCAAATAGCTAGGATTGGTTACAAATATAGACCTCTGAACAAGCCATGATGATATCATGATACCATTGCAGAAATAACACAAATGATGTATTTTGGTATGTTTGCACAAAGACATCTTGATGTACAAAACATCCTTCCTTCCTTCCTTCCTTCCTTCCTTCCTTCCTTCCTTCCTTCCTTCCTTCCTTCCTTCCTTCCTTCTTTCTTTCTTTCTTTCTTTCTTTCTTTCTTTCTTTCTTTCTTTCTTTCATAGAAATAGACTAATCCATTTAAGAAAGAATAAATGAACAAACTTTTGAGAACAGAATGGGCAATGAGCCGTGGTGGCACAGTGATTAGAATGCAGTATTGCAGTTAATTCTGCCAATAGCCAGCAGTTTGATTCTCACCGGTTTGACTCAGCCTTCGATTCTTCTGAGGTCAGCAAAATGAGGACCCAGATTGTTGGGGCAATATGTTGACTCTGTACACCACTCAGAGACTGCTGTAAAGCACTATGGAGCGGTATACAAGTCTAAGTGCTATTACTATTGCTATATTCTAAACTTGTGGGAAAACATACCAGCATTTCCTGACCCTTTTATTCATAAGCTTAAAGTGGGCAATAAAATCCATCAGTGTAACTGTTAGTGTGTACTTTTTGCATTTCATATCCTTCTGGATCAGTGGAAAAACCTTACCTTGATGCCATTCCCTTATATACTGTATTCATGCTTAATGCTCCAATAACTCTATTCTTTTTCATTTCTGTACACTTATTCATTTCTTCTGAAGTAAGATAATCTTTAGAAGTGGTAAAAGTTATCACTTGAAAACTTTTAAGTTGAAATTGAGGTATATGCAAACAGGCAAAACAATTGAGAAAAACAAATTTGTCAGTTTTAGTTTTCCTGCTAGCTTCATCTTGGTGGCAAAGAGAACAAATTGGCTGATGGCAATTGCTTTTACTTAGAATCAATCTAGGAGCAAACTCAGTGTAATGATATTTTAGAATTCCCTGGACGCTTCTCTGAAGAAAATGTTCTGCTATTTTCTTTCTAGAAATTCTATACTACACAAAATAGTATTCCCATGTGGAGTTTGGGAAAGAAATAGAATGATGGCTGCAAATATCTGGTGGCTAAAAAGAGGTCTCTCTGTCTTTGCCCCCATTTTGTTCACATTTCAGTTTCTCTGAAATATAGGACCTAGATGGGAGCAAAGATTTAAAAGTTTTCTGTTTCTCTTTTCTGTTCTCCAGTGGTTATCTGAAATTTGCAATCTCAGAATGGACTATCATTGTCAAAACTTATGTTGTCCTCTTTTATGTCAGTTCTCATGCATGAGGTAGCAAAAGGTTTTTAATACAGCTCAGCCTAAATCCTAACTCAACTATTGCTGTGTTTGGAATATAGGCTGATTTCATGTCTTTCATTCTTCATGAGTTGATGTAAACTCAGTATAATTGTTCTCTAAAATGTCAGGACAAGACATGAAAATATCAAATAGCTAGTTAAGTGCTTACTCCAGAAGCAGCATCTTGTCTGATGAACTTGCTATATTGCAGTTGACAGAGCACATTCTGTTACAACGTCGAACATATTGAGAGTCTCTGCCTTGAGCCATAAAATCTGTGCACTGTAAAGTACAAGTGACAAATGTTTGAGGAAAGCATCTATGCTGAATGCTGAAACAGACCTACTCAAAGCACTTCCTCACAATATTGCTTCCAAACTTTTACAGTAGATATGAAGCAAAGATATTATACTATTAAGGGCTGTACATACAGTATGTCAGATATTATTTGAATGAACTTCTGAATTAGCTTTCAAATAATACTCCTTTGTACCTCAACAGCAGCCAATGGTTCCTGTGGGGCCTGTGAGATCAATGGTTTTCATCAAGTGGGCATTATTGTTAATTTACACAAGGGATCACAGAATGGTTCTCTATTTGGAATATTTTGTCAATTCTAAGTCAAGGAAAATTACATTGTAAGAAGGTTCCAATTGATTTTTTTACATTTTTTTTTTTAAAAATCACATTTGTCACCAACAGGATATTTGAAATCCAGAAGTCAACTGACTTTCAATATTTGACTGAGCATAGTACTTCAATCTGTTTAATTTGAGATGGACGGAAAAGTGTTCCAACCTGTGATTAAGAGCCAAGTTGGCTGATGACAGCTTTCAAATATAATTTACATATCTGAAATGTTGAAACACTGATGAATGGTAATGGCTATATCTTATGAACATGCACAAATCATTATAAATAGCCAGTTTGGCTAATCAAGTATTGAGGCGAATAAGCACTCTCATTTCAGCACTACTGTACACATTGACAAGAAATTACATGAACATTGACACGACCTTCCAAAGTATGTTTTCTCTGAACTAAGACCCATTGAGTTCAGTAGAACTTCTGTGACTCTAGCAGTCTTCAACTTGGCATGTTTCCTTTATGTTGAACAACACACTTAATTATGCTGACAGGAAAGTTTGGGAGTATTACTCCAATGCATCTGGAATACATTAATTTGGAAGAGTTGAAATGAAGAATACAAGCTGTTTGTAGCTTAATAATTTGTTTTTGGTAAATTGAATTGTTGATAATATGCAGCTTTTTCTGCTTCAATTATTGTAATATGGGCATATAAACTTAAAAAAAACCCTGTCTCTGACACATCTTTTGCTCTACCACACACCATCTTTGATATAAGCAATTAAAATTAAAACTTTAATGAGCAACTGGAATACTTATAAAACAATGCTTGGAAGGGTAAAGTGCTAAATCTGATACAGAAAAATGTCAGTTAACCCCAAATCATAATCTGCATGTCCATCTTAATTAAGCATAGTCTCAAAACTATTACTTCCACTAAATTGCCTATGTCAGATAGGAAGACTAACAATCTTTGCATTTTTACCACCTGTGAAAATGGAAATGTGTGCCTAAACTATCCCTGATTTTAATAGTTGAAAATTTCAGACTTTATTTTTCAGAAATGCAAGGTGTCCACTAACAATAATTGAAATTTGCTTGTAATATCTGTTAATTAATCAGAGAAATCACATTTTGCTACTACAAGCCTTTTATAAGCAACATCAGTCTCTTATGTGAAATATACAAGCCTTATCCTAGGGCTCAAGCACATGTATTGTTATATTGGCATGATGACTTCCAGAAGATTATTGGATGAGAAGTGAAACATCTTCAAGGGGAAAAAAAGTCCAGTTGTCTTTTGCAAAAACACTTTTGGGACAACCATGACCTGGATGACTGAGAACTTCCATAGGCAGATGATTCCCAGAATTTCCAACTGGTAATGCCATGGTAGTTCTAAACATTGGGCAGCCACCAAGACAGGAAACACTATCTATAGTCTTTATAAGAGAAGATGATCTAATGGTTAAGGCATCGATTAGGTACGAAAGAAACTGAGTTCTAGTATTGCTCTAGGCATGGAAGCCAATTGGATGACTTTGGAACAATGACCCCTCTCTGCTTTAGAAACAAGGCACTGGCAAACCACTTTGGAAAATGTTGCCAAGAAAACTTCCTGGATTTGTCCATGCAGTCACAGGAGTAAAGACTTACTCAAAGGAAATAAATAAATACTCATAGTTTTACAATTCTAATTGCCTTACCTGGGAGTAACATCACCAAATTCAGTAAGACTTCTCAACTGAATATTAAGATTGTGTTTTCATTATAAATAATTGTACATATACTTGAATTGGCCTAGACTTAAGTAAATCCATTGAATCAATGAAAATTAAGTTAATTAACTTACACTGATTTAAGGAGTTCTGCCATAAGTAACTATGTTCATTCAGAGCCAGAAGTGAATCTTTTGCTTTTGTGAATGTACACAATTGATGCTTTAATTGATTAATTGATTAAAATATTCATAAGAATAAATATGGGAGAAAACATTCCTTTTTGTAACCAGAAAGTAATTTTTAATAATCCTGTATACAGGACTTGTATACAGGTCTTCTGCAGTCACGACATAAGCCTAAGACTGAAAATCAAATTTCTATCCTGCTTTATGGAGTAGAGAGTTGGTCTCTGACAGAAGGCCACCTGAAGAGACTAGAACCATTTGAAATGTGGATTTACAGGTGGCTGTTACATATAAGCTAGGTTGACAAGATCAGAAATGAGGAGGTGATAAGCCGCCTGGGAAAGCCAAGAGAAATCATCAAAACAATTAAAAAACAAAAATTAGAATATCTTGGACATGTGATGCAACACCCAGAAAAATACGACAAAGTCCATTTAATCCTCCAGGGAAAGATTGAAGGCAAACAAGGTCCAGGCAGAAGAAGAACATCGTGGCTTCAAAATCTAAGGGACTGGTTTGGACAAAACTCAGCAGCACTTTTTCATGCGGCTGCCGATAAAAACAGGATCGCCAACATGATCGCCAATGTCCGATAACAGATATGGCACAAGAAGAAGAAGAAGAAGTATACAGGACCTAATTATGCTATTTTTTAAATCACTGTGAAACTATTTTTCACAACAGGAAAAACTAGCAATCACTCTCAAAAGAAATTAGAATGCCATAAAAATATAAGGCTCTATGTCTCAAATGAATTTATTAATATGTGACTAATTTGTTATGCTAACACTAAATATTTAAATTTTAACCACCAGTTTTTAGAACATTTTTATAGCTGATAGAACGTTTTGTAGAGATAAAATTTAAATAATTAATAGTAGAAAAAGGATTGAAATAATTAATCTAAAGTCTTCACACAAAAGGAGAACATGAAAAAAAGTCAGATTTAAATTGTACATTCTAAAATAGAGAAGAAAAAACACTTTCATGCCCAGATGATAAAGCTAGAAAAGACCCCCCCACCCAAAATTTCTGAAATATTTGTTTATGGATTCTTTCCATCACAATAAAATAAATGAATTAAGACCATCTGAAATAAATAGTGAAAAAGGAAGATGGATATACATTATAACTCTGGCAACGCAAAACAAGATATAATAGTGAAACTAGTAGGAAATACAGAAGAGATGGAGAATCAAAACTTTTACTGTTTTACACAGAAAGGCTTCTGATGATTTTGCATATATTTTGCTTAATCATTTTTTCTCTTGATAGAGACAAAAATATATTTTCAAATCTGGTACAATTTTGGGGATAAATTCTTTTAATATTTAATCTTTGGGTACATGGAAATTCTAGCATGGAACAAAGAATGGGTCTACCATTAATGTTACTGAAGTAAAATAGAATGAAATATATTAGTAGATCTCTGAGTGATATGCAATATTTTTTATCAGAACTTTTTATTTGTAATACTTCAACTGAAACAAGTAAAAAACAGAAGCTGTCTTTCTGTGAATTACTTAGCCTAACTATTCTCTTTTGTTGAATGCAAATAAAAATTGATGGTGTTTATCCAAATGTTGCACAATTATATATTAGATTGCACTTAGCCAAGTATAAATGTGAAGTTATGGGAAATGTATCCTGTTTTGGTTTTACAATGTGTAAAAACACAAACAGTTTCACGATTTCAACAACTGGACACTACAGGGGACTAAAGATATTAGGTAGAGGAAAGATATACAAGTCTATAAAATGATGCAAAACAATATAACAATAAAAATACTGAAAGACAGTTTTTGAAAAATGGAATCAGAAATTAGTAACACACAATATCATCAATGTCCTAGTGGACAATCACTTAAATATGAGCCAGCAGTGTGCTGCAGCTGCCAAAAAAGTCAACACAGTGCTAGGCTGCATCAACAGAGGGATAGAATCAAGATCATGTGAAGAGTTAATAGCACTTCATAACACCTTGGTAAGTCTACGCTTGGAATACTGCATCCAGTTTTGGTCACCATGATGTAAAAAAGATGTTGAGACTCTAGAAAGTGTACAGAGAAAAGCAACAAAGATGATTAGGGGACTGGAGGCTAAAACATATAAAGAATGGTTGCTGGAATTGCATATGTCTAGTTTAATGAAGAGAAGAACTAGAGCTGATATGAAAGCAGCGTTCCAATATATCTCAGGGGTTGCCACAAAGAAGAGGGAATCAAGCTATTCTCCAGAGCACCTGAAGGCAGGACAAGAAGCAATGGATGGAAACTAATCAAAGAAAAATGCAACCTAGAACTAAGAAGAAATGTCCTGACAATTAGAACAATTAATCAGTGGAACAGCCTGCTTCCAGAAGTTGTGAATGCTCCAACACTGGAAGCTTTTAAGAAGAGATTGGACAACCATTTGTCTGAAATGGTATAGGGTTTCCTGCCTGAATAGGGAGTTGGACTAGAAGACCTCCAATTATTATTATTGTTGTTGTTGCAAGGATGTCTGTTTCTATGAACAGACTCTGTCCAAAACATGTTATTGAAGAAATGGTAAATGTAGAACAAATTTTATCTGACAAGATAGAGATGGCATTGAAAATGGACTGGCTTGCTACAACCACACCTTAGAAATGATGTTTTCCTGGATCCACAAAAGAAACTGGTGAGGTTTTAAAATTTAAAAGGGAAAGACAAATGACAAATCAAAGAGTGGATAATTTTTCCTATTCGATTTACAAGAGGATTGTTAAAATCTTAAAGAATTCTGCAGAATGGGACAAAGAAGAAAAGAAGAGAAATTAAGTCCTATGGCAATAGTTGAATGAATTACAGATTAAGACTGTTAGAAGTAAAAAGGAAAGAATACAAAGTTGGTTTATTTGATCAAGATTAAAACATAATATATTATTAATTCTAACAGCCATCGGTGCTCTCTGATCTTGGTTGTTTTCTTCCAGATACTTCATTACACAACTAGGTAACAACATCAGTGCTAGACAGGAATATGGTTTGCTCTTTTTTAATATACTAGTGGCTTGCCCTATCAGTGTTGTTGGAAGAATTCATCTTCTCCAAGAAGAAATTCTTGTTTCTTGGATTCTGCTTATACCTGTTTAAAGAGCAGGTATTCAAAAGCTCTTTTTTAAAATTAATGCTGAACAAACTAATTCTAAGAAAGGAAGTTGCAAAAATATTATTTTGACTTTTTCAATACTTCAATATCACTTGATCAAAATAAGTGATTCATTCTAAGCTCATACCTATGTTCTGTTACTTGTTATTTGAAGAGATTTTTCCCAGCTTGACACCAGATCTGCTCCTTATTCTTCAATTTGCAATGCAATAAAGCTTCAGTTCCTTTTAGCAAACAGGTCATTAGAATGGGCAAACAGATGGAAAACAATGTGCTGTTTTGTAATACGTTCACATTACTTAAATTAGGTAAATACTGAAAGTTAGCAGCCATCAATCTTTCCTTTGTCTCGTGAATTTCAACAAAATTAAAGAAGCACAAAAATCAAATTCTAATACTGAAAAAACAGCATTCAGAACAACATACAGTACACTGCAGAAACATGAAAAAGATGAATGAATCACAGTAAGCTTGTGAAGATGACCTTTGATCTGCTTTTAGTGACTAAAATAATTACTCAAATCCCACTGAGAAATTTCAGTAAAAGTGTAACACTTGGTAAGTAGGCAGGGTATAACCTCTTTAAGGATGTGTCTATGCTCATGAGACTGATATGGTCCATTAAATACTTAGATAGATTTAAAAACATATTTTAGAAAATATATTGCCTATTGTTAAGTTTTAATTCCAGAAATTCAAAATCAGAGTTAGTAAAATTATTAAAATTTTTGAATCTGTATGAACAAGTAAGGGAGAGAAGATCAGGGAGAACATCACCTTAAATTGCCTTCTGTAAATTTGTTCTTCAACAAGAACTATTTTCTGTGAAGATTCTCTTCAACCTTTAAAGAACGTTTGTTATTATAAATGAGTTTGAGCTAAATCGAATTCCTAAAAAATTAAGGAGTTTACATTTCAGGCCTAAATGATTAAGGAGACAACATTTATGGTTTGACCAATGGCACCCCTGTAAATTCTGGCATCCCAAAACTACCATCTAAAATTGCGTAACTGTTACCATTCTCATTCAACATATTTTGTTATATTTCAGATAATTTTGCAGAAAAGATTGATATATATATATCACTTTTATCTCAAATATGGATATATCCGGGGTTCACATTTTTAACGTTATTACCAATATATGTATGTGTGTGTGTGTGTGTGTGTGTGTGTGTGTATACATATATATATATATATATATATATATATATATATATATATATATATATGCTGGAAAATTTGCATAAAAATACGACTCCTGGGCATGTCTATGGTACAAATAAAATACGAACACCAGGAGAGTATAAATATAAAAATATACTTTACTAAAAGCTGCCAAGCTTTCGTTTGGAAACTCCAAACATCATCAGGGCTAAGGAGCCAGTAGACAATGATGACTTAAATGGGTTTTGCCGGCATCTGCACCCGGCTCATGGACCGCGTCACCGGTCCCGGCCGGTTAATTAGTGTTCCAGATGTTTCTTTATTACTCTCCTTACGCTTCCTTCTATGGTTCTTCCGGATCATTCCTTCCACTATCTCATTACTGGTATTCATCTCCTCCACCACCCCTTTATCCTTATTTCCTTCCATAGCACTGACCCTCCTCCCCTTTTTGTTTTCATTCTCCACCCTGGGGGCATCTGTTTCTCCTCTATCAGTGTTACAAGCTTCCCTGGGCTCACAGACGCTCCCCCACACACACGCTTTTCCCAATCCCTGCTCCACACCCTTTCTTCTCACTCTTCCACTGTCATGAGTAACTTTCATACGGGTGTTACATATTTGGGGGTCTATGCCCTCCTCCTCTGTCCTGGCAATCTTCGTGTCGACAGTTCTCCACCGTTCCATTTGTTTGCTGCGTGATCGGGTGCTTACCCCGTCTCTCAATTCATCCCTCCTCCCTATCGCACGCTCTTCCCCATTGCTGATAGGAACGGTATTCAGGCGGACACCAGGTCTCCAGATCTCTGCATTCTGATTCCCTGCGTTCTCACTCCCAGACAGTACGGTCTTACACCCCAGTCCCGGAACATCCAAAAGAGAGAGGAACCATCATTACAAAGAATGCGTGTTTCTTTGCCATATATTAATAACGTCTCGGAGGCAACAGCCAGACTGCTGGCCCCCCATGGAATAGAAGTGGCCCACAGACCCAATCAGACATTACGGTCCAAAGTCGTTCGCCCCAAGGACCCACTCCCTGCCATGGATAGATCAGCAGTAATCTATAAAATCAATTGCAAGAACTGCGATGGCAACTATGTGGGTGAAACAGCTAAGCGTTTAAGATCTCGCTTGCATGAACATCAGTTAGCTATAAGAAGGGGCGAGCAGCATTCTCAATTGTGGATGCATATGGCACAACATGGCCACCAGTTTGACTTTGTGAATGTTTGCATTATGTCTGAGGATGCCACTAAGGGAGGCCGGCTATTGAAAGAGGCGTGGTATTCCAACAAAGATGCGGTTAATCGTCACATTGACTTACATCCAGCTCAACAAGCATTGAGGAAATGGGATTTTAAACACCATGCCAATTATTATAAGCGGCCTGAACAATGCTTGCACAGCTGTAAACGTGACGGGATACCTAGCCTCCATCCTGAACAGATAGATGGAACTTTGGCCAACCCTCTACACTCCAGGGACACCCCCGTTTCGCCCGATCAACACCAATACCGCTCTAATGAACGTCTGAGGAGCTACCACTGTCAAACACACGTAATCATCCACCGATGGAAGACCTCCCCCTCCCCCAATATCATCATGATAGACCCCCACCCCCAGAACTTAACAACAACTGTGGAGAGTGTGGAAGATCCAGCATGAGGAGCCTGCAGCCTGACGCTGTGGGTAGAGGGGAGAAGAAGAACGAAAGCATGGCTCGATTGCCTAGGCATACGGTGAAAGGGAGAGACACGGAATTCTGCCTGGATTCCCTGCAGACAAGGAATACCCCCACCAACAATACAGCCCCCTCCCGGGACGAACACTTTGAAGTCCCCCCAAAGACGAGCACAGAAGAGGGGAGTGAGAACGCAGGGAATCAGAATGCAGAGATCTGGAGACCTGGTGTCCGCCTGAATACCGTTCCTATCAGCAATGGGGAAGAGCGTGCGATAGGGAGGAGGGATGAATTGAGAGACGGGGTAAGCACCCGATCACGCAGCAAACAAATGGAACGGTGGAGAACTGTCGACACGAAGATTGCCAGGACAGAGGAGGAGGGCATAGACCCCCAAATATGTAACACCCGTATGAAAGTTACTCATGACAGTGGAAGAGTGAGAAGAAAGGGTGTGGAGCAGGGATTGGGAAAAGCGTGTGTGTGGGGGAGCGTCAGTGAGCCCAGGGAAGCTTGTAACACTGATAGAGGAGAAACAGATGCCCCCAGGGTGGAGAATGAAAACAAAAAGGGGAGGAGGGTCAGTGCTATGGAAGGAAATAAGGATAAAGGGGTGGTGGAGGAGATGAATACCAGTAATGAGATAGTGGAAGGAATGATCCGGAAGAACCATAGAAGGAAGCGTAAGGAGAGTAATAAAGAAACATCTGGAACACTAATTAACCGGCCGGGACCGGTGACGCGGTCCATGAGCCGGGTGCAGATGCCGGCAAAACCCATTTAAGTCATCATTGTTTACTGGCTCCTTAGCCCTGATGATGTTTGGAGTTTCCAAACGAAAGCTTGGCAGCTTTTAGTAAAGTATATTTTTATATTTATACTCTCCTGGTGTTCGTATTTTATTTGTACCATACACACACACACACACATATATATATATATATATATATATATATATATATATATATATATGTATATGTTTTCTGAGAAGCAATTTCTAGAATTGCTCCTAGAAGCAAGAAGCCGAAAACACCAGCCTGAAGATGACGAATGGGACTTCGTCGAAATGTCACCAAGACACTTCCAATTTGACGCGGGAGAAAACCCGAATAACCAAAGACCTATATATATATATATAAGATTGCTAATTTCTGGCAGTTTTGTTGAGCAGTTAAGGCATTGGACTAGAAATCAGGACATTGTAAAATTCTAGTTCCACTTTAGGCATGAATACTGATTGGGTGACTTTGGGCCAAACAGGGTTGTTGTTATATGGAAAATAGGAGGAGGAAAGAGTATTATGTATGTTTGCCACCTTGAGTTACTTATGAAGTAATCTGGATTCTTAGGGTGAAGTAGTAGATATACTGCTGGACAATGCAAGCACTGCTGCATGTTACCTATTTATTTAATAAATTTATATGGCTGTCAATCTCACATGAAATGACGTTGGGCAGCATATAATTATTACAATAAAACAATAAAACAATAAAAAGCAATTATTAAAAAACATCTTATTAAAAATACAACAATCTGGTACAGGGGACAGTAGCTTAAAGACAATATTAGAGCCATTTTAAGGTATTCCTATTCCCCTGGGATCTCCAGGCCTAATGATAAAGCTAGGTCATGAAGGCCTTATAGAACACTGAAACATTAAAAGCTTGAGGAAGGGAATTGGTTATTCAAGGGTGTTATCTATACGTCTTATGAAATAAATGTTAGTTGTCATGTTATCGAGAAGCCTTCCACAGAGATGGTTATGTTGGACAACTATTAATCTCCAACCTTTCCTTGATCTTTTCCAGTTTAGCTTCAGAGGCAAAAGTCACAATGGTTGTCCTGATGCTTGACCTCTATCAGCTCCTGGATGTTGGGATGAATCTTTCCTGTCCTTCTGGGTCTTTCAATGGTATTTGAAACCACTGATCATGATGTCCTTCTGGTCCACCTTCAAAGGTTGGGAATTGGAAATACTGGCTTACGATAATGATGTTCAATTTTGTGCTATATTATACTAGTTCCAAATTCAAACTCATCAGAAACTTTCCCAGATGAATGCTGTGCCTAGGGAAGCCTTTCACCATCTTTGGATGATGCACCAGTTGCAGCCTTCTTGGAAAGAAGCACTGACAGAATATGTTATACTCTTGTTACCTCTTACATAGATTACTACAATGTGCTCTACATGAGCTGGTCTGTGAAGATGATTTGCAAGCTATAATTGGTAGAAAATGCAGAAGCCTACTTGTTGGCACTCATATCTATCACTCACACATAATACAGGCATCGCAAGCTCTTATACTTAGGGAGTTAGGGAGATGGATCTCTTTCAGATAAAATACTATCCAGGTATGATGCACTTAAAATGTATTTTGCCCCATCACCTTGGAAATAGAGCTGACATAACTCTGTCAAGACCATCCTCCTTACTCTCTACAGTCGCCAATAGGCTATTAGGTGCAATTCAAAGCATTGGTTTTGGCTTATAAAGCCCTAATTAATTAGGCACCTGTATATTTGTAGAACTATCTGCAAGAATGTGCTTCTAATTGAACCTATCCCTGCAGTATGCATGTCCTGTATAGGAATGCTGAGGGCATCCTCCCTGTGGGAAATTTGAGAAAAAGGAGAAATCATTGCTTTTTAATTATGGCCTTGACTCCAGGGAACAGTGTTTCCTTGGAGATTTGGATGGTGCCTTCTCTCTTTGACTTTGACTGCTATTTAAAGTGTGCTGTTAAGACAGATCCTGGAAGATTAATATTATTGTCATTTGGGATGTCTAATAATTATTATATGGGTTTAATAATGTTGTAATATTTATAATGATTTAATAATGCATTAATTACATTTTGCTATTATATAATTGTACTCATTTTTCCCCACTACGCAGAATAAAATTAGCTCCAAGCTAATGCAGATTAGAAAGATAAGCACTGGCTAGTAGCCATCTTTTATTCCTCCTCCTTTCAAATACAAACTTCCAAATTCTGCTCATACAGTGAATCTGTGAGGAAGAGTCATGGATTTTGCTTTGTGAATGCTGGATTGCTGACAGCCATGTTGTGTCGTGAGGAGATTCAGTTGAATAAGCCACCTACACATCTTTACGCAGACCTCTGCTGAATGAAAGAACAATTTTGACACTGAAGGCAGAAAAGACAGCGTGTTTCTACTGCCCTACTTCACATTTAGCCCTGTACAAGAAAAACAAATACCTAGATAAAGCTTTGGGGGTGGAGTCAAGCTTCTGCCTTTCACAACTCACTAAAGTTTTTTCCTTACTAAGTGCAATCCATTGCTGACATGGAAAAGAAAACAAAATGAATATAATATAATCTCAACAAGTTTGCTCAAGGCAAAAAGAATATAATCTCAACAAAGTGACTCAAGGCATGAAGATCATATCAGCTGCGCAGCTAAAGCAATCAGCACCTATACTGGACAGAAGTGATACAGGAGAGTGTTGGAAGTGCACAATCTCTTTAGTGACAAATAGTGCCACAAAAAACAAAACAGAAACACAAGTTAAGATAGGCAAGAAAATCGTTAGTGAGCACCTGTCCAGCCTAGATGAGTTCAAATCGCCAGGACCAGACGGATTACACCCCAGAGTTCTCAAGGAACTGGCAGATGTGATATCGGAGCCACTGAACTATATTTTTCAAAGATCCTGGAACACAGGGGAACTACCAGAGGACTGGAAAAGAGCTGATGTAGTTCCCATCCTCAAAAAAGGAAAAAAAATGGATCCAGGAAATTACAGACCTATCAGCCTGACCTCAATACCTGGGAAGATCCTGGAAAAGATAATCAAACAACGAATCAACGAACACCTAGAGGCAAACAAAGTCATTACTAAAAGCCAACATGGGTTTGTCAAAAATAGATCATGCCAGACAAATCTTATTGCATTCTTTGACCAAGTGACAAAATTAGTGGATCAGAGGAATGCTGTGGACATAATTTACTTGGACTTCAGTAAGGCATTTGATAAAGTAGATCACAACCTACTACTTGACAAGATAGAAAAATGTGGGGTAGACAGAACCACCACCAGATGGATCCGTAGCTGGCTGACCGGCCGTACTCAGCGAGTGGTCCTCAATGGAACTGCATCTATATGGAGGGAAGTGTGTAGTGGGGTGCCCCAGGGCTCTGTTCTGGGCCCAGTACTCTTCAACATCTTCATCAACGATTTGGATGAAGGGATAGATGGGGAACTCATCAAATTTGCAGATGACACCAAGCTGGCAGGAATAGCCAACACTCCAGAAGACAGGCTTCAGATACAGAAGGATCTGGACAGACTTGAACACTGGGCACTAACTAACAAAATGAAATTCAATGGTGAAAAAAGCAAGGTTCTACATTTAGGCAAGAAAAACCAAATGCACAAGTACAGCATAGGTGGCACCATGCTCAATAGTAGTAACTGTGAGAGGGACCTCGGAGTCCTAGTAGACAATCACTTAAATATGAGCCAGCAGTGTGCTGCAGCTGCCAAAAAGGCCAACACAGTGCTAGGCTGCATTAACAGAGGGATAGAATCAAGATCACGTGAAGTATTAATACCACTCTTCAATGCCTTGGTAAGGCCACACTTGGAATACTGCATCCAGTTTTGGTCACCACGATGTAAAAAAGATGTTGAGACTCTAGAAAGAGTACAGAGAAGAGCAACAAAGATGATTAGGGGACTGGAGGCTAAAACATATAAGGAACGGTTGCTAGAATTGGGTATGTCTAGTTTAACGAAGAGAAGGACAAGGGGGGACATGATAGCAGTATTCCAATATCTCAGGGGCTGCCATAAAGAAGAGGGAATTAAGCTATTTTCCAAAGCACCTGAAGGCAGGACAAGAAGCAACGGGTGGAAACTAATCAAGGAGAGAAGCAACCTAGAACTAAGGAGAAACTTCCTGACAGTGAGAACAATTAATCAGTGGAACAGCCTGCCTCCAGAAGCAGTAAATGCTCCAACACTGGAAGTTTTAAGAAGAGACTGGACAGCCATTTGTCCGAAATGGTGTAGGGTTTCCTGCCCGAGCAGGGGGTTGGACTAGATGACCTCCAAGGTCCCTTCCAACTTTACTACTTTACTACTATTACAATGGCAAAGATATCCATTTATACTGCAGTAAGAGAAGGCAAAGATAAATTACTCCTGTATTTAACCAAGAAAGCCACACAGATAGACAGTATAAAGTGATTGGTGATATAGTGCTGGATGATTGCCTCGGACAGTGGAAGATGGGGCATATAATTTTTAAATAAATAAATAAATGATAGGCCTCTCAGAGTGAATGGCACTCAATATATTACTCAGGAAATATTCTTATTATTATTATTTTAGCAATACCAATGGGGTTTATGACATAACTATATTAAAGCGTTTTAGAATCTAGTTGTTGAAATTTACATTCAGGAAAAAAAAATCTGAAAGTACAAAGAAAATACATTTATTAAGTACAAAGAAAAAAAAGGATTAAAAACATGGAACATGGTAAATCGTCTTTGACTGACACCTCAGTCCATATTGTACATTAATTACATATAATTTACCTATATATAACTATACATTTCTAGTCTGTATCTCAGTTTATCTCTTTACTGTGACCTCCATTTTTTCCCCCTCCATCTATAAAATTTATTCCATATTCGATAAAATTCTGTTTCTTCCTGATTTTTTTTAATCTTTTAGTTATCCTATCTAGTTCTGCGCCATTCATATTTTTCTTTATTAGTGCTGCCCCACTCAGTACTTCCATTGCTTTCCACTTTTGAGCAAATAGTATCCTTGCTGAAATATTGACAGAAATATTGGATGCAAAAGAAGATTCTAAGAAGTGCTTTGGTAAGGTGACCAACTTTTTTACAACAAAAAGGAGGACACGAATAAATTGAAGAAAAAAATATCGTAAATAAAAGAAACATTGTATTTATTGCAACAATAATACAGAATACACCATAATATGATCAATGCATAATAAAAAACATTTGTAACAATAACATTTTATATTGTAATTATGCTTACATGCCTATTAATTATTTAAATGAGTACTTTTCCATTGAATGAATATTTTTTGTCAATGTATCATCTTCTAACAATATATTGGAAATATCTGAACAAGAAATATCCTTCATATTGAATTTTACAGCAAGTGCTGCAGCTAGAGTATCAACATTCAATCTCGATTTCTCACTTGTCCAAAAATCTACACGGCTGGACTGCACGGGGGTGGGCGGCGGAGGCAGGTGTTGTGAGCCAGGCGCTCCAGGATGGCCACGTAGATGTGCAGGGTGAGGTGGTGGCAGCGCAAGTCAGCACTGCGTAGACCACCAGCTGGCGCAGCCCATGGAAGGTCAACTGCCCACCGCTCCCCTGCCCACAGCCGCCCTGCCAGCACTGCTGCCCTGCCATGGAGAGCTGGCCCCGCGGATTGCAAAGCACCAGCCGAGCCAGCTCCGGCCCTGAACCGCCCAACACCACCGCCCTCCCTGCGCATCCCCATAGAGCCAGCCCCACGGCTCGCAAAGGCAAAGTACCAGCTGCTCTGGCTCCGGCCCTGCAGCTGTCCCCCAGCACCATTGCCCACCCTGCGCATCCCCATAAAGCCGGCCCCAGGGCTTGCAAAGCACCAGCCACGCTGGCTCCAGCCCTACAGCTACCCCCCAGCACCACCACCTACCCTGTGCATCCCCGTGTAGAACTGAACAGGGAAGATCAAGAGAAACTTACCACTCCAATCTTCTCCAGCTATCTGCAGAACTAAGTAAGAGATGGTGTAGTTGGGTAGCAGTGAAGGGTGCAAAGTTCCTGCAACTTGCATGTGCAAAGTTTGCCGCCTGGGTGTTTTGGAGCACTCAGCAGCAATTCCTATTGGCTTTCGAAAGCCAATAGAGGGAGTAGCACAGCTCAGGCAAAAGTTGAAAAAAACCATCAAAAAAAAAAGGTCCCGGAACGCCTTCTGGGCGTTCTATGAGGAAAAAAAAGCCCTGCAGATAAGTCTTCAAATATAGAAAAAGAGGACATTTAGGAGGACATTTTTGAGGGAGGACAGAACTCACAAAAGGAGGACTGTCCTCCCAAAAGGAGGACGGTTGGTCACCCTAGCTTTGGTAGAATTTGGTATATTCCTTAGTATATCTCACTAAGGACAAAAAACATAGGTTTACTTTTTTAAAGTGAAAGCTTGTCTTTTTACCAGCAGCTGAAGTCAGCAGGTGGTTTGAGAACAGTTTCCCTTAGGGTAAAAATATATCACTTTCTAAAAAAACATGGCTGAATTTTAAACAAGGATTTTTGGTTTGCAGCAAGATTTTACTTTCTGGAATGTAATATGTTAATTACATTGTAAGTATTCTTTTCTAGTTGACATTACAAATATTTTACAAACCAATATAGTCTCACTTAGATGAGAATTATTTTGAAAATATGATTGTTATTATCCATCAAGTCAACCCTGACTTCAGGCAACTGTGAAAACAACATCTTCAGAAGTGGTTTTGTCAATGCCTTTTTTCTAGGACTAAGAGAGAGAGAAGTGACCACAATCACCAGCTGGCTTTCTTGCCTAAGGCAGGTCTTAGCACTCATGGCATCCTGGCTTCTAATCCATTACTTCCTGGCTTTTAACAATTATATCAAACTGATTTTCATTTTGAAATAATATACATACACATAATAAATAAACCCAAGCTTCCCAATCTATATTCATTCTTCCATCAGGGTTTTTGGGAAACAAGACCTTGAACTGAACTGTGTTTTCATAAGCTGTAGCACTGTATTTAGCTTGTATAAATTAGGCAACACAGTATTTTGCTTTTGCTCAGTGTGGTCTGAAGTGTTTCATGAATACCTCATTTATCTGTTCAGACAGGCCATGACCTCATTTTCTTTCATTCAAGCTCCAAGTATTAAAAAGTAATCTGAGCAATAAATGCTGTTTATTGTAAGACACACCACTGGTTGATAAATGGCAGCATTATAAAGAAAAAAATTGATGAGAGGCTGTGTCCAAAATGTTTGCAGAAATTGTCTCTGGAGATTCTCAGTTCCAAGAAGGTTCCACAACCATTTGCACTAATCAAGTGACCCTGAGGACACAGATAAACTGCCAAGTGGCCTCAATGACTCCCTAAAAGAATGCAAATGACGAATGGTCTGCCAGGAATATAAATCCTTTCATTCCCCACCATCCAGTCAGAGCTGAAGAAGCTTCTTGAATGAGAAGCGAAATGTCTTCAACAAAAAACAAGAAAGTCCAGTTGCCTCTTGAAAAAGCATCTTTGGGTTTGCAGGAATCCCCTTTCAGATGCAACATTCAGAATTCCCAAGTAGAATAGCTTTTGACTATGCTGGCTGGGAGATTTAGAAGTTATAGTCATAATACCTCTGGAGGGATCAAACTGAAGATATCTCTTCAAGGCCAATATTTCTCACTCTGTTCTCTCATTTTCAAGAACGTAAATACATTTCCCAACATGGTGCTTCAATTCCTGCTATTCGCAATCTGTATGGCCACAGCTATCTAAGAACAATGGAGTTGACATTTTTCCCCATCACCAGATTGGGGAAGGAACATTTTGAAGTACAATGGATACCATGAATAGTTTTAAAACATCTGGTCTGAATCTTCTCTAAAGGCTCTAATATACGGAACTATTTCAAGCTTCTGAGAAAAATTCATAAATCTGGTAGGTAACTTGGTCTTTGAGCATCTTAAAGACCAAATTCCAGTCTATCAACCACATTTATAATTTCTAGTTGCATTATAGAACATTTTGTCATGGTTCTGACAGATGAAACTCTTTAAAAGTTTGAGGCATTGTTTACCTTAAATAATCTTTTATTCAAGAAACAAAGTATCAGCATTACATAGTTAAAGCCAAAAACTGAATCCCCCCCCCACAAAGTAGCAAAACACAATATCCTCCTCCAATTAACAGTCATTAATTACATTTTCCAATTAGCTTGAAGCACAGGTTTTCTCCCCAGCTCTCCAGCCCGCCAAATCTTTATCAGCTCTGGGCACAATAACCTTGATTCCCATGGCTGAGTTATTGTTGTTATGACTAACTGGACTCTCATCCACACACCCCTCCCAGCATCACCTAACTTTAAAAGCGAAAGAGAAAAGATGGCTACATTTCCATCTGTTGTCAAAGCAAGAATATCCGATGTTAGCATTGTTGACACATTTTACCATGGAGACTATAGAAGACTGCGAAGAACGCAGCCTGAATTTTTTTCTCAGGCTAATGTAATATTAGGAACAAAAGTACCTCTGTTGGCTGTGGACAAAAATAATCTTCAAATCTTCTCATTGTAATTCTGATTATGTCATGTACTAAGCAGAATTGTGATTGGAAAAAAACATTTTCCCCTCTATTAAATAGATTTGGGGGAGAATTTTCTTTCCCCCTTTTCAGGATACAGAATATTTGCATTGCAAAGCCAGATGCTATGCACGCTTAAGCTCATCCTATTTATATCCAAGGTGCATATATTTTAGTGTCTTCTCTGGAATCATCCCTTTGCTATTGGAGATGGCCTTCTGAATGAGACTTAATTGCGATTCCACCTTTATCCTTGGAACATCTGTGCATTTGGAATAAAACAGATTTATCCAGTGCTTTCCAATTACCTCTTTTAAATAGCTTAAAGGCAAATTTAAAAAGTGCAACATATTAAAACAACATAATGTTTTCTTTGTTTTAAAAAAGGTATACGAACATTCATCCTCTCTCAACCTCTATTATATTATATTAGTTTGAAATTAAGAGACCATCTCATAGACTGTTCTAAATAAGCTCTAAGGTTTTGGTGATTATCAGCTTTGGGCATTGTATCTTTCCCCTTTTGCTTCCCAAAGTTGTCACATCTTATTTAGCTTAGATGATTGAATGAGACATATTATGTTGGCTGATGCTGCATCCCAGAAATGTAATTTGCAACATTACAGAAGCAATGTAAGAGCCAAGTCATGGGTAACATTAGTTATAATTATTATTACATGAAAAATATGTTTTACACAGGATTATAAATACGTAATTACCCTAATTATCAAAGTATTTATTAACATGGCTACCCATGAAAAAGAGCAGAGCATTTTGTCCTTTTATTTTTTTCTTCTGTTCATTTGTGTCTGATTCTTGGAAACAGCCTGGATAAGTCAGGAGTTTTCAGAAATTTGCCATTGCCTCTTTCCCAAGATCACCCTGCTGACTTTATGTCTAAGGCAGGACTAGAACTCTAGCCTGATGGCTTAGCCACTATACCAAACCGGTTCTTTTGTTCTACTAAATGCAAAATTCATCTAATTTATTATAGAAGCATCGAATTCAACAATGAATATTAATTTTTAACTATACCAAATGACAAATTCTAGACAATGTTATTCACTCACCTAAAATATATAATAAATTGTAGAAATAACAAGTTCTCAAACTACATCCTAAAATTAAATTTAAAAAAAAAATTCATCCAAGCACTTTGAAATAAAAAGGATGAAATGTAGAAGTTTGGCTAATGGAACTGTTTTTCCCTCAAGAAAAATGTATTTCAACTGTAATAAATTATGTTAACATGAACCTTTCCATCATGATTTCATTTCAGCTATTATTTCATTGGCATCCTAACATTAGGGTGAAAGACAGGTGCAAATCAATCAGAGGTAGGCATTTTATTGTAAAATGACCCTTCCTTCTCTCCCTTTTATTGTTTTGTACATCTGAACATCAAACTGTACTGAAGATTAAATTAAATATACTCAGACAATCAAGAATGTGAGCAGGGACTCCCTAGAATAAATTCTTTCCTGCCCTACCTAAAGCAAATAACTCTTTTTTATTTCTCTTTACTGCAATATGAATAGGAAATATATTATCTACCTTCTAAAATAAGGTTTATATATAAGGTTTTTACATATGTAAAGTTTTATCTTACATATTTAAGATACATATATATAATTTTAATTGTTAATTGTTAATTTCAATTTCAATTTAATATAAAAGGTTTGTATACCGTATTTTCCGGCGTATAAGACAACTCAGCGTATAAGACGACCCCTGACTTTGGAAAAGATTTGCATGGTTTAGAAAGTCGTCTTATACGCTGGAAAATACAGTATCTAGAATGTTTGAAACCTTTTGAAAAGGCTTTATTTACCGGTTTTACTAATTCTCTATAAGGTCTGGCATCTCATTAGGAATAACAGTTGAACAAACTTAATGTGTCCCTTGCTATACATTAACTACAATAAACAAGATTGTAACCTTATGTATGGCTATTCAGAAATAAAACCAATGGAATTCAGTGAGCATATCCCTAAGTAAGTATTGAACTTTCAGTTTAATAGCCTATTTTTGCCCCAAGCTCATATAACATCATGAAAATACTCTGTTCCTAACACTAATTATATGATTACAGCTTTTTTGCTTGTACAGGCCTAGATCCTCCCACTCTTCTATAGAGTAGAAAGGCTCAAACTTTCACTGCTTCCATTTGTGTCAAGTTGTCTGGAACACATGAGGATCTGTGTCAACATCCATGTGGCACGTTAAAAGATGGCACTAGAATTATATTCTTTCAAACTCCAAATTGTTCAAAGCAATGAAAAAAAACCCCAAAGCTGTTTTCCCCCTAATTTCATCTATATAGATATAAATAATTAACCTATGTTAGCATTTCCCACGAGAAAAGAGGAAAAAATACATTCTTATAATTAGAATTGAAATTATTTTTAGCTTCCCATTCTTTCAGTATCCATTAGCCCTTCCAAAACCTGCTTTCAGATGCTTTATTACAAAAATAATTGTTGGAACTCTTGGCAACAATTATAAAACAAAATTAGAAATAGCTATAAAAACACTTTTGAACAATAAACTGACCAAGGACATAATAGGAATAACTTAGTATTATGCTTTAATTTATCTTACTTTTATGCAGCAGAGGGATGAGAAATCAAGTAACGTTTGTTGATTTAAAAATATAAAATATGGGGGCATGGTTAGTTTGAACAGTGTTATATATCTAGAATGTTTGAAAAGGCTTTATTTACCGGTTTTACTAAGCCAGAATGGCTAGATTCACACATCATGCTCAGCATCAGTTATGGCTTATTAACTACATGTGGTTGAATTTTCAAATAGTAGTAAGGCAAAGCAAACAAATGCATGATGACTATGGAGATTCTCAGTCATCCAGGTCATGGTTGTCCCAAATGTGCTTTTTCACAAGGCAACTGAACTTTCTTTTTTCTCTTTACAGAGGTTTCGCTTCTCATCCAAGAAACTTGGAGAGCTGAAGAAGCTTCTTGGATGACAAGTGAAATATCTTCAAAGAGGCTTGGAGAGCTGAAGAAGTTTCTCTTCCTGGATGTTAAAGCAGAGATTGCCATACCTCCCTAAGCTAATCATTGAATAAGTGTGGTAATTTGGGGCTGATTTTCCTCCTCCATATGGTTGTCTTTTAATCTAAAGTTTGGCTTCTACTGTTTTTAACCCCTGTAAGCTACCCAAAGCGATTGGTGAATGGATAGCCTTAGAAATCTAATAAACAATTAAGTAATTCTTACAAATAGAGTGTTCTTATATTTATTTAGTTACAATAGAGCCAAAGTATGTGTGGGGAAGGGCCTTTTGTTTATTTAATTTTCATCATTCTATGTGATTGAATGTAGTTTGAATTTCCAGGAGGGAGACAGTGCATTCCAGAGAAGTAAGAAACAATTCAGTTCAGATTGTTTGTGTGTGAAAAAGAGGGTGAAGACAGCCCTCCCTTATAGTTCCCAGAGTATACGTTTCATGCAGGTAGTAGTTTGCTTCAGTTGGACAAGATTCTGTCTACTTGGAAATCTGCTTGGAAGAATCACTATGTGTTTTTCTTGGGTTCTGGAGCCTAAAATTCTAGGGGAATTCAGTGTCCCTGGCTTTTGCATTTCAATTAGATCCCAAGGAAAGTTATAATTATGCTATATCTCCAACTGGGCTTTTTTAGGTCAGGAAGTGCAGGCAACAAGAGAGATGACAGTGAAGTATGTCACAAAATAATTTCTATGCCACCTTCATAACTTGAAAATGCAACACAAAAAAATCAGAAGCCCTCTGATGTAATAAAAAACACAGAGACTCTTTTTTCCACAGGGGAGGGAAAACAATACTTTGGGAAGACAGATTTAGGCACCGTATTTCATTTTAGCTCAAAACTGTCTTCCCCATCTGCTTTTTCATCCTCAAATATTTTATTTATAAATGATTCATATCTCCCACATGAAATCAGGCACCAGAACATCTTTTAGTAAATATAACAGAAACATTAAAAGAAAGATTAAAACATAATCCTAAATTTCTATATCTTTTCTCCTGGGAGCAAAAACCCACACTGCAAAGGGTAATCTGTTTATTTGGATTCGGACATAGTAAGAAGTCATTGTTGGTTTAAAATAGAAAAGGAGAAAACGGAAGGGGGTGTCCTCCACCTCCACATATGCCAAATTTTAACTTCCATAAAATTTCTAGCCACTATAGTCAACTATGAAAGATAGATGCCAATATACTTCAAAGAATCGTTGATTTAGTGTTGCATCCAAGCTCATTCTATGGAACTTGTAACTCTGAATTTTAGTTTGCATTTTAACATTCTTTGGCTTCTCTGTGAATACAACTTATTATGTATGGTTCCTCTGATACCACCTTGAAGTGTGGTTCAATTCTCGAGTAATAGTAGAGGTTTACCGCTGATCTCATTTTTCTAGTGAAGGAGTTTGCTAGGTCAGAAAGGACCAGTGAGGAAGCTGGTTAAAATAAAAATAGCTAATCCCAAATAAGGGAATAAAAAGGCTTTAAAAACTCTTTATCTCAAAAATTATCAGTCTCTTAAAAAAATGAAAGGACAGTTGGTTTCCTTGGTGATTATTACAACATAAATCCTTTCATAAAACAGCTGTCTGTGTTATTACTGGTGATGTTGGAATTCTCAGTGTATACCTTTGCTTAGAAACAAGTATGTAAGTTAATACATTATTCCTAAAAAGAAAAAAATAGGTCCCAAGTAGATCTAATGCCCAAATTGCGTGATTTATTGAGGAGTTGCTCTTTTTAGTTCTACAGAGACATTTTTGTGAAGATTGTGGAATCTTACTGACAGGGGTAGAACTATATTGATTGCCAACACATGCTTCACTATATTTATAAAATCACAAAGGGTTATCTGTCTCATTGCAAAGGAAGAAAAGATAAAGAATTGTGATTTGTGTTTTGCTGAAGCACATGATAAATATTCAATACAGTGAAGGAACAATGTAAGTTTGGATGAAATGCCAAAAATCTGTTAACAGAAAAACGTACTCATTTGCTTGAAAGCAAATGAAGCAGGTTATATGCCACCTTTCATCGCTGTGCCGAATGGATATTTATATAAATTGGTCATTATCACTTTTTGTTTCATACAACAAAATTCTTAATTCAAAGGAAACCATATGTATGTATACATTAGAAAGCTCTGCTAACTTGGTTGTCTCCTTTCATATTGCACAGTCATTGCAAATTTATTAGATTTATTATTATTTATTAAATTTATTAGAATGAATAAAATCAATTAGATTTTTTTGTTCTTTTTCATACTAATTGTTAACAAAGAAAACATTCCATATGTGACTACAAAAGTTCTTTATAATTATCTCTCATTCTATTTCAATGCTTTTCAATTTTATTTCAATTCCTTTTAATTTTTTCTCTGGCAGTGTAAATCATTTTTTAATAATTAGAATATCTATTCACTAAAACCACAGAATATATATCTGGATTGTTCAGATACATTTCCATGCCATCTGAAAGGAATTATGCCATGGCAACATGCAGAATAAAACAGCTTCTTAATTCAAAAATGTATTTGTTATATACAATGATTGTTGTAAAGATACATTCAATGTTGATGACTCTTGATGATGGTCTCATATTTTGATTGGTTCTTTCAGATGCTGAGTTCATAGAGTTGTTCTTCCATTTGCTATACAGTAGAAGAAGTTAATAGGTTATTAAGACTACCAGGCTACTGGGTTTGGGCTTCAAAAATCTGGATAACCACTGCTTTCTGGATAACAGAAAACTCTGCTTTATAGAGGTCATCCAGGTACAGTCCAGATATGATAGTTCTACATGGACAATAATTCAGCAGGAAGCCCACTCCAGAACATACACAAATATTGTAAAGACACATTTAGTTAGGGCAGGACAGAGATGAGAAAGAAAGTAGGGTTTTAAAAAGCAATTTGAAGGAGAAAGAAAAAATTAAAGGGGTTAAAGTAGCAACTTTAGAGTTAAAAAAAACCCAGAGGTAATCTCAGTACAGAAAGTAAGTTGTATTACATGTCTAATGAAAAAACACAAATAAGGTTAAAAATAAAGAAAAAAACCTAAATTTGGGTGAAAGTCTAAAGTCACATGAGCAAAGCATACTAAAAAGAATAGTAGAATAAATATGAATTTCTCTCTTACTCTCTTTTCTTCCTTCCAAGTGAACTTTATTAAACAAATTTTAGTATAATGAAAGTTGAGAGATATAAATATGATCATTCCTGAGACTGGCCTGCTCTGAAAATCGGAAAAAAATGAAATAAGGGAAAATTGAAGAAATATTTGTTTATACAATAGAACTTTGTCTTCTTGCACTCTCTGCTGTCCTCAAGTCTATATATTTTCAGATTTGGGAAGCGATCCAGAGGCAGATGCAAAGCTTGATGGATTTCACTGGAAACTCCCCTTAGCTATATATTGTATCATCACTATCTCTGAGTGATCATAAAAGTTCCATCTGCTTAGGTTTTTCCCTCTCTGGCTTTGTTTTCATCGCATCTACAACTGACATGATTGGGGGGGGGGGAAAGGAACAGAAGCAAAACTGATAGATGTGTAAATTAGATATTTTCACGGAATGGGAGCCAGATCATTAAACCTGCTTGATGACATTTTTTCTCTTCATGCATTAATAGTATTGATGAATCCTTCATGAATGTACAATTAAAATTTGCCAAGCCTTTAGTCATAAAGTACATAAAAAGTATATATAGAAAAATAGGAAAGAAAAAGGAAAGGAAAATGCTACACTATATAGAGAAGAAAAATAACATTGTCTATTAAGCTGTAATAGATCATTTTCTTACTATATTGTCTTTAATTTGACATACAACACTAATGGAAACAGTGAACATTAATTTTCAAAAAACCTGCATAATTCAAGAATGTCATAAAAAGGAAGATTGCTGTAAGATATTGAAGGTGTGATCTTGAAAGCATCTACTCTTCCTAATACACTAACATAGACACATACTGGAAAAGTAATAGTTACCATGATGTAAAAAAGATGTTGAGACTCTAGAAAGAGTACAGAGAAGAGCAACAAAGATGATTAGGGGACTGGAGGCTAAAACATATAAGGAACAGTTGCTGGATGTGGGTAAGTCTAGTTTAATGAAGAGAAGGACTAGGGGTGACATGATGGCACTGTTCCAATATCTCAGGAGTTGCCACAAAGAAGAGGGAGTCAAGCTATTCTCCAAAGCATCTGAAGGTTGGCAAGAAGCAAACTAATCAAAGAGAGAAGCAACCTAGAACTAAGGAGAAATTTCCTGACAGTTAGAACAATTAATCAGTGCAACAACCTGCCTCCAGAAGTTGTGAATGCTCCAACGCTTGAAGTTTTTAAGAAGAGATTGGACAATCATTTCTGAAATGGTATAGGGTTTCCTGCCTGAGCAGGGGTTTGGATTAGAAGACCTCCAAGATCCCTTCCAACTCTATTATTATTATTATTATCATTACTACTACTACTACTACTACTACTACTACTACTACTACTACTACTACTATTGAGGATGCTTGGAAAAATCAAAGGCAATTGAAAAATAGGCTGGCAGAAAACAGGAGGGCTAGACATCATCACTGATGGTACATGCATGATCTTATAAGAACTCAAAGAAGCAACTGCTCACAGGTCAAAGACTGAACCCAAAGGCCTAATCCATCAAGTTACTAGCCTCACAAGTTGGCAGACAATCAAGCAGCATTTAATCACCAGGGGCTGGTAAGGTTGGATGAGGAGCCTTATCCTGGAAAGTGCCCAGCCCCAAAACGTGGCAGCTATTTCTTGCCTTCTTGAGAAGGAAACATGCCAACACCTTTAATAAAGACAGATCTGAAGCTGCCCTTACTGAAGAACAGCTGCTAGTGATTGCCCCACTGTTGGAAACAACTCTTCAACCCTGGACTTTCTCTTCTTGTGCCCTTGCTTTCTGTTGTGCTCCTTGACTCTTGGATTGCTTGAATTCCCTCTCTGCCATTCACTTCTGGACTGTCATGGATCTTTGCTTCTCAGTGACTCCCTTTCTCCATTTCTCTGAACCTGCACTAGATTGTCTTCTACAGCTTTACTCTGGCCACTTATATGATATCTGGCTTGCATCTGCATGACTTGCTCTACGTACACCTTTGTAACTATCTAAAGTACTTCTTGTCAATAAACTGACTTGTAACTAGCTTGGGTGTACTTGCTCAGCCCTAAACAAAACATTAGCTTCTGATTACATGTGTGCAGGAAGGAAGGATTTAATGGAAATGCTGATATAAAGCACTGCTGAAAAGAATACTTGTTAGGAAAGAGACTACATATAATTCTATACATTTGTAAATCTATATGTAAATAAAATAAATATTTCATAAGCATCAACTTTTCTAAGTAAATTCTTATAATATTTCAGCATTTTGCATTAGATTACAAGAGTGTGTATGAAAGAATATTAAAATTTTGCGAGATTTGGCAGTTGTGCAGGACTTTATTTTCTGTTTCTATTTTAAACATATTTAAAAATTGCAATTTAATTTGAGGTCCTGCAAACACCAATAAGGGCTATCGCACATAGTCATGTGATTAACTACAGCTGTTCAGTACCCCTGTTTTAAGTCCAATTATAGTGGTTTGGAATTTACAGTGCAAATGTGGCACTAGTCTGTAGCTTTTAAAAGCAACTGCATCTTTTCTTGGATTTGGCATTACTACATACACCAAAGTATCTTTTATTAATGCTTGCTATAGATTTATTTATTGAGTGGCAGATGGCATGAAGTGTGTGACAATGAAAAAAAGTCATTAAAAACTCAACAATTTTGTACATCCAATCCATCAAGCATGAACCAATTATTACTACATTATCACATGTATATAACATTATAATATTAAGGAAAGCATAGCGACGCATCATTTTTTTCCAACACTTCTACTTCTTTATTGAAAAATATTATTACATATATTTTGGAAGCTTTTATTTTTAATAATGTGTGCCATTTTCCCTTTGCAAAGAGCTTTATGGCTTGTCTTTCAATACTTCACAGAATTTGTGTATGCAAAATCACAGTATCTAATATTTTATGCAGAGTAGTTGACACAAAGTGCTACATCTTTGTCCTGTTTTGAAGATAAATAATAAAAATGTGTAAAATTTGGATTGTATTGATAAAAATACACTTGCCTTTTTTACAATTGAGTTTAATTAACACCGATTAAATAAGCATTTTTAAAAAGTGAGAAAGTGTAAGCACACATTCCTATTACTGTAAGGGTGAAAATTCCTTTGTGCACTGCACATATATGCATATATTATACATGTCATAAGGTAAAATCAACACTATAAATATTCAATCCTAGTCTTTACTTTGCTTTATTCAAGTATCACAAGGCAAAATGGCGAATACAATTGCTATCACAGCCTAGTTTCAACATACTTTACATTGTTTTGGATAGCAAAGTTAGCCAGAGATGAATGCTTTTGTATTGGATCATATTTTATTAATAAGAAGCATTTTATAATATCCTATATGCAAAAGATGGTTGTCAAATTAGTGTTTTCTGTAGTTTGTTCAATTGTGTGCCCACTTGCTTGTTTTTATTTTAAATTTTTATGATTAAAAGAGATGGAGAAAATCTCTGATGATTGGAATGAATGAAATTAATTAAAACTTTTTTTATTGTAGTAAATATAAGAAAAAAGGAACCCCTACATTTACAACCCTGCATCATCTTTACAGTGGAATTTGTGTTTAGTTCTATAGAATTTGTCCTTAGTCTTCATAATATTTTTTAAAATGTGAAAATTGTATTATTTTGTAGAGGTGACGGTTGACTTCTCCACAATATAGGAAGAAAAAAATGTCTGGACTGATTGCTAAAACCTCATTATTGCCCAAAGAATAGTTGTCTTTTACTTTTGCTTGGGACTGAACATAACTAAAATACCAGGCATCTGCTAACCAATAGCCTGCCTACTCTTCCATACTTGACAGTATTTTAGATTGAACATAGGTGGTCATTGAGAGTCTGGAATCATGTTTATATAGTCTTCCTACTTTATGCCCTGCATTAGGGATGGCCTTAACTTTTGACAGAGTAACAAAGCTGGTTCAGACAACAAAGAATTTAAGATGCTAAAAGAGAGCAAAGTGGCACCCAATCAACTCTGGGACCCCATAGCCATCAGCAGAGATAGAGAGGATACCCTATTTAGAATTGAAAAAGAGAAAAGTAATTTGCCAGTCCTGTCAGTTCTATGTATGAAAAGAGAGATAATGACATCTTGTCCTTTGCCTGAGGCAACAAAAGATCTTAGTTCATAGCTGAGTCACAGTACATTGCTAGGTGAAAGTATAAAGTAAATATAAAACCCAAGAACCTTTGGCATAACCTTGGAATACTTAGAAATATCATCAGGCTGTCCACATTATTAGGAAATGGTAAATGATAGCTAAACATTAAATCAAATATTTATGAATTGATGCTAAATGAAGATGAAACATACCCATATTCCTAAATTTTCATGTACTAATGGAAGCCAGAGAAATTTGAACAGACATGCTGGTTCCTTTTAGGCCAAGATAGTGATATACCAACATTGCTATTAAAAGGGAATGTGAAATGACCTAATTTTGATGTGAATCAAGATGCAGTACTTGCCCTTCTCATTACCAACATTAATCAACCTCTACCAATAGTTTTGCTTATTCATGGACAATTTATTTAATTAAATATTATTTATTTAATTATCATTTAATTAAATATTATTGGCTGAGACCAATTCTGACACAGAGGAAGCAAAAGCCACTTCCATGACTTTCACTTTTAATTTTATTTGCAAATATGTAAAATTCTTCAGAAGCAATTCCTTGCTTTACTGTATATTCTGAAAAGAGACTTTTCTCATTTCAGATACATTTTAAAATAATTTTTCTACATTTTGATCTTTGTGTGCTCTTTAAGCATAGAGTACAATCTTCACTTCTGCATTTCTCATGCCTTCTTTATACCACAGTGCCTATTTGTATAATATTCATTAATTTCTTTTAATATTGACACATCAGGTAATGCACTTAATTTACCTACTCATCTTAAAACTGCAGAATGGAAAGCATGTATTTGGATATGGTTTGGTCGGGTAGCAACAGTCGCTTTGGGCTACAGAATGCTAAAAATAGCTTGCTCTTTGCAGCAATTCAGGTATGAAAGAGTCAGACCATTCATAATAACTGCAATTAAAAGCACCTAATGGGATGGAAATTCTCCTTCCTTTGGACTGCCAATTTCATTTTAAATGACAGTCATTTTCTAAACACACACACCAGACAGCATTTCTTTAAAGATGTTTGGACCCACAGCATATTGTTGCGTCCTTGGCGGGAAAACAGACACGAGAAGCAGCTGGAGTTCTCAGGTTCTTTTATTCAGCGTTCAGCTTACAGGAAGATGGCTTCAGCTCAGCCCAAACGCCTCGCAGCCCCTTATATAGGCAACTCCCGGGTAAATGGGTTACTTTTCCCGCGCCAGCACCCGCGCATGCGCACGGCGCTGGCGACAGCCTGTCTGGTCCCGGCAGCTTTGCACCTGCCCGGGACTGCCTGCAAACGCCCGAGCCGTTTGCAAAGGCTCGGGACATAACACCCCTTTCCCCCGGGCTAAAACTACTACCAACATACAGCATTTATTTTATATAACATTTTGCTCCCCAGTGCTCCCACTGTTTACTGGCCTTTGCCTTGCCAGCAATGTTATGTAGTCTTCTAGGTACTTGGGAGATTTCTTTGCTCTCTGTGACCTTCTTAGCTGTGGGTTACTGGCATAAGTCCCCTGACTGGAGGGAGGCGTGAGCCTATTCTCTCTATTGTGCCCTGGTGTCTTCCAAGGACTGTGCCCCGATGCCTGGCCTGCTTGCTTGCCCACCGGGCTCGTCAGGCCAGGGCTTCTGTTGCTTTGTGACCTGGTTGACCTGCCTAGCTGTAGACCCTCAGGCCCCTTGAAGTGATAGCCGCTGCTGGGCGTCTCTGTAGGACCTCCTAGGTCAGTCCAAGACCTGTCAGGAGGCTGTCCATTCCCTGAACCCCATTCTGTGTTTGGGCTCATGTGGGTTTCTGTACTCTCCCAAAACTCAGGTGTCCCCTGATTTGTGCTAGGGGTGTTGTAGTCGGGACTTGGTTCCTCGACTAGCTCTGTGTATGTTTGACCCTCTGTAGGATTTGGGGTAAGGTCAGGCCAACTTTGGGGATTGTGTGCCAGCTCTCTTGCGGGGAATGATTTGTTGGGATGCCCCCGGGTATCCTCCGTGACTGGAGTGCTGTGTGATGTGTGTGGAAAGTGAGTATGCCCCCGGGGTGACTCCCTGGCTGGAGTAGGCGTGGATGCCTGTTGTGTGGGTAAGCTCCATGACTTCCTTTTCGGAGCAATTGCAGAATCTTGGGACGGGCCGTCTGTGGCTCCCTCAGTGGAGATGGGCAGTAACTCTTGCCCTTCCCTTTGCTCCAAAGGGTCCCCCTCCCCCCCTGGAAAAGACCCAGGAGTTTCAGCAGAAAAGTCCCGCCTAGAGCGGAGTTGGTCGATGTGCCGACGCAGGACACGACCGTTGTCCAGGGCAACCTCGTAGGAGAGAGGACCTGTGATCCTGGACACAGAAGCGGGGACCCATGTATGACCAGGCCCGTAATTGCGAGCCCAAACCGGGGCACCCACAAGTAGTTGTCTAGGTGCCCTAGGATGTGAGGTAGATGAAGGCAGTCTGTCCGGATGCAACCGGTCAAGTCTCGTAGTAAGTTGGCGCCCCCAACGAAGTTCAGCTGGACTTCTCCCTGTAGAAGTGGACGGTGTGGTGCGATAAGAAAGGAGAAAGTCAGCCAACCTGTGATGCCAGTCCCCGTAGGTGAGTCTCTTCAAGGCGTCCTTTGCGATGCGCACCATGCGTTCAGCCATACCGTTGGTGGAAGGGTGAAAGGGCGCAGATGTGGCATGACGAATCAGGTTTGCCTGTAAGAAAGCTTGGAATTCGGAGGAGGTGAATTGAGGGCCGTTGTCAGACACAATGACATCTGGCAGCCCGTGTGCAGCAAAAATCCCCCTCAGTACCTGAATAGTCTTTGCAGTGGTGGTGGTCGAGACAGGCACAACCTCAAGCCATTTTGAATGGCTGTCAACAAGGACCAAGAAGAACTGGCCCTGAAAGGGCCCAGCGTAGTCAATGTGCACCCTAGACCATGGGGACTGTGTTTCCTCCCATTTATGCACAGGAGCTTGGGGCATCTCTGGGCGAGATCGTTGGCACATGTGGCATGCGTGTACCTTAGCCTCAATATCTTTATCTAAAGCAGGCCACCACAAGTGGCTGCGTGCAAGAGCCTTCATACGAACAATGCCAGGATGACCCTCGTGGAGGGATTCTAAGACCCTAGTCCTCATTGAGGTGGGAATGACAACTCTGTTTCCCCAAAGCAAACAACCCTGAGAAAGGGACAATTCGTTCCTTTTGGACCAGAAACTCTGAAACTCAGGACTAGGGCAGTGCTCAGGCCACCCGGACAGGACCCAGGAGCGGACACGTGAAAGTGTGTGATCTGTACCTGTTTCAGCGGTAACATCCCTGGCACTAAGAGGAGCTCGGGCAAGGCTTGGATTGATAGAATGTTGACAGCTGGCGCGGGGTCAGCTTCTACTACTGGCAGAGGCAACCTACTGAGGCCATCAGCATGGCCCATTTCTTTCCCAGGCTTGTGGAGTAATGAAAAATCATATGCAGACAAAAAAATAGACCACCTAAGCATTCTAGGGGAAATGATGTGGGGAGTCTGCTTACGTGTGGTAAACAGTCCCAGCAGAGGCTTATGGTCAGTGAAGACCGTGAAATGCCTGCCATATAGAAAATCGTGGAATTTTTTTAATTCCAGCAACAACAGCCAGAGCCTCCCTGTCTATCTGAGCGTAGTTGCGCTCGGCAGAAGACAGTGTTCTGGAGTAGTATGCAATAGGAACCTGAGTTCCATCAGACCTGAGGTGACTCAGGACAGCTCCAACCCCGTAGGGGGATGCATCACAAGCGATGCACACAGGAAGAGACTCGTTGAAATGTGCAAGAACACTGTTAGAAGTGAGCAAGGCCTTGACTTCTTTAAAGCAAGCCTCATGTGCTTGTGACCACAGCCACACAGCTTGTTTGTCTAGTAGCCTGTGAAGAGGCTCAGCTACACTAGCTTTATGTGGAAGAAAAGAATTGTAGAAATTCAGGAGGCCTAGAAGGCCTGAAGTTCGGCCTTAGACTTTGGCCTGGGTGCTTCTAAAATAGCAGTTAGTTTGGATTCAGCAGGATGAATCCCAGCAGCATCAATTTTGAATCCCAGAAATTCAGTAGAAGGCACCCCAATCTGGCATTTGTCTTTTCTGAGCTTGAGGCCTGATTTCCTGAATCTTAACAGGACAGCCCTAAGCCTTTCAGCTAGAATGTGTGTGGAGTCTCCTGCAATCAAGACATCGTCAAAGTAGGGGCAGACCCCTGGTATACCTCGTAGTGTGTTTTCCATTACGCTTTGGAAAATCCCAGGAGCGACATTCACTCCAAACTGCAGCCTTTTTACCTTAAAGGCTCCCCTGTGGGTCACAATGGTCTGAGCTATGGCAGCATCATCATCAACAGGCAGCTGTTGATATGCTTGAGCTAGGTCAAGCTTTGCAAAAACACGCCCCCCCTTGAGAGAGGCCAGGATGTGACTGACCACAGGAACAGGATAGGCATGTTGCTGCAATGCCTTATTGAGTGTGCATTTGTAATCAGCACAAATGCGAATGTCCCCATTTGCCTTTAGAGGCGTGACAATGGGGGTCTCCCATGGGCTGGAATCAACAGGTTCTAGGATTCCTTGTTGGATTAGTTTGTCTAATTCAGTGTCAATCTTACTTTTTAAAGCAAAAGGGACCCTTCTTGCTTTAATCCTAATGGGAGTGACAGTGGGGTCTAGCTTTAAGGACACAGGTGGTCCTTTGAATGTGCCCAGCTGGGGGCTGAAAACATCTGCAAATTCCTTGCAGACTTCCTGTAGGTCGAGTGTTTGTAAGCTGTTGAGTCCTGTGACGTGTATCCCCAGGGCCTCAAACCAATCGAGTCCTATGAGACTCGTTCTTTCACCCCCTACTACTAACAAGTCTAGTGGACCTTCAAAACTCTTGTATTGCACGTTAAGGGTGGCCTCCCCCTTAACACACACTCTTGAGTTCTGAAAATCAGTTAATACAATATCAGAAGGCCTTAACTTGGCCTTAGTCCCACTACTGGAACAAATCTTCCTAAATGTATGCAATGAAATGATGGAAAGGGCAGACCCTGTGTCTAGTTCCATAGATAATGGAACCCCTTGTAGCTTCACGTTGAGTGACAGCTTTTTCTTCATGGGCTTGTGTGTGCCTGTCCTACAAATGTTTCTACGCGAAGCGCAAAAACCTACCCTATTCTGGCTGGGGACTCTGGTACCCTTCAGGCGTTCTTCTTGAGGTTGTGCCTTTCGTCGGCCCAGACACACAGCTGCAATGTGCCCTTGTTTGCCGCATGCCCGGCAGGTAGCGGAGCGGAACTTGCAGTCGGTTCTCCTGTGGCGACCTCCACAGCCGATGCACTTGAGCGGAGCTGAAGAGCTTTCCTTCTGATTTTCTCCCTTCGCGGGGTGTAGACGGTCGACTTCTTCGTCCGGATCCTCCTCGGAGTTTCGTCGGACGTCTTCTTGGTGCACGGACGCACCCTCTGCACTGCTTCTGATCGGCCGCATGTTCTTGACGGCGCCGCCTGCTGCTTCTTCCGCGGTGGCTTCCCTTAAAGCGTCTTGGAAGGATAATTCTTCCTTAGCGAAAAGTCTCTGTTGTAGCTCTCGATGCCTCAACCCGCACACGAATCGGTCCCTCAGTCGTTCCTCGAGGTCCTTGAACTCGCAGGGCTTGGCGGCCTTCCGTAACGCGGCGATGTATTCCTTGGCTGACTCACCGGACCGTTGATCCCTCTGCTCGAAGGTGTGGCGCCATGAGATAACGGACACCTTGGGGTGGAAGTGGTCCTTCAGCAGCTTCTTCAGGTCTGCGTAGCTTACAGACTCTACTGGAACAGGTGCTGCAAGGTTTTCTGCGATTTCGAAGGCGTCTTGGCCGCAAGCGCAAAGCAGGGTGGCAGCCTTCAAGCTATCTTCCCTCACTTGGTTTGCCTTGAAGTAGTTCTCCATTCTGGATACGTAGGACTCCCACCGCTCTGGATGTGAGACGTCGAATTCCGCAAGCCTTCCGATTTTCGCCATCTTCGGATCTTCAGGAGACGGGTCTATCAGCCAGCCTACCCCCGAATGCGCACTGGATTGGCGGGCAGCTGCTGAGTCAACACCGTTCCTCTTCCGCCGCTCAGGACTCCTTGGGTAAGCTTACACTTTTTCCTTTCCAGGTAGTGCAAGGCATCCCACCTTCGTCGCCAGTGTTGCGTCCTTGGCGGGAAAACAGACACGAGAAGCAGCTGGAGTTCTCAGGTTCTTTTATTCAGCGTTCAGCTTACAGGAAGATGGCTTCAGCTCAGCCCAAACGCCTCGCAGCCCCTTATATAGGCAACTCCCGGGTAAATGGGTTACTTTTCCCGCGCCAGCACCCGCGCATGCGCACGGCGCTGGCGACAGCCTGTCTGGTCCCGGGCAGCTTTGCACCTGCCCGGGACTGCCTGCAAACGCCCGAGCCGTTTGCAAAGGCTCGGGACATAACACATATGAATGACTAAAAATAGATAGTTAATCAGAACAAAACAGTGTTGTAATTTGAGTGTGTATTTCAGAGAAAACAGACTCAGAATAAGCAGTTTTCAAAGCAATGTTTTGCAACCAGAATCAAATAACCTTCATCAAATCATTGGGCCACTTTTTTTGTACAATTCTTTTGCAACCCTTTGCTTGAGAGTAACTAGATCAGTTTCTCCAGCCTAATGTCCTTTTAATGTGTTGGACTTCTGGGAACTGAGGTCCAACAAATGGATGTCACCAAATTAGGGAAATCTACTTTAAATTACAAAATATTGGAGAGATTAGGTAGGGGAGAAACATTGTGGTAAAGAATATACAAGTTTCAGCTATTTACATCACTATTTAAAAGGATCTCAGAGCACTTAGCTACTCTAAACATTAGAATCCAAGCCATTTAATAAATCAAAACAGTGGCAAAGTCTATGCATATTAAAAAGTGTTCATGTACTTATTTGGATAATCAGAAACTTTCCTTTATCAAAAAAGGGAATTAGCAAAAAAAATCTTATAAACCCAAAATGCAATAAAAAGCGTTTGTAGTTGAAAATAGCATTAAGAGACCTTTACAAGTAGAGCTCTAAAAATAACGCTCTAACTATAATGATCAACCAAAATTGTTAAAATAAACAGAAAAATAGATGATTTTCCCAGGTAAAAACAGTTATTAAGAAGACCTAGTCACATCAGAAATATAATGCTTCATATTATTAAACTCCTGACAGATACAGAATAGTTCCCAGCTTGGATGACTTTAAAAGTAAATTTGACAAACTCATGAATTATTAATAACTACACATCACTACATCCAGTATCAGATACAAGTTTATCTCTAAACACAGTTACTGAGGAACACTAGAAGGGTACTATTGCAGTTATGTCCTATTTCTTATAGGTTATTGTAAAAACAGAATGCTGGATTAGATTTGATCTGATGGACTATGACCCTTGTTATGTTCTTTGGCTGTTCAGATATACAGCCAATCAGAATGATGAATATTATAGATATACTGAAAGACTGACCCAGTATATGCTTCATAGAGCATGTGATCTTCAAAAATTAGAAAAAGCCATTTGTTCTAGAATTCAGGTAGATTGCTAGAAAATTATTTTACCATTAGCAGATATATATTGTCTCCAAAATTTTGCATATAAATTATCTATGAATTTCTATGCAAGAGATAAGGCTAATTGGGTTAAACTGCATTATGATTTGATACAGCTCTGATATGAATCTAAATTCTTAGTAAATGCTGAAATAAAAGAACATTATGCTACTCTTGAATACAGATAGTACAGACACTAGACATTTATAACATTGACATAATCACAGTATATATTATTCTCCACATATATACTGAAAAAAATATTTTATCTGAGAGAATACTTTATCATATGATTAGAGGAAAATTGACTTTTTTCTATAAATGCACTAGAAAAGCCAATGAACAAAGAATTGTCAATTGTTTATTTATTAGATATTTTTAATTTTTATTTTATTTGTTCATCATGCTTCTGTTCATCTCATCATTAAATGTAACATAACAGCAACAGTACAAAATGATCCAGTGAGTGAATTATTCATGAAAAATCTCATATTTCTTACTAGTATTAGAACATAAGAATAAATTATCAGATACAAGAATAATATATTAGAATCAGAGCCTCTAGGCAGAGCCAATTCATATCATTTCTAAGCCTTACTTTCAATCCCTAAAAAGTATATTTTCTTCATCTTAATCTTACATGACAAACATCAGGTGAGAAGACAGACAGATTAGATGAGCCAATAGCAGGGATAGAGAGAGTAGACTCTGATATGAAGTGATACCTGTTTCTCCTACATTTAAAAACAAATAGCCATTTTTTGATCCCATTTGTGCAACATGTGCACTTTGAAAAGTTATTCTAAATAAATCTAAACCAATCAGCTGTTTATAAACATTAGAATCAACTCTTCTCAGTATGGATATCATGTTGGAACTGGCTTCTATACATGTTTTGAAGACAAACTTTGTCTGTTTCCACCTCCTCAAAAGAGGTGGTCACCTGTTTCCACCTAAACAAATGAGGTGGTCACCCTAATCCATCCCCCTCCAAGAGTTAAATGCCCATGAATTCGGACTGATATTTTTCATAGCAAAACACTAATGCTTCCTCAATGTAAGAACAAATTGAGTCTATTTGCCTTCTTCTCACATTATTTTCTTTCTTTCTTTTTTAAAAAAACTCTCTAGACTGTTTATGAAAGGTTTGCGTATTTTGTAAATTCTTATTTTTAAAAAGCCATCAAAATTGAACCATATGCTTGTACACAGTGCAGAGCCTAAACTCAATGAGCTAGGAACTTCTAGAACAGAGGCATCAAACTTGCCGCATCATGTGACATGTTGTGATGTATCACGACTTTTTACCCCTTGCTGGAGCTGGGGTGGGTGTGGCTTCTGCGTGACGCATCTGGTCTGTGGGCCGGCAGTTTGACACCCTTGTTCTAGAAGCTACTCTACAGCTCCTGAACCAGAATTGTCAGAAAGAACTGCTACTGAAGAGCAAAGTGGTATTATTTGCTTTTAAAAGCCAACTAGCCTGAATTTACCAAGAAATTATTTCACCCTATCAACCCATCAAGATGCCTTCCCCTACCAGCTATCTCACCTACTCCCTAAACTTTCCCACTTTTCTTTGGCTCTCATAGTGCTGAAACAATATGCTCTTGTAATCCTAAATGAGACAGCTCAGGATGTCTACTTGGCTCTTTTATCCTTCCAGTTATCTGCCAAGGTAAACCTTTATAATCTCAGAAGTCAGAGTAAAAGATAAACTAAAGTGTATAAGTCACAATGAAAACAATCTTGAATCTGGTAAAAGAAAAAGTCCTCATAATTTTTTGTATATTTTGTGACATCATAAGCAAAGGAACCAACAATCTATAGATAGATTTACCCTCACTGATTATCCCTTTCAAAAACATAATATAAGCAGCCTTGGGGTCATCATGTGTGAATTGGGTGGCCATATAAAGATGTCTGATAAATAATATTTTTTCCTCTTATGGAATCAATAGTATTGCTCAGAGATTTTTTTCTGGCCCTATTAGCTTGGAAATATTATAACATTTATCTGTTCTTATGTCTTAAAGTAGCTGAGAGGAAGCAGCAGGAAATTTCTGCTGCACCCACCCAATCATATTCCCATTACTCATCCTTACTGTCTTCTTCACAGAACAAGCATGTGCTTAACACCTTCAGTGTCCAACACATGGCTGAAAAGAAAGCCAATATGCTAAACAGAACAAGCCAAGAAAGCAGTCCTGTTCTTTTCACAATGCTATTGTAATTTGGAGAAGACAAATGAAGAACATATACTGTATTTTCTTTGAAAGAACCCACATGGATGCTGGGCTCTGATTGATGACAATCCTGAAGCTCTGCTGAAGATGGTAATAATAATAATAATAATAATAATAATAATAATAATAATAATAAAGCCCACCTCTGTAGACCTTTTTATATTTATTACTAACCTCTGCTTTCCTTGTCTGTTTCACATTGCCTCTGAGCCAGATGTAGTCAGAAAACAGAAAAAGTATTGTGGAGTAGTACAAGTATATATTTATGGACAGTAGTGCATGAATTTTGAAAGAAGACTTGCTTGGTTTAACTTTGTCTTGGAGATTGACCCATGATGTGGATAGATACATAAACATCTTTGTTATGTCCCGAGCCTTGCAAACGGCTCGGGCGTTTGCAGGCAGTCCCGGGCAGGTGCAAAGCTGCCCGGGACCAGACAGGCTGTCGCCAGCGCCGTGCGCATGCGCGGGTGTTGGCGCGGGAAAAGTAACCCATTTACCCGGGAGTTGCCTATATAAGAGGCTGCGAGGCGTTTGGGCGAGGCTGAAGCCATCTTCCTGTAAGCTGAACGCTGAATAAATGAAACTGAGAACTCCAGCTGCTTCTCGTGTCTGTTTTCCCGCCACGGACTCAACACTGGCGACGAGGATGGGATGCCTTGCACTACCTGGAAAGGAAGAAGTGTAAGCTTACCCAAGGAGTCCTGAGCGGCGAAAGAGGAACGGCGTCGACTCGGCAGCTGCCCGCCAATCCGGTGCGCATTCGGGGGTAGGCTGGCTGATAGACCCGTCTCCTGAAGATCCGAAGATGGCGAAAATCGGAAGGCTTTCGGAATTCGACGTCTCACATCCAGAGCGGTGGGAGTCCTACGTATCCAGAATGGAGAACTACTTCAAGGCAAACCAAGTGAGGGAAGATAGCTTGAAGGCGGCCACCCTGCTTTGCGTTTGCGGCCAAGACGCCTTCGAAATCGCAGAAAACCTTGCAGCACCTGTCCCAGTAGAGTCTGTAAGCTACGCAGACCTGAAGAAGCTGCTGAAGGAGCACTTCCACCCCAAGGTGTCCGTTATCTCATGGCGCCACACCTTCGAACAAAGGGATCAACGGTCCGGTGAGTCAGCCAAGGAATACATCGCCGCGTTACGGAAGGCCGCCAAGCCCTGCGAGTTCAAGGACCTCGAGGAACGACTGAGGGACCGATTCGTGTGCGGGTTAAGGCATCGCGAGCTACAACAGAGACTTTTCGCAAAGGAAGAATTATCCTTCCAAGACGCCTTAAGGGAAGTCACCGCAGAAGAAGCAGCAGGCGGCGCCGTCAAAAACATGCGGCCGATCAGAAACAGTGCAGAGGGTGCGTCCGTGCACCAGGAAGACGTCCGACGAAACTCCGAGGAGGATCCGGACGAGGAAGTCGACCGTCTACACCCCGCGAAGGAAGAGAACCAGAAGGGAAGCTCTTCGGCTCCGCTCAAGTGCATCGGCTGTGGAGGTCGCCACAGGAGAACCGACTGCAAGTTCCGCTCCGCTACCTGCCGGGCATGCGGTAAACAAGGGCACATTGCAGCTGTGTGCCTGGGCCGACGAAAGGCACAACCCCAAGAAGAACGCCTGAAGGGTACCAGATTCCCCAGCCAGAATAGGGTAGGTTTTTGCGCTTCGCGAAGAAGCATCTGTAGAACAGGCACACACAAGCCCATGAAGAAAAAGCTGTCACTCAACGTGAAGCTACAAGGGGTTCCATTATCTATGGAACTAGACACAGGGTCTGCCCTGTCCATCATTTCATTGCATACATTTAGGAAGATTTGTTCCAGAAGTGGGTCTAAGGCCAAGTTAAGGCCTTCTGATATTGTATTAACAGATTTTCAGAACTCAAGAGTGTGTGTTAAGGGGGAGGCCACCCTTAACGTGCAATACAAGAGTTTTGAAGGTCCACTAGACTTATTAGTAGTAGGGGGTGAACGAACGAGTCTCATAGGACTCGATTGGTTTGAGGCCCTGGGGATACACATCACAGGACTCAATAGCTTACAAACACTCGACCTACAGGAAGTCTGCACAGAATTTGCAGATGTTTTCAGCCCCCAGCTGGGCACATTCAAAGGACCACCTGTGTCCTTAAAGCTAGACCCCACTGTCACTCCCATTAGGATTAAAGCAAGAAGGGTCCCTTTTGCTTTAAAAAGTAAGATTGACACTGAACTAGACAAACTAATCCAACAGGGAATCCTAGAACCTGTTGATTCCAGCCCGTGGGAGACCCCCATTGTCACGCCTCTAAAGGCAAATGGGGACATTCGCATTTGTGCTGATTACAAATGCACACTCAATAAGGCATTGCAGCAACATGCCTATCCTGTTCCTGTGGTCAGTCACATCCTGGCCTCTCTCAAGGGGGGGCGTGTTTTTGCAAAGCTTGACCTAGCTCAAGCATATCAACAGCTGCCTGTTGATGATGATGCTGCCATAGCTCAGACCATTGTGACCCACAGGGGAGCCTTTAAAGTAAAAAGGCTACAGTTTGGAGTGAATGTCGCTCCTGGGATTTTCCAAAGCGTTATGGAAAACACACTACGAGGTATACCAGGGGTCTGCCCCTACTTTGACGATGTCTTGATTGCAGGAGACTCCACACACATTCTAGCTGAAAGGCTTAGGGCTGTCCTGTTAAGATTCAGGAAATCAGGCCTCAAGCTCAGAAAAGACAAATGCCAGATTGGGGTGCCTTCTACTGAATTTCTGGGATTCAAAATTGATGCTGCTGGGATTCATCCTGCTGAATCCAAACTAACTGCTATTTTAGATGCACCCAGGCCAAAGTCTAAGGCCGAACTTCAGGCCTTTCTAGGCCTCCTGAATTTCTACAATTCTTTTCTTCCACATAAAGCTAGTGTAGCTGAGCCTCTTCACAGGCTACTAGACAAACAGGCTGTGTGGCTGTGGTCACAAGCGCATGAGGCTTGCTTTAAAGAAGTCAAGGCCTTGCTCACTTCTAACAGTGTTCTTGCACATTTCAACGAGTCTCTCCCTGTGTGCATCGCTTGTGATGCGTCCCCCTACGGGGTTGGAGCTGTCCTGAGTCACCTCAGGTCTGATGGAACTCAGGTTCCTATTGCATACTACTCCAGAACACTGTCTTCTGCCGAGCGCAACTACGCTCAGATAGACAGGGAGGCTCTGGCTGTTGTTGCTGGAATTAAAAAATTCCACGATTTTCTATATGGCAGGCATTTCACGGTCTTCACTGACCATAAGCCTCTGCTGGGACTGTTTACCACACGTAAGCAGACTCCCCCATCATTTCCCCTAATGCTTAGGTGGTCTATTTTCTTGTCTGCATATGATTTTTCATTACTCCACAAGCCTGGGAAAGAAATGGGCCATGCTGATGGCCTCAGTAGATTGCCTCTGCAGTAGTAGAAGCTGACCCCGCGCCAGCTGTCACATTCTATCAATCCAAGCCTTGCCCGAGCTCCCTCTTAGTGCCAGGGATGTTTCCCGCTGAAACAGGTACAGATCACACACTTTCATGTGTCCGCTCCTGGGTCCTGTCCGGGTGGCCAGAGCACTGCCCTAGTCCTGAGTTTCAGAGTTTCTGGTCCAAAAGAAACGAACTGTCCCTTTCTCAGGGTTGTCTGCTTTGGGGAAACAGAGTTGTCATTCCCACCTCAATGAGGACTAGGGTCTTAGAATCCCTCCACGAGGGTCATCCTGGCATTGTTCGTATGAAGGCTCTTGCACGCAGCCACTTGTGGTGGCCTGGTTTAGATAAAGATATTGAGGCTAAGGTACACGCATGCCACCTGTGCCAACGATCTCGCCCAGAGATGCCCCAAGCTCCTGTGCATAGATGGGAGGAAACACAGTCCCCATGGTCTAGGGTGCACATTGACTACGCTGGGCCCTTTCAGGGCCAGTTCTTCTTGGTCCTTGTTGACAGCCATTCAAAATGGCTTGAGGTTGTACCTGTCTCATCCACCACCACTGCAAAGACTATTCAGGTACTGAGGGGGATTTTTGCTGCACACGGGCTGCCAGATGTCATTGTGTCCGACAACGGCCCTCAATTCACCTCCTCCGAATTCCAAGCTTTCTTACAGGCAAACCTGATTCGTCATGCCACGTCTGCGCCTTTTCACCCGTCCACCAACGGTATGGCGGAACGCATGGTGCGCATCGCAAAGGACGCCTTGAAGAGACTCACCTACGGGGACTGGCATCACAGGTTGGCTGACTTTCTCCTTTCTTATCGCACCACACCGTCCACTTCTACAGGGAGAAGTCCAGCTGAACTTCGTTGGGGGCGCCAACTTACTACTAGACTTGACCGGTTGCATCCGGACAGACTGCCTTCATCTACCTCACATCCTAGGGCACCTAGACAACTACTTGTGGGTGCCCCGGTTTGGGCTCGCAATTACGGGCCTGGTCATACATGGGTCCCCGCTTCTGTGTCCAGGATCACAGGTCCTCTCTCCTACGAGGTTGCCCTGGACAACGGTCGTGTCCTGCGTCGGCACATCGACCAACTTCGCTCTAGGCGAGACTTTTCTGCTGAGACTCCTGGGTCTTTTCCAGGGGGGGAGGGGGACCCTTTGGAGCAAAGGGAAGGGCAAGAGCTACTGCCCATCTCCACTGAGGGAGCCACAAACGGCTCGTCCCAAGGTTCTGCAATTGCTCCGAAAAGAAAGTCATGGAGCTTACCCACACAACAGGCACTCACGCCTACTCCAGCCAGGGAGTCACCCCGGGGGCATACTCACTTTCCACACACATCACACAGCACTCCAGCAACGGAGGATACCCGGGGCATCCCAACAAATCATTCCCCGCAAGAGAACTGGCACACAATTCCCAAGGTTGGCCTGACCTTACCCCAAATCCTACAGGGGGTCAAACATACACAGAGTTAGTCGAGGAACCAAGTCCCGACTACAACAACCCTAGCACAAATCAGGGAACACCTGAGTTTTGGGAAAGTACAGAAACCCACACGAGCCCGAGCACAGAATGGGGTTCAGGGAATGGACAGCCTCCTGACAGGTCTTGGACTGACCTAGGAGGTTCTACAGAGACGCCCAGCAGTGGCTATCACTTCAAGGGGCCTGAGGGTCTACAGCTAGGTAGGACAACCAGGTCACAAAGCAACAGAAGCCCTGGCCTGACGAGCCCGGTGGGCAAGCAAGCAGGCCAGGCATCGGGGCACAGTCCTTGGAAGACACCAGGGCACAATAGAGAGAACAGGCTCACGCCTCCCTCCAGTCAGGGGACTTATGCCAGTAACCCAGAGCTAAGAAGGTCACAGAGAGCAAAGAAATCTCCTAAGTATCTAGAAGATTACATAACATTGCTGGCAAGGCAAAAGCCAGTAATCAGTGGGAGCACTGGGGAGCAAAATGTCATATAAAATAAATGTTGTATGTTGGTAGTAGTTTTAGCCCGGGGGAAAGGGGTGTTATGTCCCGAGCCTTTGCAAACGGCTCGGGCGTTTGCAGGCAGTCCCGGGCAGGTGCAAAGCTGCCCGGGACCAGACAGGCTGTCGCCAGCGCCGTGCGCATGCGCGGGTGCTGGCGCGGGAAAAGTAACCCATTTACCCGGGAGTTGCCTATATAAGAGGCTGCGAGGCGTTTGGGCGAGGCTGAAGCCATCTTCCTGTAAGCTGAACGCTGAATAAATGAAACTGAGAACTCCAGCTGCTTCTCGTGTCTGTTTTCCCGCCACGGACTCAACAATCTTGCTTCTAGAATAATATGCATTCAAGCTATACCATTGTCTCAAATATTTCTATGTCCACTGCTGCATTAAATATTGTTGTTTAAGATAGCATTGTGGTTTCCTGATAGGTGAATACTCATGATGACAAATGTCTGAAATATGTTTTACATTATTTGCTGCTGTGTAATACTTTTATTAGCATTATAAAAACAGCATATAAACTTCAAAATTCTCCAAGAGATTTTCCATCAGGCAAAGAAAAGCAAAAACTCTAAAAATTACAACCATGAAACCTACTGCCTAGATTGATATAATTATCCAAACTTATTCTCTTCTTTGCTGGAAACTGGCAAAAAAGTCACAAATCACAATTATGTGACCACAGGATGTTGCAACCAGTCATAAGGATGAGCTGGTTGCCAAGCACTCAAAATGTGGTCATGTATCCATGGGGGAAGGGGGACACAATATTTTTTGACAGCTGAAAAGGCTTTACAGACTGAAAAACACCTTTTCTAAGGTCATTGCAACTATGAATGGTCACTAAATGACCAGCCGTAAGTCAAGAACTACCTATATTCAGGAACAAAGATATATAATCCTTTGTTTCAATTGGTTTCACATGAGTAGCAAATGCACAAGCTGACAAAAATGTGTATTTTGTTTTTTATCCATATGTGTAATGAAATTATTTCATGTCAATTATTAATAATTCAGTCATACAATTAAAAAATTCAGTTTGCAGTTGAGGATGCAGAACTGAATCTGTGAGATAAAGTACTTAGCTAGATACATGAGTTCATGGTTGAGCTGGTCCAAGCAAGGAAACAAAGTGCATAACACATTTCTTCAAAATGTTAACTCTGATATCTACTATGACATCAAAAGTATTCAAACATTTCCAAACATATAGTTCTTTGATAGTGTTTGCCAAAGGTTAACTAAATAATGGATCAAAATAGACATGCTTCAAGTATATTTGTCAGAATTTAAAGAGAAGTGTCATTTTTTCAAAGCTTTGTTTCTACACATGCTGGGATTTTTACCTACTCTCTCTCTTTCTCATTCTTTTTCTCTTTCTCAATTTATAGAATAATGAGGTGAAGCAAATTTTGGTGTAGAAATATTGGAAGTAGAAATACTGAAAAATTAAAAAAACATGGATTATAAGACAGAGAAGAAATGGAAACACAAATAAGACATTGACTTTATAAGTACTTTTATTGGATGTACCAAAGAAGTTGGTTAAAGCCTTAAAAATTAAAGTGATAGTGGATAGCACTATCTAACAGTGGATAGTAACTGTAGTGATATAGTTCTCTGCAATATGGACATTACTAGCTTTGATTTAGATCTACATCACCTCTGGCTCTTTTGAGCAATGAATGGGATACAAGAGGTTATTTATTTATATTTCATGTTTCTAGAGCAGACATGTCAAACACAAGGCCCGGGGGCTGGATGTGGCCCGTGATGTGGTTTCATGTGGCCCGCAAAGCCATCCTGGAAACAGTGAGGGAACAGCCCCTGCTGCCTTGGTCCCAGCCTCCCAGAAGCCAATGTACAATTTTGTGGTGGCCATCTTTGCTGAAATGCATTCAGTCTTAGCTCCACAAGGCCGTCTGGAAACAGCAAGGGACTGACCCCTGCTGTGTTGGCCCCATCCCCTGGGTGCATGCTGGGGAGGGTCACCCTTTGTGAAGAATGAAGAAATGCACCATCGCTTGGAAGTGGCCAGCAAATGGCCCTCGCCTACTCTTCCAGTGGACCATGCCTTGGCGCTTGCCCTGGTCCCATTCCCTTCTACCAGAGACCCTCAGATCTGTCCCACTCCTGCCCAGGCCCCCACAGGCACCCTTGATGCGAATGATGAAGAGCTGGCCATGCCCACCCAGCAGGCCACACCCACTCCAGCCATGCCCACCCAGTAGGCTGCACCCACCCTGGCCATACCTACCCAGCACCCCGAGGACAACCGCAATGCTGATGCGGCCCTCAATGAAATTGAGTTTGACACCCCTGTTCTAGACTGGCTCTCTGCCTCAAGGAAGAGCTCTAGGTGGTGCCCAGTATAATTGTCATAGGGTTAATTTTGTAGGCTGATTAAAATTTCTTTGCAAGATGGCATGAAGTTGGCAACCTGAAATAAGCAATTGTGTGCCCTTTCTCAAAGAAGCTATCTCTTAATCCAGCTTTATTTAAGAACTAGGTGTTCTTTAATCTCTGCTTTGGGAAAAAAATTGTTGAAAAGATGGTGGAGCATCATCAACAAAGAGCGATACAGCAAGAATATTATATAGAAGATGCTTTTCAATTGGAGTTCAGACACAGGCATGGATGGAAACAGCATTTGTTGCCATGGTAGATTACTTATGTCAGGACCTTGAGGGTAGAAGTTCATCTCTTTTGTTTTGTTGGACATTTCAGAAGACTTTAATAAAATCAATCATGGCATCTTACTAGACCAAGCTTTTTCCTTTAACATCTATATAAAGCTGCTAGAATAAGTTATTATCAGTTTGCAGAGAAATATTATCAATACACTGATGATGCTTAACTTTACATTAACTTTACATTTCCACCTAAGCTGAAAGCCTTGAACCAATGGAAGTTGTCAATGTTTGGATAGATTAAAACAAGCTCAGCTCAACCAAACCAGAGTTATTTTGTCCAGAATTCTGTAGTCTATTCTGTGGTAAGGTGTTATTGCCACTTTGCAAGTATTATATGTGTTCTTCAGTCTCTCCATTGGTTGTCAGTGGGCTTTCAGATCAAATTCAAAGAGTTGGTTTAACATTTAAAGCTAAAATGGTTAGATGCCAGAATACCATAGGGACCATCTCCTTCAGGTACAATGTGCCTGTTCCACACCTACATTCAGGCAGAAGGTGCTGAATGTCCTGACCCTATGAGAATTCAGAGAATTCAGTCTTTCTCTGCAGTGTCTATATACCTCACCCACTAAGGTTTGCCTGGCACCTTTGTTTAAAGGCTTCCAGAAATTGGTAAAAGTCATTTTGTTTGAATGGATTTAATAGGGTTAATAGTATTTTTGGAGGACCATTATTGTTTTAATTTGTTCTTTTATTTTTTCAGTTTAATAAAACTGTTTTTATATTTTATAATCTATATAAATAAAAATGTAAATGTTTGTTTGTTCAAAATCTTAAATCTCCAAAAGTTCTTCACCGATTGTTTTGAAATTTTGACACAATGTTGCATTCGAATACGCGCGGCTTTTTATATACCTACTATTATATAGATGTCACACCTGTGACAGGTAAAAACATGCTTTTTTTGAAAAACAGCGCCGGCAAACCAGACAATCTCTATATCTGCACAGACAATGGAACAACAAAAAATATTGTATACCAACAAGCATTGTGAAATTAAACATATTACAAATGTGCACTTTCTCTTTTCTTCTTTTCCATTTAACCAGACTGAGCCACAGCAACACGTGTCTGGGTACAGCTATATAAAATAATTTTGTATCTAATTTTATAAACATATTTTTATATTTTATATAAACTTTCAGGAGGTGTGACTCAGCCAGGCACTTCATAATGGTACTTCATTAAATAAATGAAAATAAAGTTATCTTTATACGAGTGATAGGGAAATGATATAATTTATGGTGTACATTTTAGCAAACAGCTACATTCAAAAATATTGCTATGCAAACCAGCCTAAATATTAGCAAACTTAAATAGCAGAAGCCATTTAAAGTAATCATTGCAAGTGTTAACAAAGAATCAATATTTCAGCACTGCATACTAATGTACCATTGATTTAAGATAAGAAAACATACAATGTATTTTGGACTTTGGACTGTTCTCCTAGTCAAGTTTCAAGTGTTCTACATAGCTGGTCAAGAGTTTCTTTTAAAATTAATGAGTGATGATGGAAGCAATACATTCCTTTCCGACAAATTCAAGAAAATGTTTGCTCTTTCCTAAAAGTGATCATTTGTCCTCCTTCTGTATTATGCCTGCTGACTATTATGTACCATTGCAAACCTAAGAAAGTTATTTGCAGCCCAAAATGTAATTGTGTCATTAAAACTATTTCCAATTAATTATTTCCTGACAGTGTGTGTATTAAAGTATGGTTTCCTGACACAGTATATGTTTATAAATTAGCAGTTAGTATATAGCCAAATATTATGAGAAAATGGGATTCCTTTTTCTGATACCAGCTAAAAATTGATATCCTAGGGGCATTTTGGATGCATTAATAGCCACTGGATGTTGAATGCAGTAATAACCATTTGGCTTTTCTTTGCTATAAACACAAGAGATTCTGGGATGAGACAAAAGCAAGATCCCATTATTCAACAACAAACTGGTATTTTTGTTTCTAGGATTTTTGTGTTCTGATACACTGTTCATGTGAATTTAGTTGTATATTGTTTGAAAAATAAAACAATATTGTTCAAGCAATATATGCTTCACAACATATACAGAAGTCTATTTTCTTACAACAGAAATAGTCTAATCCAATGTTTGGAATTTCTACAAAAAGTATTCTAAAGGAAAAATAGAATAGGAATGATATGCCCTTCCTTCCTGCCAAAACTGTTTCTTGATTCAGAAAAAAAGCTAGAATCCAAGTTTATAAGAAATAATTTAGCATTCTTTTCAAATCACATTTCTAGCTATAGCAAGAGATCAAATTAGGAAATATTCTGTGTTGATTCTTCCCTGAAGTTTACCTTCCTCATACATTAATTGCAAAAGCCTGAATACCTCTTTCATGTCTAAGGCAGGACCAGTACTCACAGCCTCCTGTTTTTTTAGCCTGGTGCCTTAAACACTAGATTACTGGACCAAACAAGCCTCCTTGTAACCAGACTCAAACCAGCAACCTAAGAATTCCAGTACGAATTTCCATCTCTACAGTTCAGCTGAACTATTGAACTATTAAAAAAAAAATTCTTTATTTTGTCTTCTATCAGACTTTACCCAACAGATAGGATTGGTAACAATTATGAAAGTTCAAAAGTATCCAAAATATTTTCATTAAGTAATTCTTTACTGAAGAGAAGATAGAAATCATAATCAAACAATTCTAGGGACTGCTAGGTTTTGGAAGCAAGCCCTTTTCACAGAAATAATATTCAACCTTCTCTGCACACCTTTCTTATTCCTAACCTGTTTCAGATTATCAGTTCCCTTTTTGCATTTTTTCAAATAATTTTATTAGAGATTACAGGCAAAAAGAATAAAAGCTATACAAACTACTAAAATCTAAAAAGAAAAAATGTAAAAAGGAAAAAAGAAACAAAGAAGTAATTTCCCTCTTCACACCAACAAATGCAGTAAATTTATTGCCATATCTTAAATTATAATATTTTCATCCCATATTTCATCTTTTAGCTAAAAATAAAATCCAAACCCTCATCTTATTTCCTTATCAGCAGAAGTCCAGTGTCAAATATATCTAATTATTTTAACCTTGATTGAATAATCCCAACTTGTATTCCATCCCTACACTTTAATTCTTAACTCAATCTTAATTCTTAACTTTTCATATAGTGAACTACAATTTGATTTCTTGTTATCTTTTCTTCTTCCTTCCTTCCCCCCGCCGAGTCCCCAAAAAATTTCAGAACTTTAGCTAGTCTCTTTTGTATATTCAGTAAGTGGAACTGTCTCTTTTGTAAATTCAGTAAATGGAATTCATCCTTTTTTGCCACTTCTCAAAAAAATCTTATAACTATAACAGATCTGTTTCATACAATCAGTAAAAAAATATGTAAATCTCTTTTCTGGTTTGATAGTTGTATATTTCCTTTAGGCATTTAAGCATCATCCTGTTTCATTTGAAAGCCCAGTACATCCTTTATTATATTTCTTCCATTACTTGCCACATTGATATACACAATAACATTAATTTCAAACTTATTCAGAGTATTTTGTTCTTCTATTACCTCTTTAGTTTACATCTATCCATTATTTCTAAGTGTTTCAAAGACCATTTATCACAAATATTCATATTTTTTCATAGTTTTTCGTCAGAAAGCTCACTGTTAGAATATTTCCTTCCATTCTTTTCTTAATCTATAACTCACTCTAGTGTCCAACTATTAAAGTCAAAGTGTCTTCTTCTGACTGAAGAAAAGGCAAACGACAACAGTTTCTCAAGGGAGGAATTCTTTCAAAACTTAAAATTACCATTTCAAGTCCATCGGATCCCTTAATCTGTTGTTAAACTTTCTAAAGTCCATACGCTAAACACTCTTTTGCTACTAAATCCAGAAAACAATATTTTTCAAAATATTTTACAATCACATTTAAAATTATTTCTCTAAGAAGAAGGAAACTCATCTAGCAAATGCAGCATAACTTGCCAATACAAAGGGTCTTAATTCTTCTAAAACAAAACAAAACCCAATCTATCTCACAACGTTATTGTGGGGGAAATAGAAGAAGGAAGGAGTATTATATATGTTTGCTGCTTTGAGTTACTTGTAAAATAATAAAGGCAGAACAAAAATCTAATAAATAAATAAGCAAAACTCTCTCTTGCTACCATGCTCTATAAACATTCTCACTTATTTCACATATAAGACACGATTTCTTCTATATCAAATATTCCAGTTTGCCTTATTCTACAGCAAGAGTCATACATTTCATCCACTTAATACTAGAAGCTGGTTGTGGAAATGTGTGTGGATCTTGGCACTAAGAGCTTAAAATCTGGGGCTGGATCAAAAGTCTTTCAGTAGAGTTGAGTTGGCTTTTCTTGAAATGCTGCCTTCTCTACAGGAGCACAGTCAAATCCTAGATGTGATTATTTCAGAAACATTTATTAATCTAGAATATGACAAAGCATTAAAATAATATAATAACATAAACCTCCAGTTTATTTATTTATTGTTTATTTATTTATTTCATTTATTACATTTTTTAAAACCACTCATTTCCCTCACAGAGAGACTCTGGGGTCGGTGTACAATAAATATTTAAATATATTCCTCTTTTATAAATTGTGATTTCCACTAGAAAGTGGGCTATTCTTCAATGCCACTTGTAAAACCTTTGAGGTAATATATGTGAAATGGAGGAATAACAGATATACAGAATATATATGTATTGCATCAGTAGAATAAGTGAAAAAAAATGGACTGTAAATTTCCATCTTTAAGGAGCTGAAATTTATTTCCTTCTTTTGAAAAGTAGGTCTTCTTTCTGCTCAGGGCAAACTTACCACAGTCAGAGACTTGCTAATAATGTGAGAACTGGAGGAGAGGAAGCACACTTCTTCCCTTTGTTTCACACACATATATGTACATATTGAGACAGAGTAGCAAATTCAGTATCACTTATTACCCTATCAATGTGAATCATGACCAGCTTTGAGCATGTTGAAAAAAAAATACAAACAAGATTTGAAAATGATTTCGTTAAATGTGGCTGTTTGCTGGAGATTTCTATACAAGCTCTGAAAGTCCTGTAAAAGGAGTAAATAAACCATTCATCATTAGTGCAGCCCAGAGAAGGCATCACACAAAATATTTATTTTTAATCCCATGCATTCAAAGATTTAGTGCAAAGACTGATGGCTTACAGGCAGAAGGATGGTTCAACAGAAGCAGGAAGGCAGTTCAGAAAGGAAACAGGAGAGTAAATATATGAGCAGTGAAGTCATCATTGAAACAATAAATTGTTTAGACTGGGGAGCCAGGCCAAAGCCATTCTCTTGGTTTTTCATGACAGCTTTTGGCCACTTGAAAGGGCTCTTGCAGTAGAACTGGGACCAAGCTAATAGCTTTCTTTTGCCAACTCTCAGACACCATGGGAAGTATAATACATGGAGCCAATTGCCTTCTCTTTCAACCCAGAAAGGATCTTGATTCTCCCAGACACTTTTTTTTTCATCATCTCTGATCACTTGCCATACTGTCAGAAATTGGAACAATTAACGAAGTCTGTTCTGGAGACAAGAAGCCTGGAAGGATTCACTGTCTGTTTTGGGAAAATAAGCAACTATTCCTGTTACCATGTTCTATGGATTCCCCTCTTGCATACTTTTCTCAGTAGCACCAACCCCTTCGTGTATCCTCCAAATAACTTGTCGGCATCACTTTCTATGGATCCTACAAGTAGACACATTAGATGTCAAGTCCCTGAACCTTAGGCAATCTCCAAAAGCTTTAAGTGGTGGTCCCACAGGGGTTCTAACGTTGTTAGTGTGAAGAGTAACAGAAGGGAGAAGTTATAATATACATCACTAGATAATCCTATTGACTATATTTAATGTTCTTAAAATGTAAATTAGGTGAAATGAAGCTTAATTTTGTAATTTATTTTGGAACTTGGCCTCCAGCATTCTTCCTTGATCCAGAAGAATTGTACATCACTACATAAGAAGCCAGAAAAGGTAATATTTCAAATTAAATAGGTAGCTATTTGGTGAGAGGAGAGGAGGGATTAAATGAACAAAACATTTTCTAGCTGGGAAGGGAACCTTTAGGTGGGAACCTTTATAGAATGGTGGAGACAAACTACATCAATTGCTCTTTAGCAGTCGATTGCAAGTAAGGTTGCAAAGTATATTTGCCTCTTCTATGTTCTACTGATGAATTTTCAAATAGTACTAAAGTGCTGTAAGGCCACAGTTTTTCATTCCTCAGCTCAGTTGAGACATAACTGAGCCATCTTGTCCCTACTTGTCCTACTGCTTCTGGAAATGAAAACTTGCTATCATGCTGGGAAGGGAATAGGCAGCCAACCAAATGGTGATGAAGTGAATTAAACCTAATCGGAACTGTTCCAATGCCTTAATGAAAACTGGAATAAAGCAGAAGGGCAATGCATTAAAATCATTCTAGACATGATACTACCACCAGGTAACAGATTAGGTTGATTGGAAATTGTACTTAGGCCTCATATAATGTCCTTCCAATCAACTGTCTGAGCTGCAAATCCATTGCATCTATGGGAGAACGTCTTGTCATCAGCTAACATCCCGTGCTATATCTGTGTATGTTTCACTAGTCAGAGGTCTTCACAATGCTATATTGTAAAGCAAATGTGATATTTTCTTGCATAGGCACCCACTGTGTACAGCTCACAGTACAGCTCATTCCAATTTATCCTTTGGAGTTCAGTTCCATGAATACATCAGTTAGGAGTGTCTGGGTTACATTGACAATGAAGGGGAGCCTTTACACAGATACACTGTTTGCAGCAAGGTCTCTATTCAAAAAATATTGTATTGTACTTTTTTGCACTGACAAAAATATAAACAAGCGGAAATGGTGGTTTCTTCCATATCTGGGACCAAAAAGGCCATTAGCATGTCCAATGTATTTCTAGGTTCCTGGTATGGTAGAGATCAGAAATGGAGAAATAGAACAGATGCTGCAATAAAAAGCCAGAAACTTACTTTGATTGTTTTACTAGATAAAGAGTCAATTAGACTAAACTGTGCATTGTCCTTATAGCTTGATGTACTGTTTTGGAATATGATCTCCGAGATATAGGAATTGTTTTTTTTTTCTTCAATAGATAGATTACCCCCTGCCCAAGCAACTGAATGCAATATTTGCCAAGGCACAGAAAAATGTTCTTATTGATACATGCTGTTTTTAAAGGTAAATTAATTCCAATTCAAGATATATACTTAGAAACTAAATTATTAGATATCAACATATGAATTAAGGCTTCCTGCAATGGGAACTCTGTCCTTATTTTCAGGTACTAAAATAAAATACAAAACATTCAGGCATCTTCTGAAAAATAATATAACTTTAAATTAGTCAGAACTGCCTGTATGGAATACGCAATCAGAAATCTCTTCAGTAACAGATATCCAATATCTCTTTTTCTCTGAAACTTCCTTTCTCCTTTTACTGCTTAATTGTCTCTCAAAGATATAAAGCAATATTCAATGATGCTTTAAATGCAAAGATCTCACCTTCTTCTTCTCTATATAAAATAAAAGTTCATTCTAGCTTAAATCCTTAAAAGCTGGGGAAAACAGACCTCCTTCCAGGTAGCTACTGTACCTTGAACTTTCATTTTCTTGTCAACCATTTCACCTGTCAAACCTGTCTGACTTTAAATGTATTACTTTTATATTTCTGGATCTATCATCAATTACAAACATAACAAAATAAAAGATAAAAGCTGTACATATACATGCGGCACACCATACATTCAGTCACAATACATTGTTGGATATTGTGGCACATCCACATACCTTCTTTACTGTGGCACTGAGATAGCTGGCTTACTGTTTCTTGGGTCCTCACTATGGAGCCTCATTTCAGCACCAGACAGCCACTGAAGCAGACTCGAGCAAGATCAATATGATCTTGTAGGAAATAAAGGCTTTCTACTGGAAAATAGAACAAACCCTTTTCTATGTGAAGACAGAATTAGACCATTACAAGACCATTCTCTCTCATATGACTCCAGAGCTTTTATTTTGGCTTGTAAAGAGAACAGAGTTGTGCCTAGGTGGTTAAAATGCTAGCCTAAAAATCAGCACAAAAGCCAGCTGGTAACATGGTCCAATCATTCTCTGTCAGTCCAACTCACCTCATAGGGCTGTTCTTCCATTGATAAAAATAGGACAATGAAGGAATATTATATATCTTGCCACTTTGAGTTACTTACAAAGTAATAAAGGTGGAATAAAAATCTAATGAATGAATGAATAATATCAGGCTCATGTAAGATATAATTCCTATAAACCCGAAACATTTAAAAAGCCAAAATCTTTTATTTTTAAGGCCCACAGATAATTAATACAGTACAATTTTAATGTGTTACAAAAATCCACAGTACAATTGCAAAAAGGCTACTTCAAGAAAACTAAACTAATCATTTGCCCTTTACTGTTCTGTTCTACTCCAGAAATACAACAGAATGTCGTGAAATATCTTTCTGTTTAAGAGGATAGCCAAAGAAGCTGAAAAGGTGTCGGACTGAGTGAATGAAATGCTCTTTAAATGCTTTTACTTGTCAGCTGTGGTTCATAAACTGAATGCCAAGATGACATTTGCCATTTGTAATTCTTCAATCCAGAAAAGTATTCTCTGCCAAGAAGCAGGGATACTCTGTTTAACCCTTTGGGTTGATATCCTGGATTTAATAGGTAGATATATTGATTTTCTCCCAACAGGTTAAATAGAAAGATCTTAAAATTATTATTTCAAGAAATGAGGCAAAAATATAATTCAAAATCAACGCACAGCAAGTAGAATTGGACAGAAAAATTCATTGGATGAATATTCTGAATTTCTTCAGGGAGAGAAAAGAAATCTCTGGTAATTGCCAAACTTGAAATGAAAAATGGAAAAGCCCTTAAACATGTCAACTATATTGGGGATCCATAACAGAGTAGAGTTTGCTAGATAGTTATATGATTATTTATAGGTGCACTTTCTTGTATGCCTTTCTGCCATTTTGTCTTTTATTTTGTATTTATTTATTTAAATAAATAAATAAATAGGGATGTACTATATTTAAGACAAGAAAAATATGCAAAGCTGAAATGAATGTATATTGAAAGATTCAACCATCCTTTCGTACTGCACAGAACGAATATAGTTTCCACAGCTATAAATAATTACAGTGGGAAGGGGCTGTTTAGGCCATCAAGTACAACACTGTCTCCTCTTGAACACAACCATCTTTGACAGATTTTTCAAACCAGACTGCCTCTGTCATGAAAGGTTTTTGTGTGTTTGTTTGTTTGTTTTTAAAAAAGCAGATTCAATAGCAGAATTAGGAAATGCTGGCTGTTTCCATTTGCTTTTCCTTTTATCGGGTGAAATTGACAAAGAGTTCTGTCAAGACTTGCCTTCTAGCTAAATGACAGGAAAGACTGATTTTTTTTTCTTCTCACTAGTTTTCAAAAGACCCACAAAACAGAACAGAAACAATTTGGTGCTTGCTTTCCTGGCATGAATAGGAGGAGAAAAATAAGTAAACTTTATGGAATAAGTAAACTTTATGGAATATTTCCAAATATTCACTGCCAATTGAACAGAACCCTTGCAATCATGGTGGCCACAGAGGAAGAAGTGATTGTTTCAAATTTAAAATATTTTATTTAAAATAAAAAATTAAAATATTTAAATTTTAAAAAATATCCTTCCATCCCCCTCTCCATCATCAGAAGTGAAACATTTTCTTCTTCCTTAAGGAAAAAAAGCCATCCAGTTGCCTTTTGAAAAAGCACCTTTGGGACAACTATGACACCCAAGCCATTATTAATTAACTTGCTAATCAGCCTGCCCCATGGTACTTTGTCAAATGATTTGATGAAATCAATCTATAAGGAAAGTTACCCAATCAAAAATGAGATAATATTAGTCTAGCAAGATTTACTTTTTGAAAAACCAATTCTAATTTCTGAGAGTTATTGCATTGTTTAAAGGTGCTTACAGATCAATCTCCCTATGATTTGCTCTACATCTTCTCAGATATTGATAATAGCATGACTGTTCTGTAGTTTGCTAGAAATTTCTATTTTGAAGACAGGGACAACATTTGCCTATTTGACACTTTCCGAGTTCTCCAGTTCTTTCTGGGGTGGAATTAACCTACTCAACATAAACCCACTCAAAGTGAAAGATAATCCTTGACAAGATTTCTATTAGTCTCATGCTTCACTTATGCTGATTTATCTTGCCCATCACAATTTCTTGGTGGAAAACATATGTTTTTGCTGGAGAGTACTGAATCAAATAGTCCACCTTCATCCATCTTGGCAAGACTAGATAAATTGAAAGTGTTTATTCACTCTCTGTTAGTAGTTGCCTATATTCTTATACCCCTTTATGGATTACTGCCTTGTCGTGGCGAAGGGGCTTGCGTAACTCAATGAAGCTAGAAGCTATGCCGTGCAGGGCCACCCAAGACGGACAGGTTATAGCAGAGAGTTCTGACAAAATGTGATCCACTGGAGAAGGAAATGGCAAACCACTCCAGTATCTTTGCCATGAAAACCCCATGGACAGTACTAAAAGGCAAAAAGATATGACGCTTGAAGATGAGCCCCTCAGGTCGGAAGGTGTCCAATATGCTACTGGGGAAGAGCAGAGGGCTAGTACTAGTAGCGCCAGAAAGAGTGAAGCGACTGGGCCAAAGCCGAAAGGACGCTCAGCTGTGGATATATCTGGTGGTGAAAGGAAAGTCCGATGCTGTAAAGATTTTTTTCTCCATAGGAACCTGGAATGTAAGATCCATGAATCAAGGCAAGCTAGACGTAGTCAAAAAAGAGATGACCAGACTGAACATCGACATCTTAGGAATCAGTGAACTAAAATGGACAGGAATGGGTGAATTTAACTCAGATGACCATCAGGTATACTACTGTGGGCAAGAATCCCTCAGAAGAAATGGAGTCGCCTTCATAGTCAATAAAAGAATAGGAAAAGCAATACTGGGATACAATCCCCAAAATGACAGAATGATCTCAATTCGAATCCAAGGCAAACCATTCAATATCACAATAGTCCAAATCTATGCCCCAACCACTGGTGCTGAAGAGGATGAAATTGACCAGTTTTATGAAGCCCTACAGCCCCTTATAGAATTAACACCAAAAAATGATGTCCTTATCATCATGGGGGATTGGAATGCTAAGGTAGGAAGCCAAAAGATAACCGGAATAACAGGCAAGTTTGGCCTTGGAGTACAAAATGAAGCAGGGCACAGGCTAATAGAATTTTGTCAAGAGAATACGATGGTCATAACAAGCACTCTTTTCCAACAACCCAAGAGACGGCTCTACACATGGACATCACCAGACGGTCAACATAGAAATCAGATTGACTATGTGCTCTGCAGCAAAAGATGGAAAAGCTCTATACAGTCAGTAAAAACAAGACCAGGAGCTGACTGTGGCTCAGATCATGAGCTTCTTGTTGCAAAATTTAGGCTTAAATTGAAAAAAGTAGGGGAAAGCACTAGGCCACTCAGGTATGAACTAAATCATATTCCTGATGAATATACAGTAGAGGTTACAAATAGATTTAAGGAATTAGATCTGATAGACAGAGTGCCTGAAGAACTATGGATGGAAGTTCGCAACATTGTACAAGAGGTAGCAACTAAAACCATCCCAAAGAAAAAGAAATGCAAGAAAGCAAATGGCTGTCTGAGGAAGCTTTGCAAATAGCTGAGGAAAGAAGGGAAGCGAAAGGCAAAGGAGAAAAAGAAAGATACACCCAATTGAATGCAGAATTCCAGAGAGTAGCTAGAAGAGATAAAAATGCCTTCTTAAATGAACAGTGCAAAGAAATAGAAGAAAACAACAGAATAGGGAGGACAAGAGATCTCTTCAAGAAATTGGAGATATGAAGGGAAGGTTTCATGCAAAGATGGGCATGATAAAGGACCAAAATGGCAGGGACCTAACAGAGGCAGAAGAGATTAAGAAGAGATGGCAAAACTACACAGAAGAACTATACAAGAATGAGCTTAACATCCCAGATAACCACAATGAGATAGTCATTGACCTCGAACCAGACATCCTAGAATGTGAAGTGAAATGGCCTTAGAAAATCTGAGCAACAACAAAGCTAGTGGAGGTGACAGTATTCCAGCTGAGCTATTCAAAATCTTAAAAGACGATGCAGTAAAAGTGCTACACTCAATTTGCCAGCAAATTTGGAAAACTCAACAGTGGCCACAGGATTGGAAAAGGTCATTTTACATTCCAATTCCAAAGAAAGGCAATGCCAAAGAATGTTCAAACTATCGCACCATTGCACTCATTTCACATGCTAGTAAAGTTATGCTTAAAATCCTACAAGCTAGACTCCAGCAGTATGTGGATCGAGAACTACCAGAAGTACAGGCAGGATTTCGAAGAGGCAGAGGAACTAGAGATCAAATTGCCAACATATGCTGGATCATGGAGAAAGCTAGGGAGTTCCAGAAAAACATCTACCTCTGCTTCATTGACTATGCAAAAGCCTTTGATTGTGTGGATCACAACAAATTTTGGCAAGTTCTTAAAGAGATGGGAGTACCAGACCATCTCATTTGTCTCTTGAGAAACCTATATGCGGGTCAAGAAGCAACAGTGAGAACCGAACACGGAACCACTGATTGGTTCAAAATTGGAAAAGAAGTCCGGCAAGGCTGTATACTATCACCCTGCCTATTTAACTTATATGCAGAGCACATCATGAGAAAGGCAGGGCTAGATGAATCAAAAGTTGGAATTAAGATTGCCGGGAGAAATATCAACAACCTAAGATATGCAGATGATACCACTCTAATGGCAGAAAGTGAAGAGAACTAAAGAGCCTCTTGATGCGGGTGAAGAAGGAGAGTGTAAAAGTAGGCTTGAAACTCAACATTAAGAAAACCAAAATCATGGCATCCGGCCCTCTCAATTCCTGGCAAATAGATGGGGAAGAAATGGAGGTAGTGACAGATTTTATTTTTCTGGGCTCCAAGATCACCTCAGATGGGACTGCAGCCAAGAAATTAAAAGACGCTTGCTCCTGGGGAGGAAAGCTATGGCAAATCTAGACAGCATACTAAAAAGCAGAGACATCACCCTGCCAACCAAAGTGCGTATAGTCCAGGCCATGGTTTTCCCAGTTGCAATGTATGGCTGTGAAAGTTGGACCATAAGAAAGGCTGAGCGCAAAAGAATTGAGGCCTTTGAACTATGGTGCTGGAGAAGACTCCTGCGAGTCCCTTTGACTGCAAGGCGTTCAAACCGGTCAGTCCTAGAAGAGATCAACCCCGACTGCTCTTTAGAAGGCCAGATCCTGAAGTTGAAACTCAAATACTTTGGCCACCTAATGAGAAGGAAGGACTCACTGGAGAAGGGCCTAATGCTGGGAAAGATTGAGGGCAATAGAAGAAGGGACGACAGAGAATGAGATGGCTGGATGGAGTCACTGAAGCAGTAGGTGTGAACTTAAATGGACTCCAGAAGATGGTAGAGGACAGGAAGACCTGGAGGAACATTGTCCATGGGGTCGCGACGGGTCGGACACGACTTCGCAATTAACAACAACATATTCTTATATAATGCCATTTGCTTTGTCTTTAGAAAAAGTGCAGTTATGATTTCAACCCTTCTATAGCTCTTTTGATTATGTAGACTGGGACTTGTATTATTTTCGTTTGTCATTCCCTACTTGTTAGTCCTCATTTGGAGAGGTTACACATTTGAAAAAATAATTATTGTTTACAGTGTAATCTTATGCCCTGGGGATTCTGAAATAATTCTTAATATAAAAATGACATAATCATTTCTATAAATTTCACATTTCTAGGCTAGAGATATATTGGCAGAATAAAGCACTTCAACACATTCATTGGAAATTTCTGAATGAAAAATATTTCTTCCCTTTCAGCTGGTAAATTCCTTTCTGTTCTCACTAAAATAGTCTGGGTGAGAAATCTAAATAATATGACAATGTCTTTCTTTGCAATCATGAAAAACAATGCAAAATTAATTTAAAAAATATTATCTGACCTATAGAGAAGACATAGAAAATTAAAAAGATAGAGTCACTATCAAAAATTGTGAACTCTGATGACAATAGCACTTTTCTCATCCCTAGTAGCATACCAGGAGAGAAATATAATGCTTCTAAACGGATTAGAATATTGGAGAGTTGAGTAAGTCCTAAATTCAGTGGTGGGAGTCAGCTAGTTCACACCATTTCGGCAGAACCAGTAGCTAATTTTTTGTTGCCCAGGCCCAGAATGGACTTCTGGAAGCGGCATCCACACAGAGAACCGGTTGTTCACATATTTGAATCCCACCACTGCCTAAATTGTATGATTATATCAAAAATCTAAAGATGAAATAATCAGAATCTAGACCACTTTAAAAAAAATGTAGTTCAAATATTCCACATACATAGAAGAAAAAGCAAAAGAATGAATCCCTGTAGATCATTATATGGACTCATGATCAGAATTAAAACAATGTAGCCAAGCAAAATGATATGGTTTTTCTTTCAATCCTTTTACCCTCAAGAAAATATTGAAATAATTTTCAATTCTCTGAAATCCCTGCCTAAAAATAGCAACTTTGAAATACAATTAATTTCTAACCTTTATAGTTTATGCTCTACAACAGCAAATTGACAGGCCAGGCCAGCAACTTCAGCACATAAAAATTTTCACCACTTCAAATGCATCATATGAGGTTCAGAAAAGGTGTTTATTTTGTTTAAATCTCTGTTAAGAATTAGAGATCAAATAATTTTGATTCAAATGAACTATGTGAGCTGGTTTCCAGACATAGTTTCTGGGATTATTTTGTGTGTTTCCTCAGTGCAGAGTTATCCATGTATCTGTGGGGAAATGAGAAAAGCAATGTTGCACCATCTCAACATAAGTTCTATAGTTCCATTTTGATTGGGTGCCACCCAGAATTAGTTAGAAAATGGGAGGCTATATGAATGTTTAGATAGAGATAGATAGATAGATAGATAGATAGATAGATAGATAGATAGATAGATAGATAGATAGATAGATAGACAGACAGACAGACAGACAGACAGATGTTGTGTTGTGATAAACTCATGCATCTATGAAGCTTGTATCACAATGGAACAGTGCTGTTTTAGTCATTTTGTGAGAAATTTATGACGAGATATTTAATTTTAATAGACTTCCTCTTTCCTTAATTCCAAGGCTTATATTACAATAATATTGAAGCAAAAAAGATTCTATCAGAGGTGCAAAACCTAGATCAATATTGTCATTTAAACTGATGCCAAGGTACAAACAGTGACATTAACCTGGAGATCACTGAATGTAATACTTGTCTATGTCAATCCATATTAATAACAAATAACAAAAAGACAGTGATCTATAATATTCAACTTATAATTGTTTTTTATTGGACATAATGGCAGATAAATCAGACTTGGCTGTCTTAATTTTGTTAGAGGCTGAAAAGAGTTCAGACAACTTTTTAAAGTATATTTTAAGAATACAGAGTTTTCCACTAAGTTTTGTACACTTGATTACAATTTGGTATTTTCATCCTTTTGCTGAAATTTGTTTATTTATATCCCACCTTTATTATTTTTACAAATAATTGAAGGCAGTGAACATATTGAACAAACCGGTCTTCCCCTATTTTCCCCACAACAACAACCCTTAATTTATCAAGTTTTGTGATATTTTCCTCTCCTTCATACAGTATGTACCTTGAATGATTAACAAAGAAAAGAGGAGGAGGAGGAAGTTAAGACAACCTGGCACTGAGTCCATCTGTAATTGGACCTTTTGACATCAACTTCTAGTAACAATCTTGTGCCCCCTTTTACAATGTCATCTTGGCATTTTAAAAATGACATTTCTTCAGCATGAAAAAGTCCACCACCTATCCTTTCTCTTAATCTTTTTCCTTCATGGAAGCAAAACAAAAACAAAAAAAAAAAAAACAGTGCATGTCAACAAAGGAATAATCACCTTGAGGGTGAAACTTTGAGAAATCTTAAGGAATTCTCTTTAAGAAACTACAGAAGCCAAAATATCTGGTGTTTTGAAATCCTGACAATCCTGAAATGTTATAGAGCAGAAAAAAAGTTATTCTGAAATAGTAGCTCAATGTTGGGTTTACCTATCTAGGACTTTCCTCCAACCAACTGAACATAGTATTCCAGCCCAAATTATATTATATTTTGACTAAGAAGACAAAAATAGAATGAGGTTGTGCAGGAATGTGCATCTTTTTCTAAGCCAATCACCTTATGTGACCCTTGAAGGCCATGCTGGGACTTTAATTAAATTTAATATAGTTGATAGGATTACTCTCTGATCATGTATTAATAACTTAGTGCTTGGTGTTCTGTTTCCAAGTAAGAGGCATTGAGACAAGCAGGAGTAACAAACAGTATTGTCTTTATTCCATTCACAACAGAACCAACAACAAAATGGCGCGGATTGCTCTTATGCCCCTTTGCAGGGACAGTATCAGCCAATCAATGCAAGGCATTTCTCCCGCCTTACGCATGCGCGCAAGGCGGGAGACAGCCTATCTGGTCCCGGGCATTCACGTGGTCTGCCCAGGCCTCTCTGCAGCATCCTGCACCTGCTGAATGAATCAGCAGGCCCAGGACATAACATTTGGGATACTGAGTGTTGTTCAGTATGGAATCTGAAATTTGGTATTTTGATAAAATGGTGTGAGAGTGAGAAACTATCTAAGATTGGCATGCAAACCCAAGCTGTTTTTTTATTCAAAGATATGGAGGCCAAGATCCATGGAACTCCCAGCTTCCGTGGACAATCACTGTGTGGACTAGGAGTTATGGGATAATAATAGCATAGACTAGAAATAGTCCCATTAGAGAGTTGAGGAAAAATATAACATTACATTTCAGTTAATGGAAATAGTATCCAATCTTAGTCATTCTGGAGAGAGAGGAGTTCCCTGAGGATGGGCTCTAGCATGAACCTGAAAGTTTAGAAGAATAAATATTTGGTCCCAGTGACTGACTCAGATTGGATTCTGCAATATTATCCTGGGACATGTATATTTGCCTTCATTTGCAATAAAAACAGCATCAATAGGGTCTACAGAATGCTAATCCTCTTATGTTTTTAAAACAGCTTGCTATATTGTTTGTTGCATTTCAATGCACACAGAAGTTATCCTGGTTTACAGTTAGGAGAGTATAAAATGGAAAGTTAAATTTCACATCTTATCTTATCTTATGCATCAACATCACTGCATACTGACTTTAACTAGGTTTTCTTATTCAGAGTGGATGACTGACTTACCCACACATTTCTTCTAAAAAAAAAAACCCTTGCTTAACCTAAATAAGAATGAATTGTGATGGCAACTGCAGAAGTGAACAATATTAGAAAACACAGCATATAATGCAGTACATGCAATTTGGTTTGTGAAAATAAATAGTTTCCCATGTATAAATTTATGTCTCTGGAATAAAGAGAATGTAAAATATTGACCAGAGAAAAGAAAGTTCAACTATGGAAATCCAACCACTGTATAATAAAGCAAAAATTACATATAGAGTATTTTAATAAACATTTTCATATTTGAGGAATGTCCTTCATTGTGTTCACAAACTGAATGGGCAGAATGTTATTTCCTAGCCTCCTACCCCTCCACATCATAACATATGTGTGATTAAATGATTTCTAACTTACATGGTAGGATGTTCTTCATTCAATGTATGAATAGCTTTTAAAACATAAGAAAGGTTTAGAAAAAATATTTTCTTCCCTAGAAAATCTCTTTGACAAATCAGTTTAATTCATACCTTAAAATGTGATGACCAGAAGATACATAATTTTTTATTATTAATATTTGATTCTCTCAAATGATCCAATCAGAGGGACCACACAACTCAAAATGAGTCAAATCACTTTTACTTGACACTTTCAGTATTTTTCTACTAAACCTAAAAAGTGATATCTGGGACAAGCCAGCATCAAGACATACAAAACACATCCATCCATCCATCCATCTAGTATCAAGAAAGATAAACTTTTCTTTGGACTACATTACTTTAATTGCAAGCATCTTGGAGCACTGACTGAACAATAGGCTTTGATTTCACTGTTGCTAAGTTTTTAACTTAAATCACAACAATATACAGAATTTAAATAAGTTAATTCCTGTGGTATATATTTCAGCAATGCACACATTGTACTTATGCTACACTGGAGAATGCTTCACATTAAGCATGTAAAACCCTTTGCTTGTGGGAAAACAAAAGAAGGCAATGGATTGGACATCAAATGTAAGACGCTAAGAAAAAGACTCAGGCATGTCTTCAGCAGAGATTTGAAGCTGCTGCAGAGCTGCTTGTCACAGCTTGAGACAGCTTGACAAACTCTGAGTTTATTGCTTCTTATATATTTGTTACTGGCTTTACCATTAAATGCCGACAAAGGTTTCTTCATTGGAAAAAGTCTTCATGTTAGCAACTATTTTCTAGTAACACATTACATGGTCAAAGACCAGGTAAAGAGCAAACAGGAGAAGGAACTAACAAAGGCAGGAAGAGATAGGAAGTAACTGAAGCATATTATCTATTTAGGTAGGTAAGGCATTAAGTCAAAAGGGGATGACCTTCTGGCTGCTTCACTGGGACAAAGGGTATCAAAAGGTTATGAGGTTTGTGGGGGGGAAGCATGGCAGTTTGCTGCACATGCATTTTTCCCCACAATCAAATAACTTGATGCATGTGATTCCTATTAATTTCAATAGCATTTAAATCAGGAATGGATAACTCTTCATATAGATGGTAGTTGAATCTAGCAAAATAGCTTTGTCCAGATGCAGTCTAATGTAAAAAAGAAAAAATATGAACATTCTGTAACTCAGTCCACACACAGTTATGTTTCAGCTGAATGCTTATATCTACAGAAAACAACAACAAAAACTTAAGTATTACTTTTGGAAAAGCAAACATTTAACTTTCTAGTCAACTCTAATTACTGTCTTGAGGCTACGGTAAAGATCAACAACTAATCTGGAAAGGAACAAACTGAAAATTACTTTTATCATGTTACTAACAGGAAAGACAGAAGACATTCTTAGAGCATTGCTAATATAGGACTTTAGAATATACTACATAAAGATCCCAAGGCAAATATATATAGCAAAGTTTGCAAGATATATCATTATGAAGTCCAAATTGCTTTTGTAATGTATGACAGTAATAAAATGTTAAAGGCTGCTATTTTTCTACTTGCATCGGTTCTCCAATGCGGGATCTATCAGATCCAACTAACCAACTTTTGGTAAATTTGGTTAGAATTCTAGGAGTATTGATCTAATATAACTAAGAAGTGCCTCATTGAGGATGGCTGAACTAAGATTATATAAGTGTATTATGTGATCAACTTAAAGTTCATGTGATCTACATAAAGTCATGATTACATCCTGTGGAAACCTTTGGAACTAGCGTGACTCATTACTTTTGCTATGACTGGTATGAATATTTTACATCTTCACTTCAGATAATACAACTGGAGATAAAATTAGCTGATTAGGACCATGGAGTTCTATTTGTAAAGTTTAAATGTTGCTAAAGTTTAAGCATAAAGTTTATTCACTTAAAGTACAACAGTTATTGGGTTGAATTTGCCATGCTGAATTTCATGCAACACATGAAAGCTCACAATAACTCTAAATCCCAAAGGATCAGCCAATCATGATTTATTTATCCCTTTATAATCATCATTAATGAATTAAATAAGAATATAACTTTTCTTGAATAAATGAATAAATAAGTGAATAAATCTTAAAATAGATAAATGAAGCAACTGCTTCTATCTGTCATGCAAGTACCTCACCATTGCTGTGCAAATTCAAGAGTTTCCAAAGGTCATTCCTGTGATGTGTTGAATTCTTCCAAAAATGACAAGAGGGATGTTACTATACAGATGCTGCCAAGATGCAGTAGTAGGAGGCAATTGTCTTATCAGTCATGTCTGACAATCTGAGTAGGGATCTAATATTGCTGAAGTCCTTTGGTGACCTGCCTCCTATTCCTATGTCTAAACTATCAAGGAAACAGTTCAAACATGTGACCTTTTAGATAATAAAGACAGATATATTGCACAAAGCAGACTTCTGCTTTTAAAAACATGTGCCCAGTATTATACTGACTTTGCATTTTGGTATTTAATTGTACATCACAAAAGATGAAAGTAGATCTCACGCAACATGATGTAACCTTGATCCTTATAAAAAGATAATGGAGAAATTCTCTTTGGGTGGGTAGGAGATAGAAGCTGAATATTTCCCCTACTTCTCTTTGGTCCCAAGAGCTCTTAAAGCCTTTATCTCTTAGAAGGGAGCAAATTAACTCAACTATTTGAAATTCAATTCTCTGTTCCTTTCCTTTGTTTGTTTG